>NC_069102.1:10345676-10981049 GCF_947172395.1 Bicyclus anynana | reverse complement strand
CGCGAAGCTGAAGTGGCAATGGGCAGGCCACATAGTTCGAAAAGCCGATGGACGTTGGGGTCCTAAGGTGCTGGAATGACGACCCCACACCGGAAAGGGCAGTGTTGGTGGACCCCCCACTAGATGGCCCAAGAATATCAAGCGGGTTGCAGGATACTGGCGGCTCGAGACCATTGTGCTTAGAGGTCCATGCAAGAGGCCTATGTCCAGTGGACGTCTATCGGCTGATAAGGTAAATCGGTTAAAGGGTCCGGTAAGAATAATTTAGACCTTTTGGCAATAACATTTAATACATTACTCCATTAAACGAGAATCTACAAAAGCAGAAACTAATTAACAATGTAATAATTCCGCAAAATACTGAAGCTACCGAGGAAATATCACGATGAGTCAATGAGGATTAGCTAGAACATTTATCAGGTTATTACGGCATCTCGAATAGATAAATTCGACCTTATCGTTTGGCGTTAAAACTCAATTTCGAATATAATTATACCGGCTTGTACTGAACGAACCCACCTATTGCTACGCGACACGATGGAGGCGACGCGCATGCGTTGGACTTCGTTCAATCTCTCCCAGACTCTGCAATACGCATTTTTAGAGGTACGTAGATAAATAATTTAATTATTATTAAGAAACGTATTTCTAATGGGCATCAAGCCTGCAATAGTCGGAGGAAAATCTTCTTTGAGGAAAATCAATTAAAAAAGTCTAAGGAACATGTATTCTAAAATGAATATTTTCGGAGTAAAAAATATTTCTTTTGTTAAAGGTACCAAAATTTTCTAAAAAATATACTACGAGTATGTCGAAGTGTTTTTTCAAAGTACATCATAGTTTTAACATCATGAGCATACTAGCAGGACGAAGAAAACGAAAAGCTTTTTCTATAACAAACGACTATTAAAAGTGTATCTTCAATCAAAAAGTTGGCGATCGGAAACTTGTAACTTTCCTTTGAAGTGATTAAACAAAATAACGATGGCGAGGAACTTTCACATCCCTTTATACCAGCCAGTGTAAGGTGACCTGTGTTCCTTTTGCCCACTTTGTTAAAGGGAAACAGTAATTAAGCTGGTTACGTTGATGTGGTATATGGCTAAAATATAGAGATCAAACCCGTGAACTCGCGGATGCAAGATTTTATATCTAATAATTTCCGCTGGTGATTAAATATAAATATATAATAATTTATTTATTTTGCTATTATCTTCGAAAAGCCGACGAGCCCATGCGACATCGTCACCCAGGTCAAACATTTAGTCAAAACAAACGTTTTGTCAAATAATTTGATAATCATTTGCGAAGTTGTTTGAAGTCAAACGAGTCAAACATTGCGTGATGATAAAGGTCAAAATTGTGTTTTTTGAGGAGTTGGTCCCGATTTCTGGGAAGCTATCGAGGCTGATTTAAATATTCACCAAATAGTATGGTAATAAAAGCGTAATTTAACCAAGTTAACAAAAACAAGTTCAAACAATCGGTATTCTAAAACTAAAATACACAAATGTTGTTCAACGTCGAGTTTTAAATACATCAGAAATGCCGAAAGCGTAGCAACATAAGCCAGTTTAAATAATCTAAATTCTAAAAGATAAAAATATATAAATATTTTATTCCACTTCGCATTCCGGCATGTCGATAAATCAGACTGCATCTCGCCCTAATAAATCCACCGGAGTCTTTCAAATAAACAGCACGTCTACAATTTACGTTCCGTATATATTTTATTGTGTCCGTAAATCTTGTATTTTTTCCGTAATGGTTGATGGAACGAGCAGGCAGGCCCCGGCCCTGGTAGTAAGAGGAATCGACCAGCTATAACCTCAATAAACCTTATTTTTAACCGACTTTTTACTGTAACTACTATTAAACTACTTTACTGATTATTAATAAAAAATACCTACCCGGATTCCTAATTTTAGGAAATATTGATGAACAGCAATGCTGACTTATGAAACACTCTGTAACAACCTGCACATTTGTGGCTCGGCTACACTGGGATTTCAAACTCCGCGCTGGGTGTTTGACGATAACGACGTGTTACAAGATGTAGACAATAACAATACAATGCACGACGTACCTTGGACTGCTACTGCTCTCGTTGACTCCACGTACAGGGAATTTTCGTTCTTGAAGATTTGTTTTCCGTTTTACTTCGCGCGACCGGTTAGATTACAACGATTTCAACGACCTGCCGGTTTGGTAACAACAGCTGTCATTTCGAGATGAACCACGTAAGAACAGTAGCTCCAATCTATACTAATATTATAAAGAGGTAAAGTTTGTAAGTTTGTAACATTCTTTAAATGGGGTAATCTTCGGAACTACTGGTTCGATTTCAAAAATTCTTTCACCAGTAGAATGCTACATTATCGGGGAGTGCTATAGGCTATATTTTATATAGGTATCATATATATTAGCCGAGTTATCACAGTTTTTGTCATACAGGTCGGACCGAAATTCATCATAAACAGACTTATGCGCATGCGCTGCTTTAACTATTGTGTAAAATTGAAATCAATGTATGGAGGCTTTATATACCTTTAAAAGTTCTACAAAAAAGTCCGCGACACCATATATCTATCTCCTATATTTTAGCAGATATAGCACATTTAGTGTTTTAAAAAATTTTAATTTTATATACGTAATAATTTATCAAAATAAATTATTTAATAATCACAAGGATATTATGGAGATAAGATTTGCCCTTTATAGTATGTTAATTAGTTAAATAGTTTCGGAGATAATACAAAATTTCTAAATGCACGCCGAAATTCCGCTATATGACGCCCCGCGCGGTAGGGTGTAGGTAAGGTAGGGGTAGGTTTGGGATAGGGTAGCGGTAGAGTAGGGGTAGGGTGGGGGTAGAGGTAGGGGTTGGGTAGGGTAGGGGTAGGGTTGGTTTTAGTGGTAGGGTAGGTGTAGGGCAGGGGTAGTAGTAAAGTTGACATCGAATATCACGCGGACGAAGTCGCGGGCGTCCGCTAGTTGGTTATAAATACGATGTGCATGACCGCAGTTTATGTAAGCTGTGTTGTCATTGCCTTAAATCCTGTGCAACGTTTGTTATCGATGGCGCGAAGTTTGAATTAGTGGACGCATAACGGAACACACTCGTAATTTCGTTGGTCCACCACAAACATCCTGATTTAACTCTTTCTAATGGTTGAAAGGCTTACTTGAATTTTTTTGTAAACACACAGTTCCAACACAAATTTCAAACCATACTGAACGAAATTCAATTTAATTTATTCTATCAATAAACCTCAATACATGAAATTAATACATGAGCTTTAGGTAACCACGAAGTTCATACAGACGAAGCCGGATGCAAAACGTTGTTGTACTACAAAATTTGGGTAACATGATTCATCATGTACCGGATCTGCATTACAGTTATAGAGTTTGTTTTACAAATGGTAAATACTGCTGGCAGTTAGTTGTTGGAATGTTATTTATATTCACAAAAACATTCTCGCGCGCATGTTTATTTGGAAAATTTGTTGTCTATTGAATATGCGTTTGCGTTTCGTTTTAGAAATATACTTGCATGTTTGCTATGTTGAGACAAATCCAGCATCATTAGAAATATCAATACAGGACGAACTTAACTTCTTTTGGCAGTTGGGACAAAGTAAAAGAGCTTGCCTAATGGATAAAATCCATTCTATGGATTCACTGTGCGAAAGCTGGGTCCTACTTAAAAAACACAATCCCTGGACTATAAATGACCCATTGAGTAATATGATAAATGTAAACCAAAGGCTGATCAGTAGGCCTAGGATGCAAATGTAGACCAATAGCGATGGCATTGAAAATGTTGCTCTCTTTCGCTCTCTCTTTCGTCCCAGCGCAGCAAAAGGGAAAGCGAAATTTTCGATAGCATCGATATTTGTCATTACTTCGAGACATCTGGGTGGGCATCTTATGCTAGCCACTCACCATCCAATAAGCCCATGTGCCTGCAGCGCTATTGCGACTACGCTAGCGTTCACACGAGCATCCCGCATGCGGGATCCTGCAAAAGATGTCACTAGTAACTGGATCCGTAGTCCAGTAAAAAGTGGATCCCGTTTAATCACACACATTTCAAAAACAGTGTTCACACGGGTTCCTGCTTGTGGTTTTATGCTGGTTATTTTTTTTTAAGCGTAGGAATGATAGCATTTTTCTGGATCCTGCAAAACTAAACTGTCATGAGAACGCAGTGTCCAGTTTTGCAGGATACAGTAAAAAGCTGGTCCTGCAAAACTGGACTGCCGTGTGAAAGGGCCGTAACACATGATCAGTTTTATCGGATGTCAAACCATTAGCGATATAGGCACGATGGCTTATATGGTGAGTGGCCAGCAGTCGGCCTATATGTCTACCATACTTTCAGTATGACGTCATTATAATAACAATCCGAATATCTATACTAATATTATAAAGCTGAAAAGTTTGTTTGTTTGTTTGTTTGATTGAACGCGCTAATCTCAGGAACTACTGGTCCGATTTGAAAAATACTTTCAGTGTTAGATAGCCCATTTATCAAGGAAGGCTATAGGCTATATACTATCCCCGTATTCCTACGGGAACTACGCGAGTGAAACCACGCGGCATCAGCTAGTAAATAATAATCAGGACCGATTTTAAAAGCTGTATAAGTATTTTCGTCATTTGAATGACGAAATTTCGTACCGCCGAGTAACAATTCTAATTTTATTACGCCAAACATTCTCAATTCTATTTTCTCCCTGCACCAATTAATGTGAATAAATCCCGGAATTGGGTCATTTTCTGGCGAAATTGGAAACAGAATTTGCGCTAATTATGTGGATTGAAATCAGTGGTGGCCCGGGAACTAAATTAACTGATTATACGACATATAAATTGTTGGACACTTGTGTGTACCACGCCGATTGCTAAAGTTATGCAATGTACAAATGGGTGCCGTGAGCGTGAAATTTTATTGATCTGAATAGCATTTGAATTGAGATATTATAGTTTTAATTTAGTGGATCTTTATTGTAGTCATGTAAGTCTGACTTTTCTTGATAAGTGTAACGTTTGATGCACAGTTAAATTAATTGGTAGGACGTCCTTGTCGGTTACGTAGAAACAAGCCATGATCGAAACCTTACAACAGACTAGAAATAAGACCAGTCCTTCGCTGCGTCTGTTTGTCTATTCGCGATAAACTTGCAAATGACTAAACAGTGTGTGTATTTATTTATTTGTAACTAACAGCGTTTTTAACAAAATGTGTACAAAAAATATAAAATAAACAATAATAAGGCCACATACAGTTACAAAGAAAGTTACAATATAAAGTAGGTATAACAAGTGAAAATGAAAAATAATTGTTAAAAGAAATGATTGTGAATAAAAAAATATTATTAAGTTAATCACATATAAGAAAAATAGTGCAAAATTTATTTAAAAATTCGCAAGTTGAATGTAAGTGAATGAGCGTAAGAGTATGTGTGTGTGTGTGTGTGAGTCGGTGTGTGCGTGTGTGTGCGTGTGTCTAAGAGCATGAGAAAGAGAATGGACGTGTGTGTAGGTGTGAGAATTGGTGCATAAATTAGTTAAGTTTATTGAGTTTGGTATGTGTTTTTCTGAAAGCGTTTGTTCGTTGAGGTGTTATTGTCTTCGGTGTAAAGTGATAATTTCTTTTTTTAATAGAAATTATCACTCGTATCTGGACGAGTGCATGAGAGTGTGCGTGCTTGTAAGTTGCGTTGACTTGCGTTGTCAACTGCCAGTACAATATACAAAATTCTATAATGACCAATCGTGTATACCTGAAAAAATTAAACGTTCACGCACCAGAAAACTCATCAAATTAAAATGAAGCTGACAATTTGTGCAGTAATAATTCTGTATACAAGCACCAAGCACCGGGCTTATGCTAATAGCAGTGCACCGGGCGGCGCCGGCCGGCGAGTTCCGTGCGTGATTACAGCTAACATACGCTAACTGGGGATGCCTCACGGAAAATGAATTTATTCCCTTGAAATGCTGATTTAAAACCCCGACGAAACAGCGATGTTTTTAGGGTTCCGTCCCTCAAAAAGAAAATCTCACCTGATGGTAAGTGATGATGCAGTCTAAGATGTAAGCGGGCTAACTTGTTAGGATGAGGATGAAAGTCCACACTCCTTTCGGTTTCTTATTTTTTTTTATTCTTTACAAGTTAGTCCTTGACTACAATCTCACCTGATGGTAAGTGATGATGCAGTCTAAGATGTAAGCGGGCTAACTTGTTAGGATGAGGATGAAAGTCCACACTCCTTTCGGTTTCTTATTTTTTTTTATTCTTTACAAGTTAGCCCTTGACTACAATCTCACCTGATGGTAAGTGATGATGCAGTCTAAGATGCAAGCGGGCTAACTTATTAGGAGGAGGATGAATATCTACACTCATTTCGGTTTCTACACGGCATCGTAACGCTAAATCGCTTGGCGGTACGTCTTTGTAGGTAGGTTAACTAGCCATGGTGGAAGCCTCTCACCAGCCAGACCTGGACCAATTAAGAAAACCTCAATCGGCCCAGCCGGGGTTCGAACCCAGGACCTCCTTCAACATCTTGTAAATCCACCGCGCATACCACAGTATAGGTATGTCTGTCTAAGTAGGTAGGTATAAGTATATAGGATTGTCAAACACTTTATTGGTGTTGCGTGGGGATATAGAGTTGAAGTTAAAACCATATGCTCAAATCAGTCCTATCAGAGGTACAAACTTCAGCAGATTTTCAGTTATTTTTCTGAAGGTTTGGTTTCGAGGGTTCCGTACAAATCATTCTTCGTTAGAAATCGAAGAATGATTTGTACGGAACCCTCGATAGGCGACTCCGACTCGCATTTGTCCAGTTTTGTAAAAGACTAGCCGACGCTGCGTGGTTTCACCTGCGTTGTTTCCGTATAGAACCTTTGTTTAAAGTTTGTGGTATTAACGGAGGTAATCTTTGGATCTGCTGAATCGGTTTAGAAAGTTCTTTTAACAGTACAAAGCCACGTTATTTGTGAGTATCAGAGACTATATTTTATCTCCATATTCTCAAAAAAACGGGAACTGCGCAGGTGAAACGGCGGGGCGTCGGCTAGTCTATACTAAAATTATGAAGCTGAAGAGTTTGTTTGAAGCTAATCTTAGGAATTATTGGTCTGATTTGAAAAATTCTTTCAGTGTTAGATGGTCCATTTATGAAGGAAGGCTATAGACTATAAATTATCCCTGTATTCCTACGGTAGCGGGAACCACGCGGGTAAAATCGCACGCGCGGCTAGTGTAGTAATAAAGCAAAACGCTAACCATCAATAAATAAACGCGGTAAATTCCAGGTCGTAGTCCATGAGTTATCGAAACAATTTTTCACTGCGCCCCGCTGGATGCCGAGATAAGCTGGACACGGCGATTTATGGAAAAATTGCAAAGCTTCCACGAAAATGTATTTGTTTTATCGGAATTCCAAAAAAAAACATGTACGCCTAGCATGCGTCATCGTATCTCGTGACGGGAGTGAAATTTATTGGCTACCAATAGCGGCGAAATAAAACATATCGCTGTCTTTTTCGTTGCAATGGGACGAAAGAGATAGCGATATGTAATGGCAAGTTCGTAGATAAGCGGGTGACGGGGGGAATGGCTGCGCGGGTCGGAAATCGTGCGTGCGGGGAAGTGAGGTGCATCAGTCGTGGATTTTTCATTCATCGCTACACGCTCCCCGGCCCTCGCGGGCCATTGGGAGTGTTACGAACGAAGTTGCCAAGCTATAGACAATCGCATAGGTAGCGTGCATTATTCAAGTTCTGAGTGTCGACCTATCGTATGCGGAACCACTGAACATAGAACTAAAGCTAAATTCATAATTACATGTGCGGAACCATTTTAATTATTGTCATGATGACAATGGTGGATATATAATAAAAATTTTGTTTTGAAATTGATCGTGAGGACAAAAATATATCTATTCTAATATATATAAAGCTAAAGAGTTTGTTTGTTAGTTTGATTGAACGCGCTAATCTCAGGAACTACTGGTCCGATTTGAAAAATTCTTTCAGTGTTAGATAGCCCATTTATCAAGGAAGGCCATTTATCTATAGGCTTTAAATTATCCCCGTTTTCATACGGGAACGGGAACCACGCGGATAAAACCACGCGGCTTCAGCTAGTGTACATACCTATATTATAACACTAGCCGATGCCCGCGACTTTGTCCTCGCAAAATCCGCTCTTGGCGGACGTCTACTAACTAGAAACTACCTCCCTGCCAAATTTCATCTATGCACGTCAAGCGGTTATATTTCGTGTTGAGTGACTTTTTTACAGAAAGACAGGAGCGTTCATTGTACATTTTTTTACGAATATAGGCAATCATTTTAGCAACTTTTGCTCGAAAAACAAAGAAGTTCCTAGTCGAAAACTTTGTAGATAATGTTATCTTGTCATGAAATTTTTATTATTCAACCAAGGACGAGGTTGCTTGGAAAATTGTTTACGTAAATGCACTGAGTAAAGAACGATCCAGAGTGAGTCTTTACAAGCAGCAGGACGGAGCCGATGAAACCCTTAAAAAAAACAAATGTCACGCGTCTCCTTGACAACCGCATATACAAACTTTTTTCATAATTTGTATTTCAATATTTAACACTAACAACAATTACGTAAATTAATCTATACTAATATTATAAAACTGAAGAGTTTGTTTGTTTGTTTGATTAATCGCTAATCTCCGGAACTACTAATCCGATTTGAAAAATGATTTCAGTGTTAGATAGCCCATTTATCGAGAAAGGCTATAGGCTATATATTATCCCCGTATTCCTACGGGAACGGGAACCACGCGGGTGAAACTGCGCGGCGTCAGCAGTATAACAATATGTATCTAATGAAAAAATACTCCATCTTATTTCTTTAGTTTTTGTAAACATTTTTTAAAATATTTAAACACAAGACGCCATTTTTATTGAATAACATTAAAAGTTATTGATGCGATGCTTCATGTCGTACTAACTCGAGAATGTATTCGTTTTTCAATTTCGTATTTGAGACGGTTACGTCACAATCGTATTCCGTGCGCTCCATCTGCCGATTATTGATTAATCTGTGGGTACAGTATAAAAGACTACGCACGTTGAAATTAGAGGGGAATGTCACGAGAATGACGCGCTGTCATTGACACTGCAAGAGGTATTTCGGTGGCATTCGTCAGAGCACTTTTCAGCGCCTGTGCTCAACTTGTCAACATACTAGTTGTACAACCAGTTGAGTTTATCAATGAAAATTTGACGATATTCGGACATCGTGTTTGAAGTTCAAGCACTTGGTCGACTGCTCCCATTTGGTGCCAATTTTCAGGCGTGTTGTTTTACACGGTGTTAACGAATTTACAGGAAAAATCTGCTTTGGACGAATAGTTTTGTTAATTTTAATTTTTCGTGAACTTTATTTAACTTTTAATAGCTTTATTTCTGGATTGATTGATTGTTTGCCGTTAAAAGGAGCCGTGATAGCCCAGAGGATATGACCTCTACCTCCGATTCCAGAGGGTGTGGGTTTGAATTCGGTCCGGGGCATGCACCTCCAACTTTTCAGCTATGTGCATTTTAAAAAATTAAATATCGCGTCTCAAATGGTGAAGGAAAAACATCGTGAGGAAACCTGCATACCAGAGAATTTTCTTAATTCTCTGCGTGTGTGAAGTCTGTCGCGTTAGGTCAGCGTGGTGGACTATTGGCCTAACCCCTCTCATTCTGAGAGGAGACTCGAGCTCAGCAGTGAGCTGAATAAATAGAAAAGAAATATTTTATTGATAAATATATAAATACCTTACGTAATTAGCATTGTCATACTACGCTTTTAATTTGCTGAAGAGCAATCATTAATTGCTCTAGATCTAAAGCTAAAAACAGGCATACAAATATACATTGTATTACATTTAAAGCTATCAATGTACAGTCCTAAAACAAAACTTAACTATAAATGGAAGCATAACGGTTGGTTGAATTTGTTTTTTTAAACCAATTTTCAGTTTGAAAACTGACCATTAAGCCGTGAAAACAAAAACACATTTTCTACGCAAAACAGAAAGAGAGAGAAAGAGAGAAAAATAATGATTGTAGTAAAACAGAGCGAGATTACCAAAGCTTTTGATCTCTCCAGGGGCGGGTTGAACGTCGGTTGATTGATATTCGGGTTGGTACAGTCAGCTACGGTATTCAGTATAGGTGCTGTTTTGAATGATAAATTACGCCAAGCTTACAGCATATAGGTACATATAATATAATATATAGATTTTGTTTCATTAAGATTGTGAAAAAAAATTGTTATCAGACTTTTTTTTTTATTCTTTACAAGTTACCCCTTGACTACAATCTCACCTGATGGTAAGTGATGATGCAGTCTAAGCTGGAAGCTTGTTAACTTGTTAGGAGGAGGATGAAAATCCACACCCCTTTCGGTTTCTACACGGCATCATACCGGAACGCTAAATCGCTTGGCGGTACGTCTTTGCCGGTAGGGTGGTAACTAGCCACGGCCAAAGCCTCCCACCAGCCAGACCTGGACAAATTAAGAAAATCTCAATCTGCCCAGCCAGTTAAAAATATTGTTATCAGATTAATATTATAAAGGCGAAAGTTTGTGTGTAAGTATGTATGTTTGTTACCTTTGAGTTGCGGCTACTGAAGCGATATGGCTGTAATTTGGAACGGAAATAGATTCTACTCGTGTTTTACACAAAGGCTACTTTTCATCCTGGGAAAATTCATGGTTCCCGCGGGTTAAGTGAAAAACTGAATTCCACACGAATGAAATCGCGGGCGTCCGCTAGTTTGGAATAAAACCAATTTCTCGTGGAGAAAGTCGATAAACGAAGAGTGTTATGAGTATAGTGAAATTTGTTTTCATGGAGACGCTAATTTGTAAGCCCAGCCCCTGCATTCTGTAAAGTTACAGCGATGTGACATCGCTCATTTCCATGGCAACATCGTTGTTAGTGACTTTTTATTTTTGGCATTCTATAGAAATAAAGTTCAAATTCTATAAAACTTGTTACCGGCGAATAATACATCGATGAGTATATAATAGCCGAATCACACCTCAGGACACGTTGCTGAAAAACGATTGTCTATTAACTGTTAATTACAATAACTTAGACCGATAGCTAAATAAAGTATTTTCTCAAGCTACCACCAATTTCCTGTCTCTCTTTCTGCGCTGTTATTAAGATTTTTTAGAAGTCAAGTTTTTAAAATAATCATTCATATCTATTTACATTTTCTAAAACTAACCAAATATTTAATAAAATTAACTACTTATATTTCAATGCCCAAACCAGGAATGCAAACAAGCATAACCACTTCACAAAGGTATTGGAGTGGAAGCATAAATGTTAAAAATAAAAGTACGAAAGGAAGACAAAAATAAATTATCCGTAAGCATATTCGTGGGAACAAAACAAGATCGGCGACTGATTCGTCATGAATGAAATTTTTGCTTCCTTACCAGTGAATGGGCTTGTTATAAATAAAAATTACTTTCAAAACTCGACTTACACGGCCATCTATATAGTATGAACGTTGAAGAAGAATAATCACAAGCTACCTTTTGTAGCAAAAATAAAATTTGAATGGGGGATAAAAATTTGTATGGAGAATCGAATATTTTTTCGCGTGACTTTATATAAATTTATTTGGACTTTTTATTCCTGTTACTGTCGAAAAGAAGCACGACGATTCTCTTTCTACAATCGCATTTGCTATCGACAGGTCACGTGATCAAGATCTATCAAGATCTTGTGATAGAGGATCGTGGTGGCCTGCAGACGGAAGAACACATTGAATTCCACAATTCTCGACTTGCTCTAGACACATTACACACTTACTCGCCCGTCAGCTGGGGCCAACCAACCCAGGTCAACTCGCGACACTTCGACCGTAAGTATCCATTGCCTATCTTACCAATCGTTTGAAGGCTTTCGTTTCACGGAGTAGCGCCGTATTACGCGGTTTCCCACTGGATCAGTTGGTGGGCCCCTGATCAATTCGCGGGAAAGCTGGAGGTATGCCCATACATTTTTCTAGTTTTCGAAAAGTTTGCGATCGTAGAAAGAGAATCGTCGTGCCATTTGGCTACAGGGGCTGCTTTGTGATGTAGAATTTTTTAGAGATGTGCCGGCTAGTCCGCAAAATTCATAGTCAGCACATCTCTACAAATTTTTCACCACAAAACTGGGGGACAAAAAATAAACAATCTGCATAATAGTTCAAAAGATGACCTTAGTTTTAAATACCTATTAGTTAACAGCCGACGTCCCGCGGTTTCATCCGCATAGTTCCTGTTCCCGTGGGAATGCGGAGATAAAATATAATCTAGTAGTACCCGCGACTTTGTTCGCGTGAAATTTTATTTTTTTACAAATCCTGCGGGAACCTTGAACTTTTGCGTGATAAAAAGAATTAAGTAAGTCCAAAGATAAAAAGTAAGTCCAATTTATCTGTATGCTAAATTTCATCCAAATCGATTAAGCGCTATGGCCGTGAAAAGGTAACAGACAGACAGACTCACTTTCGCATTAATAATATTAGTATAGATGACACTCACAAATAACTCACAAACTCGCTTTTTAGTGGTAAAAGGATTTTTATAATATGACCAATATTCCCATTTTCCTCAAACTAGTCGGGAAAGACTGTGCTAGGACAATAGACCAACGGGGTGAGGATTGAACCACCACCCCAAGAGTGATGAGTCCAACCGCTCTTACCGTTGAGCTATTGAGGCTTTTCTTTTTTTGTTGAGGACTAGCGGACGCCTGCGACTTCGTTCGCGTGGAATTCAGATTTTCACTGAAATCCCGCGGGACCATTCATTTTTCCGGAATGTAAAGTAGCAAATGTGTTAATCCAGAGTAAAATCTATTTCTATTTCAAATTTCAGCCAAATCGCTTTAGTAGCCACAGCGTAAAAGAGGAACAAATATACTTACACACTTTCACACTGACACACTGACACACAAACTTTCGCCTTTATAATATTAGTGTGAAGTGTGATTTCCAAATAGATTTTGTAGATCCAGAGATTACCCCCAGAAACGCCACAAACTTTACCTCTATACTATTAGTATACTCATAGATATCTGACCTAAATATTCTTTGGATATTTCTTCATACAAATACATCTTCCATCATTTGATATCCTAAATGGAACGTTTTTATTTCGTTCATACTCGTACAATACTCTCAAAAGGATGACCTAGAATGGTGGACGTCGGACCATCAATCTCCAGTCGCTATATTACTGAATCTAGGATCGTGTTTTGATATAAACTAGTTTTGAACTAAGGCTTCGTACGCGATAATATAGATTTTGTTAACATAATAAGTAGATTAAGTTGTCAATTGACTCAGAAAGAATGGGGTTGATGACTAGGTTTGAATATATTGATTCTTATGATACATTCGGGTACATAAGGTCAATGTTAACTAATTTATACATAAAAAGCAAAGATTGTCTGGATATTTGCAAAATAAATAAGATTATAACATTTCAAAATCTATTAAAATCCCTTTATCAGTTACAGTTTTAGCTTCTTTACTACGCCTGCGATGTATACGCCCATTGTCGTTTGTCACGATTTAATTCAAAAACTGCTTAACCGGCTTAAAAAATTCTTTCACCATTAGTTGCATCCTTACCGAGTTACATAAATTATTTTAAATACCACGGAAACCGGAATTACTCCGGTAAAACCGCAAAGCGTCTGCTAGTAAACTATACTTACAAACCTTCCACTTCAATCTCTATCGAAATATACGAGAATCTTGTATAATATATAGATATAATATATATTGTATAGGTATATATATATACCTTTCGGAGATGCTCCAATCAATTAAAGTCAAATCAATAAACAAAATCAAAAAGTCACCACAACATAAACAAATTTTGCACGGCTATTCGACGTTTCGTCGTTTTACGCCTGCGTGACTTTTAAAAATACGTGAACAAAAAGTTATTTGTTTTGCTTTCAAAGCAAGTTTTTTCTTTTAAATAAATACAGGGTGCTCGGTCTCTTTGTCTCTTTGGGCCACAGACTAAGTAATTTCGTGGTTTAATCACAGAGAAACTAGTGTTTAATTAAAGTTTTGAAAGTTTCAAAGTGTAATAAAATACGTACCTACGACATACATGAGAACGCTCTTTGCAAAATGCCCACTTTAGGGTTGAAAATTTGTCTACTTGGATAAATGAATGAGGCGTTGAAATATTAGAGTTTGTCCAGTAGAGAGTTAACTAATATTTGATATATGTCATAGATGAATGAATTAATATTTGGATGTTTTGTGTACTTAGGTAAATAACTACAATATTAATTTCTTATTTAATAAAATCTAAAAATATACAGCTAAGTATCTTTTTCTACTATAAATACTCTCTTTGCTGAAAGTACCATAGATGGTGGGATTAAAAATTTGTTTAAACGAATGAAAGAGATGTAAAAAGATTGGGGCTTGTTTTGTTGAATAAAGTCAGTAATAGATAATAGATATCTATTTTTTACACATTTTATACCTATGATTGATTTTATTAAGAATATAAATATTTAATATTTAAGAAATATTTCCAATCCCCTCTAACGAGTCGGAAAAGATAAAATCTCTTTGAGAAACAAGTTCCGACTTCAAAATCACATAAATGAAAATGATAATAACGCGAAAAATAACATCGTATGTGCTACTTTCTGAACACTTTGAAGGCAGTGGTGCTAAGCCAGTGGCGTATTAATTAAAGCCGTTTCTGAAAGAACGACGGCAAAGAACTGTCTGAAAATCCAAAAACGTCTAGATTTAAACGGCTTGAGTTTTGTTTGTGTGGCTGTGTTTGCACCGCCTTTAAAGTGATCAAAAGGTCACAATGTTATACAGTATGTGTAATTTCATTATTTTTAATAAACAGCACAACACAACATCTTGTAAAATATAGCAATTCTCGTAACTCAGTTGTACCGTCGTAATAAGTTGTGAGATCCATGTTATACCAAGTCGGTTACTTCATTCAGTCGGTAACTTAATTACGGACCTTCTGTCTCAAGTTATTACGTAACTAGCGGACGCCCGCGACTTCGTCTGCGTAAAAATTGATGTAAACTTCTCTACCTCTACCTTACCCTGCTCGTAAACCTACCCAACCCTACCTTACCCTACCCCTATCTTACTCCTACCCTACCGCTAACGCTAACCTTACCCTCCCCCCACCTTACCCCTACCCTAACCCTACCCGTAACCTATCCATACCCTATCCTACCCTACCCCTAATCTACCCCTACCCTACCTTACTCCTACCCTACTGCTAACCCTTCCCTACCCCTACCTTACCCCTACCCTAACCCTACCCTACCCGTACCCTACCCCTACCCTACCCTACCCTACTCCTCCCCTACCCTATACGTTCCATATCCTTCCCCTACCTCTACCTTGCCCCTACCCTACACTACCCCTACCTTATCCGTACCCCTACCCTACACTTTCCTTAAATTACCCCTACCCTACCTCTATCCTACCCCTTCCCTACCTCTATCCTATCCCTACCCTCAGCAAAATTGGTCCAGCCTTTTGTGCGTGGTGCAATGACCAAAAGACTATAATTTCCCAAGCGACTTCTATGCTAATACTATAAAGAGGTAAAGTTTGTGTGGTTGTCGGGGGTAATCTCTGGATCTACTGGACCGATTTGGAAAATTCTTTTACCAATAGAAAGCTACATTATTTGCGAGTGTCATAGGCTATGTTTAGTCCTCATATTCACACGGGGACGGGAACCACGTAATTGAAACCGCGGGGCGTCATATAGCGGCATTTCTGCGACTTTCAGATTATAATTTTGTATTATCTCCGAAACTATATAACTAATTAACATACTGTAAAGGGCAAATCTTATCTCTATAATATCCTTGTGATTATTAAATAATTTATTTTGATAAGGATTTAAGTTTAGTTGTGTAAATAATGACGTAAACCTTAGTTTAAAATTTAAATAAATTATTAAAGTACTAAAGGTACTATATCTGCTAAAATATAAAAGATAGATATATGGTGTCGCGGACTTTTTTGTAGAACTTTTAAAGGTTCAAAAAGCCTTCATACATTTATTTCAGTTATACGCAATGGTTGAGGCAGCGCATGCGAATAAGAAAGTTTTTCGGTCCGACCTGTAAGAGAAAACACGCGGTAACTCAGTAGTTATATATGATAGAAATATAAAATATAGCCTATAGCACTCCCCGATAATGTAGCATTCTACTGGTGAAAGAATTTTTAAAATCGGACCAGTAGTTCCGAAGATTACCCCATTTCAAAGAATTGTTACAAACTTACAAACTTTACCTCTTTATAATATTAGTATAGATATAGATATAGATTAGCTACAACATTTTTATATATTATAACAACATTTTATAGTGACAATATCAATATTAAAAATCTTTTATATTTTAAATTAAACAGTTGAACGAGTATGTATGTGTGTCCTCGTACGGACTTTAATTAAAATGATAAATGCAAAAATAAAATTTCCATCAGAAAAGTGAAAAAAAAATCGTACAATTTCCAGTTCGCAGAGTAGTAAAATATTCCGTTTGTCGAAAAAAGTCCTTAGGACTTTTAAATTCGTCCTGAATGCGAATAATTCAGGGGACAATTTGTGCGCGGCGACCGAGCACGTGTTTGTTTTTGAATCAAATTCTGTCGCAAAGCATTTTTTGACAGTCATTCGACTGAGGATTTTATTTACAAAAAAGCGGCCAAGTGCGAGTCGGACTCGCTCATGAAGGGTTCTGTAGCAGCAAGTAACGTAAACTTCTTGCTCATTAATTACATATACACGTTAAATATATACATATTACGATTACGATTTATGACGTATAAAAAAAAACTACTTACAAGATCTCGTTCAAACCAATTTTCGGTGGAAGTTTGCATGGTAATTTACATCATATATTTTTTTTAATTTTATCATTCTCTTATTTTAGAAGTTACAGGGGGGGGGGGGCACATTTTACCACTTAGGAAGCGTCTCTCGCGCAAACTATTCAGTTTAGAAAAAAAATATATTGGAAACTTCAATACCATTTTTGAAGACCTATCCACACGTATGGGTTTGATTGAAAAATAAATTTTGAGTTTTAGTCTTAAGTATGGGGGACCCAATAATTTATTTTTTTCTATTTTTGTATGAAAATCTTAATGCGGTTCACGGAATACATCTACTCACCAAGTTTCAACAGCTCTTATAGTTTCAGAAAAAAGTGACTGTGACATTCGGACGGACAGACAGGGTTCCGTTTTTACCATTTGGCTACAGATCCCTAAAAACCTAAAAAAAGGGCTCCGCAAAGAGTTGTAAGCTTTTGTTTAGGAACTACACAGTCGTCATCCAGTTGGGGAGTAGGGATGTGCCGAAAAATAACAACGAAAGCCAGTGAATGCCTTTTTAGATGGTGGACAGTGGATGGATTTTTTTTAAACAAAACGCACTGACAATTTGTCATCTAGTTTTGATGGGAAGCAATTCGATGTGTCTCTTCGATGTGTTTCTTCAATCACAGGGTTGATCTCATAAAATAAGACAGAAAACAACAAATCGGACAAGGGGTGTAGATTTTCATCCTCCTCCTAAGAAGTTAGCCCACTTCCATCTTAGACTGCATCATCACTAACCATCATTGTAGTCAAGGGCTAACTTGTAAAGAATAAAAAAAAAGAGGCTGGACTAGTCTAGACTTACTATAACTTGACGTTCAAAAGTGTTTAGCATTTATAAACTTCTCTACGTCAATTATCTACAGTCCTAATATAAGTCCTAAGCCTGAGGTTGCCTGGTAGAGATCGCTACTAAGCGATAAAGCCGGCTTTTATATTCCACTTCTTTTTAACCGACTTCAAAAAAAGGAAGAGGTTCTCAATTCGAGTGTACGTATTTGTTTTTTTTTTCATGTTTCTGTTTCGCTTGTTTTCTAATTATTGTGGTGTAGAATTAAAGGGTATTAAAAAAT
This sequence comes from Bicyclus anynana, assembly GCF_947172395.1. Taxonomy (NCBI): domain Eukaryota; kingdom Metazoa; phylum Arthropoda; class Insecta; order Lepidoptera; family Nymphalidae; genus Bicyclus; species Bicyclus anynana. The sequence continues at coordinate 10,962,999 of NC_069102.1, read as the reverse complement.
AAATGAAAATTAATAAAACTTCAGGAATTCTTTGAATTTGAAATCTAAGTACATCAGAATCAGTATAATATCAGTATTCTCTAGGAACAATGGCTTGGCACTTGGCAACAAAACGTTGACAAGTGGGTGAAAAGCACTACACTACAAAGTTTGGAGCATCACCGAGTTGCCTGTCTGTCGGTGTTATACAAGATATAATTCGGAGTGTGCTCAGGAATTGTTTGATCTTCATCTCCCTTTGCCGTTCTATTAGCTATAGTGCTGCCAAGTATCGCAGTGATATGCACCCGCTACGATGTAGGTTTCCTTTGGACACGTAATAAGCGGTTTAATTCCTCGTTCCATATGCGCATTGCAAATATAATATGGAATGCCCTTCCCTTCGTCATTACCGTTGCGTTACACGTAAAATAGGGATGATGACAGTTTTTAAAATTGTATATCAAGTCAGTCTATATCAAAATTCGAGCAGCTCCAAATAGTTTTATGGAACCCAAATGGCCTTTCACACCACTCTTTAGAAGTTAAACTATTTTTTAGAAACAAATGGCGTAGTATCGGAAACCCACTTTACACAAAAGAGCTGGTACGGCACAACTTTCAAAAGGCTCATGAGACCAAGCACCACAAGATGTCATGAAATAGACGCTACATTATTATATTTGGGCAAATCACTGGATTTCGCATCAAACACGCCATAATTCAAATACTTAAAATCCCGCTGAATGTCTCACGACAGATTGCAGGAATACTGAGAGACTAAAAAAAAAAATGTATATATATTAAGAGTATGCTAATAGTATAGCAATTTTGTAAAAGTAACAGGGTATCTGCGATCATTACTTTTGGAGCTACAGAGATCTGAAGGGTCAGATTTGCGGCGCTGCCGCGGATCCCTAAAAAACGCGCCTTGCAAAATGGTATGAATTAATGACGTCGTAGGTATATGTATAATGATCGTTAGATTTGTATGGGCGATTAAACAAAATTACTAGTATCTTTGTTATTTGTGTGTTTATGTTTATAGTTCATTTATTAAAAAATGACACATTTTATGTAAGAAAGCTGAAACTGTATGAATTTTTATCTAATTAAAATAAAAGATTTTTAACAGATTTTGAATTTTTTTATTCTTATTTAGTTTGAAAATATCCAGAAAATCTTTGCTTTTTATGTATAAATTTGTTAATATTGGCCTTATTTACCCGAATGTATCATAAAAATCAATATATTCAAATCAAGTCATCATCCCCATTGGATAAGTTAACTATAAAAATAAATATACCTATCATGGTTACTAAAACGCACAGAATAAAGATCATACCTACATAATGAGTCTTTACAAGCAGCGTGGTGAAGTCCGTGAAACCCATACCACACAAACGTCACGCATCTCCTTGACATCCGCAAATACAAACATTTTCCATAATTTGTATTTCAAAATTTAACACTAACAACAATAATAATCAATAATTACTAATAACAAAATACTCCCTCTTAGTTCTTCAGTTTTTGTGAACAGAAAATTATTAAAAACATAACATTAAGTTTGTTTGTTTGTTTGATTGAACGCGCTAATCTCAGGAACTACTGGTCCGATTTGAAAAATTCTTTCAGTGTTAGATAGCCCATTTATCGAGGAAGGCTATAGGCTATATTATCCCGATATTCCTACGGGAACGTGAACCACGCGGGTGCAACCGCGCAGCGTCAGCTAGTAAGTTATGAAATGACATGCATTTTCTACCTTAATTTCTAATTTATTTGTTAGTAAACAGTATTCATTCAAGAAACGCTGTATAGTTTCCAATACATTCCAATGATCATTGGCGTATCTAGGATTATTTCCTAGGGTGGACCTGGCCTCCAACATTAAGTGTATTATTAGTATCAAATTAGAATTTCACATTGGTAGCCCAAAATCCTAGGGTGGGCACGGCCCACCCGGCCCACCCTCTATATACGCCTATGCCAATGATGGTTGTGGATGGGTGCACGTCAAATACTGATACTAAAAGGCCCGAGCTGTTTGCTTAACACCGTCGAGTGCGTCATCTGTCGGCAGATGCTTGTAAAACTGATAATGGAAAACATATCCCGTACACATGACTCACATGACTCACACTATCTATGTACGTCAATTCTCTAGGAACGCAAACTATCGTAGGCTGTTGTAATCAATTTGATAGTGAATTTTTATAGTGAGGAATCTACTCATACTAGTGCACGCGACTTCGTGCGCGTGGAAGTTAGTTTTTTACAAATTCCTCGGGAACCGAGATAAAAAGTAGCCTATGTATTAATCCAGGCTACAATATATCTTAATACCAAGTTTCAGCTAATTCGGTTCAGTAGTCGAGGCGTGAAAGAGTAACAAACATTCATATCATCAAAATCATCAGTTTTCGCAAATCTCGGGAATCCATGGATTTTTTCGGGATAAAAAGTAGCCTATTTGACCCAATCTGCGCGGCAAAAGCTTTTTAAAAACTGAATTTGAATAAAACACATGAATCTAGACTCTAGCATGATTGCATTCCAGATACATTCCTTCAAATTGAGTAACGGAATATATTCAATTGGAATGTAACGAAGTGGAAATATCGCTAGATTTATAATGAAAACCCTTAAATACATATTTTTAAAAACCTTTTAACGGATCAAAAGACAGCAATTATAAAAAATGGTGTTCCTTGTTATTTAATGACAATTGACCCAATCTGATATCTTTTTGATATTCCTTAAAAGCTTTTTGAAATCCGTATTTGAATAAAACATGTGAATATAGACTCTAGCATGAGTGCATTCCAGATGCATTCCTTCAAAGTGAGTGACGGAATACATTCAGTTGAAACGTAACAGAGTGGAAAATTCGCTAGATTTATAATGAAAACCCTTAAATACATATTTTTAAAAACCTTTTAAAGGATCAAAAAACAGCAATTCTAAAAAATGGTGTTCCTTGTTATTTTATGACAATTGACCCAATCTGCGCGTCGGCAGTCTTTTTGATATTCCTTAAAAGCTTTTTGAAATCCGTATTTGAATAAAACACATGAATATAGACTCTAGCATGAGTGCATTCCAGATGCATTCCTTCAAAGTGAGTGACGGAATATATTCAGTTGGAACGTAACAAAGTGGAAAATTCGCTAGATTCGAGACTGCGGCCGTTTCGGTGCGGGCTCGTGTATTGGAGTTGGAATTCAACATCGTTGCTTACGTTGCATACTGATTAGATTTAACGTTTCATGTTATGCTTTACGAAACAGGAGTTGATACAGTGTATCCGAGAATTTTACGATTTTAAGTTTTTATCACACAAAAAGCTGTGTTTTGTAATTAGTCGGTCAAATAGTAAGCGTCCACATACCCGCATTGTACTTATATATCGGACGCATCACATCAAACGGTTCGTAGTATTGGTATGCGTGGTGGATTTACAAGACGGAGGTCCTGGGTTCGATTCCCGGCTGGGCCGATTGAGATTTTCTTAATTTGTCTAGGTCCACACTTACGGTTACCACACTACCGACAATGACATACCTACCGCCAAACGATTTAGCGTTCCGGTATGATGTCGTGTAGAAACCGAAAGGGGTGTGGATTTCATCCTCCTCCTAAAAAGTTAGCTCGCTTCCATCTTAGACTGCATTATCACTTACCATAAGGTAAGATGATTGACTACTAACTTGTAAAGAATAAAAAAATAATCTTTGTATAGAAAGCGCATCCATTGATCCGCATCTTAGGTACTACAGAAAAAATATTTTTCAAGATTTTATTTAGAAAACACCCATGCTCATCACACAAATATTTTCCAGTTGTGGGAATCGAAACCACGGCCGTGGATGCAGAAAGCAGGGTCACTACCCACTGCGCCACGTGGCCGTCATATGATAGCAAAGTAAATTTATTTATAAATAAAAATTAATATATATTCATGATGAACTTCCGCAAAGTAACGCCTGCTTCTATCCAATATTTAAAAGTATTGAAATACTTACCAAAGGATATGAGCCCGCTATTGAGCATAGTAAGCTTTATGCTGTTGGGAATCGAGACCAAGCTGGTGGTGCCCGTCGTCTTCAGGTCTTTCTTCTTCGGCTTCTTCTCCAGGTCATACCTGGGGGTAGACCTGGAGCGGTGCTTCCTCTGGCTGGTAGCAACGGACGTGCCTCTCTGGCCCGTCCTTGAAGACATCGCGACCGCAAAACCGGACACACAAAATTTTATATATATATCACTACGGATGTATGACTTTTATTAGCAGCGCATTTTTTAATTTACGACCATCGGTTCCCGCAATTTTCCTTTTTGTTATTTGGTGATTTTCCAGGAAACTTTACGTAGCAAATTATAAAGTAATTTGACACATGACACTGGAATTTAGCACTATTTTATGTACACTATTTATAATTTTTTTTATATCATAACACGGACATGTTTTGTTTTGTTGTGGAAGTTGTCATCTGTAACAAAAGAAAGAGATTATGATTAATTATTTTTATTTTGTTAGATTAGGTTGAATAAATGACTTTTATGACCTGTCTGTCAATCATGTATCAAAACATAAGCTGTTTTCGTTTTTGCGATCATCTAACCGAGAGCCGATAGCCCAGTGGATATGACCTCTGCCTCCGATTCCGGAGGGTGTGGGTTCGAATCCGGTCCGGTCGTAAGGAAACCTGCATACCAGAAAATTATTTTAATTCTCTGCGTGTGTGAAGTCTGCCAATCCGCATTGGGCCAGCGTGGTGGACTATTGGCCTAACCCCTCTCATTCCGAGAGGAGACTCGAGCTCAGCAGTGACCTGAATATGGGTTGATGACGACGATCATCTAACACTGTTTTTCAACGAAATCGCAAAATTATCGTCATTTGTCGTAAAGTGGCATTAGTATAGATAATAGTAAAAGCAGCAAATTATAACATTAATTTATCGAAAACCGTTAATTACCGTAATTTTGTTGAAATAATCATGTTAGATGATCGTAAAGAGTAATGTAGTGGCTCATGTTTTAATATTAAATACATGCTAAAAGCATTGTTAGGAAATTCATCACTTAGTGATATATTGGATAGAAGCAGGCGTTACTTTGCGGAAGTTCATCATGATTATATAATGATTTATTTATTTTGCTATCATCCGCGAAAATTCGGCGAACCCATGCGACAACGTCATCCAGGTCTCTACAACGTGCAATTGCACGTTGTAGAGTCAACATCTCCTGAGGATGCTCCGGTTTCGGGGTGAAACGTACGTAGAGAGTATTTTGTCGGACCTGGGTGACGTTGTCGCATGGGTTCGCCGAATTTTCGCGGATGATAGCAAAATAAATAAATCATTATATAATCTTAGTGATATATTTTATACAATTTGGTTAATTTTCATTTAATTCGCAAATTAATAAATTTAAAATGAATTTTCTATTAATTACAATCTACAATTATAATAAATCTGTAGAGAGGTCAATTTTGTACATGAAATATATTTCCAAAACAACTATCAGGGGGTGATAAGTGATTGATACTGATGCCAAAAATGCAATTAGTAAAATTTTTGTCTGTCTGGCTGTCTGTCTGTATGTTCGTTATAGAAACAAAAACTACTCGACGGATTTTAACGAAACTTGGTACAATCATTTTTCATATTCCTGGGCAGGTTATAGTATACTTTTCATTACGCTAGAATAGGAGCAGAGCAGTGAAGGGAAATGTTGGGAAAACGGTAGACAGTTACTCCATTTTTACAGCGATACTACTGTAATGGCTGGATTAAAGAGGTCTAAATTCAGACGAAGTCGCGGGCGTCCGTTAGTTTAAAATAAATAATTAGCAAACTTAGCTAACTTACCAGAGACCGACTAAAATAGCACGAGGCATAAAATGTTCGGGACCTTTACACTAAACTAACGAAGCAATTGCCAATTTACCGAAGTATATTCATGACATTAACAAAAGCCTAATTCCGCCCTACAATCAAACAGAGGCAGCCCTAGTAAGTAATTACTTGTGCAAACCTAACCTGTGTAAACTAAGCGCTGATCCGTTCAACATACATAAGCCTGATACAATCACTATTATGCTATAACTTATAGCCTAAGATCCCGCATCTATACTAATATTATAAAGCTGAAGAGTTTGTTTGTTTGATTGAACGCGCTAATCTCAGGCACCACTGGTCCTATTTGAATATTTTTTTTTGTGTTAAAAAGCCCATTTATCGAGGAAGAAACTTCCTGTAGAAGTACGGGGATAAAACAAAGCTATAGGCTTTGTTTTATCCCCGTAACGGGTACCACCCGGGTGAAACCGCGCGACGTCAGCTAGTTAGAAATATTTACTCTCATCTGTTATTGTTATATTCACCCGCGTAGTTCCAGTTCCCGTATAAATACGGGAGTAATATATAGCCTTCCTCGATAAATGGGCTATCTAACACGGAAACAATTTTTCAAATCGGACTAGTAGTTCCAGAGATTAACGTGTTCAAGTAAACAAGCAAACAAACTCTTCAGCTTTATTATATTCATCATTATCAGCACATATTCGGTTCACTGCTGAGATCGAGTCTCCTCTCAGAATGAGAGGGGTTAGACTAATCCACCACGCTGGCCTAATGCGGATTGGCAGACTTCACACACGCAGAGAATTAAGAAAATTCTCTGGAATGCAGGTTTCCTCACGATGTTTTTCCTTCACCATTTGAGACACGTGACATTTAATTTCTTAAAACGCACACCACTGAAAAGCTGGAGGTGCATGTCCCGGACCGGATTCGAATCCACACCCTCCGGAATCGGAGGCACAGGTCATATCCACTGGGCTATCACTCCTCTTTCTTTATAATATTGGTATATATATAGCCTGTGCCTGATTACGTGTTTGACATACTAGTATTAGATCGCGAGCTACTGCATGGGCAATTTGAAACCAGGTTAATTTATTCATTAGTATTATACGTTCATCTCGCTGTGACAACAGCGACTAATTGTACGTTAAACATATTTCGTAGTAGTTTAATTTATAGATTTACTAGCTGATGGCGCGTGGTTTCACCCGCGTAGTTCCCGTTCCCGTAGGAATATGGGGATACTTTATAACCTATAGTTTTCCTCAATAAATGGGCTATCTAACATTGAAAGAATTTTTCAAATCCGACCAGTAGTTCCTGAGAATAGCGCGTTCAATCAATCAAAAAATCAAACAAACAAACTGTTCAGCTTTATAATATTAGTATAGATTAGTATAGATATTTGATTTAACATTATATTATAGTGTGTTATTTAGTAATGTTTTAAGATAAAGGTCGACATGGTGGTGAATCAAGAACAATCTAATTGGACATATGCCTCTTGCAAGGACTTCTAACAGTGAATACGGTACTAAATGAATTCAAATGAAACTTGGCACAGTTTAAGACCATAATATGGAGAAGGTTATAGGATACTTTTTAATGCAAAAATAAAATGAAAAGGGGGTGAAATAGGGGTTGAAAGTTTGTATGGAAAGTTCTTCATTTTTAGAGTTACAGCTTTAAAAATTTGTTCATAAATCTTAAAAAAAATAACAAAATATAATGGGATTAAAAAAATATTAAATTCAAACTTTAAAGTGGTGAAATAGGGCTTGAAAGTTTACATTGATTTCCACGCCGACGAAGTCGCGGGTGTCCGCTAGTTGATATTCAACTAAACTGAGTTACTTAGCTCAAATGAATAGAACAATTTAATGATCTTGATATGTAATTCAAAAAAAGTTTACCTGATTGACCCAAATTAAATCAACTTGGTCATATATTTACTTTCATATTTTGATCATTAAATCACAAAAAATACCATCAAACAAAAAATATGACCCTTGACGCGGTGTAATAACTACCCGTTGGCAGAATCAGAATTGATTTTATTGGTTTCCACCCCTTTCGTATATTAGATTTCCTCCCTTTATTTATTCTATTTGTTAATGGATCGAAGGCCTGTGATTGCCATACCTTCGTCAAATTTTAACGGAATTCAAAAACGAAGAGGTTCTATAATTTGTTTTTTTTTAAACTGAAACGTTGTCAGTGCTGCTCCTACATAGTTAATTGTGATAGGTAACTTTAGGCAAAGTCAAAGTCAAAATTCATTTATTTCAAATAGGCTCAGTTTACAAGCTCTTTCAAAACGTCAGGTAATTAATTAAACTTAAGATAATGGTGATAATAATTATTCGAAAACTTGAAATTAAAGTTACGAGGGTTTCAAACGCGCCTTGGTCCGAGAAGAGCCCACAACAAACTCAGCCAGGTTTATCCTTTTTCATCACCATTTAACAATAGGCATATAAGAAGCCTGTCATGTAATACATTTCAGTTCCAAGCAATTTTGTCGTTTACGTAATCATTGACACTATAATACGACTTTTCTATAAGCTTACGTTTAATAAAAACTTTGAACTTATTGAGAGACATGCCAGTGATTTCGTGTGGCAGTTTATTATAAAAACGTATGCGATTGCCCTTAAAAGAATTACTATTTTTTTGTAACCTAGTGTGATGTGCAACAATTTTATTTTTATTTCTGACATTAATATTACAAGCACACCTTCTTTAGGTGGTAATCCGCCTCCAGAAAGTATCTTAAACGGTGTTTTGCGAAAGGTCGCCACGAAGCACCAATGTTGCACGAATTGTTTGACAACTGAAGTACAGCATAGGCTGACAAAGTTACGACGAGAAAACCCGTGACAACTCAGTAGTTATATATTACACAAATATAAAATAAAGCCTATAGCACTCCCCAATAACGTAGCATCCTACTTTTTTTTACCTAACTAGTTTCGACCTAATATCACGTGAGTTTTAGCCGTGTTTCATAATCAATTAGTAGCATTCTACTGGTGAAAGAATTTTTAAAATCGGACCTGCAGTTCCAAAGATTACCCCTTACAAAGAATTGTTACAAACTTACAAATTTTACCTATTTATAATATTAGTATAGATAAAGATTCAATTTTACAATAATACCTAAAATTCTCATATAATTGTAAATGTTTAAATAGTTAAAATACATACACAAAAGATTGCAGGTATAATACCTAGTCCCTTGTAAGACAAGACAAGGTGTATGCATACACCTTGTCTTGTCTTTGTCTTTAAGAATAGAGAATAGTATAGCTTTATGTGGAATTATCAAAGTGATGCCGCGTCCCGACTGCTGCTACGAGGTTATTGTCCTTATATTTAATCGACTTCCAAAAAGGTGAAGACTCTATGTTCCGCTGTATGTTTTTTTTTTTGTTCTATAAATATGGGTATAAAACCACGAAATTCTGGGCACGACAGGCTATTGAACCATTATGGAGCGGTACTAAAATACGCAGGCTGTATTTGTTTTCTCTCTCTACAATTAAAAAGCGGACAAGTGAAAAAAGTTTCCCAGTTTCGAGTAATAAACGAAAAACGTGAGAATTGATATAAAGTGCTCTAACTTTTCGACGACGTTTTTTGCAGTTACGATATTGGTTTTTTATGGCTAGTAATTTTGGATAAGGGTATATGAAATATTAAATTAGATGGCATTTTTACGATCTTTATTTAACTCGACTTGTTAATTTGAGTTAAATATAGAATTAAATGTTAAAATGATTAGGCATCTCCAACTACCCTAAATTATTTTGCAAATAATTTAGTTTTTGCAAGCTACATACCTTATGGTTTCTACACGACATCGTACCGGAACGATAAATCGCTTGGCGGTACGTCTACGTACGTAACTAGCAACGCCTCCCACCAGACTGATCTGGACCAATTAAGAAAATCTCAATCAACCCAGCCGGGAATCGGACCCAGGACCTCCGTCTTGTAAATCCACTGCGCACACCACTGCACCACAGAGGCCGTCAAAAGTTAGACATACAAGTATACTGCTATAAAGATAAAAAGATGACATAGTATAGTTGTCTAAATGACGTCATTCTAAATCCCAATATGGCGGAATCCCAAAGACGAACCAATTATTTTTACGCTTCTCAATATCTTCCTGTCGTTAATTAACTAAGTAAGGTCGGCAAAACACGTCCTGCCCCTATAGCCAAGTGGCACGTAGATTCTCTATCTACGATCGCAAACGCTTCGAAAATGGGAATGACATTCGCTATCGACAGGTCACGTGATTAAGATCTGCCATTCCCATACATTTTTCTAGTTATCGAAGCGTTTGCGATCTTAGAAAGAGAATCCATGGCCACTTGGCTACATGGTCTGTTCTGTTTCCATTAACTTCTATCGTACATCTCTTATATTTTTATTTTTATCTGCCCATTATTTTGCCCTTCTACTTTTAATAAAGTCAATTTTATCCCTCCTTTTTAATCGACTGCAAAAAAAAGGTGGAGGTTCTCAATTCGACTGTATGTTTTTTTTTGTATGTATGTTACCTGATCTGATTACTCGGAGACGCCAGGACCGATTTGAATTTTTTTTTTGTTTGAAAGGGTATACTCCCGAGGTGGTCCCATTGTCACCATTTCAGGATCTGATGATGGGATCCAGGAGAAATCGAGGGGAACTTTCAAAAATTGTAAGGGCAACTATAGCGTTTTATATTTTTTTATGAATTACTATGGTAGATATCTGCTATGTTATTCAAGGACAGGTAAAGATACATCAAAATACGGAGTTCATAAATATCACCGTATATACTCGTACGAGTAGAGATATCAATAAAATATTTGCTTTCGATTCAATCAGTAAATTGAATAAATACTAACATGAAATTATGGATGTTATATATGCCAGAGAAAAACTTCTATAATAAGAATAATTTATTAGAATGATATATTTCCAAAAATTATGAAAATACTAGCGGACGCCTGCAATTTCGTCCTCTTGGAATGCAGTTTTTCACAAATCTCGCGGAAACCATGGATTTTTGCGGGATGAAAAGTAGCCTATGTACGAATCCAGAGCAAAATATATTTCCATTCCAAATTTCAAATCGGTATTACATATACTTACACACACACAAACTTTCGCCTTTATAATATTAGTGTGATAACGCACGCGATAGCACAACTTTCATCTTCGCAATCGGCCCAAGCTCTTCGTGTTGTATATCCACCGCGCATACCACTGCGCCAGGAGGCCGTCAAAAAGGTTTTGCTGTTTTTTTCATCTTGGCTATTACCCGTGTATTTGAAGAGATCAGACATTGAATCTTTTAAACTAACTATCTTTTAAACTTTGATCTCCGTGTTTTGTTCCAAAATTATTGTGAGAAATGAAAAAGAAAACATTTTCCTCATAATGAGCTCTACAGTGCACAATTGACAGCTCTTACAGAACAGTCTGGAAGAAATGAATACAATACTTTGTGGCAACCGGCGTCGACAGCTCGGATGTAGGTCAGTGCACAGTAGTGACACGACACATTTGCGATTTTTTGAAGATTTTTCAGCTTTGAAAAATATTTGGAAAATATACAGTGCATTTTTGAACTTAGTATGCCGTGACGGGTAGCAGCAACAGTAACAACAACAATAATTACAACACATTATTGCACAAAATCACTAACGCGACTGGCAGCGTGATGGTGTCTACGCTGCCTAACAAACAACTGAGCTCAAGTCAAATACCCTCTTATTTATATCATTACTGATACCTCCCCTCTCAATAACATTAATAATGAATGTTAATACCCCCTGTAATCGAGGAATTTGTAACATTATATTGAAAAAATTTTGAGCTTACATACGGATCGCTAAATCGATCTTGATGAAGTTTGGCACAGAGATAGATCGCAGAACATATCAAATTTAGGGAAACTATTATTAAATGAAACCGTTATAAAATGTCGTCAAAATACCAAGCGAGCAAAATGGCGGTTATCTTTTAGTATACCAAGAAAGGAATATCTTTTCACTTATTTTATAAAAATATTCTTTTCAACTTCTTATCCTACCTAATCTACATTATTACGCGAAAATGCAGTGTAAGATATCAGCACGCCAGCAAACCATTATAATAGGGGGCTGAATAAACCATTATCAAAGACATCCCCTAATTGGTTTCTGGATGACATGTTAACGGAACGCTGAGTGCCGTGGTAGGGGTAAGCTAGCCGAAACCTCATCACCAGAATACAGCTGAGGCAGTTTATGAATAATAAAAATTTAACCGCTAAAATAAATGATTGCAGAGTAAGAGAAATGGCGTTAATCATAATAGTGTCGAGATTTTATCTTGTCGCTAAAGTAAATGGTGTCCAGTAACTTTTTGCCACGCTGCCGCTAATTTACTCGTATGATGTCCACTTTTTGCCTTGTTTTCGCTAATCGAATCTAGCTAATTTTTGTCTTGTTGTTAATCTAAATCAAGTCCAGTTATTATTTGCCTTATTTTCGTTAATCTGTTAAACAAGAGTGAATAGGCATCTTTTAGGCAAACGTCCAATCTCAGATATAGATATATTCTAAAATGGGATACGCTTGCCTAGATCAAGCCTATTCACTTACCATCACGAGAGATCATGGTTAAATACGAGCCTATCTTCCATAGAAAAGGTGGATTCCAGTTAGGTACTTTTTGTCTGTCTTGTTCACTAGCTACTTGTCACTCATGCTGTCCATTTTTCAAGAGTTTTAAGTTATTATGTAGTTATGTGTTGTGCTAACAATTAAATTATTTATATTATATTCCATTCTAAATAATGTCCATTTAATAACGTCTAGTTACTTTTTATTTTAATGTCACTTATCTAAATGATGTCCTTACTTTGTTGGATTATGATGTTGTTATTTTATGTCTTTTTGTTGGTAATCTAAACAGTGTACAGTTACTTTTGTCTTGTTACTGCTAACTTAAAGTGTATTCAGTTACTTTTGCATAGTTTTCGATAGTGCAAATCTTTCTTTTTCTTAAAATTTCTTGTAAATTAAATCAGTTTGTCTTGCTATTTATATAATGTAATGGGTGTCCAGTTACTTTATCTTTTTGTTGCTAATCTAAACAGTATACAGTTAATTTTTGTCTTGTTGCTGCTAACTTAAAGTGTATTCAGTTACTTTTGCATAGTTTTCGATAGTGCAAATCTTTCTTTTTCTTAAAATTTCTTGTAAATTAAGTCAGTTTGTCTTGCTATTTATATAATGTAATGGGTGTCCAGTTACTTTATCTTTTTGTTGCTAATCTAAACAGTATACAGTTAATTTTTGTCTTGTTGCTGCTAACTTAAAGTGTATTCAGTTACTTTTGCATAGTTTTCGATAGTGCAAATCTTTCTTTTTCTTAAAATTTCTTGTAAATTAATTCAGTTTATCTTGCTATTTTTAAAATGCAATGGATGTCCAGCAACATTTTGTCTTACTGTCGCCAGTGAAGCGATACACTTATATCATTCACAAACGTGTCAGTTGCATCTAGGTATTCCTTTTATTATTCGGTCGGGAAATGTATGCTGAAATTTTAACCGAATAGCCAAGTTCACTTGCACGTTCTACCCATTCTTGGTCCATTAGTAAATGCGGCTGGAATATAATCTTGGACAAAATTACCTACTCCACTTTGGAAGTATTTTCTGCAGAGACTTTTCAAGCTCGGGAGAGGAATTATTTTTGTTTAATTCAATAAATGGGCATGGGATGTCGTATTTTCCGCCAATTTGTTTGATTTTTCTTCTTAATTAGCGGTCATACCTATATGAGTCAGCTAAAGTATCTATAATAAACTGCAAATGAATATTATATGAATATATATCCGAAAATCATTCCCATCCCAAAGGGTCCAGGGTTTGACTAGATTATAAAGATAAATTAACCCTTGTTGTTATAGGAGTCGGGTAAAAATATAATTCAATTAAAAAAATTAAAACTTAACCTACTCACAGATTGACTAAAAAGAAATACGTAAAGCTGTTTCTGGATAAACTATTGATATACAAGCTTCCAAGTCAACAGACGAAGTTAAAAAATCTCTGGTAGTTAGGCACTGTAATAATTTGAAAGAGCCTCTTCAGAAACTTACAACTTAGTAAACTTAGTGTAATTATGAACAGTTCTGACTTTTCCAGTGCTTGTGACTCTAAAGTAAGCATAATTATTTTTAATTATGCTTACTCTACAAGCAACTTATTTTTCAACCAGAAAATGCCTGCGGACCCCCGAAGTTACCGTTCTTGTGAAAATACGGGGATAAAAAGTAGCCTATGTGATGTATAACTGCTATTTTATGGGGTTGGGGTTCCAAGGTGCCGTTGGGGTCCCAAGGTGCTGGAATGGCGACCCCGCACCGGAAAACGCAGTGTTAGTACTACCCCCCACTAGGTGGACCGAGGACATCGAGCGGGTTGCAGGAAGCAGCTGGATGCTTGCAGCTCGAGACCGTTTTGTTTGGAAATCCATGCAAGAGGCCTATGTCCAGCAGTGGACGTCCATTGGCTGTTACTGATGATGATGATGATATATGCTGATCACGTTTTGGCCTTTGGCTTGTGAATTTTCAAATCTGTGTCGTGGTTTAGGCGTGAAATCGTTAAAAAAAACTCACATTCGCTTTAAAATATTACTCAGGATTTTGAAGCTATTTTGTTTTTAAATGGATTTGTATTTGAAATTATGACTTTTGAAGGTTAAAAATTTCGAAGGCGCGAATTTCCTACCCATTTTATCCTCAATGGAGTGTCAGGAACTGTCGGCACTTATATATTTACGACGCGTTGACACCCCATCGGTGATTTTATATCCCGCGGCCCACACTCGTAAATCAAATGAGGTCAATGATTAATATTAGCTTAATTATCTTCTGACACGGAGTTTTGATACCGGAAAATAAATCATTTTTGCATGAGCTTTTGATTGGGTGTTCAAATATTCCAAATTTGAATTAGGGTTGACGTATTTGTGGCCTATTACTAAAAAAAAAATAATGGAACTGGAAGCCTGGCGAAGAGTCGTCACATTATGTAGAACGAGAGAATCTGATAGCCTAATCCTCTTAATCTATACTAATATTATAAAAAGATAAAGATTATAAAATTGTAGGGCTTATCCTATGAATCTACTAAATCGATTTTGAAATTTAATTTCCGTAAGAACGGAAGCTTAGACCGTTGTGACCTTTAGGATAGATAGATATACTTTATTTGCACACCACAAAGACAAATACAAGTGAAATAAAAACATATTAAAAAGAGATTAGCATATAAAAGGCGGCCTTATCGCTAAGTAGCAATTTGTTCCAGGCAACCTTCGGTTTAGGATCACATCATGCTAGTTCTAAACTATTTAAATAATTGTTTTTTTTCTCTTTTTCTTTTGTGTGATGTGTATTCTAAATGAACTTTTTTTTTCTTTCTTTCTTTGAGGTTTTAAGGGTTCAAACCCTCCAAGTTAGCCAATTATAAAATGCAATTTTCATCATCATATTGCAACGCCATTACACCAAATTCTGGACCTCAGACAGACATAAATTTCCCTGTGAATCAACTATTTGGCGAATAACGGTAAACAATCATACGATTTCAATTTGATACGTCATATTTTCAGTTTTGGCGCACGAATAAATGATGGCCGAATCAAACTACGATCAATCAAGACATCAAAGAGCTATTTGTAGATCGTGTTGATACTTTGTACCAATACTTCATCAGTTCAGGGACAAGACTCATATATGAATTGTTTAGGTTTGATTATTTGATTATTTTTTTTATCTTATTGTCACAATTTTTTTGCCGTGCCACGAACGTCCACTAGTATAAAAAACTATAAGAGTTACAAAATTTTAGAATGTATGCAGTATCGTCAAATCTCAATACAATCGTTTGGCATGGATTCAAGATTTGCATCATCATGATTCTACTAAAGGTCGGTAGCAAATAGTAGCAATTCACGCCACTAGTTGCCCTGTCAGAACTTTTGTTTATCATTGTAATTTATTATTGGGGAAAATAACAAGTCATTTGATGATACTTTAGGCGTTGCTTATAACAAAGTGGTTCTGTGCATGGATTCTAGTATTAAATGTGTAAGTATGTATGATTTTTTATTCGTTGTGTTTGTTGCTTTAACAGGCAAAAATGGGTAAACTTATATAGCAGTATTTGGACGAAAATTGGCACATGTTGTTTATATTTTTATTTTGCCATAAAAGGTTTTATTTGCAATAACTTATGAAAGTTTCATCAAAATCTAATAAATAGTTTTATCATGTACCTAGAATATTTTTTTTTATCTATACAGATGAACATAAGTAACTTATACAGCTCGTTTTACTCGTTTCACTCTAACCTCTGAAATCAATAAACCATTTAACATGCTTTACTACTGACATGCTTTATTTTATTTAACATGCTTTACTACTGACCTAGTTTACATCAATTTATATTGTGCTTACTTATTTTCTGTTAAAATGTGTGTGTTTTTTTTAAAAAGAATAGTAGTCAAGGTGGATTAAATTATATATAAAAATAAGGGACCCAAAGGTGAATGAGAACAAATGTAATGGGATATTATTATATAAAGAAGTCCGAGAGCGCTCATCTCTGCCTTTGATGTCCCTTAATTGAGACGAGGAATAAAGAAAATATACCTTCATTGAACCGCAACCTTGAAGGAAAAACTCAAATTTATACTTCATCTATATTAGAAAATTTTCATTAATTTGTTATTATTTTTTTAATTTATTTATTCAAATTGAACTCTTACACGTTAACCAAACTTTTAAATTTTAGCATTCTAAACATATTACATATTATTCTTGCATAATTATCATCCTATGACTAGTTTTAGTTTGCTTACATTCAATTTCATTCCTTTCCTTTTCAAAGCTATATGCATATATTACTTAGCACATAATATGCCAGTATTATTTGATCATCGGCGTAGAGTAAACGTTTTGATGAGTAATTCATCCATTTTAGTCCATATACACTCTCTTCCATATCTGTCAAGCAGTTATCCATAAACAGTTTAAACAACCATGGTGACGCAACACATCCCTGTCGAACACCTCTCACGTTATAAGAAGTTATGCATCATGTTGTATGAAATTATATAATGGGCACAATACAATCAAAAAGGGTTTCCCAAAGCCCTTTGAGGTAACGGATAGCGACCATTTTGTTGGTTGAGTGTACTTGAATACATTTCCGTCTTACCCGGCGAAAAGTGCTTTGTGGCCGAAAGCTGCGACCGAAGCAAAACATAATCGACTTTGCCCAAAGTATTTTGTAAATGGATTTTACAATTTTTCCCCTTAACATAAAAGTATTTCGATAAAACACAAAGTGCTTTTCTAATTATGTTTATAGGTAGATATTTCTAATATATTAATGACGAAGGTTTAGCTTTATGGATTAAGGCCCAGTCTTTGAGATTCTGCATTTTATGAATTCTGAAAGTTCGTCAGGTCAGGTTTTGACGACCTTGGCACAGTGGTATGCGCAGTGGATTTACAAGACGGAGATCCTGAGTTCGAACCCCGGCTGAGCCGATTGAGGTTTTCCTCGTTGGTGGGAGGCTTGGGCCGTGACTAGTTACCACCCTACCGGATAAGACGTGTCGCCGATCTATTAAGCGTTCCGGTACGATGTCGTGTAGAAACTGAAAGGGGTGTGGATTTTCATCCTACTTAGCCCGCTTCTATCTTAAATTGCATCATCGCTTACCTTCAGGTGAAATTGTAATTAAGGGCTAACTTGTACAGAATAAAAAAAATAAAGCTTTGAAAAGTAGTACGATTTAAGGGTCCAGATCCTCAATTGTCCAAGTGTAATACTTAAGTTTTTGATATATTCAACTATATAGCACGAGAACTCATGTCTCTTGACGCACGACCCTTTGATTCGTGGCAAGCATTCGCTAGATGCCCTTAATTTTCTCCTTGAAAACATCTTTAACGATGTTTACAAAGTTGCTGCGAAGCTAAGTGACAGACGAGACGAGCTAAGGGACATGATCTCTAAAAATTATACAAAAAAAAATGTAATAAAAACTTTAGGTATACTTTAGTGACTATAAACTTTATTAGTGATTAGTAGTACCTACTGTGTTGTTTTCATCAAATAATTTAAACGGCCTTTATTTAAATTTAATTTTTTTTTTTTTTTTGACAGCCTCGTGTTGCAGTGGTATGCGCGCTGGACCGATTGAGGAGTTCTCAATTGGTCCATATCTGGCTGTTGGGAGGCTTTGGGTGTGGCTAGGTACCACCCTACCGACAAAGACATACCGCCAAGCGATTAGCGTTCCGGTACGATGTCGTGTAGAAACTGAAAGCGGTGTGGATTTTCATCCTCCTCCTAACAAGTTATCCGCTTTCATAAGCGGATAACTTGTTGATGAAAATTTTAGATTGCATCATCACTTACCATCAGGTGAGATTGTAGTCAAGGGGTAACTTGTAAAAAATAAAAAAAACCGTGACACAATAGTATCATTAGCAATCTGCCCCAAAATTAAACATTAAATTTTATTTTCTCGTAAAACCAAATGAGAAGGCATTTTCCAGTTTACAACAAATCACTGGTTAATACCTACTCGCAGGAGATTGTACAGTTTCTCATCTCAGCGCCCTCTAATGTGAGTTGTCTGCGACACTTCATTGGAGCGCTGGATGGCTGGCAGTGATGAATGTTTGCAGATGGCCGCCGGTTTTATTGCTACATTCGTTTTATTACTCAACTTCTGCGGATTGTATTGTTGTTTTTATTTGTTCTCGCTGTTTGATAACATAAAATACTATATTAACCTTTTAATAATACTTGACGGAACTAGATGGACTAAGTAATGTGTTGGGACGCCCAGGATTCCGTACAAAGTAGGTACTCACTTGGTTACGTAACTTTAATTAAAGACTTTTATAGTTTTGGACTTTTCATGATTTAATAACAAATGTATGGTTTTCAGATTCTTCTTAACACTTGTACACACGGTATTAAGAAAATGGCATACCTGATTGATAGGTTGATCATGTATGTCTTTAATATCGATAACGAATGTCATTCTTATGCATTTGTTAATTTTTGAAGCGTTAGCGATTATAGAAAAATACTTGATAATATTTAACATGGTTGGCACCATCCCTGACGGTTGCTAAACATGGGCACTGAATAAAATTCGTATGAAAAAACTGGAAAATAATTCAATGCAACTTGTAAAGAATCTACTTAAATTTAAATATTTGAAAATAAATTAGTATGAAATAAACATATAGGTACTGTTACACAATATGCTCTAAAATAGCATGCTAAAAACGTGCTATTAAGTATGCTCTATACGAGCATGCTTATCATCAGTTTACATTTGTTAAGCACGTGTCTCCTCTCAGAATGAGAGGGGTTAGGTTAATTGTCGGATACGCGGCGCCAATGCACATTGGCAGACTTTACACATGCAGAGAATTAAGAAAATTCTCAGATATGCAGGTTTCCTCACGATGTCCTTCCTTTACCGTTTGAGACACGTGATATTTAACTTCTTGCACATCATATGCACATCTATACTAATATATAAAGCTGTAGAGTTCGTTTGTTTGTTTGTTAGTTTGATTGAACGCACTAATGTCAGGAAATACTGGTCCGATTTGAAAAATTCTTTCAGTGTTAGATGTTATATCAAGGAAGGCTACAGGCTATATATTATCCTCGTTTTCCTATGGGAACGGGAACCACGCGGGTAAAACTACGCGGCATCAGCTAGTGACTGATAAGTTGGAGGTGCACGCCCCGGACAAGAACCTACGCCCTCCACTAAAAAGTGATATAGTAAGTGAAAACAACTTGAACAAGATCATAATGAAAACACCACAAAGATTGAAACTAAGGGAAGCTTTAATTACTAACCCGAGGCTCTTTCAAGTGATTACTATGGAAATTGAATTCAAGATTTATTATCCAGCTAAAGCTTCGCTTAAGCTATGCGAGACGACGTAGAAATTGCTTCTTTGATCGTGTAGATATAATTTGTCATCTTGGGACTTAAACGACTTTAGTTGTATGACAGTTGTTAATACTTTCTGAAGAAAGTTTTGTGAAATTAATTTCATTGCAATTCATTTATATTGAATTGTATGAGTATAATCGATATTATAAGTACATTTCATTTATTACGAAATTTTCATAAAAATATTTTGTATCTGGCGATTTGGATCTGTTGAATGTCAAACCGAATTAGAAACGTTGAGTTATCTAAATAGATACTCGTAAAAGGGTTAGGTAAATTTAAAGGGTTGTTTTTTTGAAGAAAATTTTGTGTTGTGGCAGTTTTATTATAGTTATAGAAAATTAAATCGAAATACCTTCGCTTAAAGTTCCATATTAAAGCTGTTTTAATATTAAAGTAGTGATGTTTCTGAATAGTCAAAATGTTTCGTTTAAAGTTGAATTTGCAATGTGACTCGAAAGTCCACCCAAAAGTTGTTTTTGGCACTCATTTAGTGAGGACATCTTTTGGTCACTGATTGTGAGTAATTTTTTATAAGGTCAATACCTCCCATTTACAATCTTACAGTAGAGATTACTATAGGACTCAAAAGTGATTACAAATATAAGAAAACTAACGTCGAACAAAGGTTTTTTTAATTCACAACACTTGTCAGGACAACTTAATTATCAAATCAAACTGTAACCAAAATAAGACCCTAAAATGGCAGAGAATGACCTTGAGTGGAACCACGCACTTGTGAACGATGTGTGTAGGGTTAAAGGATCCTTTGACTGTATACAAACACTCCCCTTTTCCACTCAAGTGGAAACTCTCCCCGCCTATCCCAAGTAACGCATAAAGAATTACACAACAAGAGAGGTGATGTGATGTTAATTTAAAAGCGATAACAAGATATAATTCCTCACATAGTAGCCCATTCGCGTAGGATATAACACAGATAGGTTATTTCGAGTCGCAAGGATTATTGTACTGGGTGGGATCATGGGAACGTAAATTGATTATAATCTGCGTACAGCCGCGGTAGGCGACTGTTATTACGTAGTAATCAATGTTCATCTCATTACCTGTGGATTGTACATAGCTAATGGCGTTAAAAACTCATTAATAACTCTGAAAATCTTACAACGCGTTTTAGGGAAATGTAATGCCTTTGTATAAATTAAATATACCACAAAGTAAGCGTGTAAGCCTGTTTTATGGGGAAAAAAACATCTTTAAAGGTCTTTAGTTGCTGTGAAACTAAGTGACTGAAAACAACATGAAATAGGGGACATTATCTCTCAAATTATACCGAGGAAAATGTAAAAAATAATCAAAAATTCTATAGCTGTACTAACATATAAAGCTGAAGAGTTTGTTAGTTTGATTGAATGCGCTAATCTCAGGAACTACTAGTCCGATTTGAAAAATTCTTTCAGTGTTAGATAGCCCATTTATCGAGGAAGACCATAGGCTAGGATATTATCCCCGTATTCTTACGGGAACGGGAACAATGTGGGTGAAACCACGCGGCGTCAGATAGTAATTTATACTTTGGTGGCATTGGTAGAAGTTGCTTTTTTTTTAATAAAAAAACACTTTAAATCATCTTTTTTTTAATGTAAGAAACTGTTGTTTAAGTTTTTTTTTAATAATTAATTGAAACATTTTATGAACATAGTTTTTTATTTATTTAATGTTTACCTCAGTTTTATTTTTTCTTAAAATCATTATTTAATTAGTTTTTACAGATTGTGTAAAATGACCAGACTACAATCTGACCTGAATGACCAGTCTGTGGTACAAAAAAAAAATTCAAAAAACAAACCAATAAACACAAATAGCTTTTGACGAATAATAGTTATATCTACTGTGTAATAGGTATCTATTTGGTTTTTGAATGAAGTGCATTTTAATTTCCTTACTTTTTTAATAGCTGTACCTTAAGAGACAGTATTAAGCACTGGCCCTACTAAACTGGACGACTTCCAACTATTTACATGATAAGAGAACGGCGCCAAAAAACAGTTCCCATTCTTGTCATAATACACTCACGCTCACACAATTGTATACGTAGGTATTCTTTCATACCAATCGTCCACGTGTATGAAGAATTTTGCGGAATATATTTCTTCTGTAATTAGGTTTGTAAATAAACTCATCTAAACAGTTAGTTTAGTTAACTAACTAACTATAAAGTTACCTAACCGTAAAGTTTGTTTTTGTTGAAATTCGCTGTGTATATTAAAATCACAAGCGTATCAAAATGTCATATCATATGGAAAACCGGCAAAGATGCAAATTCATATTCAGAAAGTGTGTTCAAAGTGTTTTTCCTCGCAAATGTGTTATAGCCCAGTCATATTAGATAAAAAAAGGGGTCAACCTCGGAATGAAAGATAATACGCTATAAATTGGTATAAACTTTTGTTTTGTCGTTCTAAATGTTGTCTCAAAAGTCACAAATGATACCGTGTCCGCGTCTTAAGATATTGAAGGTCAAAGGTCATAAAAATTGGTTTTTTGTGAATATCTCGCTTTCTATTGCTTAAATGATATTTTTACCTATAATAAAAGTTGTAGAGTATAAAATTCTCTACAATTTTCGTTTTATGTTTTAAATATATATTCCAGAATTAATAATATACTATAGATAAATAGTTAAATATAAATAATTAAGTTACTGATTTTTAATAAAATATCAACAATTAATAATTAGTACATAAATAATGGCCATTGTTTAATAATTATAATATTTTAATAAATAATAGACTTTATATAACGTACTGATAACCGTAACTCACGCTTGACCTTGCATTGGACCATATATGATTGTGCGCTGCGCACTCTTCGCGCTCTACCTTTAAAACGGTTGATCGTATAAAAAAAAACATAAAACAAAAATTGTAGAGAATTTTATACTCTACAACTTTTATTATAGGTAAAAATATCATTTAAGCAATAGAAAGCGAGATATTCACAAAAAAACAATTTTTATGACCTTTGACCTTCCATATCTTAAGACGCGGACACGGTATCATTTGTGACTTTTGAGACAACATTTAGAACGACAAAACAAAGGTTTATACCAATTTATAGCTTATTATCTTTCATTCAGAGGTGAAACCCCTAAAATGACTGGGCTATTATAAAACGTCGTATGACATACGTGATATTGATAATTACAGCCTCTGCTTCCTTAGTATACGCCAATGCCTACGGCTTGAGCTAGCAATATCGCCTCGGCTGTAATTTTTAACTTACCGCACTTATATCAGTTGATGCTATTATCTCACAAAGTTTATTCACAAAATGTTGAGCACTTTTCTGACATATAAACTCCTTAAAAATATCCAGCGGCCGTTTTTAGACGGATGATAAACCGTGTATTTTACATTAAGATAACGCACAAGTGCGTAATGATTATGATATTTACGTTACATTACGATATTCAAATTGGTGAAATAAGAGACATTTTACGAGCAAATGTGTTTTATAATGTATTACTTTATATTAGACATCGAGGTACAAATATATCTTTAACTTAAATACAAAATCAACGAAACTTGACTAAAATGTTAACGTTAAGCGATGTTTTTAAAGTCGACATAGGGTCCACCTTAACTTTTAGTTTACAAAAATTTATGTAACAACGTTTATTACAAACCACAAAGTTAGCAAGAAAGTAGCAAGACAGATAACTTATAAGACGTATAGGTAACCAAGGTTGTATATTCAATCTATTTATTATTCTTTTCGGCAACTTTGTAATGTTTCCCTAAACAAAATTATATTATAATGAAGTCAGATATTTTCTGAATAAAAAAACAAGTAACATTTTTATTGCTAAGTCGTTTCGTGAAACAAAATGGAGGTAATAGGCAGTATTTCGAGGTATTCATTCAATTTCTACGCTTGAACGATGTCGATCTTCGTTCTTTTCAGTGTAGTTTTATAATGGAAATGAAAAATTGTAGGAGCCGGTGTCCGGTATAGTAACATGACTCTTCATGTATGATTAAATTTGTTTTTTATTTATTGCACAAAAATACAGTAACAAAGAAAATAAACATTTTAAACAATTGTGTGTCTTTTGGTCTTATTGTTATTTTTTTCTTTAAAAGAATATTTGCCATATTTTTTAAAACATAACCAATATTCTCTTTCCTCTCCAACTAGTCGTGAAATACTGTGCTAGAAGAGGGTACGACAATAGACTAACGGAACGGGGATGAAACCACCACCTCTTGGTGATGAGTCCAACCGCTCTTACCGTTGAGCTATTGAAAGTTTATTTTTTTTCTGCCAGATAACCTTTGGATAAAGGCATTGATGTATTAAAATACGGGAAAATATTCAAAGTATCTATAATTTCTTGTTGTTTCCTGGAGGACTATTCTGTAACGACGTTTTTACAAATCGCTAATGCGAGTTTTGAATTCATCTCGATCTGTCTCTGTCTAACACGATACTATAGAAAGAGAAAAATAAAGGTGGATTGAAACTCGCACTTGCGAGTTATAAAAACATCGATTCAGAACAGCGCTGCTGGGCGTGGTAAGTGCATTTTAGATCACGTTGTAAGCGTAGCCTTTTGAAGTGAATTTCTTAGGTCGATAATTAGGTCGATCCGTTCTTATTGAAATAAATAAATAAATAATAAAATCTGAAAATCTGAGAAGCTAACCCTCTTCTTTTGTCTCTTCAACTTGCCTTACTTACAATTTTCAACTAGGATTTATATTATTTTTTTAAATACAAATTTTTAAGGACGAGTCCACATTTGTGATGAAGTAATGATAAGCGAATTCAGCTCTGCACTAGATTGCATTACCAACAAAAGTGGACACACCGCGTTAAATTTCACGTTACATTACATTATACAAATGGAACCATCCTGGTCCGTTGGCTGACGGTCCTTAGCGCGAATACAAAAGCAAAGTACATTACGTGTAGATTTCTAGATACATTACATTAAATGTACAAATGTAGATCTGCCTTTATACAGAAGAAGCTCCATTAAACTGACTAATTTTTTGGGATTTAATACAGAATACACAATTTAATAAACAATTTTTTTGGATTTAATACACATACAAATAAAATTGATGTGTCAGTCTGTAATTTCAAATTAACTTTGTATACTTAAGTGCAAATACTCGATCCGATCCGAGGCATGCATCTCTAACTTTTCAGTTATGTGCATTTTAAGAAATTAAATATAAAGTATCTCAGAGAGAATTTTCTTAATTCTCTGCGTGTGTGAAGTCTGCCAATTGGACCAGCGGTGGACTAAGGCCTAACCCCTCTCGTCCTGAGAGGAGACTCGTGCTCAACAGTGAGCCGAATATGGGTTGTTAATTTACTCAAGTGCTTATAACTATTTACGTGATACTAAAAGCTCAAGCTGTTTTAATAGTTTTGTCTGAGTTTTCAGAGCCATTTCGGCCTTTTTAGTTCGGCCCACTGCTGAGCTCGAGTCTCTTCTCAGAAGGAGAGGGATTAGGCCAATAGTCCATCACGCTGGCCCAATGCAGATTGGCAGACTTCACACACGCAGAGAATCAAGAAAATTCTCTGATAAGCAGGTTTCCTCATAATGTTTTTCTTCACCGTTTGAGACACGTGATATGCTATTTACGTAATACTAAAACACAATCAAGCTTTTTTAATACCTTTGTTGGTCCGTCTGAGGTTTCAGAGATTAGTACGGAGCTAATCTCTGAAGCGGCTGAACCGAATGTTACCGCATGAGATGCTTTATGGTTGGCAGTCTGGATAATCACAAATTCATATAACTAAGATCTGGATAATCGAGTTTTCTTATATTCTTTACAAGTTTGCCTTTGACTACAATCTCACCTGATGGTAAGTGACGATGCAATCTATGGAAGTGGGCTAACTTGTTAAAAGGAGGATAAAAATCCACACTCCTTTCGGTTTCTACACGACATCGTCGTGTAGAAACCTTCTTCTTTGTCGGTTGGGTGGTAACTAGCGACGGCTGAAATCTCCCACCAGCCATACCTAGACCAATTATGAAAACTTTAATCGACCCAGCCGGGGATCGAACCTAGGACATCCATCTTGTAAATCCACCGCCCATTCCACGAAGGCCGTGACTTTTAAGGTAGGTATAAACTTAAACTGGCTCTTGGTCTATGACCGAACGACGCTGCGAAGCACACTCAGAATGGAGGCGTAGTGACTGAATTTTTAATAAAGCCGTTGATTTCTGAGGACCAAAGAATGTAGGCTCCAGGGGCGAGAGCGCGACGAGGACAAAGTTCCTTGGAAATTGTATGGGAAGGGAGGGAAACTTGTATATTGCGACTTTTTAGTTTTATTTTTCTTAATTTGTACCACATCATATATAATAGTACAAGCTTGTACCTAATTTACAAGTTAGAGGAGAAAATAATCTATATAGAGACGAATATATCACTATCACATCACATCACACAATTTTGTTTTTTTTTTTTATTCTTTACAAGTTAGCCCTTGACTACAATCTCACCTGATGGTAAGTGATGATGCAGTCTAAGATGGAAGCGGGCTAACTTGTTAGGAGGAGGATGAAAATCCACACCCCTTTCGGTTTCTACACGGCATCGTACCGGAACGCTAAATCGCTTGGCGGTACGTCTTTGCCGGTAGGGTGGTAACTAGCCACGGCTGAAGTCTCCCACCAGCCAGACCTGGACAAATTAAGAAAATCTCAATCTGCCCAGCCGGGGATCGAACCCAGGACCTCCGTCTTGTAAATCCACCGCGCATACCACTGCGCCACGGAGGCCGTCAATATTATAAAGGCGAAAGTTTGTGTGCAAGTGTAAAAGTGTGTAAGTATGTTTGTTCTTCTTTTACGATGCAGCTTTGCGATATGTTAGCCGAAATACTACGGTTTTTAAGTAATATTTTGTTATTTTGGTAGGCCTTGGTAGCTATTTACGGGACATCCAGTATAGGTACTTTTCTTTTAAAGGCATTGTTAATATAAATATATTTAAAAATATAAAGTGTAAATTAATAAATGAGAGCCAAATTCCTTGGATAATGCTTTTATTTTTTTAAATATACATGCATTGGATAGAAGCAGGCGTTACTTTGCGGAAGTTCATCATGATTATATAATGATTTATTTATTTTGCTATCATCCGCGAAAATTCGGCGAACCCATGCGACAACGTCACCCAGGTCCGACAAAATACTCTCTACGTACGTTTCACCCCGAAACCGGAGCATCCTCAGGAGATGTTGACTCTACAACGTGCAATTGCACGGGTGACGTTGTCGCATGGGTTCGCCGAATTTTCGCGGATGATAGCAAAATAAATAAAGCATTATATAATATACATGCACTAAGACAATAAACTAAAAACTTCCAAGCTCCCGCGGATCAAACTGGATAAAGTTGGCTCGCCTCTTGGTCTTTTAATTCAAGAAAACTAAAAAGTTCTGACCTATTTGCTTCTCGCTAAGTGTAAAAACTTTAAACTACTTTAGGTATTATTCAAGCATAACCTCATATTATGGATATTTTAAAGAGTTTTTGAGTAAGGCAGCATGAGGCCGATTCTACATTAATGAGTTTTTGATAACTTTACTAGAGAATCATCTATACTTATAATAAAACTGGTCGAATAGGGATGATGACAGTTTTTTAAATTGTATATAAATTAAGAGTATACTAATAGCAAAGCAATTTTGGAAAAGGAACAGGGTATCTGCGATCATTACTTTCGGAGCTACAGGGATTTAAATAGTCAGATTTGCGGCGCTGCCGCGGATCCCTGAAAAACGCCCCTTACAAAATGGCTCGAAATAATGACGTCATAGGCAATGTAATGATCGTTAGATTTGTATGCGCGTTCAAATAAAATTACTAATATTTTTGTTATTTGTGCGTTTATGCTCATAGTTCATATATTAAAAAATGT
Source organism: Bicyclus anynana (assembly GCF_947172395.1). Taxonomy (NCBI): domain Eukaryota; kingdom Metazoa; phylum Arthropoda; class Insecta; order Lepidoptera; family Nymphalidae; genus Bicyclus; species Bicyclus anynana. The sequence goes on along the minus strand of NC_069102.1, from coordinate 10,935,153 downwards.
CACATTTAATGTAAGGAAGCTAAAACTGTATGAATTTTCATATAATTACGATAAAATATTTTTAATAGTTTTTGAAATTTTATAATCTCATTTATTTTGCAAATATCTAGACAATCTTTGCTTTTTATGTATAAATTAGTTAACATTGACCCTATTTACCCGAATGTATCATAAAAATCAATATATTCAAACCTAGTCATCATCCCCATTCTATACATTTATTCGCAATTTGAGATTTTACTTATACCATTTGTAACAACAAACGTTACCACGTCATAGAGTACTATTAGCGCCATCTAGAATCTATACTTATAATACGAATTATGTACATTTTGTACATTTACTTTGTCGAGGCTACTACACTATTGATGAGTTCCTTAACGACAAAGGTGCTTGGAGGCCATTGGATCAGCTTCCACCTTCACACAGGAATAAAACTATAAGAAATTGTAATTTAATTGTTATCAAATGTAAATTGTAATACTGTATGACTTTTTTCAAAAGAGCAACTGTTGAGTTTCTTGCCGGTATCTTCTCAGCAGAACCTGCCTTCCGAACCGGTGGTAGAATCTTTACAAATAGTCAACTGACGTGTCAAAAGTGCTTGTAAACTGAGCCTACTTGAAATAAATGAATTTTGAATTTTGAATTTTGAATTTTGACATTCTGTACATTGAAGATATCTTGAAAATTTTTGATGGGGGGCATTATATTATATTATATAATATATACGATACTAAAGCTAAAATATTTTTTTTTCGATTTTTTGTCTGTCTGTCCATTTTTTTTTGTTATTCGGGCATCACGCTGAAACTACTGAATGAATTCAAATAAAACTTGGCAGTTTAAGACCATAATACGGAAAAGGTTATAGGATACTTTTTATTGCGAAAATAAAATAAAAAGGGAGTCAAATAGGGGTTGAAAGTTTGTATGGAAAGTATTTTCTTTAATAGAGTTACAGTTTTAAAAATTTGTTCTTAAATCATTAAAGACACAAAATATAATGGGATTCAAAAATTTTTAAAATCCACTAAAGTGGTGAAATAGGGCTTGAAAGTTTACATTGATTTCCACGTGGACGAAGTCGCGGGCGTCCGCTAGTCATAATATAATGTTACTAAAATAAAGAGCTATTAATAAAGGTAATAATAGTCACAGAGCAATATTAATTCACTTTCACCTTTTGACGTATACCTTCTCTATACTAATATAATAAAGAGGTAATGTTTGTGGTGTTTTTTTGAAAATTTTGAAAACCAATTTTGAAAATTCTTTTTTTTTTCATTCTTTTAAATAAAAATTCTTTTCAAAATTGGTTCAGAAAGCCATATTATTTGTAAATCATAAGCTGTACTCTCACTGGGACCGGAACTACGCGGGCAATATTTTGTAAGGAAAAGTATCAACACCTCACACCAATGAAAACCAATTAAATGTTAGCATATTACTACAGTTAATTAACTTTGCCAGACAGTAGTAACCCATAAATTAAAAAACGTATCGCATAGAACATATCAAATATCTCTTTGCAATGTAGACATATAATTACTGCCAGATCAAACTAGCTTTTGAAACAAAGAAATAGAGAGTATATTCCTGTATCAAGGTTTGTATACACAAATCACAGATCATAACGATATTGCAAACAATAAAAGTAACTATAACTATGTGCATAAATGTGAAAATTCCAAAACACAATTTCACTGTTTCGTTTGTAGATAGTACGCTAGACTTGTTCAAACACGTCGGTGTAATAGCTTAGCCACAATATAAAGCCGAACGTCCACTGCCGGCTAAACTAAAACTAAACTCAGTGAACTAAGCTAAGCTAAACTAAAACTACGTTGTCCGTCCACCAATAAATAAGCTAAAACCGGTCGTTATATGGAAGACGATACGAGTAATGACGAGACTTTAGAGAAGGACTATCGTCATAGGAGAAGAAGATTGATTATTGCTTATTTTATGAAGAAAAGATGGAAACATAGATATTGGTTAAGTCAACACATTCAGTCATGGAAAACAAGCAGCGAATTTAACACTTCGTTTAATGAACTAGACGATGAAAATTTTAAGATGTACTATCGTGTATCTAGACAACAGTTTGATGAGTTACTTACAATGATTGCCAAGGATATTGCTTCGTTCGAACAACACTATCGACTGGCGACAGAGGGGTAAGGCAAGGGGTGAGAGGCGCTTAGTTTAGCTCGGTTAGTTACAACTAAGTTAGTTCCTCTTACCTGGGGCATTTCACGTAGCTTAGTTGGCATAGATTGCGGTGGACATGTATGAAAAACTGGCTCAACTATGCGAGCTAAGCTAAACTGACTTAGTTTAGCCGGCGGTGGACGTTCGGCTTTATACTTTGTACAGCTACGGTTGTACTCTTGGACATGTTTAAGCCGTAAACACACGTTCTATCTTTGTTTTACGGGCGTTAGAACTTTACTGTCGAAAGGGAGTTCAGGAATGAAAACGTAGCCACTTTTAGTCTTGCTTTGCAATGACTTTTTATTTTGCAGTCTCACGTTTTGTTTTGCTTTTGCAATACTAAAAGTGTCACTTTTTGTTTTGCTATTGCTAGTACCAGAAGTGCTTATTCTTGCTTTTGAAATACTACAAATGCTACTTTTGTTGTTGTTCCTGCAATGCTACAGGGTCAATTAAGGTTTTGCTATTGTTATAAGTACCAGAAGTGCCACTGTTATTCTTGGTTGCAATACTAAAAGTGTCACTTTTAGTTTTGATTTTGCTGTACCAGAAGTGTAGGTACTTTTATTGTTGCTTTTACAATACTACAGCGTCACTATTTGTTTTGCTTTTGCCAAAAGTACCAGAAATGACACTCTTATTCCTGGTTGCAATACTAAAAGTGACACATTTTGTTACAAAAAGGGAATTTCTAAACTACAAAACCGACATTTATTAAAATTGAAATATTTAGGGGTCAATATTTAATAAACTTTCTTTTTAATAAAAAAGCCAGAGAAAATCGGACTATTTACGCGTTACAGGATTGCAGCTACGTAGATTTTTATTTCATCTCCTAAGAGAACCGTGATTATTATTGAGATAAAAAATATCCTACGTTCTATTTTACTGGTTATATTGGTATATATATCCTAATTTGCCGGTTTACTACGAGGACAGGCCTCTGTCTTTAAAAGGAGTTTAAACTCACCATGTCGTTCCTGCTTAAAGAAGAAGAACCCCGAACTAGGATTCGACCCTACGCTAAGCAGTTAAGTACTAGACAATTTATTTTGGCAATTAGTAATCCATCTTAGTAGCTAAACTATATTACATATCACTTCTGTAGGAGCATTGCGTTGAAAGTAAGAAATGAGATATGAGTACATGACTGAATGAAATGGACAAATTTCGCGAAATAGTTTCAGTCTTAAGTCTTTCATAAACTTTGTTAAAATAGTTTTACTATTAAAAAGGTCTTTTATGAACGAAGAACGACGACGACGAACGAAGTTTTTTAAAAATGTTAGTCAACATAATAATATACGCTATTAGAACGTCGGAAGTGTAATAAAGTAATTTAGTTTTCTGTAAGACTAATGAAACGTGAGCCGTGATAGCCCAGTGGATATGACCCGTGCTTCCGATTCCGGAGGGTGTGGGTTGTGAGGAACACACACAAAACATTGTGAGGAATACCAGAGAAATTTCTTAATTCTCTGCGTATGCGAAGTCCGCCAGTCCGCATTGTGCCAGCGTAGTGGACTATTGGCCTAATCCCTCTCATTCTGAGAAGAGACTCGAGCTCAGCAGTGAGCCGAATACGGGTTGATAACGAAAGAAACGTACACTACAGCTATGTCTTTTTAGCTACCCTTTCACTTAATAGTCAATTCAGGTGATCCATAAAAACATATAAAAACTCAAAGTATAACACGGAGTTCATAAGTCCGATCTGTTCATAAGACTGTGTTAGAAGTGGGTTCTAACACAGTCTTTCAAACTAGTTTCAGGTTAATGGAATCATAAATATTGAATATTTTATATACTCGTAACAACGTACTTGTTTTTTAATTTGGCATTGGAAAATATATAACTGATTAAAATCACTATTTAGCTAATAGTTTAAAGCAATAAATATAAATAATTTTGCGTATAAATAAGTCAAAAGCTTAACATTATAAGAATCGGACTTCAAATCTTTTCAAAATTTATACACAAACAATTTGAAAATAATTCCTTTTCAAATTGTTTACAAATAATGGAAATGTCGTTATCTGAGCAAAATACACTCTCAACTTACGAGTAATACCTAGCTTTGGACTTAAGCAACTTCGTATTGAGTTGTCACGAGTCGTTAGCGAAGGAACGTAACTATAGCAAACAGTTATTTGATTTCTTTTCTTACGAAGTTGCGCTTACCGTGCCAGATATTGTATTACTTGCCTATTGTTATTGTTGTTTGATCTGCTAATGTTATTGCTTTGTGAATGTCTCTCCGAATAATCAACAAGACAAATTCACTGGAAAATCTTGCTAGTTTGAAACTATTCAGAAGTCACTCTTAGTCAGATCATTTAATAAGATTCTGTAGGGAGATATGAGCCGTGATAGCCCAGTGGATATGACCTCTGTCTTCGATTCGTAAGGCATAGGTTTGAATGTGGTCCGTGGCATGTATCTCCAATTATTTCAGTTATGTGCATTATAAGAAATAAATTATCACGTGTCTCAAACGTTGAAGAAAAAACATCGTGAAACCTGGTTACCTAAGAATTTTTATCATTGTCTAAGTGTGTGAAGTCTGCCAATCTGCATTGGGCAGGGTGGTGGACTAACTCCTTTTATTCTTAGAATAGACCCCTGCCGAATAAGGTTTGTTAATAATGATGATGATTGATGATGATGATGATTCTTGGCTGTAACTTACGAGTACCTACTTACCATAATCAATACTTATTAACCTTATTAACTTAATAACCTTCGTGTTAGGTTGAGAAATGTGCATCCTTTTAATTGTTAACTTTAATTTTAATGTTTCTTATTTCTTCTTTTTCTACTTGTTAATTAGTGTAACTTTCTTTTTATTTTTTTACATCTCAATTTTAAATGTTAGTGCAAACTATACTTTAGGCATGATGTGGCTACCAAGTATAGTTATTACCGATGCGCTAGTTTTTATTTTTTTTTGATTCTGTATACATATATAGTTCAGTTCCCTAAATTACGTAATTAGGTAAATTTTCCCAAAAAAAAAAGCAATAAATTCCATAACCTTTTGAAAAACATCCGCACTTTACCCGCCAGTGTCACCTATCAAATGCTCCTCATATATCTTATCCGCGCTCGTAAATCGCAAACTCTGCGTATTGACGACGTAAACACATTTTTTATCGTGACGTGAATGTAGGAGGTTCGAGCCCAAAGGTTTTATGTCTATGCGTACGATAAATCATACATGGTGAGCATTGATTTTGGGGCACAAGTGATCTTGTTGACATGGGAGAACATATCTACTTATTGCCTTTTTAATAACAGAGCATACATTTACATTGTATCTGCTAGAGGTTATTCTTTAAAGGGCCTTTTCACTTAATCATTATCAGCTATTTTAACTCCACGAGTAAAGTAATAAAGGTGTAAACTACCCTCTAAAAAAATATTTATAGGATATGGCAAATATTATAAAAATAAAACTTTTTTTTTTATTGAGAAAGAATACAATATGGAACTTAAGCTAACTTATCCTAATAACTATACAAATCATGCCCACGTGGAATGGTGGCAAGAATACTGGCTGCATTTCCGCGCTGGACAGCCAGGCTGATCCTTTGCGCAAAAAATGAGCCAGCCCTTCTGTCACCAGTCGTGGCAACTAGCCGCGGTGAAATTTTTCGGTAAAATTTTTTGGCATTGCGACTCCATGGCCCAAGGGTCTCCACGGCAAAAGGTAAATAAAATAAAACTGACTGTTTAAAAGAAACCCGTATGCTAATTTTAACGGAGCCACCCTCAGTATTTTGGGATTACGTACTCTTATATTGGTTAGTAATATTGTTGCCGACAAAGTAAATGATGATAAAAAAGCGTTGGCGCTAATGTAAATGGAAGTTTGGCTATTTGGGTCATGAGAGTCACGAGACTCGGGAAAAAATGTACGAGTGGGTAAAGATGACATTTGTTTTCTCGCCCCACACCTATTGTCCGGTAAATACGAGGTTTAAAATCGCTCGATAGTACAGAAGTAGCCAATGGCCTGACCAATTGAGTAGTGACCTCTTGGTAAATATTATATTATTTTCTGTCTCATTTATTTATTTGTCCTTTTTTTTAATTTTTAATCATGTTAATATAAACATTCTATTCTATTAAATCCGATTTATCTAAACCCGATTCTATTCTATTCTAAATATAATACAAAACACTTAAAAATTTATATAACAAAATAAACGGGAGGGCGTTGTGGGACATTTGAGTGCCCAAGCAACCGGTGCTCAGGGCTCCAGAGCGAAGAACCTTCTCACAGTACGCACCGTCTAAAGGATCACTGCCTTCTGTATCTGTGTCTTGATCCAAAAGTTACGTAAAAGCTAATTAAGATGTTGGTCGAAGCGTTTCATGTTGGTCGAAGCGTTTCGCTAAAAGACTATTGACTGAAACAAGTATCGGAACAATAATAGTTGACTCAACATTCCACCTGGCGGTAATCTGGTGAGCGAGGTCCAAGTATTTTGATACTTTTTCCTTTTCAGCTTTAACCATATCGTCATGTGGAACAGTAATATAAATTTATTATCATATTCTAGTGATCAAGCTCTACTATACGTAAGTACGTACGCACTATAAGTCACAGAACGCCACAAATAAGCAATTTAATTTTCTTGGAAGTCGCACTTTTTCCAAGTCTGTCTAAAATAAAAGACAAACAACAATAAGAGAAATATTATTCATGAGTGTGTCTTGCTTACCTCTGATAACACTAAACGGAATTTTATGCATAAAGGTAAATTATGGCAGGCCTTTTTGCTGTGCGAAAATCCGCTTAGATACTTTCTTGTCACGGAGAGGCAAGAATGTTATGTTGGTCCATACTAAACAACTAAAACCCCACAACCCAATAATATACCGGTAGTTTTTCATACATCACTCTATTTATGAAACTCTATCTAAAAACCGCATGAAAATCCGTTCAGTGCTGTTTATCGCAAACAGACACACGCAGCGATCTTTGTTTTATAATATGTAGCAAAATCAGGACCGAGAGAAATCAGAAAAAGCTGAAAACAGTAAGTGGCACAAGTATGCCTCTCTGAAGAGTTACATATCTGTTTATTATTTCACCGCGGCAAGTTGCCTTAACTGTGACAGAGGGTAGGCTCATATTTCGCGCAAATTTTTGGCCTGACTGTCATTCTCCAACGCAAAAATGCAGGCAGTATTCTTGCCACCCTTTTACCTGGGCATGAATTGTATACTCATTTATTAAGATTAGTTAGCTTAAGTTTTCTAATTAATATGCCTCTCGAACCGACACCGACAGTAACATATTATATTTTGTTGTTTTTGCCGTGGAGACCCTTGGGCCAATTTCGCAGTGCCAAAAAATTTCTCCGAACACGGCAAGTTGCATCGACTGGTGACAGAAGGGAAATGCAGCCAGTATTCTTGCCATATTCCTCGTCGGAATGATTTGTATACGTAAAGTTATCAGGATACGTTAGTTTAAGTTTCGTAGATAATCAGAAACAGAATAATTTATTTGAATTCTTTCTGAATAAAAAAGTATTATGTATAGAGTAGAAAATGGTACCAATAAGAAACCTTCTTTGAAGTATTGGTGCTTTAGTCAGCGATAGTTGGATTAAAGCCACAACACCGCACCTCACGGATAACCTCCCTCGATATGGCAGGAATCCCCAATGAGTTTACGACCCACTTTCGCTCTGGCACCGTAGAAGATGCAAATTTCGCAAGCGATGCCAAAGTCGATAATGTTTTAAAACTGCTTTAAAAGTCTCCTCCGTGCAAAATTCCCTTAATAACGACTCTTTAAAGTTTACTAGCTCTACGTCAGTACATAATGTTTTAATAAAGATTTGGAGCTTAGAAAAGTTTTAAGCTGAAATTTATGAAATTCATATTTTAGCAAAAATAATGATATCGCGGATATAACAAAATCGTAGAAGACGGGTTATTTGCGATTTTTCCGTTCTTAGCAGACTTCTAACAAAGTTATATATAAAATACCTCCCTGCGATATTTTAACTCTGTACGTCCAGTGGTTTTCGATATTTCGGGATGAGTGACCTTTCGTTTAAAATGCACACAACTGAAAAGTTGGTGGTGCATGCCCATTGATTCGAACTCACACCCTCCAGAATCGGAGGCAGAGTTTATATCCACTGGGCTATCACAGCTCTTAAATTAGATAGAAAAACTAAACTAAAAACTACTTGCTTAAAACCACATACAGCGAATTAGTTAGCACTGTCGACCGCTTGATATTATGTTAAGATTTCTGTTTGATACAACCGCTGGCGTCACTTTGTATAGAAATGCTGACACATCCTCTTATCTCTATTCAACTTAGCTCGAAAGATACAGAGCCCGTGAATACATTACATCGACGGGTCTTAACGACGTTCGTGGGTTATGAAAACACGTAATTCAATAGCAGGAGTGTATAGAAATCCGGTTTTTATTATCGCTTACCAAGTTGTTCAAGTTTTTTAATTAAGGTCGCCGCATACTACATAATTTCAAATTAATACTTGAGTATTTTGTAAGAAAACTTTGCGCGGAATTAAAAGTAGATGCAATTATATATTCGTAGGTACATGAATCATGATATATTTTAAAATGTGGCTGAAAAAGCTGAACATAGTAATTTCGTTGTAAAATCTGCTGTTTAATAAAATGTTTATAATCATTTTAAAAATTTCGGTTTAAAAATTCAACATAACAAAATTACTGGATAAAGTGGTGGTGGTATTTTAATTAGAGGGTTGTGGTAAACTACCACTGCCCTCTAATTAAAAATAATTAATTTTTCCGCTTTTAAACTAATAGGTAGTTGAACAATATACATCCTACTAGTATTATAAACGCGAAAGTTTGTATGTTTGGATGTTTGTTACTCTTTTACGCCGCAATTTAGAATTGAAATAGATTTTACTCTGGATTAATACATACTACTAGATTACTCTTTCTTCCAAAAAATCCTAGTTTTCCCGAGATTTGCAAAAAACTGATGATTTTGATAGCATGAATGTTTGTTACTCTTTCACGCCGCGACTACTGAACCAAATAAACTCAAATTTGAAATAGATTATAGATTAATACATAGACTACTTGTTATCCCGAAAAAAAATCATAGTTCCCGCGAATTTGTGATAAACTGAATTGCACGCGGATGAAGTCGCAGGCGTCCGCTAGTATATTAAATTACATCTACTTCAGCCATTTTGACACTGATGCAAAAAGTGTCAAAGCTAAAATAAAGTCATTAGGTATTCAGCTCCTATCTGGCAGTTATTCCTGAGGCGCCCTGTCGAATTAATCCCTCTGTGGTCGGCACTTGACGCTCTAATAGTCAACCGTTCTGCAAAAGTAAGTCGAATTGTGCACACAACTTTCGACCTTAACTAATAAAATTTAGGGTTAATTTGGTTTGAACTATTTTAGTATTATCTTTATTTCATATTGTTAGTGGTAGGTGTTTGGCTTCGTGATGGATTATGGCAGAAAAGTTGCCGGTCCGCTACCCTTTCAAATGAGTTTTAGCCAATGTACACGCGTGTGGAGGCAACATTTCAGTTTTATGAGAATCCATATTTGGAGTTATATTGAAACTAGTTAGTTTTTACAACAAATGTCGTTGAAAACACAATGTTAGATGATTGCAAAAACGTTGAGACTCATTATTTGAATGGTACACTGAGATAATTGTTTTTCTGCTTGTGTAAGTGCCGTAGGCTCCTTAATGAGACCTCAGCGGCGTCACCGGGGGGTTTTGGGCGAGCGCAGAAACATCGCCTGATGGGGTCCGAAGGTAGAAGCAGAGTAGATGGGTAGAAAGACTCTCTAAAGGCGCCTCCTTTGAGTCTTGGACCTTGGCTTAGAGAGCTGTTCGGAAAGGGTGTTTTGGCCTAAGTGTATCATTCCAGATGCCCCCGAAATCGTGAGTTAAAAAGCCCACGTCTGGGTGACGTCAGATATCGGGGACCTCGTCTTCGCCGGCAAAGACACTGTGTAGCTTGTGTTTGTGTTGCCTGGGAAGCATTGTCGTTCGTTATGCCATCGTCAGGATCGTAAAGGACGTTTTTTCGGCGTCTTGATTTACAATTTGCGTCGATATTGAGGGTGTAGCTGCAATCCTCAACAACTAGTTGCTTGGGGTGGGTGGCGACTCTCTCAAAATAAGTTTTCAAAAGCTCTTCCATGTAATGGGCTATTTTTGGGAGATCTAGGGGTCTATTTAAGTCCTTGCGTACAAACCACGGAGCGCCCGTGGCTTGATGCATGAATCCTGCTTGTCACTAAACTCAAAGTTATCAGATCTGGCAACCACTTATCCAGCCAAAAAAATAGTAGAATGCTTGATGTAAATAAAATAGAAATCGTGAGATATTTATGTCTCTTTGGAAAGTTGTTGAGAGAAACACAAAGGCTTATTTTCATTGTCGCAGAGATTTATCGCGGTGCTTACAAAGCTATCGCTGTATTATCATTCGGCAATACTGTAGAGTTTCGTACTTGCATCTCAGGAGAAATCTTTAACATTGCTTTAACATCCTTTTTAGGGTTCCGTAGCCAAATGGCAAAAACGGAACCCGTATAGATTCGTCATGTCTGTCTGTATGTCTGCCCGTCCGTATGTCACAGCCACTTTTTTCCGAAACTATAAAAGCTATACCGTTGAAACTTAGTGAGTAGATGTATTCCGTGAACAGCATTAAAATTTATTAAGACGTACAAAAATAGAAAAAAATAAACTATGGTGTCCCATACTTAAAACTGTCACTCAAATTTTTTTCATTAAACCCATACGTGTGAGGTATTTATGGAGAGGTCTTTGAAAATGATATTGAGATTTCCAATATAATTATTTTGAGCAGACCTCTAATTACAGTCACAAAACATAAATGTAAAGTTCTCATTAATACAAATTTATCAAGCCCAAACACTAGGTAGCTGCTGTAAACCGCTAAGGAGTTCCCTTAATTGTCCCTCGTCTCCATCACCAGACCCCTAATGACAGTCACAACTCATCCAGACGTAAAATGCTCATCGATACAAATTAATTAAGTCCAAACACAAGGTAACTGCTGTAAGTCGATGAGGAGTACCCTCATCTGTGCTTTAGCTCCATCATTAGATTGACACCAAACCATTATTGAATTGTAGTGCTTTAAAATACTTAATGAAAACATTAAAAACCACACTAGCTGTCACTATTTGAAAGTTCCCCTCGATCTCTCCAGGATCCCATCATCAGATCCCGACAAGGTCTATAAGACCAATTGGAAAGCATAGCCTCTCAAATGAAAAAATAATTTTTCGTGAACAAACATAAAAAAAAATTATAACCTCCTCCTTTTTTGAAGTCGGTTAAAAAGCACGGTATATTCAGGGAGCAACATAGCAGCACGATATTATCACAGTGTAATATTATCTCTGACGTATGAGATCACATTCAAGATTGTACGCTAAAATTGCCAAGTTCTGAGTGTGCATCTCGGGAGATTTCCCGACGTTATCCGAGTATTTCCTTGAAAACTTACAAGTATATAGCTCGAGCAAATGCTGACATTGAGATTAGGCTAAAGGAGAGACAAAACTGGTGTTATTAATCAAAAATTAAGCTTTTAATTATTTATTTTATTCATTACTAGCGGACGCCCGTCACATCGTCCGCATAGAATTATTTTTTTCAGAAATCCCGCGGGAACTAAGGATTTTTTTTAAAGTTGAAAAGTAGCCTATGTGTTAATCCAGAGTGTAATCTATTTCCATTCCAAATTTCCGCCAAATCCTTGCATGATTAGTATGATTCTCTATTGGATACTAGCCGACGTCCCGAGGTATCACCCGCATAGTTCACGTTCCCGTGAGAATAAGGCAATAAAATATAGCTTATGACACTAACAAATAACGTGGCTTTCTATTGATAAAAGAAGTTTCAATATTGGTTCAGAGATTACCTACTATAAATAAATATATACGGTCGAATTGAGAAACCTCCTCCTTTTTTGAAGTCGGTTAAAAATACCACAAACTTTTCTTAGTCATCTTAAATCTTTTGCTTAATCATCATCATCATCATCATATCAGCCGATAGACGTCCACTGCAGGACATAGACCTTTTGTAGGGACTTCCATACATCACGATACTGAACCACCTGCATCCAGTGAATCCCTGCGACTCGCTTGATGCTGTCAGTCCACCTGGTGGGGGGTCGACCAACAGTGCGCTTACTAGTGCGGGGTCGCTATTCCAGCACTTTGGGACCACAACGTTCATCGGCTCTTTGAACTATGTGACCCGCCCATAATCACTTCAGCTTCGCAACTCACCAACCAAGTCTCAACAACCAAGTCTTGGATCCCTAGGTCATCACTGGCAACACGCACTGTTCGAAGACTTTTGTCTTCCGTCACTGAGGAATTTCGGAAGAAAATATGTCGCAAAGTTTTCCAAATGCAGCCTAGTTGAATATTAGTTGTTTAATATCAAGATATAATAGTTATAACAAGACTTTCCAAACATGATATCCAAGGTAGGGTAGACTTCTTCGAACATCGCTAACTACTCAGTATTTAAACTTCTCCGACCGCTATCCATCGGGGATTTGAACTTCGCAGACAACTCCACATCCGCAGCACATGCTCGTTCACCACAAATTATTACCGACCCGCATTAAATTCGCATAATCAGATGTAATTGTACATCGTATTCTAGTCAGGGAGATAGAACGAAAACAAAGAGTAAATTTTGGCAACATTTACCAACGTAACTACTATTTTTACTGACTTATTTTTAACTTTGAGTTACTAATATTTTTTTTTGTTATTTTAAAGTTATGATTATTTTTACGGCCCACTCAACGATGCCTTTCTTATAGGACTAGAACACGGGAATAAAATATAGCCTACTAGCGGACGCCCGCGACTTAATATATCTTAATACCAAATTTCAGCTATTTCGGTTCAGCAGTTGAGGCGTAACAATCAATCATAGTTAAAAAAAGCGTAACAAACATTCATATCATCAAAATCATCAGTTTTCGCAAATCTCGGAAAATCATGGATTTTTTGGGATAAAAAGTAGTGTTATCGCCGTGTTGTAGCGTAGTACAACGACTTGCGGTACGGAGGGCTTCAGTGTGCTCGTGGCGTTCGAGCCGTCCACATCTCTTGTTGTGTTATTTTTTATGGGTTACTTGGTAGGATAGGTTGGAGAGTGACTTGAGTGGAAAAGGGGAGTATTCTGCCTCTGATTCCGGAGAGTGTGAATTCAAATCCAGTCAGGGGCATGCACCTCCAACTTTTCAATTGTGTGCATTTTAAGAAATTAAATATCACATGTCTCAAACGGTAAAGGAAAAACGTCGTGAGGTAACTAGCATACCTTAGAATTTTCTTAATTCTCTGCGTGTGTGAAGTCTGCGAATCTGCATTGGGTCAGCGTGGTGGACTAACCCCTGTCATTCTGAGGAGACTCGAACTCAGCAGTGAGCTTATTTTAGTTGTTATCGCCGCGTTACAACGACTTGCGGTACGTCCGTACCGGGGAATGACAGGTGTTAGGCCAGCGTGGTGGACTAACCCCTGTCATTCATTCTGAGGAGACTCGAACTCAGCAGTGAGCTTATTTATGTCCGTACCGCACGTCGTTGTAACGCGACGATAACAACTGGGCTATCACGGCTCTTATTAATTAACAATCAAGTTAATCCTGAATCCATCCTACCAAATACAACGAACAATACACAGTGCGAACAGATGTTGATACAACACGGGGCGGAATTGGCAGTCTTCCGGTTTGTTTTGTACATAATTAAGCAAAGTGGCGCACGAGGTGTTATTGCGGAATTACCGCGTAAATATAATGAAAACAAGTCATTATTTTATCACGCAAATTGCAGACTCCAGATGCCTGCGAATTCATCTGAGTGGACTATGAATTCTCGTAGCATTTTTTCTTTATTTCATTCGTTTATTTATTTATTTTTTTCTCTACAAGTTAGCCCTTGACTACAATCTCACCTGATGGTAAGTAATGATACAATCTAAGATCATCTTAGCATTCTAAGACCATCTTAGATTGTCTTTATATAAATTTTTAGCTGGTGAGAGGCTTCGGTCGCGGCTAGTTACCACTCTACCGACAAAGACGTTCCGCCAAGCGATTTAGCGTTCCAGTACGATGTCGTGGTAGAAACCGAAAGGGGTGTGGATTTTCATCCTACTCCTAACAAGTTAGCTTCCATCTTAGATTGCAAAGTGATTATGCAATCTAAGATGGAGGCGAGCTATTGTTAGGAGGAGGATGAAAATCCACACGGCACGGTTTCTACACGGCATCGTACCGGAACGCTAAATCGCTTGGCGGCATGTCTTTGCCGGTAGGGTGGTAACTAGCCAACTGAAACCTCCCACCAGTCAAAAAGCTGGACATAGTGTTGTGATTGTATAGTGAATAACGCGAACAAAGACGAGAAGAATTTCAAACAAGTCCATAACATTGTAGTCTTTATAAAAAAAATTTGCTCGTTCACACTTTAATACCCAACACGGCAGTTTCAGCAATTATGTAAATGGAGTGTGAAGGTTGCGTTACGTAGGTACTTTACAAGTTTATGTGACAAGAAAACAACATGGTTTCCACATTATGCGATCATATCATATAATTAGGCGTAAACAATAATGTACCCTCTGCTTTGCTTTTTATTATTATTATTTAAATATAAATATAACTATTATTAAATAACTTATCAGTGTGACATAAACTCGATCGAGTTTCTCTGCACACTGGCAATTGTCGTCAGCACTCTGAGTTTTCAATCAATAAACAACATATAAAACAACAGCATACACAACACACATAAAAAATAAAATACAATAATAATAACCTATAATATAATACAAAACGCACACATACCCGAAGAAACCAATTAAATTTATCAAGTGAGAGCATGTGCGCGCATTGGATAAATACGACATATTATACAGGTTGCTCCGATTCTGTACCTTGTAAAGATCAGTTATTATTATGATACTGAAGGAAGTATTTCTTGACTTTCTCCTTTATGTTTCTGGGGCTGATCTCCTGCTTCAGCCTGCAGGGCATGCCGTTTAGTAATGTTGGTATAACATGGAGTATGTTTTTATAGTAGGTAATCATCACTATTGGCCAATTTAAAGAGTCCACTGTCACCATCTATACCTCTCATAGACCTTCCACAAGTCACTCAACACTCAACACATCACAATAGGGATGATGACAGTTTTTTTAAATTGTATATAAATTAAGAGTACGCTAATAGTAAAGCAATTTTGTAAAAGTAACAAGGTATCTGCGATCATTACTTTCGGAGCTACAGGGATTTAAAGGGC
Organism: Bicyclus anynana; assembly: GCF_947172395.1. Taxonomy (NCBI): domain Eukaryota; kingdom Metazoa; phylum Arthropoda; class Insecta; order Lepidoptera; family Nymphalidae; genus Bicyclus; species Bicyclus anynana. The sequence goes on along the minus strand of NC_069102.1, from coordinate 10,919,559 downwards.
CCTGAAAAACGCCCCATAGAAAATGGTACGAACTTATGACGTCGTGGGCAATTAATGATTGTTAGATTTGTATGGACGTTTAAACAAAATTACTAATATCTTTGTTATTTCTGCGTTTATGTTTATAGTTCATATATTAAAAAATGTCACATTTAATGTAAGAAAGCTAAAACTGTATGAATTTTTCATCTAATTACGATAAAATATTTTTAGTAGATTTTGAAATTTTATAATCTTATTTATTTTGCAAATATCCAGTCAATCTTTGCTTTTTATGTATAAATTAGTTAACATTGACCTTATGTACCCGAATGTATCAACAAAATCAATATATTCAAACCTAGTCATCATCCCCATTAAATTTTATTCGTACTTAAAAAGAATATAAAATTAACTTCAACGGAGAAGATTATTAACTTACGCGCCTGTATCACGCTCCGTTTAAACGACATTAAGGCATTACCATACTAAGCATGTTAGCTCGCATGCAAGTCCTCTTGTTGCATTTGCACACGACTAACGACCAACGATCGCCATATAAGTGTTTCTGTGACGTAATATATTCCGTTTTGGTATTTGCACCCTTAGCACGAGTTTCGATCTGTAAATATTGGTGTTAATAACCTTGATCGACCTGTTTTTAAAAGCCTGCAGGTTAAACACGACAAAGCTGTTCGCTCCAATGCACTTACTTCATCGTAACCTGACTTTGTCTTTGAGTTGTATGTAGATGTCCCAGCTAAAAGTTGCAAAGCAGAAGTCCAATCGTCGTTCGTTTGTTATCAACCCATATTCAGCTCACTGCTGAGCTTGAGTCTCTTCTCAGAATGAGAGAGGTTAGGCCAATAATCCACCACGCTAGCCGAATTCACACACGCAGAGAATTAGGAAATTCTCTTGTATGCAGGTTTCCTCAAGATGTTTTCCTTCACCGTTCGAAAAACGTGTTATTTAGTTTCTTAAAATGCACACAACTGAAAACTTGGAGGTGCATACCCCGGAGCGGATTCGAACCCAAACCCTCCGGAATGGGAGGCAAAGGTCACATTGGGCTATCACAGAAGTCCAACTTGCATAGTTGAACAACATAACTCGTGTCGAGATAAGTATGGCGTTTTGTCGACCAATAGCGGCGAAATTTTATAACGCAACATTACAACCCATTGCAATAGAGAGCGAAAAGCGTGTCATTGGTCATAAGCTGGTTCGTAGTCTTGTGCTGTATTTTATGTTTGACGATAAAATACTGTGTAGCTGTAAGTTCTATCCCAGTTGTTGCATTCCATTCGAAGATCTAACTTAAATAACACACACTAAACTGTAAATACCAAAATTGAGTAATACATAGTTTATTAAGTTATTAATGAAAGCACACCTAATTTGTTAAGTTATTGTTCACCCGAAGACACCGCAAATATTGCCGAGTTACTTACTCGATAACATTCCTTAATGGAATTTCCCAAGTATTGTCTTGGCATCTAGAGTGACAGCGCCATGTGTATATTATATAGGTAGGTAGTAGAAATTATTTGGATAGCGCTAGCGATATTCTTCACTTAAACTTTAGCTTGATTTTTTTTCTGTTACTCGATTCGATCTTGTCTATTACCTTCATCGTCATCGAGATGCGGTAACTTGCACTAGGGATATTAAATAGTTTACATGAATCGCTTGGTAACGACAGTTTGAACATAATTCAATTTTATGCAAAGGGATATTTGCTCTGCCATCGCTTTATGGTATATATAATTCCCTTGGGGTCACATTTATGCCTATTACTTGCAGTAGAGAATTGATAAATATTTAAACTATTTATAAAAACATGTTAAAATATACGAGTATAAATTTGTTTTATGTAGATTTACTTGTCCTATTAATAAAGATTGAATAAACTGAATCCCACGTTACCCAAATCCAGTGGCGTAGCGTGGTTTTGATGGGCTCTGTATCAAAATTAGTTGGGGCAAATAAACCGAGCGAAAATCCCCGAAAAAGTCGATATTTTATTCAACTTGAAAATTACTAATTTGAGCATTTTTATTGTTTATTTCGAGGTTTCTACCAAGCCATAATAACGAATTGATTGACATGACGTCTTGCCATAGGTCTACGTGATCGTCAGTGGTCGATCATCATACTCGAATGAATACTTCAGGTGTAACGGAAGAATATACGAACATACAAACAAACAATATAATGCTAAAACTTCTCTACCATTTTCATTTCCCACCAAATTTCTTAGCTAAATCTATACACTGAAGCTTGGAAGGAAAACGATCCATTACCGTAGTTTATGTTTTATACGTTAATGATTTTGTCTGGAATATCTGATTATGGAAGTCATGAATAAATATTTTGTTCTTGGGCCCAAGGACTATCACTACTCGTAATTAGAAGTATCGTTAGCCGAATGCGGAGGCGGATGGGCTGTTTACATACGGAATGCGACAATTCCTGTCCCTTCACCCTTGGCCGAGTAAGACATTAGTCTCGTGTCCGCCCGTCTTAGTGACCCCTCCATTACCCCCCTGTATGAAGATAGGCCTGATTTGACATTTTACTGTTTTAGTTTGCATAAAATTTGATGGTCTTTTAGATTTTTTATGATGTGTATGACCATCATAGAACATAGACAAAGAGCTTAATTGATATATGTACGATGACCATTATGTAGTTCCAGCAAAGCAAAGGCTCGCGCTTTTATTTATTTAAATTTAAATATTAATTTAACCTAATTACAATAGAACCACTAATACCCCTATATCGTTTTAAAGTAAGATTCGTATATGTATATATATAAAAAAAATCTACAATCTAATTGGTATAAGCTCAAAGCTTTATAATCTTTATCAATTCAGTTTTATTATAAAGTATACCTATTCGTAGGTATACTTTATAATAAAACTGTGACAGGTCCAACATTGTAAGTTGAAGGGATTTTGAAAATTTTTGTTGAATTTTTGGTGAATCATGTAGTCGATACTGTACCCAAAAAAATATATTTTTACTTTTCGTTTGTCTGTCCATGTTTTTGTTTACCGGGCATCACACTGAAATTACATAATGAATTCAAATTAAAGTTAGCATGATTTGATTACGATAATACGAATAAGGTTATATAATAATTTTCTCGCAAAAATAAAATCAGAAACGGGTGAAATAAGGGTTGAATGTTTGTATGTCATGATTTTTATGTTTGTATGTTTGTATATCAGAAAAGTCAATTAATTAATTAATTAATTTAATCAATAATTGTTTTCTTAATTTATTACAAATTCTTAATTTTTGAAATTATATTTGTAAAACTTGGTATGTATACTACCAGAATAATACTAAAAATAATGTAATTCAAGACTTTTCAAAAATTCTACCCCTAAAAGGTTTTAAAGGGGTTAATGTATTTTTATGTTTTGAGTTATATTTTTGTAAAATGATTATGGTCTATTTATTGTAATATATTAAACACGAGATATAAATAGAAGGGGGTGAAATAGGGGTTGCAAGTTTACATTGACTTTCACGTGGATGAATCCCGGCCGTCCGCTAGTGTTATATAAATAGATATGATATTTCAGATAAGGAGGAATGACGAAGGCTCTATTTGGTATAACGATTTCGAAGATCTTCAACAGTTATGGCCAAAATCTATATTAGAGTAACTGACGGTTTCACCCGCGTGGTTTCCGTTCCCGTATGAATACGGGGATAATATATAGCCTATAGCCTTCCTCGATAAATGGACTATCTAACACTGAAAGAATTTTTCAAATCGGACCAGTAGTTCCTGAGATTACCACGTTCAATCAAACAAGCAAACAAATAAACAAACTCTTCAGCTTTATAATATTAAGAATATATAATTGTGTGTTAAAAAAGTATCTTAAATGCTAGCCAAAAGAGGTTTCACGCAACTATACGAAAAGTAATACTGCCCATATATACTCAGAGGCACAATTATCCGCCCTCTTTAATGTGACGCGAGTATAATTAAAGTGGGCGAATAATTGTGCCTCTGAGTATATAAAAATTACTCTGTGGTTTACTGCTATTATACCTTAGGCAAGTAGTTTATTTAATTGTTTTTGTTGTAGTTTGTATGTGAAATTTTGTGAAAGTTTGTTGAAAGTGAGCATGATTTTTCAGATGTCGGATTTTAATTTTGAACTGAATTACTTTTTGTACAACTAGGTTCTAATGTGTGTTTATTGTACATAAAGAAGTAAATTTTGTGAGTTTGTGTTTGTAAGATTTTAGGGGTTAATCTCTGAATTTACTAAACCGATTTCAAAAGAATCAATAGTTAGGGTAGTTGATCCTTTTTTTTAGAATGATCTTAAATAGTTTGATAATTAGTTTGACGTTTAGTACGTCAAGTAGCATTGTGACGTCACAAAATGGATGACAGTGTTTTTGATGTTAGGAAAATTAGAAAAATACATGATTTTTAAATTAAGTTTTATAAGAAATCCTTAACTTTTATTAATTAATATCAATATATCTCGGACCCTTATTCCGTGTACTATGCGAAATTAACATTGTTTATAATAAATTTGATATGAGTCAACCTTTTTTCTTTACAAGTTAGCCCTTGACTACAATCTCACCTGATGGTAAGTGATGATGCAGTCTAAGATGGAAGCGGGCAACTTGTTAGGAGGAGGATGAAAATCCACACCCCTTTTTGGTTTCTACACGACATCGTACCGGAACGCTAAATCGCTGGGTGGGTGTCCATGACAGTCATAATAGGGCAACTACCCTATTATTACTGTCATTGGCTACATTTGATCCTCGTATTCCAACAGGAACTACGCGGGTGAAGCCATGGGGTGTTGACTAGCATTTTATACAGCGGCAAAGAACAAGCTTATAATTGGAACATTCCCCTGCCCCAATGTTGGTTGATTGAGGAAAATTTTCCCTAATTGAATTGTACGTTTTCCTGAATCAAGATAAATATCCTGGAACAAAATTGAAATGGTAGAGATATTATTTTGTAATGTTTTATTATAATAATCTGTGTTTCGTAGAACAATGTATGCCTGAGACAGGTTTTTGAGAGCAAACGCTATCTTACCTTAGACTCCTTTGTTATGATATTCCCTTTGTTATTTTGTGAATAATAGAACCTTCGTGTTGTGTCGTTGACATTATAGACACCTTTAGTATAAGCACTAAATAAAATTATTATATTTTTTATTATAGCTAGTAGCAGTCGCCCCGCGGGTTCATCCACCTAGCTCTCGCAGAAATATGGGGGTAAAACTGATTTCCACCATAGGATGTCTGGGGGATTGCTTTAAAAAGTCCGCATGAAAAAAAGGTACCTTTGCATGCTATTCTTAGTTTCAAGTTTCTCTTTTTTGTTGTATACTAGCGGACGCCCGCGAATTCGTCTGCGTGGAATTCAGTTTTTCACAAATTCCGCGGGAACCATGGATTTTTCCGGTATGAAAAGTAGCCTATGTGTTTATACATAGTAAAATCTATTTCCATTCTAAATTTCAGCCAAATCGCTTCAGTAGCCGTTGCACAAAGGACAAACATACACACTTACACACAAACTTTCGCATTCAAATATTAGTGTGATGTGATGTGTTTGTGTGCAATAAGAATTTTAAACAAATAATAAAGATAATAGCTAATTATCACAAAAATAACCTGGCTTATCTATTGATAAAGGAATATTCAAAATCGGTTTAAAAGATTCAAAGATTATCTCCTACAAAATCACCAATTTAAGTACCTCTTTATAATATTAGCAGATACACCCGTAGATTGTGATATTTTTTGTTTTTCATTTATTAAGGAAACAAACAGCATTAACATAAAAACAATAATTTACACATTTAAGAAACACCTAAGCCAATTAAGTTTCCATAGAAAGATCGCACAATATACACAATTAAGGAAGTTGGCAACAAGACTTATAGTAAACAAGAATACAAAACAAATAATGTAATAAAACAAAAAAATAAAATATAGTATAACGGTGGCAATCTATAGACAAAAGCAAAAATAGTAGTTCTATACCGGCCTCTATCCATAAAGTATCACTATACAAAAATTTAAATCATACCTACGTACATTTTCTTAGAGCAGACACAAAACTATCACACCTGAGAAATAATAGAAATAGAAAGTGTGGATTTTCATCCTCCTCCTACCAAGTTAGCCCGCTTCCATCTTAGACTGCATCATCACTTACCATCAGGTGAGATTGTAGTCAAGGGCAACTTGTAAAGAATAAAAAATAAAAAAAAAGTGGTCCATTGAATTGTATTTTAAATTATAATTTTCACAAACCACACGACACCAATTATTGATCATGCATCCAATCCACATCGTATAACCCAATTACCTAATGGTTTGTTCCGATCGACTGGCGACGGGGACATTAGCCCGACCGACCTGGAGGCAGCAGCGCGGAAAACGAACAATAATCTCACAGGGTTCAACCGTTCACCCTGTATCCTGCTCTAAGTGCGCTTGAACCAGCTAAATATAACCCCTATTTTTATTTATAACTAGCCGACATAGTTTTCGTCCCCGTGAGAATACTATGTCACCGACATAACTAGTCGCTCAGCTGAAGTGGCAATGGGCGAGGCACATAGTTCGAAGAGCCGGTGGACGTTGGGGTTCCAAGGTGCTGGAATGGCGACCCCGCACTAATAAACGCAGTCTTGGTGGGCGACCCATCGAAACGACCCCCCACCAGGTGGGCTCGCCATCAAGCGAGTCGCAGGGATTCGCTGGATGCAGGCGACTCAGGATCGTGTGTTTGGAAGTCCCTACAAAAGGCTCATCTCCTGCACAGCTGATTTGATGTATCGATTTGTCTGGTCACGATCAAAGTGAAACTACTGAACCAGTATTTAGAGTAATTTATCCGAAAACTGATTGGACTATCACGATAATTATTGTAAAACTGTAATTATTATGGTTTAATCTGCATTTTTCCCATTTTTAACAAAACGGGTGGATTTCACCCCTAAAATGCAAAAAGCGCAAGATATGTCACTTTTGAAGTTGAGGGTAAAGCATACTTAATCCCGAATCTTCATCCAAATTTATGGAGGTTCAACGAAATCGGAGGTTATAACTGTTTTTGGTCTACAATTACTGTACTAAAAGCCACCTGAGAGTTTTCATCGAAACACACACACACATACCATATTAACAGAAATAATACAATTCGATTCCGCGTATGGGTAACGTAGCAGCTGACAAAGATGGCAAACAAGTCATGACATAATAATTTTTCCTCATAAATCATAACAGAATATAGATAAAAGGAATGCCTTTTATCTTTTATTACGAATAAAGGAAAAATCATAACAGATACACAAAGCTACGGAAGGCTGAAGAGACAAAATACTGAAGGTAACGTCACAAAAGCAAAATAATATGGAATGTCTTCTATTACGTTGAATTTATTTGCTACTCAGCAGACTCCCATGAATGAACCCTTTTACTTGAAATCCGGTTTTTCACTAACCATACTATTTTCATGGATTTTTTCATGATAAAAAGTAGGTTATTTTTTTTTTATTTCTGTTCCAAGTTTCCGCTAAATCAGTTCAGTAACTCCTGTGTGAAGGAGTAATACACACACATACAAGAGTTTGCCTTTTTAAGGTTAGTGTGATAGTATATAGTGTAATTTTTTTTTCTTTTTTAAGTGAAATAATGTAGGTCACTATGACGTCAAATTGTTTTGGAGTAGCGTTATGGGTCTAAGCAGAGAAGCTTGACGGCCTCCGTGGCGCAATGGTATGCGGTGGATTTATAGAACGGAGGTCCTGGGTTCGATCCCCGGCTGGGCCGACTGAGATTTTCTTAATTGGTCCAGGTCTGGCTGGTAAGAGGCTTCAGCCGTGGCTAGTTACCACCCTACCGGCAAAAACGTACCGCCAAGCGATTTAGAGTTCCGGTGCGATGTCGTGTAGAAACCGAAAGGGGTGTGGATTTTCATTCTCCTCCTAACAAGTTAGCCCGCTTCAATCTTAGACTGCATCATCACTTACCATCAGGTGAGATTGTAGTCAAGGGTTAACTTGTAAAGAATAAAAAAAAAGCCTAATATGGACAACTACGCAAAAGCAGTGAAAATGATGCTGATAACAAGATGATCATCTTCGAAACCTTCGTTTTTCTTTATCTACAGGATATATTAAGGCCTGTGACAATACAGCCTATAAAACCCAAGTAGGTATTTGTTTTAATATCAATTGACTTTTCATCTTTTCAACCCTCCAACGCGCAGTGAAGTGAAGACATAAATCGAACTCATTTCAAAATAAATTAAATAGACGAGTCTCATCAAAAGACAATGAACTGCGAAGATAAAGAAAGTAAATGAAATGAGTAAAATAACAAAAGAAGAAATAATAAAGTTTCTTTCTACTTAGTAAATGTGAAAAGATTGGATGGTCAAGATCGAGACAATCAATGGAAGAAAGCCAATAAAACAATTTAGGTATATAAAACAATAATTATGCCTGCTTCTTTTCAATGATTCTTGTGTAAAAGCTATATAATTCGCAGTATAAGTTAGTACATCTATATTTATAAACAATAATCCATATATCCCTTGGTTTCGCCATCACGCGTGAACGTCTGGAGCGATTTCACTATTTTTTTTTGATGTGTTTGTTATTGTCAGGAGAAGGTTCTTATGGCAGAAAAAATCAAAAAAGGGTAGGGTAGGGGTTGGGTAGGGGTACGGTAGGGTAGGGTAGAATCGGGGTCACTAGTTTCACGCGAAATTGTGGGCATCCGCTAGTATGTCTATAATATTAGTACTACGTAGTAATCCTTCACAATATAGTACAGAAAGATCTCCAGCCACTAATAGAAATGGCTCTGGCGTTCGAGAGGCTCTCGGCCGCCATCTCTATCACAAACGTTCTATATTGGCACTCAACCGTTTTATTAACGAAAACTTATTAAAGCTGATAAGTACATAAATTGGTAGGAAAGCTTTTTCAAAGAAGTCATCTAGAATAGAAAAATAGATCGTTTCATAATTTGCGACTTCGTCCGCGTGGAATTCAGTTTTCACCAATCCCGCGGGAACCATGGACTTTTCCGGGATAAAAAGTAGCCTATATGATAATCCAGAGTAAATTCTATTTCCATTCCAAATTTCAGCCAAATCACTGAAAATGAAAATCTCGGTGTTAAAAATTAACAAACATCCTCACATGAATCCAAACAAACATCTAAACAAACTAAATGTATAATGTACGTAGTACCTACATTTAAAAAAATATGTACATGAGTTAGAGCAAAATCTACGTTAATTATTGTGATAATATTAGAATCAGGTATCATGGAATTGGGATTTATTATTTACTGTTTAAATAAATAAGACTGTGAAAGATTGATTACGTGACTCTCGTCCAATTGTATTGCGTTAAAATGGCGCCTAGGCGGTACGTTTTACGGAGTGGAGGTGCCTTGCCACTCTGTGGCCTGTTGGTTGAGTAGTTCAGTGTAATCAAGTTCTTGGAAAGGATACTCGTCTTCCATTTGTTAAATAGTAATGGTGCAGTGTTAAAATAGTGATAGTATTTCCGAACTTCAGTAGGTGAGTTAATACAAGTAAGGCCATTGCATTATTAGTTAATTAGCTGGGAGCCAACACCAGCTGAGAATGGGGGAGTATTAGTTAACTGTAAAAGGGCCCTTTAACCCAACTGGATCAGTTACAAGTCTGACATCAGCTGGTGGCTGACTCCTTGCTCTATCATAGATAACCCTGGTTTACATGTAATAGTATTAGCGCTGTACTTGATTAATATAGAGGGTAGAACTGTATTAGCAAGTGAAATGGTCGTTCCAGTAATGATTGATAGCTTAGAACCTGTCCCGAGGCTTCTCCGTTATCAGAAGTAGTATAAAGTCGATGCCCCGATATACACATAAAATATTCTATTTACTCGTAAGTAAGTACTTTTTACAAAGTTACCGTTAGATACATCTCCAATAGAAACAGAAATGAGAGAGAAACAAGAAAAACGCGACACAGTTGAATGTAGAAAAAGAGAAATAAATTTAATCAAAAGTTCAGTTTCTGGACTCTACACAATTCAATTTGCCAACAATGAATTTACAGGATGAGAACTCGGCTCATTTGTAGTACAATTTAGGTTTCGTAGAAACGATGGTCGATCCAATGTCTTTGTTGTTGTATGCAAATCTGACATAATCGGTATTATTATGTTTGTCAGTAAATAACTCTGTTAAGCTTAGTACAATAGATTAGGATTGTAATAATATAATCTTCTTAACGGAAAAAAAATGTAATTAAACAATGTTTATTATCACAGAACGTAAATATAGAGCTGAAACTAGCGCCTTGGAATATAACATTTTCTTTTCATGTGTATGTGCTGTTAAAAATCCTGCTAATATTATAAACGCGAAAGTTTGTATGTATGTTTTGTTTGTATGTTTGTTACTCTTTAACATCGCTACTACTGAAGCGATTTGACTGAAATTACGAATGAAAATAGATTTTAGTCTGGATTAACACATAGGCTACTTTTATCCCGAAAAAATCCATGGTTTCCCGAGATTTGTGGAAACAAATGATTTTGATGATATGAAATTTGGTTTTGAGATATATTATAGCCTAGATTAACACAAAGGCTACTTTTTATACCGGGTAATTAATCCAGGGTTCTTGATGGATTTGTGAAAAACTAAATTCCACGCGGATTGAGTCGCGGGCGTCGCTTGTAATAAATATAATTTGCCTATTACTAAAATCATATTGATTATTCGTTGATAAAAAAGTATTATTTAAGTAGGAAAAAAGCTAGTAATTTTGTTCCTACTTATATATATAATTACAATTTTACAATTTTGCAATTTTAAGTGGTACGAGTACTTGATCAGCTAGTCGGTCGGTACATTTAATAAAAAAAATAATTAGTAACGCATTAGATATAATGTTTAATGCGGGTACAATTTACTTATGAGGTTTCATTCATTTTAATCATCAAAAGAGCTAATTAAAGAAAGCTTTCAAAGTAAAGTTAATTCAATTAAGACGTCCGCCTTGGGCAGGGAGCAAACAATTCAAATTGCAACGATTCCGCAAGACGGCAAATTATATTTCCTCTTCTTGTGGTCCAGTTCGTTTACAAGCAGACTCAGATCGTTTTATGCAAATACTTATATATTGTTGTATGCAAATACAATGTCGTCGTATTTTTTTTTGTTAACCAACTTCAAAAAAAGGAGGATTTCTCAATTCTATGCATATGTCATTTATTAACCAAATGTTTGAAAGAATATACTTCCAGATTGGTCCCATTTAATTTTCATGAAAATCGGTTCAGTATGAAAATTAAATGCTATAATACCAATTTCTGTGAAAATTACACACTAAAAACAGACAAATAAAATCTTTTTAACAAAAAAATTGAACCGACTTCAAAATCACAAAAATAAACTTAAAAGCGAAAAATGACATCGTATGTGCTACCTTCTGATCACTTTAAAGATGGTGCCAACACAGTGATGCATTAACTTAAGCCAATTAAATCATGAAATTTTAGTTCTTTCCCGTGGTTCTTTTAGAAACGGCTTTAATTAATACATCACTGGGTTGACACCCAGAAGGTAGCACATACGATGTTATTTTTCGCGATTTTTGTTGTGATTTTGAAGTCAGTTGAATTTTTTTGTTAAAAAGATTTTATTTTTCTGTTTTTAGTGTATTATTAGGTATTCAAATTGAGTCTTTCATGACGCTGCATTACTCGATACATACTTGTTTAGGGCCGGTTCACATATGACTGAGTGCAGCGCTAACATGCCCGCATCTAATCAATGCAAATAGCTAACATCGATTTCGAAAGACAGCGAATTATATTTCCTTTTGTGGTCCAATTCGCTTTCACAGCAGAAGCTTTTGAACCAATATACCGGTATTGTTGTATGCAAATACGGTGTCATCAGTATTCAAATTGAGTCTCTGATGACGCTGTAATTCTCAACACACTGTAGTTAGTTAGGGTCGGTGCATATCTCACTGAGTGAAACTCTAAGAGCTTGTCCATATGAGGAGTATAACGCGTGAGTCGACTCGCGCGTTCTAAATTCTATTGCGTCCAGATACCGCGTATTGCGACCGTTTCTACGCAGGGAGGGATCCAGTCAGTACAAACATGGACTCTGAAATAGTGGACGTGTTGTGACTTGCATACCGTCGTAAACGCCTCATATGGGATCCCAACCAACTACTGGTTGAGGCCTGCAACTATACTCCCAACCTTAACGCTAAATTCAAGCAGAGGCGTCCCAAAAACGTCTTTTACGATCCAGACGATGACATGACGACCGACAATGCTTCCCGGGCAACACAATCACAAGCTACACAGCGTCTTCGCCGGCGAAGACGAGGTCCCCGATATCTAACGTTACCCGGACGTGGGTTCTCTAACCCAAGATCTTGGGGGCGCCCAGACTGATTTCCTCAGGTCACGGTTACCCCCTCCCGAATGGCCCTCTAAGCCGAAGTCCGAGTCTCATAGGAGACACCCTTAGAGAGTCGTACCGTCCTCTATCTTTATTTCAGCCTTCGGGACTCAACAGGCGATGCTTCTGCGCAAACCCCCCGATGAAAAAAAAACTCATCTGGACAGGCTCTAAGCACTCCTGCATCTTGTCAATTTATATAGCTAGCAACGATTTCGGTTATCCGAACGTAACGTAGCATGAGTAATAGTGAGTTTTGACCTTATCAAAGTATTTGTAGAGTACATACCCATCTGCTCATATTAATTGCTCATATAAATTGTATAGTAGGAGTTATCCTATATTTATGGTCAACAGCTCAAGCGAGGCGTGACAAGAATATTAAATATGCACGAAAAATACATTTTCATTTTGAGACAGACTTTATCCGTCCAACCTATAAGTGCACAAATGGAAATATGAAATTTTGATTTAGCGATAAAAGGTAAAGCGGCTCGGATAGATTGACGAATCTTGTAGCGCTATGAAAATGCTTTAGCGGCGTCTTGAATTAATGCGTCTTGAAAAACTATAAAGAAAATGCGTCTCATGTTTGGGTAAAGAAGTTGTTTTTGCAGTAAAAATTGACGAAGTAAGCAGAATGCCCTTGACCCGTAATAGCCCAGGGGACATTTGTCTTTTCGGAGGGCGTAGGGTCGAAGTTATGTGCATTAAAAAATAAATGTGCAAAGTATCATGTGACTCAAACGGTGAAGGAAAAATCGAACAAGTGCATATCTGAGAATTTTCCAAATTTTCTACGTGTGTAAAGTCTGCCAATCTACATTAGGGTCAGCGTGATAGCCCAGTGGATATGGACCTCTGCCTCCGATTCCGGAGGGCGTGGGCTCAAATTCGGTTGAAAAATTAAAGTTTTCGACTTTAGTTACCACCATTAAATCATGACATAACTTGACATTGCAAAAGTGCTTGTAAACTAAGTCTAATTGAAATAAATGAAATTTTAATTTGAATTTAAATCTATACTAATATTATAAAGGTGAAGAGTTTGTTTGTATATTTCGTTGAACGCGCTAATCTCAGAAACTACAGGTCCGATTTAAAAAATTCTTTCAGTGTTAGATAGCCCATTCATCGAGGAAGGCTATAGTCTATATATTATCCCCGTATTCTTACAGGAACGGGAACCACGCAGGCGAAACCTCGCGGCGTCAGCTAGTTATTACACAAAGCTCAAGCGCATTCTCCGTAGATAATAAATGCAATGATTAAAATTGCATGCAAACTGTATAGAGCAGGCAGGAGCACTTCCGCGTTTGACTTGTAATATTAATGCTTCGTACTAACGGCTAGGATCCACTGCAATTAGTACAATAGAACGGTAATTATAAGAGCAACTCTAATTAATAATTGAACAGTAAACCTCCAACTTTTCAGTTGTGTGCATTTTAAGAAATTAAATATCAAGTGTCTCAAAACGGTGAAGGCAAAACATCGTGAGGAAACCTGCATGCCAGAGAATTTTCTTAATTATCTGCGTGTGTAAAGTCTGGCCAGCGTAGTGGACTATTGACCTAACGCCTCTAATTCTGAGAGGAGACTCGAGCTCAGCAGAGAGCCGAATATGGGTTGATAATGATGAAACTTTCGAGAAGTTTATACCTGTCATACCTGGCATTGATTACCTTTTTTATATTATACTAGCCGACGCTCTACGGTTTCACCCGCGTAGTTACCGTTCTCGTGAGAATACGGATATAAAATATAACCTATGATACTGGCAAATAACGTGGCTTTCTAGTGGTATAAGAAATTTCAAAATCAGTTCAGTAGATCCAGAGATTACCTCTTTACCACAAACTTTACTTCTTTATAATATTAGTAAAGATTTTATAAAATAGTTATGCATTTTTTAAACCATAATTATGTAACTTTTTCGCTCTGGTTCAACCAGAATTAATTAAAGGTAACTTTAATTAAGCATGTCATCCAAGTAAATAAAATTAGGTGTCTTTTTTTTTTGTAACTTTTGCAGTGGTATTTTTATGATGTTTTTGTGGTGTTTATGGTCACTTGAAAACTCCAAGGGTTAATTTACATTTTACAGTAAAAAGTAAATTTATATTTAAAAATAGAAGAGTACAAGTAAATTTACATTTTACAGTACAAAGTCTAAGGGTTCATTTACTATAAGAAATTGTATTGTTGTCATAAATTGTAAATTATAATACTGTATGATTTTTTTTAAAAGAGCAACTGTTGAGTTTCTTGCCGGTTTCTTCTCACAAGAACCTGCCTTCCGAACCGGTGGTAGAATCCTTGCAAATAGTCAACTGACGTGTCAAAAATGCTTGTAAACTGAGCCTACTTGAAATAAATGATATGTTTTTTTTTGACAACTGCCGTCGACTGCAATCGACGGCAGTCGACGGTAGCAGTTGCCAGCTGCCGTTGGCAACGTGCTGCTCGTGTTAATGAACCCTAACACTCCTGTTTCATTATCATTTGATAACAAACCTTTAAGGTAAGTGAGTTTCTATTCTACCTTCCAGCTTCGTAAGAGACCTTCTTTTAAAGCTATTTTTTTTTCAATTCAATGAAGATCAAGCTTTATAATATAAGTTTTAACAAAAATTCAATAACATGTCCTTGAACCCTTTACTCGTTAAATAATTTTAATAAAACATTCCTTAGAAACTTTAGTTGACGAAGATAATAATTTAGACCAAACATAATTTACTTATTTAAGAAATCAAGACAAATCTAGCTGCCAACTTCAAGGGTAAGTAAATATTATTTTGGAATAGTAAATATATTTTCCATTCTCTCTGTTAGACACTTCTATTTGTAAATACAAAAGTAACTTCGTCCGAGACTTCTACGTTGGGTGTTTCCAAGAAAGAAATTTCTGAATTTCGCAGAGTTTTACCACAACTTTGCCAACACACTGTCTTCAAATAAGCAACTGTCTTTTTCCAATTATTCTTCCTCCTCCTTGCGCCGTATTCCTCATGACTGAGGGTCGTGACCCCTAACACAAGCTTGTTTCTTCACGATGTCGCGCCATGTGGCTCGGTTTTTCGCGACTTGCAGAGCCTCGTGTACTTTGGTGTCGAGAGTGGCGCGGATTTGGTCGGATCTACGTCCTCGAGGTGTCTTTCCTTCCACTTTGCCAGTGATCTCTAAGTTATCTCCTTCTCTCCTGGCAATGTGGCCGAAGTACTCGAGGATCCTCTGAAGACAGGTGGTTGGCAGCTTAATTATTAGCAACATTATTTTATGAACAGGACCAAGCAGGCCTATTCACTATATTTGACGTATGCTAGTTAACATAATATACGAAATTGTGATGAGATGAATATCACACGGAGGAAAAAGAGATGGATGTCATACATGCATTGATTTGATGTTTATTTTAATTGGTTGATAATAAAGACAAAAATGGTGAATAGGCCAGCAGCAGGCCAATTACCACTGACTTTGACGTATGTTAGTTTTTATACGAAATTTACCAACATTACTCAGTGGCACAATAATTTATGCGACCACTTTAATACTCGCGTCATAATAAAGTGGGCGGATAATTGTGCCTCTGAGTATAGTTAGTAGTAATTCTTAAGTTACGTGATTTCGTATTTTTTTTAATGCTAAATGACCAAAATTTAGGTTCAAGGAAAAAAATTACATTCGGTGCTGACAATCAGAGGGTAAGTAAGTAGATGACATTGCCCAGTTGACATTTTGATTAACAATGGGCTTTAGGAAATACAAAAAAAATGTGGTTGTTATTGATTTAATGTTAATTATATTAGGTAATACCCCAAGGTTAGTGAATGGGCCGACAGGACTCCTTAACTTGCTCCATTATGGGTTTCTGGGCTTATTAAGCTCTATATCTCCTCTCAAAAGGGGAACTTGTAATGGGCCATCAAAAAGAAGCTGTTATTGATTAATACTAATATTATAAAGAGGTCAACTATGTGTTTAGTATTGTATGGGTAATCTCTGGATCTACTGAACCGATTTCCAAAATCTTTTTACCACTAGAAAGCCACATTATTTGTGAATATCATAGGCTATATTTTATCCCCATTTTCTCACGAGAACGGGATCTACGCAGATAAAACTGCAAGGCGTCGACTATGTAAAATATGATATGTATGTACGAGTACTTACAGTGCTACGGAATCAATAATTTACGTCCAACATAAATTGTAAAGGAATCTATTTGAACTATAGTTCTGCTCGTATCTCGATTTTCGCATCGTTTGTCCGTATCCCAAAATCAGACGAAACGTATTTCACCCCTTTCCAATATTGTCAGTATTTTTGTTAAAAAATACAGAATACCAATACTGTGCAAATTGAATTTTGGCGACGCGTACCTATTTTGGTCACAGACACTGATAGTCATGCAATAAACGGTTTGTATTAATTTTGTTATTATAATTACGTACTCGTAAATAAATAAACAATTATCAATTTACTAGCGGACGCCCGCGACTTGGTCCGCGTGGAATTTAGTTTTTCACAAATCTCTCGGGAACCATGGATTTTCCGGGATAAAAAGTAGGCTATGTGTTAATCCACGCTATAATATATCTCAATACAAAATTCCAGCTAATTCGGTTCAGTAGTCGAGGCGTGAAAGAGTAACAAACATTCATATCATCAAAATCATCAGTTTTCGCAAATCTCGGGAAACCATGGATTTTTTTCGGGATAAAAAGTAGCTTAAGTCAATCCAGAGTAAAATCTATTTTCATTCCAAATTTCAGCCAAATCGTTTTAGTAGTAGCGGCGTTAAAGAGTAACAAACATCCATACAAACTTTCGCGTTTATAATATTAGTAGGATTAATTAGTTTGTTCAGCTATCATGAAGTACAGGATTCGAGTTTCATTCTAAGATATAACTAGTGTGGTCTACAGGCTAACTATCTATACTATATATTGTTTGAGGAACTTCGCAAGCGTTTCCACGCATGTACCAGCAGTCTTGTTATGTCCTGCGCTTGTCAAAGTCGGTTATTAAAATAATTAAAACTTAAAACTAAAAGTACAAAAATAATAGCCAATACAAAAATGTGTCAAATTAAGTATGGTGTTTAATACCATCGATATAGTACAGGTACAAATGTTGTGATTCATAACCTTTGTTCGAGATTAGTTTTCTTATTATTGTAATCACTTCTGAGTCTGTTAAAAAATATTAAATCAGAGGTGCTGTGTTAATATATTTAACATTAATTAATTAGTATCTAAATTGAAGAGGCAATAAACAGGCAAAATTACGAATTAATTTCACCGAATCTCGGCGATTATGATACTCGGGCCGTTATCAAAACAACGCATGGTTAATTAGAAATTGTATTAATATTAAATTAAAGGGGAGTTTAATTATTATGAAAGGCTGCAGCATAATTATAAAGGCTTGCAATTTAATTACACACGAGTACATTGTGTTCTGAAAACAATTGGAGGGTATTATGCAAGAACGACCCTCATTCTACGAGTAGGTAATTATGAAAATTAATATTGGTAAATAATTTTATGGAATAATATTGATTGTATTTTTTAATGAAAAAATTACGAAAACAGGATAATTAATAGCCTACTTTTATTTTATATTCTTTCCAAAAGTATTATTTAAGAATATCTATGTTCCAAAAATGTTATCGTATCTAAGTGACCAATCCTCAAAAGCATCAATAGCTCAACGGTAAGAGCGGTCAGACTCATCACCGAGGGGTGGTGGTTGAATCCCCACCCCGTTGGTCTATTAACGTACCCACTCCTAGCACAGTCTTTCTCGACTAGTTGGAAGGGAAAGGGAATATTGGTCATAATATAAAAAAATATTCTTTTTAATAAAAAAAAAAAACAATTGTCTATTGTCGTATCTGTCTATATACAGGTTGTTGCGAAGTATTTCTTATAACTTCAAGATGTTGACAAGTCCACTTATAGGAGCCGAACTGCATAACTATTTTTTTGTAACTGAAAAAAAAAACTTTTTATGTACTACCTAACTTTTTCTTGCAACGTAATTCAAATAATTCCAACTATCCATGTAACACACGCCTTTATCTATCATTGCATTTTAAAATACATAATCGTGGACGAGATCTTGCAACTGGCACATCACTAATAAGCTACTTCATGATATTTATCAATGAATAAGTTTGGCTAGGTTGCGATGTATGGGACACAATTTTAAGATCTATTTACAAAAGGAATTGTACATCAAAAATATTAATTTAAGAACACATGTTCCTTAGATATTTTTAATTAATTTTTCTTAAAGAATATAACCCTAGAGTTATGAGAAATACTCCCGAGCACCCTGTATAATATCTGCTTGGTATAATACAATCTCCACTCTGTTCGAATTTCGAATTTAATGTCTACGGACATTTAAATTCATCATACCGCGATTGACGCTAACTACATTTTAGTTGGAGTTTGAACTATAATTAAGTTTTAGCAAGCTGCCACTTTTTAACCCCCGTTTAGAGGAATCTCTTTACTTCTATCCTCCATTTTCTGTAAAATAGTCGCCGACGGAATAGTTTAAGGTAGTTGCCGACAGAGCATTTATTACACCTGCCAAAAGTTGGACCAAAATTGGTTGCAACTGAAGACTACCCTCGCTGTATGTGTCAAGAACATATCAAGAAATACTTTGTGAGCTTAACGTTTGGGAAATATTTTCCACTTGGGAATTTCATAAAATACTTTGACGCTGTAGCGAGGGTGGCAAAGTTTGAAATTGCTTTAAAACGTCTTTTAGAATACCTCTGTGGTACAGTTCTTAATGCCTTGCTATAAGCCAGATCCGTTTTAAATTTTACTAAGCGCTTAGTGGAATATAACAAGAATAAATAAACAACTAAGAGCTATACAAATGCTACGACTACCTAATATAAAACATCACAACAACTTTTCCAAGATCGAAGTCGTATTCTATAATAACATGATAACATCAATATTACAACGATGTAACTTTCTCTGATCACTTCACCCACGTACGCAATAGTTAGCAGAATTACAATTAGGGACACTAGTGGCTCAGAATAATATGAGAAGGATTTTCTCACAACTTATTATATTACTGGATCGTAATTTTCTCATTTCCCAGGATAATACACATACTTTGCCGAATATATAATGGTATAATGGGCAGAACTTCGTGATCTACTTATAATCTACTTCGCCGCGACTTCGTCCGCGAGGAATTTAGTTTTTCACAAATCCCTCGGGACCATGGATTTTTTTCGGGATAAAAAGTAGGCTATGTGTTAATCCATGCTATAATATATCGCAATAACAAATTTCAGCTAATTCGGTTTAATAGTCAAGGCGTGAAAGAGTAACAACATTCATATCATCAAAATCATCAGATTTTCGCAAATCTCGGTAAACCATGGATTTTTTTCAGGATAAAAAGTAGCCTATGTGTTAATCCAGAGTAAAATGTATTTCCATTCTAAATTTCTGTCAAATCGCTTCAGTAGTAGCGGCGTTAAAGAGTATCAAACATTCAAACATCCATACAAACTTTCGCGTTTATAATATTAGTAGGATATACTATAGAATACATATGTATATTCTATAGTAGCAGACGTCCCATGCTATCACGCGTTTAGTTCCCGTTCCCGTGGGAATGTGTGGGTAAAACTATGACACTCACAAATAATTTATATTGCTAAAAGAATGGATACTCAAAAGCCCTGCAAAGCTGATTTTTTTTTATTTACATTCAGTGGTTCCCTTTCCCGTAGGAGTACGGGGATAATATATATGTTCTAGCCTTCTTCAATAAATGGGCTATCCAACACTGAAAGAATTTTTCAAATTGGACCAGTAGTTCCTGAGATAAGCGCGTTCAACCAAACAAACAAACTCTTCGGCTTTATAATATCGGTTTAATATATTTGGTTTACAAGCATTGTTGTAAGCATTTGCCTTTTTTGGAAGCCGGTTAAAAAGTGTAAATAAATAAATCAAACTACAATAAAGTTGGACATTGGAGATTTGGTATTAGTCGTTGTAAATAGAAACAGCAGAACAAATAGCTATTGTATCAGGCTGCGTGCGAATATTCTGCCAAATACATCGCGCGAATCTGCTAACAAAAGCTCGAAGCTTATGAAAATGCTCCATTTTGAGATATCTACCGTCATTTGAGAGATAAGCACGTCCGCGTTATGAAAGCCCCGGACCTAGGGATGAAAACTCAAGTAAGTAAATACTGAAAACTGAGTTCTTTTACTAACGCTGTTCCGATCTCTCCGCGAGAAATGATAATGAGTAGTCGGGAAAATTGAATTCGGTTTCCTACAAAACGAATTTAAATATACGAGACCTAATTTTATCCAAACTAATATTATAAAGAGGTAAGACTCGATTTTATTATTTGATTTAATTTAAAAACTACTTGACGGATTTCAAAAATAATTCCGCTTTTAGAAAGCTCCATTTACACAAAGTAACAATAACCGTTTTATCTCCGTACTTGCTGACGCCGCGCGGTTTTACCCGCGTGGTTCCTGTTCCCGTAGGAAAACGGGAATAATATATAGCATATAGCCTTCCTCAATAAATGAGCTATCTAACACTGAAAGAATTGCAAGAATTACTCAGCAGTGAGCCGAATATAAGTTGAAAATGATAATGATGATGAGAGAGGAAAGATTAGATTGTTAGTTTGTTTGCAGTGAAGTTTTCAGTGAAGAGGCTCTGAAACTACTGAACCGATATGAAAAATATTTCACTGTTGTGAAGCTACACTATCCCCGAGTGCTATAGGCTATATTTTATACGCATTTCGTTCGCATGAATCCTCCTACTGTCCGTCCCTTTACCACCCAAAATCTGGTCCATACCGCACGACGGATCTTTATCTATTAAATAAATTTTTTTGCTAGGACTTCATAACAATATTACGGTTTGTTACTCACAGGTTTCATCGAACAGATTTCCGTCCACCAAAGCGCACGGAGAGCCGTGATAGCCTAGTGGATATGACCTCTGCCTCCGATTCCGGAGGGTGTGGGTTCGAATCCGGTCCGGGGCATGCACCTCCAACTTTTCAGTTGTGTGCATTTTAAGAAATTAAATATCACGTGTCTCAAACGGTGAAGGAAAACATCGTGAGGAAACCTGCACACCAGAAAATTTCTTAATTCTCTGCGTGTGTGAAGTCTGCCAATCCGCATTGGGCCAGCGTGGTGGGCTATTGGCCTAAACCCTCTCATTCTGAGAGGAGACTCGAGCTCAGCAGTGAGCCGTATATGGGTTGATAACGACGAAAGCGCGCGGTGGCTTTTCAACTAGAGATCGATAGCCGTACCGTAAGGCTGACAGTCCACCGAAGCGGAGCGAGGCAGCGGAGCCGAGAAACGGAAAATATTAACCTATAGAATTGCACAAAATCTCCGCTCCTCTTAAGTGGACAGGGACTAGTTTAAAAATTCTTATAAAACCTAGTTTAAAAAAAGCGGAGCGGGGAATCTGAGCGGGGTTAAATAAATTAAATTTAACATTTATTTATTTAACATGGTCTGCAACTCCACTCCGCAGCCTCGCTTCGCTCCTGTGGACAGACTCAGTACGCAAATCCGCCCCGCATCAGTCGGTTTCTCCGCTGCGCTCCCTCGCCGCGCTCTGGTGGACAGGCAGCCTAACAGGCGACAACACGGAGCGGTATCGGATCCGAACGCAGACTCGTTACTAGACATCTCGCTAATGGCCGCTGATTCAATCGCGCTGTTTCTATTACACCTTGTTTTTTTTATTTTATCACATTTCTTTTTTATCTATTTGGTAGAATTTATAAGAAAGATCACACAGGTAAAGCAGTAAGAGGTTTTAGTAATTACTCAGACCAATTACGTTCTATTGGACTTGTACCGTACTAAAATTCACCAACATAAATTATTGTCTGTTGTTTTTTGAAGGGGACGAGGTAAACTCACACATCGAAAATATTTAAAACTAATAAATGTATCTTGTGTCCTTACACTACACACAACTATAAATTTTAAATCGTTATACTTACACGTGTAATTTTAACACAATAGAACATCGATTCTATAGACGCATGTATGTATGCAACACATTTGATCATGATCAAATAGTTTTGAACGAGGAGATCCTATAGAAGGTAATTGATCTGAGGTGAAAAATAAAAGCTTTGGAATTAAATGAAGGCTGACTTCATCATTTAATAACCCATATTCGGCTCACTGCTGAGCTCGAGTCTCCTCTCATAATGAGAGGGGTTAGGCCAATAGTCCACCACGCTGGCCCAATGCGGATTGGCAGACTTCACACACGTAGAGAATTGAGACAATTCTCTGGTATGCAGGTTTCCTCACGATGTTTTTCCTTCACCGTTTGAAACACACGTTTCCAATCCTGGTGGATTTATAAATGGGATATTTATGGAATTTCGGCTTTGACTTTGAATAATAATAAATAGTGATATGTACAGGATCGTCTTCAAAAATTCTTTCGGCAATGGAAAGCTACATTATCAGTGAATAACGTAGACTATTTTCATTCCCGTTTTCCCACGGAAAATTTTTCGTTCAAAATTCCTCATGCTATGCCATTAATGACTTACGGATCCGAGATCTGGTCGCTAACTGTGGCCCTAATAAAAAGGCTCAAAGTCACTCAGCGGGAGAGAGAGAGAGCTATGCTTGGGGTTTCTCTGCGTGATCGAATCAGAAATGATGAGATCCGCAGAAGAACCAAAGTCACTGATATAGCTCAGCGAGTCGCGAAGCTGAAGTGGCAATGGGCAGGCCACATAGTTCGAAGAGCCGATGGACGTTGGGGTCCCAAGGTGCTGGAATGGCGACCCCGCACCGGAAAGCGCAGTGTTGGTCGACCTCCCACTAGGTGGACCGAGGACATCAAGCGATTTGCAAGGAGCCGCTGGATACTCGTGGCTTGAGACCGTTTTGTTTGGAAGTCCATGCAAGATGCCTATGTCCAGCAATGGACGTCCATCAGCTGTTATGATGATGATGATGATGATGATGATGATTTCTCACGGAATCGGGAATAACCACGGGCATTCGATAGTATACTTTAGAGTTCCTCTACGCCTGAATTATTTCATTGTTCAAACTAACCACTATGTACAGTTTACTCACATCGAAATCCTCAATATTGGAAAACTTTTAGTTTGATATGATTAGTATTAGTATTAGTATTAGTATTAGTATTAGTATTAGATAGCAAATTACTTGAAACTTGGTAACCTAATTAGATTTAGTTTAATATCGAAAGTACCCTCATTTACTGCTAAGTTCCGTTAAGTACTGCTAAGTAGTAAAGTGGTAAGTTTAGTTAATACTAGCGGACACCCGCGACTTCGTCCGCGTGGAAATCAATGTAAACTTTCAAGCCCTACTTCACCACTTTAGAGTTTGAATTTTAAAAAATTTCGATTCCCATTATATTTTGTATTTTTTTTATGATTTATGAACAAATTTTTAAAACTGTAACTTTGAATCCCTATTTCACCCCCTTCTTATTTTATTTTCGCAATAAAAAGTATCCTATAACCTTCTCGGTATCATGGTCGTAAAGCTTTTAAAATTTAAGAGCCTATTTGGCATATCGCCTTCAAACCGATCAATAGAAAGGACATACGATGTTATTTTTCACTTTTTAGAGTCTTTGAAGTCGGTTATATTGTCTTGTTTAAAATATTTTATTAACATTAGTATACATTTAAAGACAATTAAAAATAACTGCAGCTCTTCTATGTAAAGAGCGATTAGTGTCCTTTATATAAAATAGTAATAAAAATCAAAATGTTTGTCCGTGAATACGCCCTCAGCGTTTCATTGTTCATCGTAAACGGAGTTTAATGAATTTTATTGTGGAAAAATGATGTTACATTTTATTCCGGAGAGGAAAAATTTTTCACAACTAATTTGCTTTATTTACATTTCCCAACGGAGAACTAATTAAAAATGTATTTTGCATAAGCACACTTGCAAGTAAGCATTTTTGTTTGGGCGACGACGCATTTTTCCGATAGTCGTACTCCTCTAAATAGGTACTTTTTGTTATTTTATGAGTATTAATTAACTAATATAAATAAAAAGCCTTTATTCTAGTATCGTTTTACAATTTTAACATACAATATATAAAAAAACATTAATTAAAAAGAAATAATTACACTAAATACAAGTTTACTTTTATAAATATATTAACTGACATAAAGATGATTAAAAAAAGACGTACGTTTAAAAATAGAACACATCTTGGAATTTATGTATTTATTATGACAGACGCTTTTTTGACTGTATCGTCTCTTAATTTATACTATGGATCTGCTGAACCGATTTAAAAAAAAAAATATTTCACAAGTAGAACGCCACGTTGTGAGTAGGTATCATAGACAATTTTTTATCCTAATATTTAAACTTCAGTAGCCGCAGCGCAAAAGGAAGAACAAACATACACACACAAACTTTCGCCTTTATAATAATGTGATTCATGCAGTGAAACCACAAAAACCGAACGATTAATACTAAATTCGTATACAGATTATACACGTAACATAAACATTGGATTCCTAACCGAAGCGTGTACAATCGAAATGCATCACTCAATGAGGCGGGCGGCGGTGCTATGTTATTTATAGAAATTGAATGTGATGGCGGACCGAGCGATCTCCACTCGAACCCACTCGATAGCTTCATTATACCGAATATATGCGAATACAAATACAGTTTTATATTTTGCATATATATTATTTTGTGTAAAGCCGCCTTCCCATTAGGTCTTCTCGAATACACATCAATATTCACCCAAATGCAATTACAGTTTTATATACTTTTGCTTTTATATACCATCTCACTGTGCGTTGAGCTAGAGTTGAGATTTCTCATTGTACAACGAAGCTATCTATTCTGGAGTGAGTATACTGAATATGCGCGATTACAAATACAGTTTTATATTTTGCATATATTATTTTGTGTAAAGCCTTCCTTCCCTTATGGTCTGTGCGAGGTACCTACTGTCATTATCCAGTTCATATTAACACTTATCCAAATACAAATAGTTTTATATATATTTGCATGTTGTCTTTCCCACTGTGCAATGAGACAGTTCAACTTTTTCTAAAACTCATCGTAAAACGTAGCTATCTCCTTTGGAGTGAGTAGATAGCTTCGATAAACTAAATATACAAAAATACATATAAAGTTTTATATTTCACACATATCAATTCGTGTAAAGCCGCCTTGTCAGGTCTGTGCCTGGCACTATCATTCTCGAACATATAGCGAACAGTCACCCAAAACAAATACAGTTTTATAATATATATTTGCATGTTTGTTATTTTGTTGAGCGGCGTTCCCACAATGCAATGAGCTATAGTTAGCTTTCATTCGAACACACTCGATAGCTTCATAATACCTAATACATAGGTATACAGTTTTATTTGTTGGGCAGCATTTCCATGGGATCTCTGCAATGAGCTATAGTTGAGCTTCCACTCGAACACGCTTCGGCTTCATTACCGAATACAAATACAGTCATATTTTGCATTTAAAAGTCGCCTTCCCATTAGGTCTGTCTCATTGTTAAATACACATCCTAATTTGCCCAAATACAAATACGGTTTTGCATTTTGTGTTGTGTTAAATACGTCTTTAAGTTCGGTATTATGTTATAAAGATTATGTACATACACGTGATACTTGCCCGAATACGGAGTCGCGTTTTTTCGCATTTTATATAGCACTAGCTAACACCACGTGGTTCCTGTTCCCGTAGGAATACGGGGATAATATATATAATAGTCTGTCACCTCGATAAATAGGCTATCTAACACTAAAAGAATTTTTCAAATCGGACCTGTTCCTGAGATTAGCTCATTCAATCAATCAAACAAACAAACTCTTCAGCTTTATAATATTAGTATACATTATAATATTTTACTCATGTGTGTGGTGGAAAGTTGAATGTGTAAAATAAAAAAAAAAACACTGCATACGTACTAATGTACATTTATGATTCTGTACAAATTGGCCTTGTAGCTTTAACCTCACAAGGTATGAACAAGGTACTAACTATCTGAGAAATGCAAGTAAGATGGGCGGTGCCAACTTGCAAACAGCGAAACTTTGTGAACTGACCTGGCATGACTTCAAGAATAGCTTGCAGTAATTAAGTATATGTGACTTACAAATAACTAAGCAATTTTGCTTAATTGTTTGTCGGTGGAATTCATAGTCGTAGTAGGGGGCACCTAAGGGGATTATTCAGCCGCTATGTGTCGAATTCAACCCCTACGCGTTTCATAGACAAAAGAAACCCCTCATTTGACAGGAGCTGGCGGCTGACTGCTGAATTACCGATATTTGTCAGCCAAACCATCCCCTGGCATTTTTTTTTGTTGTTATTCGTGATTTATTTATTAGAAAGTGGACGTTCGGATCGTTATAAGTGAAGTTATAAACAGCGAGTTATATCAGTGCCCAAGATATATATTCGCAATTGCGTAAACCCAGTATAATACTATGGCGATATAGAATGTACGAAAGATTCTCATATTAGGTATAATATGCCTCTGTTTGATGAAGAATGAACACAGAAGACCAAGAGAGGAATACCAATACCGCTAGTATTATACATTCTAGCAGCACTTCGCTTCTATGAAACGGGATGTTATCAGGTACATACCTTTGTTCATTATCAATAATTTTTTGTTCATGAAGACGCCGCGCGGTTTCACCCTGTGTGGTTCCCATTTCCGTAAGAATATGGGGATAAAATATAGCCTATAGAGCTCGGGAATAGTGTAGCTTCCCAACAGTGAAAGAATTTTTTAAATTGGTTCAGTAGTTCCAGAGCCTATTCAAAACATACAAACAAACAAATCTTTCCTGTTTCTATTATTAGTAAAGATAAATTAGGAGTAGATATAAAACCAATTAGTCCAGTGGGTATGACCCCTGCCTTTGATTATGATGGTGTAGGTTCCCAACAGTGATAGAATCTTTCAAATCAGTTCAGTAGTTACAGATCCTATTCAAAACAAACCAACAAATTTTTCCTGTTTATAATATTAGTATAGATAAGTTAGGAGTAGGTCAAAATCCATATAGCCCAGTAGATATGACCTCTGCTTTCTATTCGGAGGGTGTAGGTTCAAATGCTGTCTGAAACATGCACCTCCAAATCATTTCAGTAATGTGCATTTTATGAATTTAAATGTATATTACATGTCTCATACGGTGAAGGAAAAACATTGTCTCTACATGTGTGAAGTCTGCCAATTCACATTGGGCCAGCGTGGTGGACCTTATCCCTCTCATTCTGAGAGGAGACTCATGCTTAACATACTCATGATGAAGAATTTAATTAGTTTGTTTGTTTGTAATCTAACCTATATAAATGTTAGGTATACCTATCTAGTTTTGATTTAGGAAATATATAACCTACATAAATGTAACTAACATAATGTTTATTTTCAGACTGTAGGTGCAGTCCATCAAGCATTCTATGAAATAACAGAAATGCCAAAAGTCAAGCTGTACTGATGTCACATATAGGTATACATATAAACAACCCCGGAGGACCCTATACACAGATTTAAAGAAACCGGCTATCATGGCAGGGAATAGCAGTGATGAGCTCTGAGAATACTGTTTTACCAAGAATACTGAGAATACTTTTGTCCTTGAAAATCTGAGTTTTCAGATCACAGTAATTGGAAGACCCTCATACCTTGAAAAGTCAGCAGCATTTAATATCGAAGTAGTAGGAGTGAGTGCAGTGTATTGTAAGGTGGTCACTCACTCTGAAGTCCATAACAATAGAAAATATATACAAATCTTAATTGAATGAAATTTATTGATTCACATCTTTAATAAAGATAATGATTAAATGTTTACTTCTGCATTTTTCATTTAAGTCTGGCCCTATAAAAATATACAATAATAACTATAAGTTATATGTAAATTATGTATTTATTGTTGTTATTAATTAAACTTTGTATCAAAAGGATATAGGTTTGATTTTAGAATAGCAATAAGTACTGTGTGGTTCATTATTATCAGCCCATTACCGGGCCAAGCCTCCTAAATATATAATATATAATATTATGTGATCTAAAGCTTTGTGAAATGCAATTTTACCACTATTCCTAAGGATAAGCTACACTTATATTTATTTACTGCACTTACTATAAATTGTAAAAAAATACAGCATAATAGTACCTACTTGTAATTATTTCAGGTAATTATAGGTGGTTTTGAGTAAAATAAACAAATTTCCTCTTACAATATTTTTTTTATTTCAAGTAGGATTCCACATTACAAAATTATGAAATATCAAACTACTTATACAGTAAATAGTATGCTTGGGATTTCTCTGCGTGATCGTATCACAAATGAGGAGATCCGCAGACAAACCAAAGTCACTGACATAGGTAGCACAGCGAGTCGTGAAGCTGAAGTGGCAATGGGCAGGCCACATAGTTCGAAGAGACGATGAAATCGCAGTGTTGGTCGAACCCCCACTAGGTGGACGAGGGCATCAAGCGGGTTGCAGGGAGCCGCTGAACGCTGGCGGCTCGAGACCGTTGTGTTTGAAAGTCCATGCAAGACGGCTATGTCCAGCAGTGGACGTCCATCGGCTGATAATTTTGTATATGATCATGTTCGTCCACATAACTTCAATATTTTTCTAACAACTCCTTCTTGTGAGAAAGAAACTTTTTGATAAAACTGATCTATTGTACACTTGAACGAATTAAATTTTACTACGATAAATAAAAACAAAAAGTAAATGAAAATATTAGAAACTCAATTATTTTGTAAAATGTCAAAGAATTAACAAAATACGTCTCTCTGTGGTTGTGTCACAGAATTTTCAAAGATCTAATGTAAAATCATAGACAACATTTGCTTGAAACTCCAGTCACCTAGGGGCTCTCCAGTAGTTTGTTTATGAAATGCAATGAATGATGATTCAATAGTCAGCCCCTGGGTGAATACTGAATATTGGTTTGTGGGGGATTGTTCACTTCACGACTATGAATTCCAGGGTGTATGTAACTGCTTAACTAACTTTGAAAAAATGTCTATGTTCTATAACAATTTTTTTTATTATTCTTCAAAATACACATTGAAATGAAGCCTAACCATAGTGCAAAATAAAATCATAGTTGGTTTTACTGTGCACTGGTTATTAAATTAAACAGTACTAAAAATTAAAAAAAATAAGAAACATAAACAGAAAAAAATCATTAGCGGGTAACTAAGCGTATTATTTGGATTAAATAAATATTATCTTAGGTATATATTACACACATTAGGTAAACACACAATAAGCTTACTCCCAAAAATCTGCTTTCTGTTAAAAAATCCACGTCCAAATCGGTCTACCCGCTACAATGCCATAGACAGGATAAAAAATAAATTATACACACGTAATAATTTATTTACAAATTGTCTGGAAAAGTGAGTCTTCAGGATCTTCACGGATGAAACTATTACACAGTATGATGTACTAGTATATACATAAATTATAAAAAAAAAATACATGTGGCACTTGGGGATTGCAACGGTAAAGCTATTGCATATATTGTTGTCAACATAAGCAATTATAATTATTAATTTATTTTATTTAAGCAGTATTTTTATGGAATGAATAAAAATAAATTAAATAATACATAAATAAAAAATTTCTTTACGTTGAGCTGGAATCGAATTCTGGTTTAATAAGTTTTGCCCCTAAGTTTACCACTTGTTCAGTTGAGTCGATATGATAACGTTGAAATGTTTTAACTTGATGCATTTTTTTTTGTTTGGGTGTTAGGTTTATTTTCGTTATGGAATTTCTTGATTCGATGACCGCGCTCAAAGCCCGCGATAAAAGCTGTGCAATAAGCTTCAAAACTTGAACACATTTTTGTAGCGATGTTTTATAATAAAAAACTCCAATGATCAAACTCGCACAAATGTAACAGCAGCTTTACCTTTTGTAAAACAATATGCGTAGCTTTTCAGTTCGTCAGACGTGTCAATATTTGGCAATTTAATCGCGAACTTCCGGTACTTATAACACCTGAATCAAATACGAATTCGCTTTCATATTTGTTGTAGGTAAATGTATAAGCTTTCCTGATTGGTCTATTAACTTAGAGCACACATTTTTCAAATAACGAAAAATAGGCCAAGAGCCTGTGACAGCCTGACAACGATGTTTTTGTAACTCGACAGCGTTTCTCGAATTCACATCTATCTCTCCCTGTCAGATACTAGAAAGAGAAAGATAGAGGTGAATTGCAATAAAATGAAACTCGCACTTGCAAATTATACGAAACATTTTTACAGAATAGCCCTCCAATTCTCATTTTATGAAGGTTGAATTTTAACAGGCTTCGCTCCTATCTTGTTCTTTAAGAAATTAAATTTCACTTGTCTCAAACGGTGAAGGAAAAACATCGTGATGATACCTGCATACCAGAGAATTTTCATAATTCTCTACGTGTGTGAAGTCTACCAATCCGCATTGGGTTATCGCGAGTCTCCTATCAGAAAGTGAGAGGTTAGACTAATAGTCCACCACGCTAGCCCTATGCGGATCGGCAGACTTCACATACATAGAGAATTTAGAAAATTGACAAGTATGCAGGTTTCCTCACGATGTTTTCCTTCACTGTTAGAGACACGTGATATTTAATTTCTTAATATTATTTACCAAAATTTGTAGATGCATGCCCCGTACCGGTTTCCTTTGTCGTCCGATACGAAAGCCGAGGTTATATCCACTGGGCTACCATGGTTTCGTTATTTTGTTTAATTGGTCACCCAAGACAACGAATTTCCAATCTAATAAATAGCATACAATTTAATAAAGAGGGTTTATTTAGAAAATTTTCCTACAGCTATAATATTTGCCCGCTATCTGACCCATCTCAAAATTACCACCCTCGCATGACGTCAATATTATATTAACGTCACTATATTTGGTGGACATAATTTAATATTGACGTGACGTCGTAAAATGGACGATAGCTTAGTACACATATCGATTTTATTATCAGGTTTATTATGGACTGAGATAGATGAGTCCTGCTATAACCAGACCTCATTTTGACTTTAAAATAATATTTTTCACTATCATCATCATCATCATCATATCAGCCGATGGAAGTCCATTGCAAGACATAAGTCTTTTACAGGGATTCCCAAACATCAAGATTCTGAGCTGCCTGTATCCAGCGAATCCCTGCGACTCGCTTGACGTCGTCAGACCACCTGGCGAGGGGTCAACAAATATCGCGCTGTCTAGTGCGGGGTCGCCATTCCAGCATCTTGGAACCCTAACGTTTATCGTGTCTTCGAACTACGTGCCACGCCCATTGATATTTCAGCTTCGCGACTCGTTGAGCTATGTTTGGCTTTGGTTCTTCTGCTGATCTCCTCATTTCTGATTCGATCACGCAGGGATACTCAGAGCATAGTTTGTTCCTCGATTACAAATGGCATTAAAATTCATTATTTATGTTATAGTAGAGGGGAGGTATCAGTTTTGGTATAAATAAGAGGGTATTTGATGACTTGAGCTCAGTTGTTTGTTTGGCAGCGTAGACACTGTCACGCTGACAGTTACCTTAGTGATTTTGTGCTATAATGTTTTGTGTTGTAATTATTGTTTATCTTAAGTTGTTTAGTGTGGGCACGGAGAACATGTCAGGCACGGAAGATGAGTGATGATGTATTCTAAACGGATCTATTAATCCGACTCCCAAGGTCACAAGTCCTGGGACCAGCTCGAGGTGTTTCCTCTGCCACAAAATAATAGTACAATCATTGTTGCTGCTATCCGTTACGTTACACTATTGATAGGAGCATGGTTGCTTGCATGACGTACTTTCAGCGTTCATAAACTGAGGTTTGTCTGGGTATCGCAGACTCTCGTCCTATATTGATACATATCGATTTTATTATCAGGTATATTGAGTAAGCGAACCTATTAACACAGGAGGGGAATATAGGATCCAATGTGCCGTTCCAATATAGCAGTTTATTTCCGAACATCACTTTATTTTTTTCTACTAAGTAGTTGATGTCTGTAACTGTCCACGATTACTAAACTCTACCCGTAAAACCTTTACGTTTTTAATTATGTTGGCTATACTAGTGTACGGCTTTTTAATTAACCGAGTAGTTTAAAAAATAATTAAAAATGTAACTTATTATTATCCGACCGCATATTTACTATTACTAC
Organism: Bicyclus anynana; assembly: GCF_947172395.1. Taxonomy (NCBI): domain Eukaryota; kingdom Metazoa; phylum Arthropoda; class Insecta; order Lepidoptera; family Nymphalidae; genus Bicyclus; species Bicyclus anynana. The sequence continues at coordinate 10,886,789 of NC_069102.1, read as the reverse complement.
TAGCAAATTACCTATTTTTAATGTGTCAAAGTTAATATTTTCTATATATTTCTTAATCCAAATAAATAACAGATACAGAGAGTCTATACAGGATGTCTCATAAATATTACAAAATACTTTACAGGCTGACAGCTAACGCATTAAATGTTAACCGAAATTTTACGATTTTTAAGTTATTATAAATTTCCTATAAAACACGAAAATCACTACCGTCTACTATATTTCGGCTAACATATAGTGCGTTATTTTGTTAGCCCTTGATGTTAGCTATCAGCAGTAGGCTCAGACCAATTATAGAAGGGCCTATATCGCACTCATAGTCACGAACAAAATTATCTGTCATTTTCTAAAGAAAACGAGCTTAGATTTGGTATATATCTTATACTAAACATGCCTTAAAAAGTTTTTGCCCGTTTTTTACACAATTCAATTATACAAGAAGGTATTTTTACGGAGCTCTTTAACCGACGAACACGATTGCAACTATTTAACATCGATTCTAAAGAGACAGTTTTTATACTCGAATTAGATCGTTGATCATATACTTTGACAGAAAAGTAACGTCTAGCGAGGCAGGTCCTATACAATAATTGGTCTGAGGCTGTAGGCTATGTCGTACTATTTCCGGGACACCCTGTATTTTTTATGCCGGATTTCGTTCTATAATAATCAAGTACATAAATAGCTGTGGTATTATAAGTCAAGAACGTGAACTCGCAAGTCACTGAAACAAAATTACAGCACAATCACAGTGAAATATTACAGCCAATTTGTATTATGCCACGCTTGTAATTTATTACAAGATGGCCGACGACCCCGGCAAATCTTTGAAGCCAATCAGTAATACAACCCTGACTGGCCCAGACGTTGCGTTACACTCACTGATTGGCCGACTCAGAGCTTAATTGACGTTGCATGACGTACTTTCAGCGTTCATAAAATGAGGTTTGTCTGGGTTTCGCAGACTCTCGTCCTATAACGATACATATCGATTTTATTATCATGTATATTGGTAATCGAACCTGTAGATTTCGTTCTATAATAATCAAGTAGGTACCTATGTAGCTGTGGTATTATAAGTCAAGAACGTGAACTCGCGAGTCACCGAAACAAAATTACAGCACAATTACAATGAAATATTACAGCCAATTTGTATAGCGCCACGCTTGTAATTTATTACAAGATGGCCGGCGACCCCGGCAAATCTTTGAAGCCAATCAGTAATACAACCCTGACTGGCCCAGACGTTGTGTTACACTCACTGATTGGCCGAATCAGAGCTTAATTGACGTTAATTAATTTATTAAATTTGATCGGGATCCTTCTCTACAAATTTAATGGACTCTTCGCTGAATTTATTTATGCTTTTACCGCTGCCTAATAATAGAACCTCCGTGGAACAGTGGAAAGCACAGTGGATTTACTAGACGGAGGTCTTGGATTCGATCTCCGATTGAGGTTGGTTGAGGCTGGGCCGATAGAGGTTTTCTTAATTGGTAGGAGGCTTCGGCCGTGTTTTGACCACCCTACCGGAAAAGACGTACCACCAAGCGATTTTGCGTTCCTGTGCAATATCGTGAAGAAACCTAAAGGAATGCGGATTTTCATCTGACTCCTAACAAGTTAGCCCGCTTCCATTTTAGATAGCAGCATCACTTATCATCAGGTGAAATTGTAGTTATCAAGCGTTATCTTGTAAGGAATAAAAAAGGAGTAAAAATTAGATAATTTCTTGTCCGACTATGTATTCTGTGGTTCAACATAGGTTTGTATTTATTTCCTTAGGGTAGGCAGTGCATTTTTGCATCTATGAAGTGCACGTCACTGTTCCCACTGACGATCAGATGAACCATCTTGATTCAAATATAACTTCTTAAAAAAGTTTACCTTTTGCCTAAGTCAAAACTGTACTGAACATCGAAAAGCATTTGAAATGAAATTTAGAAAATTACACAAAAGGTATAATACCTTTTGTGGAATCTAAAAAATGGACCCAATTAAAATGGAATTGCTTTAGTGGCTAATACAAAGTTATTCGACTCAAAGGGACTATAAAAGAACCATTTTGGTTTGAGTCCTTCAAAGTAAATTGTTGATAAGACACGCAGTGAACGCCCGTTCGGAATTTAGATTATGAAAATTGGTATGTAAGCAAGTAAAAAGTTTTTTTTTTCATTTATTATCTATGGACCGGTACCTAACTTATATATAAAACTCCTGGTTGACCGATTGCGTGTCTATCTTACTAAAACAATCACAAAAAACTAAAGAAATCAAAATAATCTTATTATCATAAAAATAAAGACGTATTTTAGTTATTTTGATTTCAACACAAAATTACTGAACAGATTTTCAAGAAACTGTAATAGGACCAATCTGGATGTATACTCCTTCAAACAAAGAAATAATTTTCAAAATTGGTTAATAAATTACGAAGTTACGAGTTAACAAACATGAAAAGAAAACATACTCGTTGAATTAAAACCTTCTCTTTTTTTAGGTTAATTAAATACTATTAGCAATTTTAATGAGCTCCCCGACAAAATATTTATTCATCATATCATCATCATTTCACAAAGCACCCTCATACGATAATCTTAAATCATCTACCTCTAATAAACCTACAGAACACACTAAATTACCGAAACCAATTTGCCCCGAATGTGATTTATAAGAACGCCGCAGACCAAGGATAATCTTCCAGCCGATTGGTAAGCCTTCCCTTACTTTACATGACGTGACAAACCCTGATTAGATAATGTGACAATGCTGAAACGGGTTGTGAATACTAAATATTTTGTGTCATAAATCTTTAAAATATTGTTTTATTGAATTATTGATAGTCGAGACTAATATCTTAGCATCCCATGGATTGGATGTATGTAGAGTCCGGAGAGCCGTGATAGCCCAACGGATATGAACTCTGCCTCCGATTCCGCAGGGTGTGGGTTCGAATCTGGTCCGGAGAATGCACCTCCAACATTTCAGTTATGTGCATTTTATGAAATTAAATATCGCGTTTTCTCAAACGGTGAAGAAAACAATATGAGGTTACTTAGTTCTCTGCATGTGTGAAGTCTGCCAATCCGCATTGAGCCAGCGTGGTGGACTATTTGGCCTAACCCCTCTCATTCTGAGGAGATTCGAGCTCAGCAGTAAGCAAAATATGCCAGATCCTCAATCGTCCAAAATCGTATTTTTTTTATTATCAACGAGATGACAGGAGAAATTACCAGTGACAATACATAGAATACCATTAATATGGCTTGACACATCCCCTTTTTGAAGTCAGTTAAAAGTCAACACTTAATTAGTGACTCATTTGGAACGTTAGCCAAGAAAACATTATTTCATTGCCCCCATGCCATAGATACTCTTAATTTTAGTATTTTAGACTAAAATAATAATATTTTTTGACATTTTCGCTAATTATGGGCCTCATAAGAAGGCTCAGAGTCACACAGCGGATGATGACGAGCTATGCTCGGAGTATCTCTGCGTGACACTCACTAAAAAGCGGGTGAAACCACGTGGCATCTGCTAGTTTTTTAGTAAAATAATATATCGTCGTTATCAACCCATATTCGGCTCACTGCTGAGCTCGTGTCTCCTCTCAGAATGAGAGGGGTTAAGCCAACAGTCCACCACGCTGGCCCAATGCGGATTGGTAGACTTCACACACGCAGAGAGTTAAGTAAATTCTCTGGTATGCAGGTTTCTTCACGATGTTTTCCTTCACCGTTTGAGACATGTGATATCTAATATCATAAAATACACACAACCGAAAAGTTGGAGGTGCATGCTCCGAACCGGATTTAAACCCACACCCTCCAGAATCGGAAGCAGGGGTCATATCCACTGGGCTATAATGGCACTTAAAATAATATATATAATCAGTGAAATCTTAAACAGAGATGTGGAGTAATAATTCACATTGAGTGGTGGCAATCCATCATCCAGCAGTAAATATAAAGCGAAAGCACAAAACGGACGAGCATTGACGTCCGGAGTTAATGTAGTGAACAGATAATGGTCCGTCACTGAATAATAGAACAAAAGAACTGTATTTATTTCACAAACAAAGTAAACTAGGGACACAAAGAACTGACGGCTTTGATTCCTTAAGCTTAAGCTGAAGTGATCTTAAGGCCAGACAAATCACCTTTGCGTTCCTGATTTGCCTTTGTCGCTATATGTCAACATCGTATTGTATAATCGAAGGTTAGAATAAAGACATCTTAGAATAAGGACATCTGTTAGTGGATGAAAAGTATTATACATCTTAAGTATGTTATAGTACATTATGATATAAGTGCGGTAAGTTGAAAATTACAGCAGAGGCGATATCGCAGCTCGAGCCTTTTCGAGAAAGGAGTAGTTTTCAAAATATGAAACATTCAGCAAACATTAACAATTTAAACGAAAAAACACTCAAGGGAACAACTTCATACACTGCTCTATAATTGTATTGCGCGACACTGTCAAAATTTGTCCATAAATATATTCTTCATCTTCTATCCATTTTCCTCAGTTCCATGAACTCAAATTTTTGATAAAAAATCCTTGAATCACTCCAAAAATAACTTAAATAAAATCCATAAAATTATCTATCTAGTGTTGTCAAAGTAATAAATTGAAAAATAATTAAAATATTTAATCGCTATTGTAGGCTATCTTAAATCAGGTACAATCGCGCGCACGTGTTAAATAGCGTGCTTTAGTTTCGCGTTTCGCTATGCGTAACAACAAATAAAACGCTTTTGAATATTCATGTAACTTTACTACTAATTAAGTTGTTTAATAGTACAGTATCCTGTTTACAAAACAGTAGCACATTAATTGAATTACATACCTAATTATTAGGCACATGAATATTACATTATGTCATAATATTACATTATTACATTATGTCACCTGGACCACTTTGGGAATCGATGGTTTAAAAGATCCAAGCCTACTGACGGCGGAAAGCGACTTTTTGTACCTACTACGTATGTTAAGATCGAGGTTTAATGTTATGAAAGTATTTAGATTGATTTATGTTCTACTCTCAGACTAATTAGATAAAGACCTGCCTCGCAAGACATTGTTTTTCTGTCAAAGTATATGATCAACGATCTTATGCGATTATAAACACTGTCTCTATAGAATCGATGTTTAATAGTTTACAATACCAAAACCATTCAAGTACACAAAAATACCTTTTTGTGTACTTGAATGGTGTAAAAAACGAACAAAAACTGCTAGTTTAGTATATGATATGTATGAAATCTAAGCTCGTTTTCCTTAGAAAATGGCAGAAAATTTTGTTCGTGAATTTGGGTGCGATTCTAGTCCTTATGTATTTAGTCTGAGGTTCTACTTGACAAAAGATCAAAATCATAATACTGGTATTTGAATTTGAATATGATTTTTATGATAAGTACCTACCTAATTCCAAATTTAAATTTGTGAACTCTATTTATGGAATAAGAGCTTGCGATAGCCATATTTATATTGTACTAGCTGACGCCGCGCGGTTTTACCCGCGTGGTTTCCGTTCCCGTAAAAATACGCAGATAATATATATTATAATATATTATCTGCGTATTTTTACGGGATTATTAATATAAGGCCTATAGCCTTTCTCGATAAATGGGCTATCTTACGCTGAAAGATTTCTTCAAATCGGACCAGTAGTTCCTGAGATTAGCGCGTACAATCAAACAAACAAACAAACTCTTCAGCTTTATAATATTAGTTTAAATTATACCTATTAATTTTAATGTAAAACTAAGCATAACATTTTATTGAGAGATCCGCAGACGAACGAAAGTCACTGACATAGCTCAGCGAGTCGCGAAGCTGAATGGCAATGGGCAGGCCACATAGTTTGATGAGCCGATGGACGTTGGGGTCCCAAGGTGCTGGAATGGCGACCTCGCACCGGAAAGCGCCGTTGGCGGTTCGAGATCGTTGTGCTTGGAGATCCATGCAAGAGGCCTATGTCCAGCAGTGGACGACTATCGGCTGATAAGTTAAGGGTAAGGTAAGCAGGCGCTCCAGGCGCCAAATCCTAGAGGACGCCTGAATGGTAAAGAACAATAAAAGAAATTTCTTTTTTTTCAATTGTATTTTGAGTGCGCGGGCGCCATCACTTCGCAATCCGTGTCCGGTACTCGGGTGTATGATTTTAGAAGTTATCGATATTCTATTACCTACTACTAAAATCCTAGTCGACCGTAAACGGTATTGCGCCTGATTTTCAATTGGTCACTGCAGAGTATGGTCATGATCGTGTTCCATACTTATGTTGGACTCACAATTGGTATATATAATTATTATTATTAGGAGCCTGCAAACAGGAGAGGCGCCATATTTAGATCTCGCTCCATTCTAAAATTTACTTCGGGCCGGCGCTGAAGGTAAGTATACCACACAGTAGGTAAATGACATTTTGTCTATTGATTTCATGTTTATTGGCCAAAATGGTGAATAGGCCTGCTGATTCCAAATTTAAATTGGTAAACTTCACATAGCACAGTTGAAATGACGCGATCTGCAGTGACACAAACGTCGAGAAATCCGCGTGAAGCCAGGAAGTGTGGCCGGTGCTGGGGGAAGCAATTTCCGCACCGCATCAATAACCCGACGGATTTATGTGGCTCTGTTTACGGAGACCTTTCGTGTTTGATCACTGATAAGATTTGTGTTCGGCCCCGACCTTTTTTATTTGCGGGGGTTGCGTTTTAGAATTGACTTGCCAAGTTTTATAAGCGATATCTATCTAATCTACGGGAATCATTTAAATGGGCAACTCTTATTTCATATGCACATTAATAATAAGAGCCGTGATAGCCTAGTGGATATGACCTCTGCCTTGGATTCCGGAGGGTGTAGGTTCGAATCCAGTCCGGGGCATGCACCTAAAACTTTTTAGTTGTGTGCATTTTTAACAAATTGAATATCACATGTCTTAAACGGTGAAGGAAAAACATCGTGAGGAATGAAAAGAAAACTCTTTGGTATGCAGGTGCATACCAAAGAATTTTCTTAATTCTCTGCGTGTGTGAAATCTGCCAATTGGGCCAGCGTGGTGGACTATTGACTGTGGACTATGGACTCAGCAGTGATCTGAATATGGGTTGATAACGACGATTCGATCGTATATATTTTCATAAAAAAATACTACTAAAACCGGGATTTATTATTTATATATGATAGAAAATTCTTAACACTTACCAAATATACAAAAAGAAATCATTAAAATTGGTCGAGCCGTTTCAGAGGAGAGCGACAAGGTACAAGTACGAGATTTTTACTTTTAGACGAAGACAGAGTAAACTACCACATTCAATAAATAAAAAAAAAATAATAAATAAAATATCGAGCTTTAATAGATATTATCATTACTTTTCTAGACGATTATAAATGCAAACTTAAACTTTAATTGTAACATAATAAAATGGAAATTTTGTGCGAAAACTATACGCGAATTTGTCAACAGATAGTTTACCTAGTATAGAGAAGTATGACGTCATTGATGAAGGTTGTGTTTGTACTGAAACGCCTCAATCTTGATAGATACATAATTTATGGGTGTCGGCTTATCGCAATTTGTCAGTTTTGTTTACGTTAAACTCGCTTATTTTTAGCACATCATAACCTGAAGGTTAATCCAGGGTTAGCCGCATAATTCTTAATTAAGAAATCTCAACTCGACTAAAAATAAATCCTCTTCACAGTTATTTGGTGATATATGTAGCATACACGGACCGTGGAAAACGATAAAAATCTATACGATCTATTTCATTGTAGAGCATATAAATCGGAATTATCTGGGAGGGATCTGATAGATCGGCATGGATTTTAATATGATCATAGAGTTTCTATTGTGATAGATATATTCTAAAATGCAAATTGATTTAGGATTGTACAAAAATATTAAAATTGCGATAAAAATAATTGGGGGGAATGGATATGGGAGAGTGCAAATACAATTAATATATTCAAAACCTTGGTATGTTTGATGCACAATTGACTGACAATTGTTTTTTTTTGTGTATATTAAGGTTTACACACAGTTTTACAAAAACAAAATAATAAGAAAATATCAGGTCTGGTCGTTTCAGAGGAATGCGACCGCAAATTCGTTAAATGGCACATTCAAAATTGAGCCAAATACAATACACAAATTATATTATGTATATTGTATAATATATATTTTTTATTTAGATATGTTTCAAATCGCAAATTTATTAAGGATACTCTGTTGTGAGAATTCCACAAGGTGTTAAATCCTTGACACGATTCCGTAGCAAGTTTGTCAACTCCCCTGAAATTTTGGTTAACTCTCAAAAAGTAACTATTGTACTGTAACTATTTATAAATAAAGACCTTTGCGTGTCACTATCGGTACAATGAAAAACAATACGTCTTAAGAGCCATACAATAGCCAAAATACTGATCGTTTCAAGGTTGGTCGACATATAAAATGGCCGTAACGTCGGCTGATTAAGACGCGTCAAAGTTGTCTGAAAAATTCGTACTTACGGATGACACTTTGGGCGGCTGGCGTTCGGGGAACTCAATGTAAGAACTAAAGCACAATTCACTGTCAGTGGGTCAATGGTTAAGAGTGGTAGGAATTACTGGCGTGTAAATTTAGCTCAGCTAAGAGTTTGGAGCGACACGTCGTCACTCAGCGAGCGTCCGGCGGCGACTGGGGCGTCCCGCCGGCGCCTTGCCGCCGCCCGCCCGCCCGCCTTATCACGAATAAAATTTATTTAATGGATAATCGGCATCGCTATGGAGGATTCATTGAAATTATCACGGGATTATTGTTAATTTGTGACACCCGACGCTTTCATGGAAAGCTTCGTGTGTATATAGATTGAAATCTGTGATTCGCACAGTTTAATATTGTCTTATCTTTTGTCTGATAGCTATGCGAGTATAATATGTTTGAGCGCTTTGTTCTTCTAGTCTTGAAGGAGTTTGATTAAATTTTCATCGTTAAAAAATGTATACCTACTGATATAACATACCCCTGCCTACGATTCCGGAGGATGTGGGTTCAAATCCGGTCGAGGGCATGCACCTCCAACTTTTCAGTTGTGTGATTTTAAGAAATTAAATATCACGTGTCTCAAACGGTGAAGGAAAAACGTCTTGAAGAAACTTGCATACCAGAGAATTTTCTTCATTCTCTGCGTATGTGAAATCTGCTAATCCACATTGGGCCAGCGTGGTGGACTATTGGCCTAACCCATCTCATTCTGACAAGAGACTCTAGCTCAACAGTGAGCTAAATATTGGTTGATAATGATGATGACTGATATAATATTATCTACGATTTAGAAAATAGCTCTTCCCTTAAGGCTCGCATTTACGGTGAAGTTTGTAGGGTTAATCTCTGGATCTAATTAACCAATTTTGCAAATTATTTTACCAACAGAAATCCACGTTATTTGCGAGTTTCTTAAGCTATGTTTTACCCTTGTATTCCCACAAGAACGGGAACTACGAGACCGCTGTCTATAGGTACTCGTATTGAGATCTGCACTCAAGCCAACTCCCCTAAAGGACTATTGCAGGGGTTGAGAAGCAGTTAAATACTTATAAGGCTTTGAAACTAATGAATCCCCAATGGTCCAACGCTTAAAGGGGCTAAACTTAAATCCGAAAGGTCTTGATTTCACTATTGTATGAATTCGTAGTTTTGTGCTTATCAGTATGATGGGCATCTCTACAAAATCAAAATTGCCTTCAGAATGATTAAATATACGAGCTTCTGTGGCGTTATACGACGTTATACAAACCTCACATTTCGTACTAACATTAAAACGTATATATTGTATTAACATGTTTAATTTTTTACAACTTCAACTTCAGTATACGGTTTAAATTTAACTGTTAATTCTAAATTTAAATTTAAACCGATTAAAAATAACATTCCCTAGATAAAGGGTCTCGACCAAAGAGTAAATTAATAGTATCGACTTACAGACAGACAGATGAATTGATCCTATAAGGATTCCGTTTCTTTCCTTTTGAGCTACGGCACCCTAAAAATGAGTAAAGAGCTTACCATAACTCCAACAAGAATGGCTAAATAAAAGAGAAGTAATCCTGAAGGTTTCGCGTTCGCTCTTCGCTCCACCCTACCGGAAAGACAGCTTAACCAAATGTAGGATTGTATGATCCCATTACTATTGTCAGAATTTAACAAAAAAATAGATATAAAAGTGGATCATCATCATATAATTCTTTTGCTAATGGTCCAGTAGAAGCATGTAGGGTCGGAAAAATATGCCGATCTTTTCCATTCGTCTCTATTACTCGTCAACTCATCATCCACTTTCTTTACACACATGTCCTCTTTCACACACTTCAGCCATCTTTTCTTTCTTTTCATTTACATACTACATATGCACACATATATAACGTATATATATACACACATATATAACGTATGAACACACCTAGATACTGGAAAACACCCATGTACATATATTTTTCAGTTGTGGAAATCGAACGCACGGCCATAAGATGTCTATTATCCACAGAGCTATACAACCGTGAGTAATTCCCGCAAGCTAAATCTCTGTTCATATATCTAATTACCTTTTTGAGAAAAATAATAAAACAATCACATAATTTGAAACCGCTTTTAATTTGATAAAGCAAATAATTTCATGGGCTTCATAAACTTTCGGGTCGCCTGGGCCAAATTAATTGAAAACTCAAAAACTGTTACATGGTATTTCACTCTCATTTTGTTATTAAGCGTTGAGGAAAAAAGATTTTATTGTCTCTGACTCATTCGAAACCACTCAGCCGCTCGGAATGCGTTCGGAAAATCCTAACGATAAAAGGTTCAATCGTAAAATTCACTTGTAAATCATTTTCTTTTACAATATCTACTCCAAACATTTGGGTTTATGGTTCATCTATCGTAAATCTATAATTTAAAAAAGGAAAAACCAGTATCAAGTTTTCCCTCCATTAGTCTATTTATAATGGCCTTTTCAGAACTAAGCATATTTACTAAAAGCTGAAGGTATTTGGAGTTTAGTTCAATGAAAGTTAGGGCTTGGCATAGGCAAGCTAGGGATAAAACAGAGTATGTCAGGTTAACTAGAAGAAGGGTTAAGAGAGAGAGTAAGTCAGGGTCGCTACCGGCGCTACCGCCGTATCAGCCGTATCAATGATACGGGGTCCCGGACTACAACGGGCCCCTTACAAAAGCCTAAATTAGTAAAATGTTATCCACAATCTCACTGGTGCTTCCCGAATAAAAAAACATAAAAAAGTGCCTATACCTTTATAAATATGAGTATTATTAAATTTGAAAATTAGAAATTTAGGAATTTTCATTGTTTATTGCAATTTTCCAACACTCGAACCAAAAACAAAAATTATTACCTATGTAATTAAAAATCTTGTTTGTCAAGTATTAACAACAGAATACTCGTAAATTACTCTTCATTGTCTTGGAAAGAGAACTTACTACAGATTTGTGGATACATATTAGTATATTATGTATGTATTTTAAATTTGAAACCAATGTAGGAAACGACGCAACGCTTTCCCGATCAATCTGTAAGCTCACCCTGGGGTCATGCCTGAAAATCAGCGCTACAGTTATTAAGCTGTAGCATAGAGCTGAGGCAGCGCCCCATTCAGCCGAGCCTTAGTATTAAGTTAGTATTAAGTCTCATGTTTTCTCCCAATTATTTCATGTGTTTGCCTGAATAAATTATTATTACATCTTGTGTAGTATGTTACAACAAACATTATGTTACCAATTTTACTTTATGGTGAAAGAGTATGGGATACCTAAAGCAAAACTAAAGAGATTTTTCGAAATTTGCAACTCGTCTCTTGGGCCCCAACTTATGGCACGTCACTGGAGTGAGTATAAGTGAATATAGTTACGTTGGTAGAAATCTTTATAGAAGGGATAAAAGCGTTTAGAAGGTAGAAGGGTTTTCAGACGACAGGAGTCCGGCACTACTACTCTTCGAACTATGTGCTCTGTCATTTTAACTTCGGAAGTTTGTATTTGTTGATACAATATAAGTCGTTGGAATTTTCTTTCAGTTATTAGAAAATATAAATTCCTTGTTTTACTCTGTTGCTAACGAAAATCCTGATAAATTTAATCGACGATGATCATCAACAATGACCGAAAAAAGTTATAAACGCGAAAGTTTGAATGGATATTTGTTTGGATGTTTGTTACTCTGTAACGCCGCAACTACTTAACCGATTTGGCTGAAATTTACAACGAAGATAGACACTACCCTGGATTAATCATAGGCTATTTTTTATCCCGGAAAAATTCATGGTTCCCGAGGGATTTGTGAAATATTGAATTCCACGCGGATGAAGTCACGGACGTCCACTTGAATCTATACTAATATTATAAAGCTGAAGAGTTAGTTTGTTTGATTGAACGCGCTAATCTCAGGAACTACTGGTTCGAATTTAAAAATTCTTTCAGTGTTACATAGCCCATTTATTAAGGAAGGCAACAACGCGGGTAAAATCGCGCGGCATCAGCTAGTATTCTATAAAACAGGTAAAGTGGAAAACCGTTTGTCATTCCTTGAATTCAAATAGTATCTGTCAGGAAAGACGGACGGCGGGAAAGCATTCCACTCTTGCTGTGCGATGTATCACAAGGGACCGAGCAAAGCTTTTCATCTAGATTGATGGAATATTTATTGCGAGTTACAACGAAAATTTCAATCGAGTTTCAAGCGGAGTCCAATCGCTAACCAGTAAAATAGTAGACAAAGAAGTAAAGCGAAATCTTGTCAAAAACTTAAATTATGAAATTCAAAATCATACTATGATATCTATGACATAGAAATAGGTATTCACACGCATTTTGTGATAAACTAGCTGACAGACTTTTCTTCACTTTACAGTTAGCTAAGCTTTTTTTTCTCTATATTTGTGGATTAGCTGTTAGCTATAATCTGATAGATTTTCAATCGCAAAGAAAATATATTACTAGTACAAACTTTTCATCATAATCTGAAATTATGTTTAATTTTTTAAATCTTTATTTAACCATCTTGCAGCTGCCGCATTCCAATGGTATATCTCAGCTTACTATGTTCTTGTTTGTTAGATATGGAATTTAACATTATCTCGTAAATTTCCTTTTAATCAACCTACCAGTGCAATCGGAGCTGATTAAAAAGTAAGCCTTTTTAATCAGCTAAATATAAAATGTTATAATTTACCACAATACAGGGAATCCTAGTGTGGAGATCACAGACTTATGTAAATTATTTTTATGTGTACTAGTGAATCAATAAATATTATTATTATTAATTTGTATCCGTCTTAAAATTTAGGTTTTTTTTCTTTTACTTAATCTTAAATATTACCTATAATCAAAATAGTAAACATACCTAACTTAAAGCTACACGTTAAACAGTTTAAAACTTACTCGAAACGTGTGTGAATTTAAAAACGTTGTAAATAAAGGAAAATTTACTGAAAAAATCATAAAGCTTGCACAGTGTCAATAGTAAAAACAGAAGTAATTGTGGAAATGAAAAAATATCGCGGCAGTATTTTTAAAAAGCAAATTGCCTCTTGTCCCGTTATAGTACCTACTAGTTTCCACCTGGATCATTAAAACTTTGTTGAGTGCGAAATTGCAATGTTCTCTGTTACTCTACGGATTTTTTACGTCAGCGTGATTTTTGTAATACCCTTAGGGTTCCTGCAGACTACAGACTTTTTATCGTTCAATAGTTTGATCGAACGATAAAAAGGTTTGCCGGTAGGTAACTAGCCACGACCGAAGCCTTCCGCTAGCCAGACCTGCACTAGAACCCAAGATCTTCGTCTTGTACGGGGGCCGTCAAATTTATATTATTACAAAACAAACACCCGATCCATTCATCACTATCAACCTGGTCTATCAGCCCACTATAAGGCTAGGTCTCCCTCCATATGGGACAGAGGATGTTGACAAAATTAAGTTCTATCTCTCTTCCTGTCTCTATGTACGTTTTACATATTTATTTATCTGTGATATACAGATGATAAAATCGATTCAGTTAAACCATGTAGCACTGAGTTGGGTTACAGTATAAAATAGCACACAGGTTATTCGAAAGAAAGAAAAAACAAACATTTAAGTTTTCCTAAACCGAAGGTTGCCTGGAAGAAATCGCTACTTAGCGATAAGGCCGCCTTTTGTATGCTGATCTCTTCCTAATTTGTTTTTTATTTCACTTGTTTTTGTCTTTGTGGTGTGCAAATAAAGTATATTTATCTTTATCTTATTTAAAAAATTGTGCCGTACACCATGTAGTATATAGAACTGCTGAAATAATTCAGGAATTCCCAGAAATTCCAGTGTTGTTACAGGATTTTATCAATGTTCTGACAGCCGGATACCGTCTGTGATACGTGTCATGCCAGTGCCGAATACGATGTCAATATACCAACTATTACACTCTCGTGACAGTGGGGCACATTCTGGTATTACAGCGATAGCAATAGGGGTACTAAGTAGATACAGTATTCAATTAAGTGAAAGTAATGAATTGAGTGATCGAATTAGTGATTGAGTAAATCACCAGTGTGTGCGTGTAAATTACACACCACAATGCCTAAGTAAGTACTTTGTAGTGTCTGATGCTTCAACTGAACTATTGCAGATCAAAACTAAAGTTGTGGAAGTATCAAAAACCACTCTGTTAGGTTTGGCACAACCTTCAAAAGATAGCAGCTCAGCATTGTGCCACATAAACCAAGCAAAGTAATGGGCCAAGTGGCGCTGATTTTCAGCTACTAGCTCGATCAGGTGACACCACGGATGTACGAGCACATAGCCACAATGACATTTATTACACCATAATTATTATTAGGTACATTTAAATCATAAAATCTAATTTAATCGGGTTAAGTTAATGCATCACAGTGTTGGCACCGCCTTCAAATTGATCAGAAGGTAGCGCATACGATGTTATTTTTCGCTTATTGGTTTCGTGATGTTGAAATTGGTTTATTTTTTTTGTTAAAAAGTTTTAATTTTTCTGTTTTTAGTGTGTCCTAGCATAGTGTACGATACAGTAAGGAAAATTTCGTTATTTTAATTTTAACACAAAATTACCGAACCGATGAACCGATTTTCATGAAAATTAAATGACTTTTGAATTTCATAAAAATGAATGAGACCAATCTGGAACTATACTTTTTCAAACAAAAAAAGAATTTTCAAAATCGGTTAAGAAATTATGAAGTTATGAGGTAACAAAAAAAAATACACACGCGTCGAATTAAGAATCTCCTCCTTTTTTGAAGTCGGAAAAAACAAACAAATTCGTGATACAGAATTAGAATAGGTCACAGGGTATTTCTACAGAATATACACTTGTAAAACCGCGGGGCAGATTTAGTTGTTCATAAGTACTTCCGCAATCAAACGCTTATATTCATTAAGACAAATTGTCTGTTGTCTGTGGCAGTACTTACTTTGATGACGAAAATGAACAATAAAAGTTTTTGTTCAGAGAAATGAGTGTAACTTTTTAATAGACCTCGGCAAAGGTAGGCTTTACTTTGTACTCTATTAACTCTGAATCGGATTCGATATGATTTTTTTTTCACTTTAGCATAATATGCACTAAGTACTCATGTATTATAAATCCACTATCTATGGTTAAAGGCGAAAACTGAACACTATCAAAATACTTAGACCTTGTTCACATAATTACCGCCATGTGGAATGTTGAGTCACCTATCACATTGTTCCAATAGTTATTTCAGTCAATGGTCTTTTAGCGAAAAGCTTCGAACCCTAAGAAGCTTTCGTTTAACTACTGGATCAAGCGTGAATTAGTGAATGTGTGGTCCAGCTCTGTTTAAAAATTATATTCTCAAAGCTTTAAATAAAATAAAGTTTAACAGTC
Organism: Bicyclus anynana; assembly: GCF_947172395.1. Classification (NCBI taxonomy): domain Eukaryota; kingdom Metazoa; phylum Arthropoda; class Insecta; order Lepidoptera; family Nymphalidae; genus Bicyclus; species Bicyclus anynana. Next base: position 10,870,863 of record NC_069102.1, on the reverse strand, counting down.
TATTAAAACTGTAACAGGTCAAATTTTGTGCATTGAAGATATTTTGAAAATTTTTGCTGAAGTCAAAAATATATATTTTTTTCATTTTTTGTCTGTCTGTCTGTATTTTTATTGACCAGTCATCACGCTGAAGCTACTGAATGAATTCAAATAAACTTACAAATAACTTATGAATAAAAAAAAGCCTATTTGTCTAATTTTATTAATTTTGTTCTTGAACGCATTGTTTCATAGTGTTCAGAACATTTATATTCATTCCCGTGAGATCAGCCCACACATTCCTGCCAGTATTAAAGATTCCATCATGACGCTGAGGTCACGAGCGAGCTTAATGTATTCTAAAAGATTCATTGCTTTTTGTTCCGGCGTCATGTTAACGGGGTATTGTTTTGGTTCTCTTCATTATTTGGTCGTTTTTATAATCATTATTCAACCCATATTCGGCTCACTGCTAAGCTCGAGCCTTCTCTCAGAATTTAGGGGTTAGGACAATAGTCCACCACACTGGCCCAATGCGGATTGGCAGACTTCACACACGCAAGAATTTAGAAAATTCTCTTGTATGCAGGTTTCCTCACGATGTTTTTCCTTCACCGGACCCCCGGATGAATGATAGACTGACCACTGGACCAACGAGTCAGTTAAAATTAAGTATTAATGTGGAGTGTTAGTTAACTGGTAGAAAACGTCTTTAACCCAACTGGATCAGTTACAAGTCTGACATCAGCTGGTGGCTGACTCCTTGCTCAATCATAGATAACCCTGGTTTACGTGTGATAGTATCAGCGCTGTACTTGATCATGTGTAGTTAGAGGGTAGAACTGTATTAGTAAGTTAACCGGTCGTTCCAGTAATGACCGATAGTGTTACTTTGTGTATCTGCCATCCTTGACAAGCTTAGAACCTGCTCTGAGGCTACGGCTTATCCGTTATTAGCTGACGCCGCGCGGTTTCACCCGCGTGGGTCCCGTTCCTGTTCACGGGGATAATATATACTATATAGCCTTCCTCGATAAATGGGCTATCTAACACTGAAAGAATTTTTCAAATCGGACCAGTAGTTCCTGAGATTAGCGCCCTCAATCAAACAAACAAACAAATAAACAAACAAACTCTTCAGCTTTATAATATTAGTATAGATTAAAAGTAGTATTTAGTATGCTCCGCCGATATCAGAAGTGAAATATAGATGCCCCGATATATTAATATAAAGTATTAATCCGTACAAATTGATAAGATTTTACAATGGATAATGCGGTTTGCGGTCGGTTTCCCTCCAAAATTGGTTTGCAACTATTTGAATTAATTAAGCTAGATATTATAGCGATTCCTACCGTTAAGGGCGTAACCACTATTTTGTCGACGTCCATAATATGGCTAACCAAATAATGTAAGCAATTTAGTGAAACCAAATTTCCAAATGCAGTACCTATTAATGGTACCTATTAATAATTACTTAAATTTAAAACAATAATTTTTCATACAGGTACGCTAAATCGCTGGCGCTGCAATTTTCAACTTACTTTGTAGCGAATACTTCACTTTGTAGCGATAGATGCGATTCCGCTATTCACATTCGTTGATGAGATGAACTTTTCGTGTAAGTAGCTCATCAAAATATTCGTGTCGGACAAAAATTTATACCACCGGCTATTTTTGGTGCTATAATTTTTATATCATCATCATCAATCCATATTCTGCTCACTTCTGAGCTCGAGTCTCCTCTCTCAGAATGAGAGGGGTTAGAGCAATGGTCAACCACGAAGGCCCAATGCGGATTGGCAGACTTCACACACGCAGAGAATTAAGAAAATTCTCTGGTATGCAGGTTTCCTCACTATGTTTTCCTTCACCGTTTGAGACATGTGATATTTAATTTCTTAAAATGCACACAACTGAAAAGTTGGAGGTGCATGCCCCGGACCGGATTCGAACCCACACCCTCCGAAATCGGAAGCAGGGGTTATATCCACTGGGCTATCACGGCTCTCATAAATTAATATTTACTTTAAACTGTTGCAACTCTACCTCAACATTTAAAGTTAATCTCGTTTAGTATTTCAAAGTTTTCGTAATGTGGCATTGTAAATGGCAACTTGTTCTTAAAGCTTCTTGAGCAATTAAGTTTCTTAAATTAATTTGCAACATTTAAAACTTCTGCTTAGTTACTATTCCCAGACGATGAATCATTGTAATTCTATAGCAGGAAAGCCTCTGTATTCTTAATTCAAATAACCAAATTACCAAAGTGAGAGCCTGTGATTGTCATACCTATATGATTAGATTTACCCACTTAACTATGCACAGGGTGTCTTAATATAAGCAGTTAAGGTGCCTGTTTATCGTAACTTTACTAACCTATGGGGTTGGCCTAAACTGTCTAAGCGAAGCTTGACAGGGTTTAATGTCTTTCCCTTGTACTGTAACTTTATATTGATCACTATTTTGACATCAAACAAGTTTTCTCTAAATTAATTTACAAGCAACACTCTCGGCTGCGGGAATCTAAAGTATTTATCATTGTGTAAAATCTGTTCGTGATTTGTTGCCAGTAAAACTATGTCATCGGCAAAGCGAAGATTGTTTAAGTATTCCTTGTTTATATTTAACCCTAAGCCCGTCCAATTTAGCTTTCTGAAAATAAAATTTATGAGTGCAGTGAAAAGGTTAGGCGAAATTGGGTCCCCTTGTCTTAGTCCTCTCTTTACTTCGAAAGGTTTTACTCTGTTTTCAAGTTTCACTATTGTTTTAATCTTTGTGTAGATTTCCTTATAGATATTTATAGATTTTTCAGCAATGTTTTGACTCCAAAAACCACACCACAAGGACTCATTAAAAATGGAATCGAATGCTTTGGAGTAATCAATAAATGCTATATAAATGGATTTTCTGTTCTCTACATGCTTTCCACAATTTGACGTAGAAGTTATTTATCAACGTTAAAAATATGAACGAAAGTAGAGTAATTCCTTCGAAAACCTGCTTGTCGAAATTGAAGGCATATAATAAAGGTATATTTGAAAAATACTCTCTCCAGGAGGGTAGTACGTTCTTTTTATTGTATTACTGCTGGCCTGTTCACTACAAGTATTTTGGTTTTTACACGCTTTATATTAACTTCACTTGTAACTATGAATGTAAGAAAATCTTGGAATCTCAATTTGACCCACTTCCCGGTTTTCGATTAGGATGAAGATGGCGGACTGGCTGTTTGAAATCCACCCCCATGATATGGATATCAAAGGGTTTGCTGTCAGAAATACGAAAAAATCACATGACTTAAATCCAATATTTGTAATTTTTAGTGCGTTCTAAAAGTGTGTTTTTTTTACTTTTTTTAACTATTTAATGTTATTATTGTCAATCTATTAATATAAACTTTAAATCAATTGACAAAATGTCATCTACCTACTATACCAGTAGGCAGCGAGTGACATTAATTTGTTGCATAGAATTTCAATATCGTATATGTCAACTAGCATACGTCAAAGATGGTTTCAGGAATTAGCCTGCAGTACGGTACATAAAACTGTCGGCAAACAGACAAAGTCAACAGTTAGTAGTTTAATGGAACGGTAGCGGAATATCCAGATTCGGCAAACCGTACTGCAGGCGAATTCCTGAAACTGCGCTGAAACGTTTATGTGTGGTAGAGATTTGCATAATCAATACGACCCTACAAAATGCAAGACGAATTTTGATAATACCTAATGTTAAGCTTTCCACGAATCTATTTGACCCTTATTTTATTATTAACCCTTAAAAGCTACAACGATGTTTGTACACCCAGCCCCTGTAGCCAAGTGGCACGATTCTTTTTCTACGATCGCAAACGCTTCGAAAACTAGAATAATGTATGGGAATGGCCGATCGTGATCACTTGACCTATCGATAGCCAATGTCATTCCCATACATTTTTCTAGTTTTCGAAGCGTTTGCGATCGTAGAATGAGAATCGATGCACTTGGTTACAGGCCCAGGTAACTTAGTTTTGTGTTTATAACTTTTTTCGTTTTTAACGCAGTGTCTTGAGATTCCTAATCCTAAGTCTACAGTGACCCCTAAACACGCGGGGAAAGAAGTTTTGAGCGAGTCCTGGTTTCGAGATATACTCGCAACCTGGTGTTTTTACAGCCATTGTCATCATTATCAACACATTATCGGCTCATTGCTGAGGTCGAATCACCTCTCAGATGAGAGGGGTTAGGTCAAAACTCTACCACGCTGGCCCAATGCGGATTGACAGACTTCACACACGCAGAGAATTAAAAAAATATTCAGGTATGCAAGTATTTAATTAAACAAATGCACACAACTAAAAAGTTGGAGGTGCATACCCCGGACCGGATTTGAACCTACGCCCTCCTAATCGAAGGCAAAGGTCATATCCACTGGGCTATTACGCCTCTTCGTCTCTGTATTGTTTATAATTTCGATTAATCTCCTCGTATTTCATTGCACGAGTCCAATATTTACATCAGATTACAGATTCAGAGGTAATTCGCAATATAAATTCGGGCAGAATTATGTACTATAATGGGGTATTTAAATGCAAAGATCACTGTAAGCTGGGCCGGAGTATGGCGCGTTGTTTGCTAATTGGACCACGTCTCTTAGTAATGTACCCTGCAGGGAGTCAAAAGGCGGCGTTGTGTTCTACGTAAAGTGAAATATTAAAAAAAAAAAGAATAAAGCTGCTTACACACAAACAATTCTTTACAAGTTCACCCTTGACTATAATATCATCTGATGGTCAGTGATGATGTAATGTAAGATGAAATTGAGCTTGTTAGTAGGAGGATGAAAAACCACACCTCTTTCGGTTTCTACACAACATCGTACCGGTACGGTAAATCCCTTGGCGGTAGGTATGTCTTTGCCGGTAATATACGAATACGATAATCTAATAAAATGTATTAAACAAAAAAAATCAACCGACTTCAAATCACATAAATAAACTAAAAAGCGAAAAATAACATCGCATGTGATACCTTCTGATCTATTTGAAGGCGGTGCCAAGCCAGTGGCGTATTAATTAAAGCCGTTCCTGAAAGAACCACGGGCAAGAACCGTCTGAAAATCCTAAAATTGTTATGATTTAGACGGCTTGATATAATGCATCACTGTGTTGGCGGCGCCTTCAAATTTATCAAAAGGTAGAACATACGATATTATTTTTTGCTTTTTAGTTTATTCATATGATTATGAAGACGGCAAATTTTTTTGTTAAAAAGATGTTCTAGCATAGTGAACGAAAGCGCTACAGTATGGGCAATTTCGTTATTTTCATTTTATTACAAAATTATTGAACCGATGTTCATAAAAACTAAATGGGAAATCAATACTGTTTCAAACAAATAAAAAAATATTGGAAATTGTTTAAGAAATGACAGTTATGAGGTAACAAACATTAAAGAAAAGATTAAATAAAACATACGCGTCGAATTGAGAAACTCCTCATTTTTGAAGTCGGTTAAAAACACAAGCAACTACATCAAGTGGCATTAATTTTTCGCTGTTTTTAACGAAAAAATGTAAATTAACATAAAAATACTATCAAACACCCATTGGAAGACGGAGTTCGAATTTAAATTTGAAATATCACCTTTGACACTCACAAATATGATGACTGTTTATCGGTGAAAGAATTTTCAAAATCGGTTTAGTAGATCCAGAGATTACCCTTTACAACTTTACTTCTAAATAACATAAAATCATCATTATCAGCCGATGGACATATGCCTCTTGCATGGACTTCCAAACAAAACGATCTCGAGCCGCTAACATCCAGCGGCTCCCTGCAACCCGCTTGATGTCTTCGGTCCACCTAGTGGGGGGTCGACCAACACTGCGCTTCCTGTGCGGGGTAGTTAGTCCAGCACCTTGGGACCCTAACGTCCATCGGCTCTTCTAACATAAAATAGTAGTAGGTATAGAGTTTTATTTCAGTATAAATAAATATTTTGTTCACTTCCTACTAAACATTTTAGTAGAAAGTATCGGCTAGACTGTGCTTAACGACGTGCTTAGGCGAGTAAATCAGTGTAAAGTAGGTCACAGTACATATAGCTTGTTACTCGTTAATTGGAACACGTCTTCACGTAATGTATCAACCCCGAAGAGACCATAAAGTTAGTGTTACATAAAGCTTAACGTATATAAATAAACTAGCCGATGCCCCGCAGTTTTACTCACGTAGGTCCTGTTTCCGTGAGAATACCAGGATGAAATACAGCCAGTGACACTCACAAATAACGTGACTTTCTAGTGGTTAAAGAATTTTCAATATTGATTCAAAAGATTCAGAGATTGTGACGAAGTTTTTGAAAATTATGTACCTACTAATGTACCTATTACATCTTTCGAATTCTTATTCAATGAACATGGTTTTAGCTGGATGTAGGTACAACTTTACCTAATACATTTTTTAATGTGACCGTTATAAGTAATACATAAAAAATCGTTAAACATAAAAAAGAAATAAGTTCAGTTTTTTGGAAAAACCTTTCTTTTTATAGAAAAATTTCAATTTTTATTATTTTAACTATTCAAAAATAATTACCAGGTATTAAATCAACGTTTAAGTAATTGAAGGTTGTTTTTTCTGTATTTCGTAGAAAAATCAATATAACTTCACAGATTAATCAATAATATAGATACAGACGGAGCGTACGGAACACGACGGTGTCGTAGCCACTCCAAATACGTAATTCAGAAGTTAGTTGGAAATAAAAAGTTCTTCGTCCAACGTGTTTTCTACAAGGGACCCCTTCAACGTCGAGACCCCATACATCTGTTACAAGTGTGCTGGTGTGTATAGTTATAAAACGTTTTTCGTTTTATATTGCTAGTATAAAACAAACTGTAATAAATAATAATAAAGTATATTTAAATTAAGGCTATGTACACAAATATATTTAATAGCAAAAAAAAGTTATGAAGATTTAAATTTTCAAAACCTATTTATTCTCTTACTATCTCAAAACATTGTTTTCGCTCTACAGAGACGATTTGTTTGCACCACATTTTCGTAGTGCATATCTCCTTACATAGATGGCGCTTTGTATATAATACAATTAAAACTACAAAGCGTAGTTATTTAGTGTACTATCATTACATATTATGTATTCTAAATAGACTTAGGTTATACAAAAATACAACAAACAGACTAGTATCCCTAAGAACTTTATATTAATTATATAAATTCCATAGGCTGGAATTTAGGTCAATAAAATCGGCGACGTGACACTAAGAATTAAGATTTTGATTGCTGTTTTACCGACATTTAGTGATTTTATGCTTACTCGATCTTTGTTCTCTCTGGTCTTGATCAATCTTTGAAAAATAAAAATAAATTAAATCGTAGTAATCCTAGTTTCTCGTAAAGGATTTGCAGAAAATCAATTAAAATTAATAATTATTGTTTGTTATTTTGCAATTCGGTAATATTATTTCTGTAGCTATTTAGGGTGGGGCTTTGCTAGAACCCGAAGCTGTAGCAGAATATTAAAAAAATATTGAGCCATGAATGACCACAGTTCACATTCCCAGCTGTTTTTATCTTCTGTGTTTGACCTACTTGTTAACATACCTACGTGCGATTTATTCATCTTTGTTATAAAACTTGTAAAGTAGGTAACTATTGTTAGATTTAGGATTATGTGGAAATAATTATATAGGTAATTGAGTTGGTAAGTTGTTTGAATGTATACTTCTTATATTTAATGTGTTTTTAATGTGACAGAAAAACGTATACCTAAGTTTATTTATTTACATTAATATACATTGCAGAGTATATTAAAAAAAATAGTAAACAAAATTAAAACTCAAATAAGTAGAATAAAGTTTTAAATTTCGTAGTTAGGAGATATCTATTTAAAGTTTATTTGAAAACTGTGCAACTTTAGACCTAATTATGTTATTATTTTTTGTTAAACAGTCGTTGCTTCCACTATAATTCCATAATAATACTTATTATCAATTTAAAAGTAAGTCTTTCTATCTGTTACCTATGCACTGCTGAATCGTATTAGATGAATTTTGTATATAAATAAATTGGACCTTGGAGCAAAACATAAACTTTTTTTTTATTGCAAAAATAAAAATAGGGGTGCAAAATTTGTACGCCAAATCCTTCATTATTCAAGTAGGTAGGTAGGTCATCGATGTTCACTAGAATGTTCACCAGGACGCCCGATAGAATGCTCGCTAAAATGTTCCCGTATTCCCGTATTTTCTGTAATGTAACATTCGCACGAATGATCAAGTGAATGCTGAAGTCCATCAGCACCTTAAGAGATGCATTTGCTTCTTCAAAATTGATTTTTGATGTTTTTAAGACTGTAAAGTAAATTGACAAAAGCAACAAAATCCTGATTACTTCTTATATTACAAATATCACAGGCTAAAATATTCAGCTACCAACTACTAGCTGAATATTAATTTAGCTTGTAATATTTCTGGCACAGCTATCATTAGGGGGTAATTAGTAGCCATTAGTCCTCCACGCTGGCCTAATGCGGATTGGCAGACTTCATACACGCAGAGAATTAAGATAATTCTCTGGTATGCAGGTTTCCTCACGATGTTTTCCTTCACCGATTGAGACACGTGATATTTAATTTCTTAAAATGCACACAACTGAAAAGTTGGAGGTGTATGCCCCGGACCGGATTCGAACCCTCGCCCTCTGGAATCGGAGGCAGAGGTCATATCCACTGGGCTATCACGGCTACTCATATCCACTGGGCTATCACGGCTACTACTATGGCATACGCGTATAATTTTTCTGTTACAGCAAACATGGATCCGTTAGTAGAAATTCCACGAAACAAATGGCCTGAGCTCAGAGATTTGTATCGCAACAAATGGCCCGATGACGCTGTTGCATTCTGTTTTCTGGACACTCAAATAACATATCCCAAGCTTGCTGAATATTGTAACATCAAAGTATATTCTCCAGAAGGTGACATTCACAATGGATTCGTTGCTGTTTATTTCAATGAAATGGTAAATAACAATCACACTGTGACTAATATTATAAAGGCGAAAGTCTGTGTGTAAATTTGTATGTGGCTGAAATTTGGAATGGAAATAGAGTTTACTCTGAATTAATACATAGAACTTTTTATCCCTAAAAAAAACCTGGGTTCCCGCGGGGTATGTGAAAAACTGAATTCCAGCGGATGAAGTCGCGGAAGTCTGGTAATTTAATTATAAAAAATAAAAAAACTAATTCAAAACTTTATTTTAACTTAATGTTGGCATATTTAAGGGTGAAACTTACGAAGTAATGATACAGCTGTTGGACAATATTGATATAATTGAAAAAGCTCTTGCTGGGTCTAAAGTAATTGACTGGACGAAAGCTTTTTATGTTTCTTCGGCAAGTCCAGTTGTTGTGGAATGTTTTCGGAATCTGGAAAAAAAACTCAACGTGATTGGAAACACTAGAGGAAACAAAGCATACAGACACTTTATTGATAGAACTTCTAAGCAATTTGACATTAGGTAAGAAAAACTTTGATGAATAAACTAATAATTCATATTTATGAAACTTCCTTTGAAATTTAAATTTCTCAACGTGCTCTTAACATCTATTCAAAATATAATCAAAGATACCGTCTAATCTTCACGCATTAGAGTGAAAAGTAAATAATTTGGCGTATCTAGATGGCGTTGCTTCATTATATTGTCTAAATAAATATTCATTGCAAATAATAATGTACAGATTCTACAGATTTAAATTATACAGATTCTAGACCTCATAAATCACATAGTATTTGAAGTTGCTTTACCTGATACTAGATAAGTCTTCATTCACACGAGAGTTTTTTTAACGGACGATAAAAAAAGCGTTCAAATTCAGTATGAAGTTAAATAAAGGTCTATTTCCAACGCCCAAAATTGAAAATGCAACACTACTCGAAAAAAATGTCGTGTTTTAAAAACGCCGTCGTGTGAACGCTTTTTTAACAACCGTTAAAAACTCTCGTGGAAATAAGGGTTAATAACGTTATAAAAGCGTCAACGCTGGGTTTTGAACGTAGCGCTTTTTTAACCCTCGTGTAAATGAGGCCTAAATATTATTATAGCCCTTGTCATTTATATCATAAAATACTATAGTAATTATTATCACACAAATATCAATAATTATCATTTTATATATCAGTTCTTATCTTCTTGGTTTACTTTATCAATATCTTAATTACTGGCAATTCTCTTTTCAGCAACAGTCCACCAGATACATACGTAGCTGATCTTAAACCTGAGCATTTACATATTATTGATAAAACATGGACGTTTTACAGTGACAGATCCTACAAAATGTTCGAATCATTGCTAAAAAACCACCTGACTTATGTCCTGTACTCTACAAATGATGATCCTTTAGCATGGATCACTATCGGGTGGGAAGGTACTTTGACTCATTTATACTGTATAGAAGGACATAGGAAGAAGGGTTATGCTGAATATATTCTGAAATATGCTGTGAACGATCAACTAAATAGAGGAAAAGATATTCTTGGCTATACGTTAGAAAAAAACGCACAAGCACAGAAATTATTCGATAAATTGAACTTTGAACGAGTTGGTTATGATACGTGGATAGATGTTATTAAGAAGTAAGATTTAACTACTAAGCTACTATGCTATAGCTACTAAGCTACTAAGGTACCTACTCGTATTTCTGATTGACATTATCGAATTCAAATAACAAAACTAAATTAAAACTTGTATCTTGTATATTATAACACATAAATTTGTATGTATCTATAATAAAGGATACAGATATATTTTCGTTTAGTAATAAAATTTTATTTAAAAATCTTGTTTGATTTTAATGTCCTTGTAATGGTAATAGAATGCACTAATATTTTATTTAGGAGCCCTTACAATAAGGTAAATTGCACACAAAATAATGCTTACAAATAAACAATTATTCATTCGTTCATTAAACAATAAAATAAAAGATACACTAATCTCAAAAAATGGTGTATACTCATAACATAATATGCTAATGCATGTGCAATTGTGTGCTCCACACTAAATAGCCGTATCGTGGTAGACTACACATTGCATACGTTTTATTGAGATCTATGACATAATGAGATAACAGAGAGGCCAAATTCGCAGTTCATTCGCTACAGTATCCCACGTCCACTATGTACTCGTATTTATGGCAACAGTGAGCGTGGCCTTTCTATCAGTAACAAGGCGACAATTATCGCAGCCGATCGGCAGTCGGCACATAAAAACAATTCATTCGATAATGTTGACCGATATGTTAGTGTTCATGCCTGTTGATCGATGGAGCGATCTTAAAGCAGCGTTTAAGACTGAATGACCTAGAAGCGTCTTTAGGTACCTCGTATTGGAGACACAGGAATACATTTTGAGTTCTGGCATCGATTCTTCCCCTAGGATGTTGAAAGATTAAAAAAATAAAAAATCGTTAATTTTGGGTTATATTTTTATGAAATGGGTAATTTTACTATTGTTTAAATATATAACACATCAAAATGAACAGCCGTGACGTGATTTCAACAAAAGGGTTCTCAATTCGACGCGTATGTTTTTTTTTTTAATGTTTACTACCTCATAATTACGTAATTTTTTAACCAGTTTTCTAAATTATTTGAAAAAGTATACTTCCTACTTTTTTAAATGAAAATAACCTTTCATTCACTACGCTACGAGTAGGACACACTAAAAACGGAAAAAAAAATTTCAACAAACAAATTAAACCGACTTCAAAATCACAAAAATAAACTAAAAAGTGAAAAATAACATCATATGTCCTACCTTCTGATCACTTTAAAGGCGGTGCCAACACAGCGATTAACTCAAGCCGTACCTAGAAGTTTAAGATTTCCAGACGATTCTTTCCTTTCAGAAACGACTTTAATTAATACGCCACTGGCTTGGCCCCGTCTTCAAATAGTTCAGAAGGTAGCACACATGATGTTATTTTTCGTTTTTTAGTTTATTTTTGTGATTTTGAAGTCGGTTGAATCTTTTTTAAACACAATTTGGTTATACGAGCTCAATCTCAATGTCTATATTTCAACTGTTTCATGACATTACGTTAATCTTTACCAAACGAAGAGTTTGACAAAATATTACTTAACAATTAGTTTGACGTTTGTAGTACATCAAGTAACATTTTGACGACAGCGTTTTAAACGTTTAAAAATTTTAAAATTTTACATGGTTTTTTCAATTAAGTTCTGTAAGAAATCTTTTACTTTTATTAATGGGTATCGATATATTTCGGACCCTTATTCCATGTAGTAACGATACGAATTAGTATACGAAATTTATATTGTTTATATTAAATTTAATTCAAGTACTCGTACATTAACTAAAAGTTTAAAAATAAAATATAATGGCATTGGAAAAAACGATTAAAAGTTATACTTTTTTTTTTTGCAGATGCAGTCGCGGGCTTTTGCATAATGAGTGATGTAACTTTTCGATAACACCGCTATAATTTTTCATGAAGATCAACATAAATGATAAAATTTTAATTATCTAATCTTATCAAATTTTGCTATAGTCAAGATATTAATGATTTTGCAATTACAGCATTAGGTTCAAAAATACCTTATGTTCAACAATTTGTTTTAAACCGTGTTAAAAAAATGGACGAGACTCTCAATTCGATACGTATGTGTTTTTTATGTTTGTTACCTTATTTATTTCTAAATAGTGTTGCCACACCCACAATATTTTTAAAGACCTATCTAACGGTCTCATATTATAAACGATTGAAAAAAATCATCCATACTTTAAATTTGGGGGAGGTACCCTAAAAAAATATTTTTCATGATTTAATTTTATGTCTGTCGTAATTTTTAAAGTTCATACTCATACTACAATCAATTATAGCTTTCTCGTTGTAATTTATAGCCTACGCTAAACCGCGGACATGGCGAAACTTTATGGGATCCTTGTTGACTACGGAACCCTATAGCCTGTAATATTCCTGGCACAGTTATCATGAATATTAAAGTAAATACGGCATGTGCATATACATTTTCTGTTACAGCATTTACAAACATGGATCCGTTAGTAGAAATTCCACGAAACAAATGGCCCGAGCTCAGAGATTTGTATCGCAACAAATGGCCCGATGACGCTGTCGCATTCTGTTTTCTGGACACTCAAATAACATATCCCAAACTTGTTGAATATTGTAACATCAAAGTATATTCTCCAGGAGGTGACATTCACAATGGATTCGTTGCTGTATATTTTAATGAGATGGTAAATACAAATAATCTTTTTAACATGAAAAATTAACCGACTTTAAAGACGTATTTCAGTTATTTTGAGTTTATTACAAAATTACTAAACCGGTTTTCATGAAAATGTAATGAGATCAATCTGGAAGAAGAAGAGTTTTAAAAATTGGTTTATAAAAGAGTTAGCAAACATTAAAAAAAAGAAATATAGGCGTTGAATTGAGAACATCCTCCTTTTTTTAAGTCAGTTAAAATTAGCATTCAAACGTAATTTTCGACGACCTCTCTGGCGCTGGTAGTGCTGTAGTTCTCAACAGAGAGGTCCTGGGTTCGTCTCCCAACTTGACTCAGTTAAGGGTATTATAATTTCTAAATTGGCTTAGGTCTGGTCTGGTGGTAGACATTGGCCGTGGCTTTACCACTCTACCGGCAAAGACGTACCGCTAAGCGATTTAGCGTTCCGGTACGATGCGATAGAAACCCTCAGAGGTATGGCTAGAATAAACTTGTACTTCTTACAAGTCGCTTCTATCTTAGACTGGATCGTCTCGTCACTTAACAGGTGAAATCGCAATGAAGTACTAAATAAAAAAATATATATTTTAACTTTATGTTGGCAGGGTGTAACTTACGAAGTAATGATACAGCCGTTAGAAAATATTGATATAATTGAAAATGCTCTAACCGAGTCTGAAGTAATTGACTGGACGAAAGTTTTTTATGTTTCTTCGGCAAGTCCGGTTGTAGTGAAATGTTTTCGGAATCTGGAGAAAAAACTCAACGTGATTGGAAACACAGGAAACAAAGCATACAGATATTTTATAGATAAAACTTCTAAGCAATTCGATATTAGGTAAGAAAAAAATTAATGAATATACTAATTATTCATCTAAAAGAAATTTCCTTTAAAATTTAAATTTCTCAACATGCTCATAACATAATTCCAAATATAATCAATAAATACCGTCGAATCAAAGTCTTCGCGCATTCAGAGTGAAAAGTAGAATATTTTGCTTATCACGATGCCGTTGCTACATTATATTGTCGCTTTTCCGAGGATAGTAGCAAAATAAATATTCATTACTTAAAATAACAAACTTTCGTAGAGTAACGCCTACTTCTGTTCGTTATTTTAAATTATGAAGACGTTAGGCTTCTTAAATAACATAGTATTTTTTTTGTTCTTAAATAACATAGTATTTTTTTTGTTCTTAAATAACATAGTATTTTTTTTGTTCTTAAATAACATAGTATATTTCGAATAAATATTATCTTAACTTTAATATTATTACCTGACGTTTCGAAAGAGCTTGTAAACTAAGCCTATTTGAAATAAATGAATTTTGACTTTGACTTTGACTTTGGAGTTGCGTGATACTAGATAAATGATATTTTGGTAGGTTTTTCGTATTGCTTAGTTTAATTTTTTCATTGTTCGGAAAATATCAAAACTTTGTTGTTCATTGCTGTTATACTGGATATAGACTTTCATTTAACTTCGTATATTTGAACGCTTTTTAACGGACGTTAAAAAAGCGTTCAAATACAACAAATGCGTTTCCAAGTATATGTTCACACGACAGCGTTTTTAAAACACGACGCTTTTTTATCGAGCTGTGTTGTATTTTCAATTTCGGGCGTTGGAAATGGACCATGAATTAAATTAAAAATATTATAAAAGCGCCAACACTGGGTTTTTAACCTAACGCTTTTTTAACGTCGTTAAATGAAGGCCTATTTAACGACGTTTTTTTTTATATTTTTTTTAAATATAAAAAAATATTTAATTTTTTTTAAATTCTGGGCGTTTAAAAAAAAATATACATACAGCCGTTTGTAGAACCTCCTCCTTTTTGAAAGTCGGTTAAAAATGCAACACTGCTCGAAAAAAAGCGTCATGTTTTAAAAACGCTGTCGTGTGAACACATACTTTGCAATGCATTTGTTGTCTTTGAACGCTTTTTTAACGTCCGTTAAAAAATTCTCGTGCGAATTAGGGCTAGATATTATTATAGTCCTTGTCATTTGTGTGGTAATAATATAATTATTATCATACAAATATCACTGATGAAATTATTATTATTTTATCAAGATAAATTCTATTTGCATTACTTTATCAATATCTTAATTACTGGCAATTTTCTTTTCAGCAACAGTCCACAAAATACATACGTAGCTGATCTTAAACCTGAGCATTTACATATTATTGATAAAACATGGACATTTCACAACGACAGTTCATACAAAATGTTCGAATCATTGCTAAAAAACCACCTGACTTACGTCCTATACTCTACAAATGATGATCCTTTAGCATGGATTACTGTTGCGTGGGAAGGTACTTTGACTCATTTATACTGTATAGAAGGACACAGAAAGAAGGGTTATGCTGAATATATTCTGAAATATGCTGTGAACGATCAACTAAATAGAGGAAAAGATATTCTTGCCCATACGCTAGAAAAAAATGCGCAAGCACAGAAACTATTCGATAAATTGAACTTTAGAAAAATTGGTTACGATACGTGGATATATGTTATTAAGAACTAATTTTTGTTACTATTTAGCTACTGAGGTACCTAATCGTATTTGTGATTTGTCTGGTTTAAGATCTTTTTTGCATTATCGAATTCGAATAAAATATGTGTATTGTATCTTTATAAAATATAGGTACCTGTATTTTCGTTTTGTAAAAAAGAATATATATTTTATTAAAAAAAGAAGTTTAGTTTTAAAGACCTTGTAATTATAACATATTAAATTTATTTTACAGGTGGTATCTACATTGTATGCAAAATTTATTACTGTATACCCTCTTTTTATAATTATTCCTAGTATAAAGCGGATATATCTATATCTATATCAATATTATAAAGCTGAAGAGTTTGTTTGATTGAACGCGCTAATATACGGCTCTACTGGTCCGATTTGAAAAATTATTTCAGGGTTAGATAGCCCATTTATCGAGAAAAGCTATAGGCTATAGATTATCTCCGTATTCCTACGGGAACGACTGTTATGTTGACTGTATGATATAAAACATGCTTGTGTCTAATATTTCTGCTTGTTAAAGAATTTGGAAATCCAAAAAAAAAACAGTGTTAAGCTTACAATAAAATAAAAGTTAACCCAAAAAATATATATACACTAGGTTATCTCAGAAAATCGCATTATTCATAACCACTTAGAGTTCTATGTTTTGTGTTCATTGTCATTTATTTTATAGTCAATGCATGTGTATTCCTACACACTAAATACGGGGCAGCAAAAGCGGTCATGTCTAATCAAGTAGGCAATCAACTTGCACAAGTATCCGAGTAGAAAAATGATAATTACTTCGCTTGACTGTATTCTGCCAGTTTTGTGTCATATAGTAAATTTCTCGCTATCTTCTGCTACATTTCCCTGCTCATGGTGTAAAGCCTATGTGGTTCCTATTCCTAAAATCAATAAACCTTTAACTCCTTCTAATTATCGTCCTATTTCTATCTTACCTTTTCTTTCTAAAGTTCTTGAGCGTATTGTACATGAACAACTTAGTCTTTATTTAATCAGACATGATATTTTAAGCCCAGTTCAATCAGGTTTTCGTTTTGGGCATAGCACAACAACAGCCTTAGTTAAAGTCTGCGATGATATTCGCTTAGCTATTGATAAAAAATTCCTTACCATTATTGCACTTTTAGATTTTAGCAACGCATTTAACACCGTAGACTTTGATTTACTTTTAACTTTATTGAGAATTTGTGGTATGTCTCCATTTGTGGTCAATTGGTTTCAAACTTATTTATATAATCGTCAACAATGTGTGCGTTTAGATAATAGGCTATCTTCGTGTTATTATATATATGGTATGCCCTCAAGGTGGTATTCTTTCTCCTCTTCTATTTTCCGTCTACATAAATTCTGTTACTTCAGTCTTATCATCGTCTCATCATCTGTACGCTGATGACTTACAAGTGTATTTATCTGCCCCTATGGATGATCTACATAATTCTATAAATGTTCTGAATACTGAGTTAAATAAAGTTAGCGCTTGGTGTCGGTCATTTGGGGTTCAAGTGAATGCAAGTAAGTCTCAAGTGGCTATTATAGGTTCTTCTTATTTCTTTTCTTCTATATCCTTTGATACGTTACCACCAGTCTCAATTGATGGTGCAACTATACCTTTTAGCAGTACAGTCAGAAATTTAGGTTTAATTATAGATAACAACATGTCTTGGGTACCGCAAGTAACAGAAGTTAGTCGCAAAATTTTTTCAGCTGTCGGATGTCTTAGACGATGGAAAAACTTTTTACCAATTAAAACTAAACTTTTGTTAGTTAATACTTTGTTGTTACCAATTTTAGATTACGCGGATGTCTGCTATTTAGACTTGTCTGAGACTTTGCTAAATAAATTGGAAAGGCTACAAAACTTGTGTATACGGTTCATCTTTGGTCTACGTAAATTTGATCACGTGTCTCAGTATCGTGCTCAATTACAATGGCTGCCAATCCGATCCCGTAGAAACTTACACGCACTTTCGCTCTTATATTCTGTTTTATATAATCCTCGAACGCCACCTTACTTGAAAGAACGATTCAACTTTGTTGGTAGAAATGTTGAGTGCAGTTTACGGGCCAGGGATGAAAACCGTTTACAATATACAGTCTGCCATTCAGTGAAGTATCAAAAATCATTTACAGTTAAAACAGTCAGCCTGTGGAATGAGCTACCGAGTGACATAAGACAGTCCGCGTCTCTAAGCATCTTCAAAGATCGTGTTAAAAAATACTACTTATCTACTATACTATAATAATTATTATTTAAGTAGTTATGTTTATTTATTATGTATAATTATGTATGTAGGTGTATTTATATATTTATTATGTATTTAGGTGTACTCATATATATATATATTTTTTATTTATGTATATTTAGTATGTAATTGTATATGTAGTTTAATTTAGTATATTATTTTTAATAGTTTAATTATTATAGGTATGTTAAATTGCACTATCCGCTTTCCTTTCTTTAAATATTTTATTTAAGGTTGTCTGGAGGAGATCGCTTTTAGCGATAAGACCGCCTTTGCGCATCTTACTTTTCTATTTTTTTTTTTCTGTTCTCTTTTTTTGTATCTTATTTGTGTGCAATAAAGAATTAAAATAAATAATAATAAATAAATAAGTATCCGTATCGCGGTAGACTACATACGTTTTATTGAGATATATGACATAATGAGATAACAGAGAGGCTAAATTCGCAGTCCATTCGCTACAGACACTCCTGCATTGTGTACTCGTATTCATGGCAACAGTGAGCGAGGCCTGTCTATCAGTAACAAGGCGACATTGACCGCAGCCGATCGGCAGTCGGCACATAAAAACAATTCGTTCGACAATGTTGACCGATCCGTTAGTGTACATGCCTGTTGATCGATGGAGCGATCTTAAAGCAGCGTTTAAGGCTGACTGGCCTAGAAGCGTGTCTGGGTACCTAGTGCTGGAGACACAGGAACACATTTTGAGTTCTGGCATCGACTATGGTTTCAAAGTGTATTGCCCTTTTGGAAACGTGAACAATGGCATTGTTGCACTTAATATTAAAGTAAGTGATTTTATTTATTTACTTAAAATATTTTTTTTTTTGGTGAATTGTAGGAATACGTAACGTTAAAACAATTAGTTTGGCTGCTTTGTCTTAACCAAATACTTTGAAATTTAAACTTATATTTTCTCTAAAGACAAATTGGCCGTTTAACTAAAAATAATATTTTCCACTTGCATAGAGTTACTGCCTGACTTTTATCCATGTCTTAGAGCATAGATTTAAGAGTCAGTACGAGTCTTTAGAGCTACATTCCTTCGTGATATCGTAAACGTCAACTTTCTTTCCACCACTTATATAAAAACAAGGTTTATAAGTATTATTGGTGAGAGATTATTTAAAATTTCTTAAAAGCTATTTGAGCTATTTGGCTTATTTATGGGACATTTTTTAATATTTCATTGGTAAACCTTTTATTTAATACTTGTGAATTTACTAGTCTTGAACTCTCGATAGATATGAGAAACTTACTGTATGTGTTCTTACACAAAATTTTAATAAAAGTAAGTAGTCTTTTTTGAAAAAAAAAACTGAATTCCATAATAAAGTAAGTATATCGTTCCAGCTCCTCCTTATCAGCCGATAGACGTCCACTGCTGGACATAGGCCTCCAAGCTCCTTGCATGGAACTCCAAGCACAACGATCTCGAGCCGCCAGCATCTAGCGGCTCCCTGCAACTCACTTGAAATCCTCGGTCCATCTAATCGACCAACACTGCGCTTTCCAGCTCAGAAACTCATAATTAAATTTTAAATTATTGCGAAACCTATAATAATGTCAGATGAATTCCAAACCTCCAGCTCTAGGCTTATTGTGTAGTTTATTGTTTACTTTAATAATTTTAGGCTTATTTTGTAAATGATTGTTTACTTTAATAATTTTATCACAGTAACAGTATTTACATTTCAATGTATACCAAGCGTTTTGTTTTATGACTCACAGATAATTAAACCACATGTTTTCCTGTTGCCACTTAGTACGAATTCAGCTGGTGGGAATCCCTTTTAGTCATAACTAACGACAAAATTTTGGCCTCCAAATAGACATAGTAGTAGAGCTGTTCAAAACAGCCCCCTAGCCAAGTGGCACGTCGATTCTCTTTCTACAATCGCTGACGCTTCGAAAACTAGAAAGACGTATGGGAATGACATTTGCTATCGACAGGTCACGTGATCAAGATCTGTCATTCCCATTCATTTTTCTAGTTTTCGAAGCGTTAGCGATCGTAGAAAGAGAGTCGACGTACTTCTTGGCTAGGGGGGCTGAACTCGTTTGAGGCAGTACTACTGTAATTCCTATTTTTCCACCATAAAGTATCGCAATGTTTCGGACTGAAGGGTCTCAAGTTTGACTAAGATTTTGTATTACTAGATATGTTAAGTGCCTGCAAAATCACCGCAAAAAGTGATCCGAATTCAGCTAATCCACTGAGCGAGCCAAGCGTCACATGCACAATTTTGCGTTTACATTCATTTTATATTTATATCTTTATAGTTTTTACACTTCCTGAACATCCAACTAGACATTGTAGACAATATTTAGGTAGTACTTGTTTAAATAACTTCCGTAGTATACTATGCGACTAAATTAAATGAAGACAATTTAAGTGTTTTTCAAATTTTCAAATAGCATGGGTACAGTACAGTAGCAATTCGTTTCACTCTTGAAAGTTTTCTGCGATTCACAATAATAGTACCTACCTACGTTTTTAAACGTCATACAGGTGACTGTCACCGTACCCATGCTATCTTAAAAACCCTTTACGCACTTTTGTTCGCCTCAGTTTGACGTGCTAGTGACATATCTAATAGTATACAATCTTTGGTAGTATCAATGAAAGAAGATTTCACTGAAAAGTGGTGTTTAATCTTAGATGGTTTTTCATTTTAGAATGTCAGACATTTTCTTATTATGTCTGTACTCCTATAAAAACATACAAGGTGGAAAGACTAACTATAGTTAAAAATATTAAAAGACTAGCGACTTCGTCCGCCCCTAAACCTCCTTAATCCGGCCCTATCGCAAAATCCGTTCTTAGCGGATACCTACTAACTATAAACTATCTCCTGCCAAATTTTATCGTTGTACATCAAGCGGATTTCGAGATTTCGCATTTATATACTCAGAGGCACAATTATCCGCCCACTTTAATATGCTCGCGTATATTAAAGTGGCCGGACAATTGTGCCTCTGAGTATGTATTAAGATGTGTGTTTTTTTACAGAAAACATATTACGAAGTTATAATCCAATGTCCCACCGACGATACCAGAGAGTTAGAAGATGCCTTGAGTACCACAAAAATCATTGATTGGAAGAGATGCAATCAGATACCGTTCGCGCCTCGTCATGTTATGGATTGTGTTAAAAGATTATTAACACAAAATAATCTTAGCATAGAAGGAATAACAATGACACAAACATTTATTTTAGACAACGAAGCAGCTCCTTATGACGTAAGGTAAATAGCTAATTGAGTATTTGACCACTTTTAAATATATTAATTCTGTATGACAGCCGTGATAGCAATGGCATGCATAAGGTTGTTTATCAGGGTATGCACTAGTAATAAAATTGAGCAAACTGGAAAAATCTGTATTTAATAAGCACTAAGAAGACAAGACGAGTGTGGGTTTGAATCCGGCCCGGGGCATGCACCTTTAACTTTTTAGTTGTGTGCATTTTAAGAAATTATATATCACGTGTCTCAAACGGTGAAGGAAAACATCGTGAGCAAACCTGCATAACAGAGAATTGTCTAAATTCACTGCGAGTGTGAAGTCTGCCAATCCGCATTGGGCCAGCGTGGTGGACTACTGGCCTAGCTCCTCTCAGTCTGAGAGGAGACTCGAGCTCAGCAGTGAGCCGAATATGGGTTGATAATGATGATGTCAAAGATATTTGTAATTTTGTTTGTCTGCCCATACAAATCTAAGAATCGTCTAACAATAGCGTGAAATTTGTTTAGTATGGGACATTTTCAAACCTCGGCAGCTCCGCAAATGTGTATTTGTATCATCGAAAATATCATCAAAAGCGGTACTATAAATTGCTCTCCAATACCGCAAACGTTTATAAATGTCAAAAATGTATAGGAATGACATTTGCTATCGACAGATCACGTGATCAAATTGTCGATCGGATCTGTCATTCCCATACATTTTTGTCATTTCGAAGCGTTTGCGATCGTAGAAAGGGAATTGACGTGCCACTTGGCTACAGGGCTCTAGTGTATGTAATTTCGGAGAAAATTATACCCTTTGATCGGAACATAGCAATTACGCTTTCTGCAGTAAATGAATGCAGCAGTAGTGTCTCCTGTAAGATACATTAACTTTTACTAAAACTATTTTAAATAACTTTACCAGTGGACGCCCGCGAATTTATCCGCCCTTAGTCCTCCTTATTCCTCCTCCCATCTCTGGTGGAAAAGCACCCTTAACCTGGCCCTTACAAAATCCGTTTTTAGCGGACGTCTATTAACTACGAACTAGCGTCCTGCCAAATTTCATCTTCGTATATCAAGCGGTTTTTGTAATATCGTGATGAGTGAAGCCGGATTTATATTTCTCTGACGTGTCGTGTCGTGACGCGTTAGAACAGAATCGGTATCATATATTTTGTATGGTAACGTTTACACTTACGTGTTGTGACATGTCATGATGGCTTCTGATGCGACGCATACAAAATGTATGAAACCAATTCTATTCCGTCACAACACGACACGTCAGACAAATGTAAATACGCCTTGACATTTCTCTTTTATTTATTAAGGTTATTGTTTTAGATTACCCCCAGGATTTTCCTTCGACCTTTTAACTCTGGACGCAGTGGAAGCAATCAATGAATGTTGGCCACACAAATACCCCGGTTCGCAATGGTACTACGAACTATTGACCAAAGCCAAATTGGGTTATGGGCTATATAATGGAAACGAACTAATATCGTGGGTGTACATCAAAGAAATGGGCGCCTTGGGTCATTTATATACAATGGAGAAACACAGACGGAAAGGTTACGGCGAATTGGTTTTGAAACTAATATCGAATGTACTTTTGAAGGATAAAAAATACACAGTTGCCTTTTGTACAGAAGGTAACTCAGTTGCCGCCAATATGTACATGAAACTGGGATTTCAATTGTTTCATGAACTGTATTGGTGTAACAAACATTATAACATCGAGTGATTTCATTGTTCTCGACTGAATGAATGTTGTGTCTGTGATATATTAAAGTATTTATTAAAAAAAAAATTGTTTTTGTTTTTAATTGTTTCATGACTGAATTATTGAGTATAGCTTGACAAGCTCGTTGATGATACTCCCATGATATGCGGGTGTGAAGTCGTGCGCGGGGCAGCGCTACTCCCCTCCCGGCCCTAGCGGACCATCGGGTGTGTTACGAACGAACTTGCCAAGCTATAATATGATGTCTGTCGTAGAATAAAGACATCCTAGTCTAATTAATAAAACGTACAATGCCAGTTTTTTATAGGACAAAAAATAAATAATAACAATATTAAATTACTAGCTAACGTGGTTCCCGTTCCCGTAGAAATACAGGGATAATATATACAGGTTAGCCTATAGCCTTCCTCGATAAAAAAGGTATCTAAATCTGAAAGAATTTTTCAAATTGGTCCAGTAGTTTTAAAGTCTATTTAATGTAAAGTAACAAAAAAGACACTCAAATCTTTCATCTTTATAATTGAGACGCGCGGAAGAGCGTCAACCAAATTAGAGAGAACGGCTGACAAAGCGACAAGATACACGAACCATGTATTCTAAGTTGGCATAATCGATAAAGACACACATTTGTGATACTTATTGAATTTGACATTTTCACATTTATGTTTTAACCAGCGGACGTTTTTCACTAATTCCTCGGGTACCATGGATTTTTTCGGTATAAAAAGTAGCCTATGTGTTAATCCAAGCTATAATATATCTCACTACCAAATTTCAGCTAATTCGGTTATGTAGTCGAGGCGTGAAAAAGTAACAAACATTTATATCATCAAAATCACACATCTCGGGAAACCATGGATTTTTTCGGGATAAAAAGTATTCTATTTCCATTCAAAATTTCAGCCAAATCGCTTCAGTATTAGCGGCGTTAAAGAGTAACAAACATCCAAACATCCATACAAACTTTTGCGTTTATAATATTAGTAGGATATGATAAGAAACAGAGCTGTGATAGCCCAGTGGATATGACCTCTGCCTCCGATTCCGGAGGGTGTGGGTTCGAATCCGGTCCGGGGCATGCACCTCCAACTTTTCAGTTGTGTGCATTTTAAGAAATTAAATATCACGTGTCTCAATCGGTGAAGGAAAACATCGTGAGGAAACCTGCATGCCAGAGAATTATCTTAACTCTCTGCGTGTGTGAAGTCTGCCAATCCGCATTGGGCCAGCGTGGTGGACTACTGGCCTAACCCCTCTCATTCTGAGAGGAGACTCGAGCTCAGCAGTGAGCCGAATATGGGTTGATGACGTATGATAAGAAATATAAAAATACTTCAGACACCGTCTGCTTATCTGGCGCAGCGAGTAGGTACCTACACTTTGGTATCGTCAAATAAAATAGTTATTGCAATCATTAAAAAGTATTACGATGACTTGGTCGCACGTAAAATTATAATTAGCTACTAGCGACAATGTCAGTAGATACTTTAGTGACCATGCCTATTGATAGATGGAGTGACATAAAATCAGTGTTTAAATCAGATTGGCCGAGGGGTATACTGGGCTATCTTTTGTTGGAAAGTCAAGAGTTCCTTTTGAAGTCTGGGATTGATTACGGCTTCAAATTGTATTGCCCCTTTGGAGATATAAACAATGGGATAGTTGCACTTAATGTAAAGGTAAGGCAGGTGTTTAATAATTTTTAGTCAGTCATCAAATTGTAATGATATGTTCTTGAAGTCGTAAACCAATCCGCATTGGGCTAGCATAGTGGACTATAAGTCTAAACCCTCTCATTCAGAGAGGAGACTACAACAATGAGCCGAATAGGTAATATGGGTTGTCAACTTCGACCATTAATAACAGGACCTGCCTCGCTAACCGTTACCCTCTGGCACAGATCAAAAATCAATGATCTAACGCGTTTATAAAAACTGTTGCTACAGAATCGATGTTTCATTGTTGTAATCGTTTTCGTCGTGTAAAGAGCTTCCTAAAAATGCCCGTTTGTGTAGTTGAACGGCATAAAAACGGCCAAAAACTTGTATTTTAGTAAAAGATGGAGTAACGTTTCATTTGTAAGTAGGTATTCTACCTTGATTTTATCAAATTTGAGATAAAAACAATTCTTTAAAAAGAATCGATTATTTTGGCGGAACAACAAAAAATCTATCAATCGATCTATGTATATATTCTGTGGTTAGCCTAAGCGATGTATTGATTAGTCTGTGTAAAAATTACGCGTATGTGTATTGCTAGTGAAATTTATAGTTGTGTGTAGTGTATGGACACAGAATATATTTAATGGTGTTAAATATTTTCGGAGTGTGAGTTTACCTCGTCCCCCTAAAAAACTACAGAGTTTTTAGTTGGTGTATTTGGGTGCGAAACAGGTCCATAGTATAAATAGTCAAAGGTTGTTAATGATAATGAAGTAGAAAATTGTGACAAAAATGTTATAGAGACTCAGTTTTTGGACTTGTTTAGTTTTAGGTAGAGTCTAGTGGAACTTTACCACTACACAATCATATTTACTAATTACAATATTTTTTGTCTTACATTGACGATAACATTCGAGGCCAATTTATATCACTTTATTCGTAAACACAATAGTTATTCGAGTTTCAATACTACTAATACAACTAATATAGCTGAAGAGTTTGTTTGTTTGAACGCGCTAATCTCAAGAACTATTGTTCCGATTTGAAAAATTCTTAGAGCGTTAGATAGCCCATTTATCGAGGAAAGCTATAGGCTATATATTATCCCCGTATTTTACGGGAACTTGAACTACGCGGGTGCAACCGCGGGGCGTCAGCTAGTTTGACTATAAAATAATAGTTACAGGTTGCTTATTGAATTTTTGAAGGTCAGTCAAGGTCATCTAAAGTCCTTAATTTTATCAAGATATCAAACTCAAATTGGAGAGGTGTACGATGTGTAGTTATATAATAATAATAATAATAATAATTTATTTATTCATCAGAAAGCATGTTTACAAAGATTACTTAAATATAATAAGACCCTGATACTCTCTACCATAATAATTTGGTGTATGAAAAATTTAAATAGACTATGTATAATCCTAATTTAAAAGCAAACAAATAAAAAAATGTAATAGCTTATACAATTTAACATTTTAAGATTCAATGATTATGACAAATGTAACTCAAAACTACTGTGACAGATAAAATAAAATAATAGTCATAATATATACTGTCAAAATTATTAAACCTTGTTAAATTTAGTGCAAAGTCAAGTAATTATTACCAGTGAAATGTTAAAATGTCAATTAAAATTATGTCAAACACACATGTCAATTAAAATTATGTCAAAATATTTATCATACGTCAAAAAAAAAAAAAAAAAAAAGAATATCGTTAAAATTTGTAATTTAAATACTCATTTAAGTTATAGAAACATTTATCCAAAAGCATTTTAGAAACCTTACTCTTGAAACTATTTATGACGAAACACTATTTTAGCTTAGTTAAAAAAACAACTATTAATTTGACAATTCTTGACTAAAATCCTGATGTTCAGGATTTATCAAGTCTATATCAAGCAAGTCAAATACAAAAACCTCATAATGATATTTTTACTTTTATGAGTCTAATTAACATTTTTTAAATATAAGATGAAGTCCAAGATAAGATAACTACCTAGGCAAATATCGTATTATTTACTACTTTAATTCCAACAGAATACATTCTACGATGTCCTAATCCAATGTCCAAATGATGATACCAACCATCTAGAAGAAGCCTTAAAAACTACTAAAATCATAGACTGGAGTAAATGCAATCAAATTCCTACAATGCCCAAACACGTAATGGATTGTGTGAATAGAGTTTATACGGCGAAGAATCTCACATTGACTATGGAGGACATAATCGAGGCGGATACGTTTGTTTTAGATAAAGAAGTACCTCTGTATGATGTCAGGTAATCCGTTTTATGTACGCATATATTGTTTTTTTTTATTATATACAAGTCGGCTCTTGATCACAATCTCACCTGATGGTAAATGATGATGCAGTGGTCTAATTTGTTAGGAGTAGGATAAAAATCTACAACCATTTCAGTTACTGCACAACATCATGCCATAACGCTTATCGCTATCTAATCGGAGGACACTTTCACAACCTTCTGATACGTGTCGGGTCTAAGCTCTTGCCATTTTCTTGCTTTATGTCAAATGAGAAAGACAAAATTTGAATGTTGTAAAACTTGTTACTTGTTACTTGTTGTTGTTGGTGATGACCCTTAAACTTTGATCTTTAACAGTGATTTTTGAAGGGTTGCCACGAAGCTAAGTGATTGACGACTGGGGATATGAACTCTCATATTCATCATCATCGTCATCATCATTATTAGCATCGCCATCATCATCATCATCACCATCATCATTAACAGCCGACAGACGTCCACAGCTGGACATTTTGCCTCTTGCAAACACCACTGTCTCGAGCCGCCATCATCCAGCGGCACCCTGCAACCTGCTTGATGTTTTCGATCCACCTAGGAGGATTGCCACTTCAACTTCGCGACTCGCTAAGCTATGTCATAACTTTGGTTCTTCTAAGCATAGCTCGATCCATCGTCCGCTGAGAGACTTTCAGCCTTCATAATTAACTTATTTTTATTCTCACTAGCGGACGCCCGCGATTTCGTCCGCGTGGAAATCAAAATAAACTTTCAAGCCCTATTTCACCACTTTAAAGTTTGAATTTTATAAATTTTATAATCCCATTTTAAATTTTTAAAACTGTAACTCTAAAAATTAAGGACTTTCCATACAAACTTTCAATCCCTATTTATTTTTGCAATTAAAAGGTATCCTTCTCCGTATTATGGTCTTGAACTGTGCCAAGTTTCATTTGAATTCATTCAGTAGTTTCAGCGTATAACAAAAAGAAACACGGACAGACAGACGAAAAATGTATAGAATGTACAAAATGTACAGAATTTGTATTATAAGTATAGATTCTAGATGGCGCTGGCGTCCGTTATGCCACGGTAACGTTTGGTGTTACGAATGGTATAAGTAAAATATCAAATTGCGAATAAATGTATAGAATTCGACCAGTTTTATTATAAGTATAGATTTAGATGTTATAGATATTATGCTGAGGAAATCATAAAATAATTCGCTTTATACTTGGATAGCTGAGGGTCTGGACACAAAAAACCGGCTATATTCCAAATCTACCACGGTCCAAACACTTAATCATACCTGGGTTAAGACGAAGGATATAGTCCACAATTATTATTATTTATTTCTAACATAAAGTTGTTTCCAATCCTTTTCAGATTACCACCCAATCTAACCTTCAAGCACATTTCAATGGATTCTTTAAAATTGATAAATGACAATTGGCCACATAGATATCCTGGTTCAGAATGGTACTACGAGCTGCTAATCAAATCAAACTTAGGTTACGGACTCTACAACGAAAAAGAATTGGTATCGTGGGTCTTCATCAAGGAAACTGGAGATCTGGGTCATTTGTACACGCTGAAAAACCATCGAAGGAAAGGATATGGTGAATTGGTTCTGAAACTAATATCAAATATACAGTTGAAAGATAAAAAATATACTGTCGCCCACTGTGGGACATACAATACAAATGCGGGAAAATTGTATAAGAAGCTTGGTTTTGAGAATCTACTTAAAACTGACTGGTTTTTAACTGCTGTTGTTATTAACAGAGATATTAAGACTAATTGAGTTAAACTCAAATTATACATCAATACATATAAATAAAAGTGTGATTTCAAAAAGTGTTTGGTTTCAAAATAACTATGTTTTTAAGTGCTTTATTCAATTCAATTTACACGACACTAAAACCCAAAGAAGAATATTTGTCTGTCTGTCCGTTTGTCGGGGCTAATCTTTTGCAACGGCTGGTTCGAACATGAAACATTCAAGATTTTACATTTTATCGTTACCCCTTATTGTCGTCAATATGACATCGGTTTTTATTGAAAAAACCGAGCAAGTGTTAATTTAGGAACAGGCGCATCGAGGGTTTGAGGCGCATTACAGGAGTTTTTAAAGACTACTAGCAGACACCCGCGACTTCGTCCGCGTGGAATTCAGTTTTTCACAAATCCCGCGGGAACCATAAATTTTTCCGAGATGAAAAGTAGTCTATGTGTTAATCCAAAGTAAAATCTATTTCCATTCCAAATTTCAGCCAAATCGCTTCAGTAGCCGCAGCGTAAAAGAGGAAAAAACATACTTACACATGTACACACTTACACACAAACTTTCGTGTTTATAATATTAGTGTGATGTGATTAGTGTGATGTGTGTGATGAAAGTGCCGATCTTATTTCTGATGAACAATGAATGGTTTGAGCGACTAGGTTATCCGTTAAAAACGGTTAACTGAAAGTATGCTACAACTTTCAGTATACACGACTAAATAAACTAACTTACTAAGTATTACTAATTAGTCACATAAGTAGGCTAGATCGTAATTTTATGAAGTACCAAATTGGTACTTTACAATAGAGAAAAATAATATTAAGTATCGATGAAAGTGTCGATCTTATTTCTGTAATGAAAAATTAATGGTTTGAGCGACTTTAGGTTAGCCGTTAAAAACACTGAAAATATGCTGCAAGTTTCAGCATACAGGGCCAAATAAACTTACTTATTTTAGACATTTGAAAACATTATTTTGTATATTGACTGAGTACTGACTGATTTTCAAATACAAAGAGAGAGAGCGATTTGAGATGTCGCCTGGTAAAAGAAAATAGCAACTTAAATTCCTATAGCTATTTTAATCTTTGGCCACAGTAATTGACGATGCGATGTGACGACGAATGAGCAATATTGTACGACTAGCTGACGCCGCGCGGTTTCACCCGCGTGGTTCCTATTCCCGTAAGAAAACGGGGATAATATATAGCCTATAGTCTTCCTCGATAAATGGACTATCTAACACTAAAAGAATTTTTCGGATCGGACCAGTAGTTCCTGAGATTAGCGCGTTCAATCAAACACACAAAATCTTTAGCTTTATAATATTAGTATAGATTTTTGCTGACTGAACTTTAATCTGACAGACTGGCTATTTATAGAAGAAATCCTTTAATGTTTTTTTTTATATTTGTGAGACCAGAAGACGTACCTTCGTCCCACTACTCTAAAGACAACTGAAGGGTAAATCTAACAGATTTTCATATAGAAGTAATCACTATATGCCTTAGCGTTCCGTAATTCAATACTTTTTGACTGCCTCCGTGGAGATCCTGGTTTCGATCCCCGGCTGGGCCGATTGAGATTCCTTGATTGGTGCAGGTCTGGCGCCATTCCAGCAGACCCAACTTCCATCGGCTCTTCGAAATATGTGCCCCGCCATTGTCACTTCAGCTTCTTGACTCGTTGAGCTATGTCGATTGTCGGTGTCTTTGATTGATTGTCTGTGGATCTCCTCATTTCTGATTCGATCACTCGGAGATACTCCGAGCATAGCTCGTTCCCTCGCCCGCTGTGTGACTCTAAACTCTCATGTTACACCGCATTATCTCATTAGTCAGCTTGCCCAATGGCCTGGTTTCGTCAATCTCAGTGTAAGGTAATAATTGCCGGTGCACTATTGACACAGGCCAGTTTTTCATGGCATCGTTCACATGACAATCAAAATGGAGGATTTCTAGCGCACACCTATTACATTCCAATCCGAGATTATGAAGGTTTACCTCATTTTTTATTTGTTAGATTACAATGTATTTAAGTTTGCATTTAAGTATGAAACGAGAGAAAGACACGGGAAAAAGGAATGTGAGGAATGATAAGTGATCGGTCAGCACGAAGTAATGCTACGCGGTTCCGTGCTGACCCAGGAGTTGTGGGGGTTATTTTTAGTCCGTGTGAGTCGGACATGCCCTGCCTGACGGCAGATGTCCGTAGGGATTTTTTTCCTTTAAAAAAAAAGTATGTTCCACGGACCTCTAAATTACTCTATAAAATAGTTAACAGTAACTTTAATTAGACACCTATTTAAGTTTGGAAAAATACATGAGAAGCATATAGAAAGGACCAAGTTTAAAATTAATAAGTAAATAAAACAAACGAGGATGCACACACAACTTACAGACAACTAAAATATAGATGGGTTCGATCCCCGGCTGGACTGATTGAGGTTTTCTTAATTGGTCCGGGTCTGGCAGGTGGTGGTGGTTTGGCCGTGGCTATGGCACCCTATCGACAAAAATATTCATGCATAAACGCGTAACTACGTCCAAATATCAAACGACGAAAACTTTTTTGCACTTAGTACCTTAAGCAAAATGTCATAATACCTCAAAACCAAGTTTACGCGTCTGGGTAATAAAGACCGCGAATCTACTTGTCAACTACTGCGCAAGAAGTCTGTATGTTCTACAAATGAATTGATACCTATACGTGGAAGGGAAATTCTTAAGCTCGAATAATATACAATCGACTCGCATTAAGGCATTTGCCGCGAAACCGAAGTGTATCATTTAACCAAGAATAGGTGACAATAGAATAGAAATAAATGTCATCACTCATAGAAATAGAGAATAGAAAACAGTAATAAATGGACATTGTTTTTTTTTTGTGAAGGCTGTGATTGTGCCGTTACGAGATGTGGAAGTCCTTTCTTTTAAGTAAGTTGTGTTTTTTATCTACAAATACAATTAGAGTGTCTGTCTGTTCAAAATAACAGTTTTATCATGTTACTAGCTGATGCCGCGCGGTTTCACTCGCATGGTTCCCGTTCCCGTAGGAATATGGGGATAATATATAGCCAATAGCCTTCCTCGATAAATGGGCTATCTAACACTGAAAGAATTTTTCAAATCGGACCAGTAGTTCCTGAGATTAGCGCGTTCAACCAAACAAACAAACTCTTCATCCTTATAACATTAGTATAGATACAAATACAATAGAAGTGTCTGTCTGGGATTTCAAAAGAACTGTTTTATCAAGTTCTTATAGTAATTTATGGGGTAATAAAATCTTTAGAATGGACGAGCGGATTTTAATAGGGTTGGAATAATGGAAAATTCATGGTTCCCGCGGGATTTGTGAACTTCATGCGTACGAAGTACGTTTACTAGTTAAAAAGAATTATAAAATATAACAAAATCAACAACGAGTGTTTATATTTTTTGTGGTGATAAATAATATAATATTTTATAATAATTTTCACTCTGTCGGGCTTTTTGCTTGTCTAAGGGTGTGATTCCGCTATTTTATATTCGTCGATGTAATATTCGTCTGTAACAAGTTTTATTAGAATTTGAACTTAATTCTATGGGATGTCAAAAATAAAATATCACTGACATTTTTGACGGCCTCCGTGGCGCAGTGGTATGCGGGTTGGATTTACAAAACGGAGGTCCTGGGTTCGATCTCCGGCTGGGCAGAATGAGATTTTCTTAATTTGTTCAGGTCTGGCTTCGGCCGTGGCTAGTTACCACCCTACCGGCAAAGACGTACCGCCAAGCGATTTAGCGTTCCGGTATGATGCCGTGTAGAAACCGAAAGGGGTGTGGATTTTCATCCTCCTCCTAACAATTAAGCCCGCTTCCATGTTAGATTGCATCATCACTTACCATTAGGAGAGATTGTAGTCAAGGGCTAACTTGTAAAGAATAAAAAAAAACAGTTATCTGGTACTCATTGAGCCATTGGCGTAATTATATAATGATTTATTTATTTTGCTATCATCCGCGAAAATTCGGCGAACCCATGCGACAACGTCACCCAGGTCCGACAAAATACTCTCTACGTACGTTTCACCCCGAAACCGGAGCATCCTCAGGAGATGTTGACTCTACAACGTGCAATTGCAAAAAAAATTGTAGAGTCAACATCTCCTCTCCAGTCTTGGTTACTTTAAATAAATGAATTATTATTATTATTATTATTATTATAATCATGATGAACTTCCGCAAAGTAACGCCAGCTTCTATCCACCATTGGCGTAAGTTAAGTCAAGATGTACGTCGACAACCAGGCCTTCGTTTTCCCTTTCAGTCTAACCCCAATAACAAAAGAAAGAACACCGAACCAACCTCACAGTCAACCAGATATCGGTTATTAATTTGTAACATAGTTAGTGCGATATTTTAAAAATATATATTATCCCTCGTATACGCCAATCAAGCTGCATGTAGCCATTAACTATATGATCGAATTACTTCCGTAACCAATCACGGTGCAATAGCAAATTGCTTAATTCAATATTCATATTACTGAGAATAGCGGATGGTAAATTTTGCAAGCTTTCATGAGTAGCTTGGGGTCGATAGATAGTGGCGTGCACAAACATTTTAACTAGGGTATAGACACTTTTGTCGTCGTCGTTAAGTCGTGATAGCCCAGTGGATATGACCTCTACCTCCGATTCCGGAGGGTGTGGGTTCAAATCCGGTCCGGGGCATTCACCTCCAACTTTTCAGTTGTGTGCATTTTAAGCAATTAGATATCACGTGTCTCAACCAGTGAAGGAAATACATCGTGAAGAAACTTGTGTGTAAAGTCTGCCAATCCGCATTGGGTCAGCGTGGTGGACTATTGGCCTAACCCCTCTCATTCTGAGAGGAGACTCGAGCTCAGCAGTGAGCCGAATATGGGTTGATAATGATGATAGACACTTTACGTACAAATTATACAAAATGTAGAATTCTTTACAGCCCCCTGTAGCCAAGAGGCACGTCGATTCGCTTTCTACTATCGCAAACGCTTCGAAAACTAGAAAAATGTGTGTAATGACAGATCTTGATCACGTGACCTGTCGATAGCAAATGTCATTCCCATACATTTTACTAGGTTGAATTTTAAAAATTCTTAAATAACATATTTCATATTTTTTTTATGATTTATGAACAAATTTTTAAAACTGTTACTCTAAAAATGAAGGAATTTCCATACACACTTTCATCCCTTATTTCACCCCATTTTATTTTTATTTTAGGGTCAAAAGTACTCTATGTTTTACTCAAAGGTCCCCATTTACCATTATACTAAAATTCATCTTGAAAGATTCAGCCGCTTAGCCATGAAAAGGTAACAGACAGACAGACAGACTTACTTTTGTATTTATATTTTATATACTTATACTAATATATAAAGCTGAAGAGTTTGTTTGTTTGTTTGATTGAACGCGCTAATCTCAGGAACTACTGGTCCGATTTGAAAAATTCTTTCAATGTTAGATAGCCCATTTATTGAGGAAGGCTATAGGCTGTAAATTATCCCCGTATTCCTACGGGAACGGACGTCAGCTAGTTTATAATATTAGTGTGGATAGTTTTGAGGGTTTCGTACACAAAAGGTAAAACTTGACCCTATTATTAAGTCTGCGCTTTCTGTCCGTCTGTACTCGTATATCTGTAGCAGTTTTAACAAGTGATACTAAAAAACAGAATAAAAATATAAATTTGCCGTTTTTATAGATATTAATAGGGAACCCCTCGTGCGCCTCTTCAACTCGCACTTGGCGGGTATGTATAGTTTTTATCTGCACTAGACATTTTAAAACAGTACATATTGTGTAGATTTGAGTTGTCTACATAGATATAAGAAACAAGAACTCCTTTCATCCTTCGACAACTCCCGGAGGCATGATTTATGTGATCCAATCGATTCCTACATGAGATTGAATCTCGAACATATGGGTGTGCACCCAAGTTACAAAACAATTCTCTTTCTACAAACGCTAACGCTTTGAAAACCTAAAAATGTATGAGAATGACATGACATTGATAGACATTGATGTCTATACTTAATATTATAAAGCTGAATAGTTTGTTTGTTTGTTTGATTGAACGCACTAATCTCAGGAACTACTGGTCCGATTTGAAAAATTCTTTCAGTGTTAGATAGCCCATTTATTGAGGAAGGCTATATTGATAGCCAATTCGGGATTACAATAACCTGACGCTCTAGGTAATCTAAGGTCTTTCCCTGTATGCTCCGCTATCCTTAAATAAAATACAAAAAAAATAATAAACGTAAGACTCGCGGTTTTTGATGTCCTTGTTTTTATTTTTGTTTTCCGGTGGGCTCTGGTAGACGGGATGCCCTACGCAATTGCTCTATAATATATATTTTTTATAAGCCTATATTTTATTAATATGCTTAATTTTTTAAATAGTATTTTATTAAAATTTTAAATAATATAAAATTTAATTAAAATAATACAGGACTGCCAATAACGAATGCCACCGCAACACATTTTTTAGTTTTCAAAGCGTTAGCGTTTGTAGAAAGAGAATAATTGATGTGTAACTTGGCTACGACCCGTACGTGACTACATCTATTTAAATATTCGCGACGAAATGAGAATGTTCTGGGACATACGCGTCATCCGTGCTGAGGTTGCGAATTTGTTTTAGAATTTTACTTCTTTGTTGACAAACAGATAATGATGTTCATTGACTGTAAAGTTCAACGTACACTACCGTATTTCATACTTGAGAAAGAAATGGAGGAAAATACTTGAAAACCGAAAAATCGAAAAATTTTATAATTGAGATTTGCTCAATATATGTATAATAATAATAAGCCCTTAATTCTATAATTACCTACCCGCTCCGGCTTTGCGCGGTTAACGGAGTACATAATGCACTAGCTGACGCCGCGCGTTTTTACCCGCGTGGTTCCCTTTCCTGTAAGAATACGGGAATAAAAAACATGCCCATAGTCTTCCTCGATAAATGGGCTATCTAACACTAAAAGATTTTTCAAATCGGATCAGTAGTTCCTGAGATTAGCGCGATTTACATATACTACATTTTATTTCAACTTAAGTTTTTTTATAGAATATCTCTTAGCAAAGTGTGCCTTTCAGCATAGGCCTCCTCCAGCGACTTCCATTGCTCTCTGTCTTTTGCAACCATTCTCCACTTTAGTCCTGCTGTGAGCTTTAAGTCATCCTCCCATCTGAGGAACTGTTTGTCCCGATTCCTTCTGCCATCTCTATGGTAATTGTACCATAGAGATGGCAGAAGGAATCGGTCACCAGTCTGCTCCACTTCCCCGTTGTGTCCCTTAGCATGTGTATACCTTTCCATTGCCACTTTTGCTGGTCGACACGTGTTAGAACTAGAATGTATGAAAGGTCACGCAATAATCTTGTCAATTACAGTAACAATAATTATTGTAGTCAATATAATTGACAATAATTATTTCGATTTATTTTATATTTTAATTATTTCGATATTAACAATATTATTGATTAAGATTATTGATAAGAGAGTAAAATTGACCACCTAAGCCTTTTATAATAATTAGCAGCCTTTTTAGGGTTTCATAGTCCACGAGGAACCCTAAAAAGGCCCGCTAAAAGCCGTACCTTTTTATTAACCGACTTCAAAAAGGAGGAGGTTCTCAATTCGGTCGGTATTTTTTTTTATTACTTGAGTCGTTGTTCAATGTAAGTACTTACCAATGTAATACTCTCAAACAGAATAAAAAATCAACTAATACCGTTCGTTAGACCCGAAGATACGAGTGTGCGAATGAGATCACAGGAAAATGAGATCGAGGACGACATACATTTCACATTAGGTAGAAATACAATATCTACCTATGTGACGAAAATTGCGCTGTACACAGCAAAAACTTTTTTTATTACACAAGCTGAATGATACGAAGGGGAATGCCTACCAGCCAATACAATGTCGGCCCGGGAATTCAGGTATACCCTATATAAAAGTAAATGGAGATGATAATATAATGTATAAATGAGTCGCTCAGCGGAAGAGTGGCCTAATCCACAAAATTACAGAAACAGAGAAACAGAGTTAAGTAGATATTTGTATTCTACACTATCTAACTGTAAAACCATAGTAGCCTAAAATTTCGTCTCGTTAATGTTTGATAGATGGCATTGATGAATGCTCTTATTCCATTTCAAATATAAGATTACTTTCATAGAAAAAGTGGCCTATTATTTGATAGGCCCTGTAACTTCTGCACTTAATAATTTTAGAACTACATAATAGTGGCCCAACCCACTCTAGGGCTTGTTCTTGAAGACTGAAATTATGTTTTATCAAATGCCAAAAAAAAAGAGTCCCAAAGTTTTTGATTGTGAGGATGATGACAAAAGACTTTAAAACACAAAAAAAAAATCGGAATAACTAATAACTAATAGAAAAATAGATAATAATACTGACAAAAGTTAAAGAAACAAAATCGAATGGCCAAAACGAAGAAAAAATATGAAGATCTATTACAGCTCTTACCACAAGTCCAATTCGACATAATTTCTATCGCAACCTAAAGACAAATAATTCTGCACAAGACACTGAAGGAGACTTCTATGATGATGACCTAACCCAAGAATAACCTTCTTATTTAGTAGGATAGTGGCCTACACAACAAACTTTTTTTTTAATTTCTATGTTTTATACTAGTTGGTTACTTTCTATGGTCTGTGTTTTATTTTTACATAACTAGTGAAAATACTAAAATATTAGTACTGATGTAATGCTCAGATAATTAAAGCTTATTATCTCCATACTTAATGTGTGAGGCATGGGCCACTCTTCCGCTGAGCGACTCAAATAAGGATCTGGTTAAATAATTGGCTAAAAGTGTCGCAGTAACATTTGAATCTGAACCCACCTACGAGTATTATTCATTTTGTGTATTATACATTTTTGTTACCAACCCTTTGGACAACAAGATCATGGGAACTTATATGACCATAACCTAGGATTTCTCTTTTGTGTTGTAAATACTGTTTTTATTTGAGAAAATGAACTTTTCGGGAAGTATGTGTAATGATTATCGACATTCAATACTTCCTCTCCCGCGAAGACAAAGATGAAAAAGCTTAACTACAGCTAATGTAGTTTTACCACAATACCTACGAGTGTAGGAGGGTCCTATTTGATACTTTTAATCAATGATGTTAAATACTGTTAGATGTGTTATTAGAGTTTGAAAAATGAGGCGCTCAAAAGAAGAAATTTATACACAACTAGCTGACCGCGCGCGGTTTCACCCGCGTGGTTCCCGTTCCCTTAGGAATGCAGGGATAAAATATAGCCTATAGCCTTCCTCGATAAATGGGCTATCTAACACTGAAAGAATTTTTCAAATCGGACCAGTAGTTCCTCAGATTAGCGCGTTCAATCAAACAAACAAACAAACAAACTCTTCAGCTTTATAATATTAGTATAGATTCAATGTTAGTTGTGGTCAACAACGAACGTTTTTAAACGAATAATACCTAAATATCGTCTGGAATGTCGAATTGTGTGTTCAGTAAGTGTAAAAACTTTATATACCTACATAATATATAATGGAATTAAAGACAAAATTTTGCATGAGTGCGCTCAGTGTTTTAGCCTATTATTCGGATCACTTTTTGCGGTGATTTTGTTGGGACGTAACCGATCTATAGTGTAAAGTTATCATTGCTTGTAATCATATTATTATTATTTTTTCCTGCCTAGTTTTAAACATGATAGTATATTCCGCGGCACGATTTGAACTGGACAGTTTGGATCGTGCCGCGATGCAAGAACCAGCTCATGACTAAGGGCCCCGTATGGGTTCGAAACTAGTCGGGCATACTCCGACGTAATAACACGTGAGTTTTAGCCGTGTTTCATAATCAATTAATATGAATAACACTCACGATAGTTTAAATTCTAAAATGATAGTATATAATCACAAACCGATTTTGAAATTTGGTTTACCACTAGAAAACCACGATATTTATGAGTGTCATAGATAATATTTTATCCCCGTATTCACACCGGCACGAAAAATAGGCGGAAGAAACCGCAGAGCGTCAGCTAGTGTTATATATATAGCCAATATTTTTCTTTTAAATACTATGAGTATTACACCATACCCTATTACCTACAATGATATCGTGTTCGTTCGAACTGAGTTGTCTTTCGCTTCTTTCTTTTATTTCAGTTCCTGCGGTTTACCAGGTGTAAAAAACCCGGAAACAAAACTATAATTACGGTGGTACCGGGTGTTTTACACCCAGTATCGCTATAGAAACTAAAATCCTGTTTTTTGCTTTAAATCCAATGGTTTATAAATTTTTTGCTTTGAATACCATAAATGATGAATTGATTGACATAAATCTAAAGGCGTACGTAAACAGCCCTTTTAGTTTTGAATATATAGCAATAATAAAATACAGGGTTTTATGCACCTGGTGCCGCACTGAACACGGGAAGATTTGTGCATATTCTAGGGATGTAAAGTAATAATATCGATAGTTTTAATTAAATTTTAATGTAGGCAAAAACTTTACCATACATACCCTACTACCTACACCATACCCTATTACCTACAATGATATCGTGTTCGTTCGAACTGAGTTGTTTTTCGCTTATATAAATAGAAATATCCTGTTTTTTCTACATACATCATAGCTACCCTTGTCATAGGTTAATGTCAGACAATGGTTGATTGAAACTAATTAACTAAATGTGTAGTTGACATGTCAATAGAATCTATTCGTGTTATTGAAGCGTTTTTTCTTTCACATATTACTATACGAAGTAAAAACTCATGGGAAAATGTCTTTAGTCAACTAGGCGTTTGCGACATGCTTATTGTAAAAGAAATGGGAATATATAAATTAACTACTATAGCTTGGCAACTTCGTTCGTAACACTCCCGATGTTCCGCGCGGGTTGGGGGCGTGGAGAAATAAATGAAAAACCCACGACTGATGCACGTCACTTCCCCGCACGCACGATTTCACACCCGCGCAGTCCTTCCCCTGTCACCCAGACTATACATGCATTGCAAATGGTTTATTAGTTTATTTGTGCTACAGAACATGAATTCCGTGGTGCAGTGGTAAGCGAGGTGGATTTTCATAACGGAGGTCCTGGGTTCGATCACCAGCTGGGCAGATTGAGATTTTCTTAATTGGTCCAGGTCTGGCTTGTGGGAGGCTTCGGGCGTGGCTAGTTACCCTACCGGCAAAGACGTACCGCCAAGCGATTTAGCGTTCCGTAGCCGTGTAGAAACCGAAAGGGGTGTGGATTTTCATCCTCCTCCTAACAAGTTAGCCCGCTTCCATCTTAGA
The DNA here is from genome assembly GCF_947172395.1 of Bicyclus anynana. Taxonomy (NCBI): domain Eukaryota; kingdom Metazoa; phylum Arthropoda; class Insecta; order Lepidoptera; family Nymphalidae; genus Bicyclus; species Bicyclus anynana. The sequence goes on along the minus strand of NC_069102.1, from coordinate 10,830,770 downwards.
CTGCATCATCACTTACCATCAGGTGAGATTGTAGTCAAGGGCTAACTTGTAAAGTATAAAAAAAAAAAGTCTCATGGCTTCGAATTCTTGTAACCCTACACGGCGAAGCAAAAAATAAATGTTAAATTTTAGCAGTGCATTTATATAGTCTAAGAGCCCGTGCGCCCCAGACTTTCGTAGTTTTATAAAAGCTGGCTTTATAAATGCACCTCAGCTTCTGCTCCTACCATAAGTACGGTAGCCAATTATGGAGTTTGGACCGTGGTGGCTTTGGGGGGTAGCAGGTTTTAACGTTGAACGCTAAATCGGTTTGGCTGTACTAGTTACATACTTCCCCGTGCGAGCTGCGCCACAAAGTGCTCTACTTTGAGCAAATATAAGTTAGTGCATTACTCAAAATACTTAAATTTAACAATTTAATAATAGACAGTAATACTAACAATAATAACTTGTATTATTAATTACTAGCGGACGCCCGAGACTTCGTCCGCGTGGAATTCAGTTTCCCACAAATCCCGCCGGAACCATGGATTTTTCCGGGATGAAAAGTAGCATATGTGTTAATCCAGAGTAAAATCTATTTCCATTCCAAATTTCAGCCAAATCGCTTCAGTAGCCGCAGCGTAAAAGAGGAACAAACACACTTACAAGTTTACACACTTTCACACTTACACACAAACTTTCGCCTTTTTAACATTAGTGTGATATGACTAACGGACGCACAGACTACGTAAGCGTGTCATTTATTTTTTCACTATCCCGCGGAAACCATGGATTTTTCCGGAATAGAAAAGTAGCTTATATTGTGTTACTTAATAACGTCCTCTATCTTCCAGTGAAAGTTTCATTGAAATCAGTCCAGCCAATCCAGAGATTAGCCCAGAGAAATAAATAGACAGACAGTTAAAAAGTTTATTTGTATTTTAGTAGACTAACAGCCAGTTTCTTCATCGCAAGTAACAGTCAAAGTAACGTCATAAATCAAAAGTGACGGTCTTATTCACTGAAAAATAAAGTCTTGTTTACTACTTACTACTTTTACTGTTACTTTAGCTTTACATGAAGAAACTGGCTGTTAGAGCGCTAAAGCTCGAGTAAATACAGTCATTTTAAAATCACAGACAAACACTTAAATTTTATTTATATACTACTAGTGGACCCGGTTAAGCTTCGCTTTGACTTATGTGCACTTCTTCCCTATCCCTACTCTACACTACTCTACCCCTACCATACCCTACCCCTTGACTCTTAAACGTTTGTATGGGAAATAGAAAAGGGTTGTTTTTATGGTTTTCCCGGCAATTATTCTAATTTTTCTCACCTTTTAAACCTTCCCTATACCTCCACGAACATTTAAAGGCCAAGATACGATAAATCCGTTCAGCCGTTCTCGAGTTTTAGCGAGACTAACAAACAGCAATTCATTTTTATATATATAGATTTATTGATTCCAGCTTGCATGGCAATACCTTGGAGCATAGCTCAGAACGGCAGAAGTCAACGACCGTTTGACAATGGCCACGGCTGGGACATTCGGCTGGCAGTTCCTGGCAACCCGGGGAACGACTACCCCACCCTGGACTCTATACCTCGAACGTCCTTCACATGCTCTGGCAAAGAACCAGGTAAACTTCGATACTTAATCTTCATCATCATTGACAACCCTTCGGGTCTGAAAGGATAATAAAGTATTGGAAGGAGGGGTTAGGCCAATAGTCTACTACGCTGGCCCAATGCGGATTGCCAGACTATACACACGTAGAGAATTTAGAAAATACTCAGATATGCTGGTTTCCTCACGGTTCCTTCACCGTTTGAGACAAGTGACACCTAATTTCTTAAAATGCACAACTTTAATTCATTTATTATTTACTAAAACAAATCAGACAATTGCAAATCATGGACGACCCACCAAGAATTCTTTACAAATAATTCTTCGTCATAAATCAAAAACTAAATATAGATCATAAAAAATATTATTAAAAATCTGCTGGACCGTGCCAATGACAGCCATTCATATGAGGATTTTTAAAAATGCAAAGTTGACTCTGAAAGTAGTTTTCACATGAAGGCATTAAAAGTATTCTGCAGTTGAAAGGCATGTTTTAAACAATAGTAATAAATAAATTTATCTTTATTTTCAGGATATTACGCGGATGTTGAAACCAACTGCCAAGTGTTTAGAGTATGTACCCTTGGATCGACATATGGCTTCCAATCGTTCATATGTCCAAATGGAACCTTGTTTAACCAAGCTGTACTAGTATGCGACTGGTGGATGAAAGTCAACTGTAAAAATTCTAGAGAACTCTTTAAATTAAATGATGAGAAATTTGTTAATTTAAAATTGGGATCACAATTCATGTCTGACATCAAGAAAATGATAACGCACCCCATAAGAAATCCTTATGACGACACGTATACTAAAAATAACTTGATAGTAATGCAGGAATATAAACCGCCATCGAACCAACTGTATAATGGAGCTACATTGAGTAATTTCAATAGAAATTCAAACAACGCCTATTTTCAAACAAATCAGGCTCAAAGAAATACCTTCCAAAACGCATATTCAACAGCAAATTTAATATCACATACAGTATCTACACCTAGCACACAACAATATTCTTACATTCAGAATCAGAAACAAAGTAAACCTTACGTGCTACCTAACCGATCAGGAAATACAAAGAATATAAGCCCTGGTTTGTTTTTAAACAGTCAACCAGGACAAGTACCTCAACCAAAGAGTCTTGATGTGATTAAGTATAGTCAAAATACACACTCAGTTAGACCCACTCAAGTGTATCAAAGAAGTATACAAAAATCACAGAATACAAAGCTACAAGATAAAGATGATGTTAGACCAACATATAAAGCACCAAATCAATTTAATAGCAGTCGAATAAGCAAAAGCAAAGAAGTAGAATGGGGTATTGAATTTTCTAAACAACAATTAAATCGAAAGATTAAACAAGACAAATTGATTTCCGATAAACATACTCAAGCTAGTTTTGTAAATATTGAACAGTTAGGAAATAGAACAAAACAAACTACGGTAAGTAATGAAACACCACCAGCAATTATAACTAAAACTTTAGCATTTCGTAGAATCATCAAAGATTCTGAAAATGGTAATCCTAAATCCAGAATTACATTCAAAACATGGATAGTCAGGCCTTCTAGAAACTCTAAATTAATAGTGGAACCAACGCCTTATACATACAACAGACCTGCAAATTTTTTGGGAAAAATTATTGCTGATATTTCAAATAATAATAATCTTAATACAACATCATCACCTAAGGTTGAAACAGAAACTGTTGAAGATTCATATGTATACAATGTTCCAACAGCTAAAATAAATGATCAAATTCTCTCAATTCCCAAAGAAACTTCAGAGATTCTTCCATCATCAACGTCTTCATCTGAAGTATTTACGGGCTATTCACTCCCTACTCCTCCACCAACAAAACCCGCGCTATTATATTTATTACCTACAACTTTCAAGCCATCTTCTCGTCTTTATGTTCCACCTGCCGTAAAACAAAACCAAATATCTCGACAATATTTATTACCAGTTATTGAAAATAGTAAATTAGTGGCAGCAGCTAGTAGCCCTCGACCATTTTTAGCTATCAATAACAATGAACCTTCATTTTTCCTTAGCAAACAAACTCATGTTAATACTAATCAAAATAATTTAGCCTTTTCTGATATTTTGACCAAAGAAAAATTAGACATAACAGTAAATGATATAGTCAAGGATACAAATAATGTATTTGACTCCGCATCTCCTGAAGAACTTCAACAATTCAAACAGAATATAAATAGAGTTGACTATCCTATTGATAACTATTTGTATTCAGACAAAGATTCTCAAAGTGGTGAAAAACTAACGTTACAACCACCACCACCACTGCCAAAGAGTTCTAGGCTTATTGTAGCTCCATCAATTGATTTAGAACCTCCCATTGAAACCAGTAGTACTATTAATCAAAATACCAATCCAATTTCAAATTTGCCCTACTATGAAGAATCTACTCGACCTCCAAATACTATTGAAAGAACTGTCTCTTTGAAAATAACTATTCCAGAAAATATTGCTGATTTGTTGTTTAAAAATCAAAGCACTAATTTAGAAATTTTAAGTACAGGTAATAGTAATAATTGGTTACTTTCTAATAAGGTAGCTGAAGATAGTGGTAGTGTTGTTCCAATAGGTAAATTAATTTGGAATAAAAATTCTAATATTTCTAATTCACAGGATTTGGTGTTTTCGTTACTAGTAGACTCTATTAACGCTGCAAAAGACTATAATAACATAGTACAACAGAACATAGCCACCACACAGCCTACACCTACACAATCACAGTTCCAAAGTGTGAAAAAAGAAGATTTACAACGAATAACGAATGACATATCGCAGTTAACATCTTCACAATTTTCAGCAATAAATAATTCTTCTAAGCAGAAATTAGCTAACCTAAGATTGCCACCTCCATCAGTATTGAAATCACAGAAAACAAACGCAAATTCAAAACCTGGTAACAGTTATTCTCAAAATCAACGTGAACAGAAGATACAATTACATCAGGACACTCAGAAACAGAGAGAAATTCAAACAACATCTCATCCGATATCTGGGAATAACGAGGTTTTAGACATAAATTCTGATAATTTATACAGTGGGCAGCTATATCAGCTGCCAGTACCAGTAGTAAGTAAGCAAATATACAACTCGCTCTTCCCAGGTACTTACAAATCATCTAATAACGCTATTCAATCAAATCTTCTAAGAAATAGTATTTCAGTTAACGATAAGATTATTGATAAATCTAACGCAGATTATGAGCTTATTCAATCTCATTCTATTGACCAAAATAGCTTGCAGTCTAGTGATGCCAATCCAAGAGGATCAGGAAGAGAAACAGATCAAGGAAGTACAGCAAATGCGTTTATCGATGCTCTGGAACTTCCCAAAAATGGAATCACTGCTCAGTTACAAGACAACATCGTTGGTACATTACCACACCCGCTAGATGACGACAAATTGATAAAGTATAAAAAGGATCAAACATATTACATCTACACACATTTGAACAACGATGATGATTTAAATACAAACAATCAAATTCAAAATGTAATTCGAAACAATCTGGCAAATACAGAATTCACTCAAAATAATCAGCTATCTCGTCTTTCGGCGTATGAACTAATTCCATCACTTGGTTACAAATTGGATGATGAAAGAGAAAAACAAAGACTTTTAAATGCTTTTCAGATTAACGGCTATGGCAAACCTAAACAGGTATCATCAAATGAAAACACAAATCTGATTCGTCGTCAAGATGTCATTTCTGACGTAGACTTTACGGTGAATCACCCGAAATCGTCCCAAATCAACAAACCAGCTTTTCTATACGATGGGCCAAATTCATATTCCGCACCCCAGAAATCAGTAGGTTACCTTGGGTCATATCAAAATAATATACAGAGTATTACGAATTTCAATTCAAAAATTGAAAAATTTGACACAGATGAAGATAAAAATTACGGATATCCAAAAATTAGTCCTGTAAAACGATTTTTGTTCTAGTTAATTAAAAAGAAAGTTTTGTGACCACTATGTCAATGATTCACAATCTAATTAAAATGTTTAATGTATCTGGGCGCACGGTAGTGCCCCTGTCAATTATATTTACATTAACCATTTTAATTCATTAAGAAAATAAAATGTTGTATATGTTAATATTTTAAATTAAATAATTTAACACTCATAGAAATAAATATATTGTTTTAGTGAATTGCATGCCAAATGATAAGTAAAAACTATTTTATAATAATAAATCTAGATAGTCAACGTTTGTTTTATTTACTCGTACCTACTAAACAAAAGATCTACGCACAAAAGACTTTTTAGAATGATATACCTATGATGTAACTGCAATATGATATTAGATGGATATTTGTACAATAAAATAAATTCAAATTTAAAAGATATTTGGAAGTTTAGTTATTGAAAGTGCTAATTATTAAATTATTAACATAATAAAAAAACTTAGGTTAGAGACGATATAGACGATAACCCTTTTTGAAAGTTATTTATAAAAGTTCGAGGCCGGTCGCAAGATCTTCTGGGTCTCCATCATCGATCTAATAAGTGTCTCCATATAAAAGCACAAAATGAAATTTCAGTAATACTTACAAGGTTTTCAACCCACCACAGACAATTTATATTCGTCGTATTTGTCATGGAAACGAGTTACTATGACAACCTAATGTTTACAAATATTCTGTTGTTTTCTACGCAACGCTTGCAATAAAATAAAATGCAAACAATGTAAAAATCAAATACTACAAAGGCTAGATAAGTGTTACAGTAGTTTAATCATCGTAAAAATAAGTCATGTGAAGGTATAACTTGATAAAGAAAGTGAGTACAAACATATAATATGTATTTTATATCCTCAGAATACAGAAAACACTAGAAACCACGGTCAGCCGTTATTATAAAGCACGCATTGTGTCCAAAAATTGTACCTGTATAACAAGTCCCATACATAGTGATAAATCGCTTGTTCGTGAAATTACAAAGGCTAAAAATAGTAATTTCAAAGGCTTCATTCATTCTTCATCCCTATGCGCGATCACACCTTCTGGAGTTTTCTATATTCTGATTTTTTATATCATACCGGACGTCCGCGGCTTCATTAGCGTAAAATCCAGTGTTTCACATATCTCGCGGGAACATGGATTTTTCCGGAATATAAAGTAGGTAGTGTATGCGTCAAACGCAAACGGAGTCACGGGCGTATTTAAAATTGAGTTGAATTTGAGTATAAATCACCAAGTTCTTTAAACTACTAGCAGACATCCCGCGGTTTTACCCGCAAAGTTTCCGTACCTGTGGAAATTCTGTGATAAAATATAGCCTATGATATTCACAAATGGCTTGCTATTGCTAAAATAATTTCAGAATCAATAAAAGCCTCAGACTAAATACATAAGGACTAGTATCGCACCCAAATTCACGAACAAAATTTTCTGCCATTTTCTAAGGAAAACGAGCTTAGATTTCATACATATCTTATACTAAACCAGCAGTTTTTGTTCGTTTTTTGCACCATTTAACTACACAAGAAGGTATTCTTACGGAGGTTTTTAACCGACGGACACGATTGTAAACTATGAAACATCGATTCTATAAAGACAGTGTTTATAATCGCATAAGATCGTTGATCATATACTTTGAAAGAAAAATAATGTCATGCGAGGCAGGTCTTTATCTAATTAGTCTGAGATAAAAGCAGAGTTTACCACACAAAGTCACAAAAAAAATGTTTATCTTTTTTTTCTCTTGACAATGTTAATGTATAAAAAAAATACAAAACACTATTATTCATTATTATTCATATCATTAGTCAAACTCTAGTAACATTGAAGTCTTAATCATTTTCTAAGCTTTAAGGATGTCGAGTCGAAACATCGATGTAACATCAGAGGAATCGCTTGCGCATCGGCCAACAGCGGACGAGGCTGAAATAGAAATACAACTAAGAAGTGACCCTCGCGTCCAATGGCTCAAAGATCGCATACTCGCGTACATTGGAAGGGATGACGAGGATCTATTCTATGATATGTTTGATGATCCGATGATGAAGCAGAGCTTGGCGAGGTTCATCGCAGCACCGCTGAAACCCAACGAGCTGTCGTTGGAGAAACGACTGTTCTACGTCAACAAAATCATTGTTGACAAACTGATTCACGAGGACAAGGAATATACTGAATGGCGTAAGCTTACATGACTGTTTAAATTAAAAAAAAAAAACATTTAAAACCACCCAAAAGTCTATAATGACGATGGTAAGTCATGTATAAATGTTTTTCTTTCAAGAAGTAACAAATATCTCAACTTTTTCAGGAATCATTCCTCCTCCAGTAACAGTAGTATTGCAAAAGAAAGGAAAGAAGAAAAAAGGTGGCAAAAAAGATGCCGATTCAACCGCTGAAGAGGGTGAACAAGAAGAACAGAAGAAAGGTAAAGGCAAAGGAGGGAAGGGTGGGAAAGGCGGCAAAGGTGCAAAAGTTAAAGGTACGTTGATTGTTTTGGACCTTTCTTATTTTTTTTTATTCTTTACAAGTTAGCCCTTGACTACAATCTCACATGATGGTGAGTGATGATGCAACCTAAGATGGAAGCGGGTTAACTTGTTAGGAGGAGGATGAATGACATGACACCCCTTTCGGTTTCTACACGACATCATACCGGAACGCTAAATCACTTGGCGGTACGTTTTTGTCGGTAGACTAGTCACGTCCGAAGCCTTCCACCAGCCAGACCTGGACCAAATTAAAAAAACCTCAATCGCCCAAGCCGGCGATCGAACCCATGACCTTCGTCTTGTAAATCCACCGCGCATACCACTGCGCCACGAAGGCCGTCAATTATACTTTCTTGCTTGTTGTAATTTTTTTTCTTTTTTTCAGACGTTGAACTTGAAGAACCTAGAGAGGAAGGTAACTATAATAAACACGACTAGTAAACAAGTAGTGCAGTAAAAAAGTCTTACCCAAATATGAATTGGTTGAATAACTTTTCGGTTGTGTGCATTTTAAGAAATTAAATATTACGTGTCGTAAACGGTGAAGGATAACATTGTGAGGAAACCTGCAAACCTGAGAATTTTCTCAATTCTCTAGGAGTGTGAAGTCTGACAATCCGCATTTGGCCTAACCTCTTTTACCTCTCGTGCTCAACAGTGAGCCGAATATGGGTTGTTAGTGATGATGATGAAATGCTAAACAGAGTTTTCAAAAGTGCTTGTAATTTCAAAGACGTTCGCGTTTAAACGTACAAACTCTTTAGATTTATTTTATTAGGATCTGAAAACTGTGTCAATTGTGTTAACCTTTTCGGTTTTGGATCCCACTTGAGGTCCTCGGTTCGATTCCTAGGAATTCTCAATAGCAGACAGGAGTAATTAAGTTTGTGTTACACTTCAGTGAAAGCTTGTTATGCTATAGTTTCTAACTATGTGGATCGCATCTCTAACAATCACATTGGATCAGAGTGTTGGAAATTGAGTTCCAATCCCTGGTCTGGCCCTATAGTGCATTGAAGTGGGTTGGTCATTAGAATGAACAATATATACTAGTAAAGGCACCATATTATGTCGCCTTCCAGCTCAATGTTCTGATCAAACTTAAAAAGGTAGTGGCTGGATGACAAATGATGTGTAGTGTCTGTCAGAAAGGCCGTTTTTCAGCCTTGGATGAAAATAGGCTATTGAGATTTTTTTTTCATAAATGAATTTTTTTTTATTATAGCAGATGAAGATGTAGAAACCGTAGCGGCAGCTGTAACCGATGTCTCTGACGTAGATGACACCAAGAAAACGTCAATCAACCTGACGATGGAGGAAGAACCGCCGGAAGACATGTACACTTTTCCACCACGTAAAGAAAATTTTACTTTGTTGTGTGATTTTAAACGAAGTTTTTCCATTTTTTTTTTGTAATTAATTTGTTCGTTTTATAGCTCCTGAAGATTTGGATCCAGAAGTGGATGGAACATTGGAGTTTTACACTGTTGTTGTAAGTAGAGTTGGAATTTTATCATCATCATCACCATCATCATCATCATCATCATCATTATCATTCAGATAGACGTCCACTGCTAGTCATAGGCTTCTTGAATGGACCTCCACAAGCACAATGTTGAACAAGCCTTCAGCATCCAGCTGCTTCCAGCAACCCGCTTGATCGGTTCACCTACTGCCGCCGCCAGAGCCGGAAATAGCGTGGCCATCGGGGACTTGGGGCTGTTGTATATTAGTGTTGTCCATAAAAAGGTAGTGCCCGTAAATAACCACATTGATTGGTCATTCGCAGGGCTGAGGCAGGATTTTTCCGCACCGCACCTTTAATCAGGTATAGCATGCGCAAAAGTTCGTGTCCGCTCTGACATTGAAACACGCCGAGCTGTAGTAGGAAACGATTATATTATATACTACCGACCGCCCGCGTAAAATACTGTTTTTCACAAAACCTGGGGAAATCTTGCATTTTTTCGGATGAAAAAGTAGTCTTTAAGTTGCTGCATATTTCCTCTATCTAACAGTTAGAGCATCATCAAAATTTATTCCAAATATAAGCTTGGACAAACAGAAAGACAGACAAAGCAAAAAATAAAAAAAAAACTGGACAATGTTTTAGTATCGTGTAAATAAGTAAAAGCACTTAAATACCACAGTTATTCTGAAATCACAGACAGACATTTTAATTTTATTTATATGTATTGATATATTTTCAGAGATCAGTACCACGTATAATCCAATACCCAAAACTGATACCCGTGTTCGGTGCCTTCACGCCGCAAAAAACGCATCGAAACCGTCGCTACTTCTACTTCATCAGGCAAACTCAAGATGAGATACCTTTGCATGAAACGGCCAAAATAATGAAATTGAAAATGCCAGAGTACGTCTTCGTCGGATGTACGTCGGGAAAGGTTCTCATGAGCTTGGCATGGCAACTAAAAGAGGTAAGCAAACTCGAAACTTCGAACACTTACATTGCATGTAAACTTCATCATTATCAGCCGATGGACGTCCACTGCTGAACTGCTTGCATGGACCTCCAACCACAACTGTCTCGGGCCGCCAGCATCCAGCGGTTCCCTGCAACCCGCTAGAATATCCTCGGTCCAACTAGTGGGGGTCGATCTTCCACCATTCCAGCACCTTGGGACCCCAACGTCCATCGGGTCTTCGAGCTATGTGGCCTGCCTATAAACAATAGAAACTTATAATACAATAAATATATCTGAGGGACAATCATCAATGAATTTGTAGAATAATAAAGAAGTGAATTCTTGGGGTTTAATCAGTGTAACTCCAATCTATACTTACTAACATTGTAAGGCTGAAGAGTTTGTTTGTTTGTTTGTTTGAACTCAGGAACTACTGGTCCTATTTGAAAAATTCTTTCAGTGTTAGATTGCCCGTTTTATTGAGGAAGGCTATAGGTTATGTATTATCCCCATACTCCTACGGGAACGGGAACCACGCGGGTGAAACTGCGTGGCAACAGATAGTATTAATATAAAAATTGTACCCAAGGCTATAAAAAAATCAACTTATTATGTAGTCTTCCTTTTTCAGACGTTCGTATCACTGTTTGAGAAGCAATTTCGTGAGATAACAACAATGCCCGCTGATCCGTCCACCACAGTGATAGCAAGACAGGTCTCCTACGCCGGGAAACATCATCAGATGGACGACACGGCATCTGAGGTTAGAACTATCTCGTTTATATCTCTGGTGGGTAAGCAATTCAGTGAGATAATGACAATCCCCGCCGAGGCGTCAACCACACTGATATCAAGACAAGTCTCCTACGCCGGGCAACATCATCAGATGGACGACACGGCGTCAGAGGTTAGAACTATCTCGTGTATATCTTTGTTGGGGTAGCAATTCGATGAGATAACGACAATCCCCGCTGAGGCGTCAACCTCACTGATATGGAGACAAGTCTCCTACGCCAGGCAACATCATCAGATGGACGACACGGCGTCAAAGATTAGAACTATCTCGTTTATATCTCTGTTGGGTAAGCAACTCCGTGAGCTAACGACAATGCCCGTCGAGTCGTCAGCGACTTTATCTTCTGAGGATGCTGCAGTTTCAGAGTGAAACGCACGTAGAGGATTCTCTGTCTAATTTGGGAATGAAAATTGGTCCTACAAATCCCAGCCAGTGCGTTGCCATCAAAGACTGTACTTGTGAGATTGGACTTAACCACTTTTATCTATTAATAAAAAAGAGAATATTTTAAAAGTTTATTCTTGGAAATCTGATCGTTAATTGTATTGTTTTACAATTTCAGATAAATTATCTTCGTCCATCTGACTACCGCCGCATGTCAAACGTTGCAAGAGGAGAGAACGCAGAACGAAGGTAATAGACTATCAAGAGTATTCATTGATACAATCCAATGAATGATCTTTCATTGAATTTATGACGCCTATGACGTTAAGATCTTCCTTATTTTGTATAGAAGCTGAAAGAATGTTAACTTACCATCATCATCATCATTAGCAGCCGATGGACTTCCACTGCTGGACATAGGTCTCTTGCATGGGCTTCCAAACAAAACGGTCTCCAGCTGTGAGCATCCAGCTGCTCCCTGCAACCCGCTTGATGTCCTCGGTCCACCTAGTCGACAAACAGTTCGCTTTCCGGTGCGTGGTTGCCATTCCAGCACCTTGGGATCCCAAGATAATATATATAGGCTACATATATTATCCCAGTATTCCTCCGGGAACGGGAACTACGCGGGTGAAACCGCGCGGCGTCAGCTAGTATAAAATAATTGAGTAAATGCTAGTAAAAACGTGCAATTTTTAACATTTGTTAATTTCGCAGGATTAAGAATATGCGTACAGAGACCTACGTTCAAGCTGTGCCGAAAGTTGTTAAGCGAAACTCTCCTTTGTTAACGGTATGTGAGCTCATGAATTACTATTAGGTTGCCTACACACGGGCAATATGGTAAATATTATTAACAATAATTATGTTAGGTAAGGTTTCATAGAATTGCAATATGGCGTAATTCGTGCTCCGGTATACTCAAACTTTCAACTCAAACTCAAATTAATTTATTGCAAGTAGGCTTAGCTTACAAATATTGAAACGTCAAGTTATATCATAATTTAATGGTGATAATTGAAGTCGAAAACTAAAAATTAAAGTAACAAGGGTTCCAAAGGCGCCTTGCTCCGAGATGTGACAGAGAGAGTCCATAACATTTTATTACCTTACCTTACATAAATTATCATCTATTAAATTTCTATCTGTTAAACAATAATCTCCAGACAAAAACAAAAAAAAAATTGAAAAACCCTTAAATGTCATTATTAATTACACTTTCGATCAAGTCATCAATATTCTATTTCAGTGCTCTTTCATTTGACACCGCGCTTGAGTATATTTTCAGACATTCGGTTGTTCATCCCCACTTACACCCCCCACAACTTTTAAACGGCTCAAACGATTTTCATCAAACATTTCTAAAAATACTCACCCGTAAGTCACCTTTAATACAAAAGAAACTACATTGAAATCGCTTTATCCGTTCGGGAGCTATGGTGAACAGACAGACTGACAGACAGCCACGTCAAACTTACAACACCCACAAAGATCATAGGTACAAATAAATTTCCATTACTAATATTAGCTGGTCACGCAGCAAAATGCTGAGCTGGTACCTATTTCATTGTGCTAAACTTGACGGAATAGTCTGATGCTTATATTTGGGTTTTGGTCTCGTCATGCCCAGGAGATATCAGGCACCATAATTAGTGTAAGACGTAGTGTGTAAATAAAAACATATATATATATATTCTCTCCTTTTTCTTCTTTCTAATTCAATGTTATTTTTTCTTGCTTTGGAAATTAGTCTGCCAACGACATCGAAACACCCATATCTGATACGAAAGTCGAGAAGAAAGCGGCTGCACATGAAGTCATTGATGACATCCAAAATCTTGTTGGAATCGTTGAATGGTAAGTAAGATACATTTTTTTATATATATTTATTTAGGGAACAAACAGCATTAACATAAAAACAATAATTTACACATTTAAGAAACACTTAAACCAATTGAGTTTCCATAGAAAGATCGTACATACACAATTTAGGGAGTCTTGGACTTATAGTTAAAAAGAATACAAAACAAATAACATAATAGAACAAAAAATACTTACAGCCTATTGCATGAAACAAAAGGTTTCGATGAATAGGAATAATGACAAGGTTTCATTATATGAAACATTCGACAGAAAACGTCATTCTTTCGTGTCATTTAGTATGGGGCGTTTTTTAGCGATCCGCGGCAGCGTCGCAAAATTGACCTCAAAAGATGCACGCAACGGCATATCTCGTGTAGAGAAAAAGACGTGTCGACCAATAGCAACCGAACCGAAAATATAGCTCTCTCTTTCATCTTATTCCAACGAAAGAGAAAGCGATATTTACAATTCGACGCTATTATCGTCGACGCTATATGTCATTTTGTCTTGACGTACATCGTGCTTAGGTAGGTACTGCCCCTAGCCAAGTGGCACGTCGATTCTCTTTCTACGATCGCTAACGTTTCGAAAACTAGAAAAATGTATGGGAATGACAGAAATTGATCACGTGACCTGTCGATAGCAAATGTCATTCCCATACATTTTTCTAGTTTTCGAAGCGTTAGAAAGAGAATGGACTTGGCTAGGGGGGCTGGTGTAATATTCCAGACCCGAATTTATTAATCAACCAAATTACTGGTATGTAGTTAGTTTAACCCAGATGAACCTACCGACCCATACATGGGTTCGTAAAAATAAAAAAATCTACCGTCATTATTTGATTTATTTAAACCAGGTTACACATTTTTTTAGAAGCTTTAGTCTATAACTGTTAATTGTAGTGACAAGTAACGCGGTAAATTTATTATTTTCTTGGTGTTTCACGTGATTGAATATATTTTTATTGGAAATTGTAAAACATGGCCTCAAAAAGGTAATTTTATAATATACTATTGTTATTATTTTAAAAATGTTTAAGTAAAAATAGAAACTAAGTAACATTTTAGTATTTATGTTAAAAATTAAATAGTAAAAACCTAACTTTTTGACACTTTTATATGTCCGCAAGTTCTATGAACCCATGTATGGGTCTGTCGACACAACCATTATGCATTGAAAGTTTTGACTAAATATTTTGTTTTTTTCGGCTTAGATCAAAACCTTTATCGGTACACGAAATTTTGAACGGGTTAGAGAATAATGATAACCCGGTCCCTAACTGCGTAAAATTTGAACCATCAGATAACGCTAATACTGCGGTTACTGATGAAGATTCAGGAGAAGAGGATAATATTGTTATACATAACCTGCCTGGTTCAATTTTACGTGCACCTGCTAAAGCTACTTATGGCAATCAGACTGATTCTGAATCAGAGACTGAAGATGAGATTGAGAGAAAAAAATCTCGCATTGAACAGCCGCTTCAACAGCTAAGAACTTTTACATCTGCCTAACTAGAAGATCGTTCTCCATCAGTACAAAACAAAACGTACGAATCAAAATCAAATGATTATCTTAGTTTCCAGCCCTTATAAGGCCCCAAAAATATGTTACGTTCTCCGATAAACTATTTTGACCAATTATTCAATGAATATTCCTTTATAGTGGATATGTATGCTTGCCAAGACGTCGAATGTATTGGAGAAACTCTCTCTCAATCTCTATCTTGTGACAGATTTATATTCATCATGAACCATTTGCACTGTTGTGACAACTCATTGATTCAGACCAAAAGTGATAAATATGCTAAAATGCGGCCTTTATTTAGCTTGCTAAAGGCTGTTTTTCAAGAAAACGCATACGTTGAAGAGATGCATAGTATTGACGAGGCTATGATTCCTTGCTACGGCGGTCACAGTTGTAAACAGTTCATCAGTGGTAAGCCAATTAGATGGGGATACAAATATTAGATTGGGGACCTGGACCAGGACCTTGTCCTGCATCTAAAAGTTACCTTGTAAATATACGACATGATAACATCAGTCACCTATTAAGCTAAGACAGCAAGATTCTGAAATGCAAAGCATCTAAAAGAAACTGCAATTATATTTTCGTGAAGTGTACACTTACATCATTAAGAGTGTTTTCTTAGTTAGTCAGTAAAAAATTTTCGCAAAAACTTTAATGTTACTAAAACAATAATAAATAATACTTTTATGCAACAAAAAGTCTTATTTATGCCTCAATACATAGTTAAAAACTTCTTAGTAAATAGTATAAGTAATGCCGACCGACCCATATATGGGATGTCATTTTCCAGCTTTTCCGAGGGTCACAAAATTTTTTTATTATTTTTCCTGAAACACTGAGGCAATAATTAAGAATATATAAAAAAATCGCAACTTTCTAAGGCAAAAATAGTTTCAGGCTTATCTGGGTTAATAAACTTGTTAGTAGGTATACTGTTTAGAGCACAGCGCCGTCATATCATACGAACATGTCTGAAGTTTCCGCAGTATAACTTCAATACAAGTTTGATAGCCGACGTATCTAGAACGGTTACATATCCCCAACTTTGTGCATTATCCGGCACCGTGTCACTCGATTGAGTTCCTATTATGATTTCATATAAGTTGAGCTTAGGTTTATAGGTAGAGAGTGCTGCAGAAATTAAAAATTATAACTAAAAATAACTAAAAATGGCTGTGTAGTTAGTCTGTACGTCGTAGAAGTAGGTGCGAGAGGATTACCAGCAAAATCTCTCTATAACTTGCTTAGAGACCTTGGCCTCTCTAGAAGTGCAGCTAGTTCTATATTAGACCGAGTATCCAAAGCTGCTCTAATAGGATCTTACCAAATTTGCCAAGGCAGGGAGAACAACACGAGCAGAGAACGGGGAGTGTTGATCGATCGTCAAGGAAATCCTTAACCCTACGTCTTGTAGTCACAAGTTCAGGACTCTGCTCGGAGTTTTTCTCTCTACCACGCGATGAAACCGACGCCCGCACGGTGAATCCATGGAATGCTGAGATATTAATTAATCAACCAAATTACTGGTAGGTATATATTCCTTAACTTGTTCGATTTATCATACGAACATGTCTGAAGTTTCCGCCAGTATAACTCCAATACAAGTTTGATAGCCGACGTATCTAGAACGGTTACATATCCCCAACTTTGTGCATTATCCGGCACCGTGTCACTCGATTGAGCTCCTATTATGAGTTCATATAAGTGGACATAGCATGTACGGATATGGCAGAAATGAAGTTACTCGTAAATGTAGTAAGTAATTATGAGACTTTTCACCTACGTAATGCCCGGTCCCGTGGGAATGCGAGAATAAAATATATTACTCACTGATAATGTAGTTTTCCATTGATGAAAGAGTTTTTAAAATCAGGTGGCTTAGACGTGAATGCGTTTTTTTTTAAAAACAAGCATTTCATTCGTATTTTCTACATGAGTCGTCTAAAGTTTGTCACGAATCCCGGGGGAACCATAATACCGACATACTGGTAAAAAGTAGCATATTGTGTAGATATAAATCCAGGGTGTAATGTCACCATTAAAAATTTGAACCAAATCAGTTCAGTAGTTTCGTCGTGAAAGAGTTACATATTTTTCGTTTAGTAACTAAAAGTGCTCTCCGAGGAAGAGATTTTTAGTATATTTTTTCTGTGTACCACCAAGTTCCTAACTCCAGAATGGGGATGATGGCTAGGTTTGATTTTTATGATACATTCGGGTAAATAGGGTCAATGTTAACTAATTTATACATAAAAAGCAAAAATTGTCTGGATATTTGCAAAATAAATGAGATTATAAAATTTCAAAAACTATTAAAAATATTTTATTGTAATTAGATGAAAATTTATACAGTTTTAGCTTCCTTACATTAAATGTGACATTTTTTAATAAATGAACTATAAGCATAAACGCACAAATAACAAAGATATTAGTAATTTTGTTTGGACGCGCATACAAATCTAACGATCATTACATTGCCTATGACGTCATTATTTCGAGCCATTTTGTATGGGGCGTTTTTGAGATCCGCGGCAGCGCCGCAAATCTGACTCTTTAAATCCCTGTAGCTACGAAAGTAATGATCGCAGATAGCCTGTTCCTTTTACAAAATTACTTTACTATTAGTATACTCTTAATTTATATACAATTTAAAAAACTGTCATCATCCCTATTGAGTTGGTTTATTTATATATTTATTGAATATGCCAACAATGAAAACAAAAAACATTTAAAACAATCAATACTTACACCAGACTTTATCTATAAGCTATTTGAGTCCAAAATTTTAAATTGAGAAGAAAAGGTTCTTTTCCGAATGTAAGCTAATTAAAGAATCTCCATTATATTTCAACTTTTAGGACAATAGAACACATGGAAGGTGAGATACAGCTCCCCATGCCGACCATACCAGCGTTATTGGAGGAGCGAGAGGAGGACCACGTAGAGTTCGTTGACCCCGAGCTGACCTCACAACTTGAGGAGGCCGTCATTATGTGGCAGACGCATATCGATGCTACGATATCTGCTTGTTTGAATAAAGTAAGATTTTATGATTCCTTTGATTTTTTCCTAAAATATGTAAACAGTGCGTATTGCCAGTGATAACCTATGGTTCCGAGACTTGGTCGCTAACTATGGGCCTCATAAGAAGGCACAGAGTCACACAGCGGGCGATGGAGCGAGCTATGTTAGGAGTATCTCTGCGTGATCGAATCAGAAATGAGGATATCCGCAGAAGAATCAAAGTCACCAACATAGCTCAACGAATTGCAAAGCTGAAGAGGCATTGGGCGGGGCCGATGGACGTTGGGGTCCCAAAGTGCTAGAATGGCGACCCCGCACTAGAAAGCGCAGTGTTGGTCGACCCCCCACCAGGTGGACTGACGACATCAAGCGAGTCGCTGGGATTTGCTGGATGCAGGTGGCTCAGTATCGTGAAGTTTGGAAATCCCTACAAAAGGCCCATGTCCTGCACTGGACGTCCATCGGCTGATATGATCGGCCAAAAAACCTTAATAGCTTCACCTTAAAGGGGCCGGACTTGTCACAAGTCACTAACTCATTATAATGTTTATATTTCTTATGTTTTTATGTTTTGTTATTGTAGTGTACAAAAAAAAATATTAAAACAATAACGAGGTGAATGTCTGACCATAATAAAAAATATATCCCAGCAGAATTATCAATTTATAACTCTGCTGGGATATATTTTTGTATATAATAGCTGCACTGTTTAGCGTGTTGTCAGTCAAAACGGACAATAAGTTTGGTGCATATTATACAACTACATTATTTTTTAAACAGACACGAGAAGGCAACGGTCCTATTGCCGAATACAAATACTGGCGAGAGAGAGATGCTGAGATATCTCTGCTGGTGGAACAGTTGAAGCAGCCGATGGTAGTTAAAATTCTCTCTATCCTCGAAAGGCTGTCTTCAAGTCATTATGTCGTAAGTATTGTCTAAAGATTTAGTTTTTCCACCTTCCAGTATTTATCTTATAAACTCTATGCAAACATGCTTTTTTTAGTCAGGGATCCGTAGAACATTTTGTACACCTGATTACTATAAAGTTAATTTTTCGTGAGTAGCCTCATATCGATGAGACGGTCAACTTTTTTATTTACGAAAATTCTTGATTCTGGTAGTATTCTGGAGGTACTCTACCCTCCTCCCAAATTGTATCAATAACGAGGTTATTAAAAGTTGTTACTAACCAGCTGTTTTTTTCATCATCATCATTATCAACCCATATTCGGCTCACTGCTGAGCTCGAGTCTCCTCTCAGAATGAGAGGGTTTAGGCCAATAATCCGCCACGCTGGCCTAATGCGGATTGGCAGACTTCACACACACACAGAATTAAGAAAATTCTCTGGTATGCAGGTTTCCTCACGATGTTTTCCTTCACCGTTTGAGACACGTGATATTTAATTTCTTAAAATGCACACAACTGAAAAGTTGGAGGTGCATGCCCCGGACTGGTTTTGAACCCACACCCTACGTAATCGGAGGCAGAGGTCATGTCCACTGGGCTATCACGGTGCTGTTTTTTTACTGTTGCTTAATTAATAGTTTTACAATTTAACGGCCACATTGTCCTACAAATTGCGTGGTACATTATCTCGTTCTGACGCTCTGAATTTTTTATTTCCTGGTAACTCAGCTAGTTACCAAAATCTAGAATTTTCGTAAATAAAAGAGTTGATCGTCTCATCGAGATGAATCTGCTCACGAAAAATTAGCTTGTTAGTAATCTCAGGGCCTAGTGGCAGTTCAGCCAGCGCCATCTAGTGGCACTACTGCACAACTGTTTCAATTCCATATAAATTCGCGTTTACTTTAACGCGATAGTAACAGTATGAAAATATTGACAACTCCCACTAGGCCAATAAACCTAGGTGTACACAATGTTCTAGCGATCCCTGACTTGTTTATGGTGTTAAAAGTTGCATAGAAATGGCAACGGTTCTTTTTATAAAAGTTGAAATATTGGTGGCACCCAACCCAGGTCTTTTATGTTTCTGATCAGAGCCTGTAGCTATGTGTCACATCGATTATCTTTCTATAAACTCTAACGCTTCGAAAATTAAAAAGTGTATAGGAATAACACTTGCTATCGACAGATCACGTGATCAAGTTATCGATCGAATCTGTCATTTCCATACTTTTTTTTAGTTTTCGAAGCGTTAGCGTTCGTAGAAAGAGAATCGACGTGCCACATGGCTACAGGCCCAGGCTATATCATTGTTTTGTTTCAAAATTACAGGGTTTTCAACAGTATAAAGACACACTTATGGAACAATACAATCTGGCTGGAGATAACCTCAAATTTTTGTCAACCTTGATGCGGTTTTTCACCGTAAGATTTTTTAAATATTCTTTAATAATGTTTTATACTATCGATCTGGTAATTTATAATTATTAGTGTGAACATGAAACCTTTGAACCACATATTTATTATTCGTCCCAAGTAATTAACTACAGATCTAGAAATTATTTAGGTTGCATTTGTAGTCGTAGGGTTAAGTCATTTTAAAATCAATGCTTCAACAACTAAAATTGTTGTTTTAAACAAATTTTATCACACTAATCACACTAATATTGTAAAGGCGAAAGTGTGTGTGTAAGTGCGTAGGTATGTTTGCGATTTGGCTGAAATTTAGAATGGAAATAGATTTTACTATGGATTAACACATAGACTACTTTTCATCCCGGAAAAATCCATGGTTCCCGGGGGATTTCCACGAGGACGTCTGCTAGTATAAAACTAATAAACGCCCGTGTTGGACAAATTCAATTTATTTGAAAGATATTTTATTAATATATATTATTGTTAATGTTAAAACAATTTAGACACTAGAAGACGATTCGCCCCTCCAACAAGTGATCGACATGCTGCCAGAACTCGTGGAAAGCATTTACATGATGTGGGTCCTCTCCAAAGGGTATCGCACGGATGAGACAATGATCCCACTGTTGGGACGAATATCGTGGGCCTTGTGCGACAAACTGGAGAGATTCCTTAACGTACACAAGCTTTTTGAGTGAGATTTTTTTCAATACTCTAAATTTAATATAACTCATTAATGATACTTGTACAAGTTGGGAGGAGGGTAATTTATCAAAAGTTGTTACTAACCAGATGTTTTATTGTCGTTGATTAATTAATAGTTATACAACTTAACAACCACAATGTCCTACAAATTGCGTGGTACATGATTTCGTTCCGACGCTCAGAAATTTTCATTTCCTCAGTTAGCTACAAGAATCAAGAATTTCCTTAAAGAAAAAAGGTGATCGTCTCATTAAGATGAAGCTACTCACGAAAAATTAACTTGATAGTAATCAGTTGTTCAAAATGTTCTACGGATCCCTGACTATCGGTGGTATAACATCGCCATCTGGGTACAATAAGCCATCAGTCCAGGTCAATAACATAAACATCTGATAGTGAGCATAACACTGTAATATCTACCAACCTGCATTGGAATAGTGTTATGAACTTTAGCTGAATACTTCTTTATTTGCTTCACTGTTTAGTGGACAGTTACGCCATAATATAATTTAGATTTTATTAATGTGATAAGTGGAATTACTTAAAAACAAAATCTTTCTTTCTTTTCTTTTCTTTTATTAATTATCTTAAGGCAAACAATAAAGTTAACAACTTTTTTTTATATAAATTACAAACGTCATATTTACATTTCAGTAAGTCAAACGAGGAAATTCTCTTACTGGCGCGCTCAGGGCAGAAGATAATGGAAATGTGGCACACTCTGTACAAGGAGACGAGACGTAACATCGAGATCAGCGGCAAGGGTGCGCGCTGGGAGTTCGACCAACCCCTTCTGTTCACGCGCACTGATTACATTGGCACTGTTGGCAGGGACTTAGGGGATATTGTGCAGGTACGAGTAATTGCTTAATCTGTAGCCTCAATAGCTCAGTGGTGAATGGGACTGGATTCATTTATATACGAAACACTAGCTGACGCCTAGCAGCTAAACTAAAATATTAAATTAACAATTAAACCTCATACGAAAAAAAATTGGGTTACGTATGTCTACTAGAACTAGAAACCACCAGTGTGCCTAGTGGGAGTTTACAATATTTTCATACTGTTACTATCGCGCTAACGTAAACGCGAATTTATATGAAACTAGCGGACCATGGATTTTTCCGGAATAAAAAGTAGCATATGTGTTAATCCAGAGTAAAATCTATTTCCATTCCATATTTCAGCTAAATCGCTTCAGTAGTAGCGGCGTTATAGAGTAACAAACATCCAAACATACATCCAAACATCTATACAAACTTTCGCGCTTATAATATTAGTAGGATTGGAACAGTTGTGCAGTAGTGCCACTAGATGGCGCTGTTTCAGTTACATAGAAATTCGCGTTTACGTTAACTCGGTCGTCACAATATCAAACTGTTACTAGGCCCTCTGAATCTAAACAACTTTGAAGGCCTCGCTTTTTTCGTTGTCGGTTTAGCGTGAAATGTCCCTTATATAGTATAGGTATGCGCGGTGGATTTACAAAACGGAGGTCCTGGGTTCGATCCCCGGCTGGGCCGATTGAGATTTTCTTAATTGGTCTAGGTCTGGTTGGTGGGAGGCTTCCGCCGTGGCTAGTTACCACCCTACCAACAAAGACGTACCGCCAAGCGATTTAGCGTTCCGGTACGACGTCGTGTAAAAACTGAAAGGGGTGTGGATTTCATCCTCCTCCTAACAAGTTATCCTATCATCTTAGATTGCATCATCACTTACCATCAGGTGAGATTGTAGTCAAGGGCTAACTCGTAAAGAATTAAAAAAAAACTTTCAAGACCTCGCTTTTTCGTTGGCGGTTTAGTGTGAAATGTCCCTTAAATAGTTAAGTTGTTTGTGACAGGTACTCATCGATTTCGAAAGAATTTTTGGAAACGAGCTGAAGTCAATCATAAGTGATCCAACTCAAATCGACGATGTCCGTAAACGTGTCAAGAAGCTCGTGTTTCCGATACGCACGATCGACTTTAGCGTATTCGTATTCGACAACAAAGAGAACTGGGATGTCATTATGGGGGACTTTTGGACTGAAGTCAGGTATTTGGAAGAGGAGGCGAAGAACTATATCAACACATGCTTTAGTAATTTACGGTAAGTATTTATCATAGACCATAGTCTATAGTCACTATAGCCGTGATAGCCCAGTGGATATGACCTCTGCCTCCGATTCCGGAGGGTGTGGGCTCAAACCCGGTCCGGGGCATGCATCTCAAATGGTGACGAAAAAACATCGTGAGGGAACCTGGATACCAGTGAAATTTCTGAATTCTCTGCGTGTGTGAAGTCTGCCAATCCGCATTGGGCCAGCGTGGTGGACTATTGGCCTAACCCCTCTCATTGTGAGCGGAGACTCGAGCTCAGCAGTGAGCCGAATATGACCGGTTGTCGTCTCAAACTACCTACCTACCTACTTACTTTCTAAGTAATCCTGCTTCCACAGTCTAATTAAAATTCCAAAAATTATTTAAGCCAAAATTAAACATATGTTCTGCAGAAATGGCTCCACGAATCTATACTCTATACTAATATATAAAGCTGAAGAGTTTGTTTGTTTGTTTGATTGAACGCGCTAATCTCAGGAACGACTGGTCCGACTTGAAAAATTCTTTTAGTGTTAGATAGCCCATTTATCGAGGAAGGCTATAGGCTATATATTATTCCCGTATTCTTACGGGAACGGGAACCACGCGGGTGAAACCACGCGGCGTCAGCTAGTTCTATGAATAAAAATATTATTTTATTATATTTAGATCATCAACAGAGGCATTGGACGTTTTGCTAAAGTTTATGGAGTTTGACATAAGAGAATCGATCAAAAAACAACTGTCAACTAAGTTCGATCTCGTTATGAGACAGTTTATCAAGGAGATCACTGCTATCGAGGACAAATTCACAGTAAGACTTGTTACTTGTTTGTTAAGATTGTTTGTTTATATTGTATTTATCAAAACATACGTTGATCGATGAATAATTTTATTTTAAGATCCAAAATTCCTCAGTGCCTGAAAATGAAAGTCTTCGACCAGTGCTCATGCTGGCTTACGGAACCTAAGAAGGCTCAGCGTCCCTCAGCGTGCGATAGATCGAGCTATGCTCGGAATATGTCGTTTTGATCGAATCAGGAAGAGGTCCTTAGCAACGTTACCGACATAATAAAACGACGCGCAAAACAGAAGTGGCACGGACAGGGCATATACTTCAAAAAACCGATGGACGTTAGGGTCCCAATCTGCATTATGACGACCCTGCACCTGAAAGCGCAGTGTTGGTTGACCTCCCATTTGGTAGACCGATGATATCAATTGAGTTTCAAATTACAAGGAGCCGTTAGATACAAGCGGCTCAAAACCATGTTGTTTGGAAGTATTTATAACAACCTTATATCCAGCAGTGGACGTCCATCGGCTAATAACGATGATGATGATGATGAAGACATCCGGCATTTAGAAACTCTAAAACTGCCTGTACACCAAACCGAAGCGAGGAAGCGTAGCGGAGAAATGGACTAATGCGGAGCGGAGTTGCAGACTATGTTAAATAAATAAACGTTAAATTTAATATATTTAACTCCACTCCGTTTCCACGCTCCCCTTACCGATTTTGTATGAATTTTTAAACTAGCTCGCAACTACCTGTCCACTGAAGAGGAGTGGAGATTTTGTGCAATCCTATTGGTTAATATTTCTCCATTTCTCTGCTCCGCTGCCTCGCTCCACTTTGGTGGACTGGCAGCCTAAGGAACTCTTCATAATCTACAAATGTGCAAGTATTCTTCAAATCTAAAGTTAACTTCAATAACATGACGTAATTATGTTGCAGCGCTATCGCAAAAATCCACCTTTACTTCGGTACCATTCTCCTGTAGCCGGTGCTATCTATTGGGCTAGAGCACTCTTCAATAAGATGAAGCAGCCAATTATGAAATTTCAGAAAGTATGTTTTTTTGCATTATGGCATCTATCTTCTATCTTAATATATAAATGCGAAAGGTCATACATCACGAAATCTCTAAACTTGACTTACAAAGATAAAATTTGACAGGGAGGTAGTTTATGGTTAGTAGGTGTCCGCCAAGAATGGACTTTGCGATAGGGCCGGATTAAAAATAACGGACGGATAAGAATCTTATTAAAAACTAGCTGACGCTCGCGATTTCCGCAATTAGACATCCTAAATCCGACCCTGTCGCAAAATCCGTTATTAGCAAACTTCTACTAACTATATACAACCTCCCAGCCAAATTTCATTTTTTTACGTCAAGCGGCTTTCGATAACTTGTGATGACCTTTCGATTTTATGATCCAGCATTTAGTAAGTTCACCTCATATTTTGAGAATACCCAGCTGAATAGTTGTATAATACTTGTATTTTGGCATTAGAAAAGTTGTACTAAAACCTACTTATAAGGTGGGGGGTGTCTGTTAAAATTGGAGGACAAATATCACAAAAATCAATTTTTTGCAAATATCTCAATTCGTATGGGGTTTCCGCTATTGTATAGATTTAGACTTAGATTACTTTAAAAATTTTAGTCAAAGTCTCCTACTGGATTTCTACTTATATATATAAGTAAACACGTAGACAAGCGTCAAACAATGTCATTAAAGCTTTATGGTCTATAAATAAAAAAAATAAATGTAACAATTTATATTTTTAAATAAACTTGGTCTTTGTCCAGGTACCCGAACTAAATGACTGTGAGCAAAAAAAGGCGGCGTTCTTGCAGTATAAGGCTTTCTCGAAAGTTATTAAAGAATTTGAGGAAGCAAAATACAAGGAGTGGGTTAAAGAAGCGTCAGATTTTGTAGATGATAGGATGAAGAGAAATATTCTGCATGTTGTGTTCATAAAAGAAGAAGGTAAATATACTATTAATTTATTATGAAACACCCCGCTTGATACAAACTCAGTTTGGATCGTGCCGCGTTGCAAGAACCAGCTCATGACTAAGGACCCAGTATAGGTTCGAAACTAGTCGGGCATGCTCTGACGTTGTATCACGTGAGTTTTAGCCGTGTTTTATAATAAATTAATATGAATAACACTCACGTCAATGTACCCTGGCGGAAATAAAAGAAAATATTTTTTTACGTTGTTTTGATTATACAAATCTATGAATTTATTTAATTTTTTCGAAATAATATTCAATCTCTCTCAAAAAATGCAACACTAATATGGATAATAATGGTGCATTGATGACGTTTTCAACGCAGTAGTCGATTTGACGTTTGCTGTTAATTGTCATGTCATAGTTGCTTTAAGGACGCCATCATGATATAACTCAAATACTTGGGTTTTAATTTTATTTATTTCTTTTTATTTAATTAGATTTATTCACTTATATAGATTTTAATAAAATCCTTGTATTTTTTAAATAATGAGGGTACAAGAGTGGACCTGAAATGGACCATCTCCTTTGAATAAGTTATTGATGTTATATCAATGTACCTACCTAATTAGTTTTAATTAGATCTTTAATAGGATGTTGAACTGTGTGGGTGACGGCACCTGAACTGGATCCTAACTGAAAATCAGTGCTGCATCCTTTTTTTATTGAAAGTATGCGGCAAAATGCTGAGTTGGGGCCTTTTTCTAGGTTATGCCACATATTATAGGGAATTCTTTAGTGATCCACTGTTTGAATGGACAGTTAAGCCATAATATGATTTATTTTTAATGTGGTATGTGGCATTACTTAAAAGTAAAGATGTTTCTTTTTTCTTCTTTCTTATATTTTTAGACGCAGCACCAACAAAAGGGCGTGGAATGCAATTAACTGCGGCTGGGCGCGCTCACGTTGCCAAGAAAAAAGCCTCCAACACATCCATTAGACCTGTTGACGTTGTGAACAAAGAAATAGCACAGAAACGACGAAGGGACAAAGCTTGTACGTATCACAGTCTAGCGGACGTCTGCGATTTTGTCTAATTTCTAAATCTGGTTCTCTCGCTTAATCCGTTGTTAACCGACGCCTACCAATATTAAACTACCTCCCTGCCAAATTTCAACTTTGCACTTTGCAGTTTTCGAGATTTTTCAGCGTGAAATTCAGTTTTTCACAAATCCCGCTGGAACCATGGATTTTTCCGGGATGAAAAGTAGCCTAAGTGTTAATCTAGAGTAAAATCTATTTCCATTCCAAATTTCAGCCAAATTGCTTCAGTAGCCACAGCGTAAAAGAGGAACAAACATACACACTTACACACTTTTACGCTTACACACTTACACACAAACTTTCGCCTTTATAATATTAGTGTGAAGTGTGATATTAGTGTGATTGCTATCATAGATTAAGTGGAGACCAGCAGGACTGTGCTTACTGCTTATCTGCTGACAAGTAGTTTCGTGCAGAGATGCCGAACTGCCTACATAGGTCGAGTACGATACCTAACATATTACAGAGTTACGTACAGACACCAAAAAATGGGTCTGTGTCAAAAATTCAGGCTGAAGAGTCCTGAGAACAATAAACAAAAAACAAAATCTCGTTATTATGGACTTGATTTATACTTATTCGATAACAACTCTTGAAGCGCAATGTAAAGTAATACAGCGCCATCTGTTGACTGCTTTGTATTTCATTTAACATAATCTTGAGACCCCAACGTCCGTCGGCTCTACGAACTATATTTAATGAAAACAAAAATACTAGCAGCTTTTTTTTACTTTTGAAGTAGATTAATTCCGTCGTGTACATGATTTTTGTTTAACTTTAACCATTTACGCCGCGCAGGCAACGGTAGCACTCCACAATTTTCTCCCATTTTATGTTAAACTAGCAGATGCGCGCGACTTCGTCCGCGTGAAAATCGATGTACACTTTCGACTCCTTCTATTTATATTTTCCTCAGACTAAATACATAAGGACTAGTATCGCACCCAAATTCACGAACAAAATTTTCTGCCATTTTCTAAGGAAAACTAGCTTAGATTTCATACATATTTTAAACTAAACTAGCAGTTTTTGTTCGTTTTTTACACCATATAACTACACAAAAAGGTATTTTTACGGAGGTTTTTAACCGACGGACACGATTTTAAACTATGAAACATCGAATCTTTAGAGACAGTGCTTATAATCGCATAAGATCGTTGATCATATACGTTGACAGAAAAATAATGTCTTGCGAGACAGGTCTATATCTAATTAGTCTGAGATATTTTCGCATGTTTTCGCATCTATTATATATAAATATATAATAGATACAAAATCATAACCCCCGGCCGTTGTATAAATAAGTGCGCGGTCCGAAGACGCGCATTTTTTGTGGTTGGGTAAAATCCCCAGCCGAAGCCACGGTCGGAGGCCCTATCACAAGCTCCTTGCCGAAGGCCGGTGTATAAATAAAGGCGTGGCCGGAGGCCGCGTGTTTTTTTTACTTAGCTAAAATACCCAGCCGTAGCCACGGTTGGAGGCCCTATTGCAAACCCCCGGCCGAAGGCCGATGTATATATAAGGACGCGGCCGGAGGCTGCGCTTTTTCAAGTTTGTAGCATAAAAAAAACAAAGACTTTCGTTCAAATTTGCGAGTGCGCCGCCGAGTGATAGGGCGGATTAAGGAGGTATTTAAACCTCCTTAATCCGCCCTATCATTAAAAAAATTTACAGCAAACGTTTACTAACTGTCAACTACCTCCCTGCCACATTTCAAGTTGGTAGCACAAATATAATAAACTAAAATTTCGAGAGCCTTTAGACCTCTGTAAAACGGTCTTGTTGCAAAATCCATTCACAGCAAACATTAACTAACTGTTATCTACCACTGTGCCAAATGACTGACATGCTTTCGTTTGTTCTCTGCTCTTTAAATTTTAATTGCTCTTTAAAAATTAATTAATATTAAATAGTCTCCGGAAAGGTTTTGAGGACCCAATAAATTAATTTTATTATATTTCTCACTGACAACTACTAATAATTTATTTAACACACTATATAAATATAATTATAAAGGTATATATATATATATATATATATATATATATATATATATATATATATATATATATAATTATTTATTATGTTCTTATTATTAATTAGTAACACTTCTTCTTGTTGTTTCCGCCCGCGTCACCACATGGTTCCACGGAAGACCAGCGCTGCGCTGGTGCATCCATCACTAGCGTAGTACATGCTGAGTGGAGACCATTTTGGTACCACATACATCATTTTTTTGGATTTAATTTAATCATTTATTAAATATCTTTAAATTATTAGTTTACTATATTTTTAAAATTTCTTTCTTTTGTTTTAGGTATTTGTTGTCTTTTGTGTATTACGTGTGTGTGTCCAAATAAAATAATTTTCTTTCTTTCTTTCTTTTCTTTCTTTCTTTCAAATTGCGATAGCCTTTAGAACTCCTCAATCCATCCTGTCACTTTAAAAAATTACATTATCAAATTAAATTTCCGTTGATCATAGATTTTGTACTAAAATTGACTCATAAGTTTTACGTCATCAAAAGCCCTACTAGCCGTAATAAACTAATTTGATCTATAGGTAAATTTCACAAAAATTACGACTAATTACTACTAAAACTAAAAAAAGTATGGTCGATACAAGTTTCCCCATCACTATGTCTTTACCGATAGGTGACGACGGCGAAGCGACGTTCTGTCCGCCCGATCCAACGGCGACCTACCCGCAATAAGTGATCATTTGCTTCACGAAGTATCAATTTATGTCATTTATGTGATCTTTATTAGGTATTATACTTGTGTACCTGTACTATTATGAAATCTGTGCTTGTGTTAGAATAAATAGTTATTCTTATTCATTACTTATATAATTATCTAGTTTGTATAATTCGCTTAAATATTTTTAAAAGACGTGCCAGCCTAAAAAATGTGTTTATATAATAAGTTTTAAATAATATAATATATTTAAGGTTGCATTATTTAATTTTTGTAAATTATTGTATTCTTGTAAATAAATAAAAAAAAAAAATTTTAAAAATCCGCCCTGTCGCAAAAAAAATTGTAGAGGACGTCAACTATAAACTACCTGCCTGATTTGTATTGCATTGCATTTCACATTCTATTGATAGTCAATGTTACCGTGAACAAAATTTGACAAATAAAGGACTTTCATAAAAAAATTCAACCCTTATTATTTTAATTCCTGAAAAATTTCAACCTCTTTCAACCCTTTAGGGGTTGAATTTTTTTAGAATGTGAAATACTCTAGATTTCACATTCTATTGATATTCAATGTATCTGTTACCATGAACATAATTTGACACTAATGAGGGACTTTAATAAAAAAAAGTTCAACCCTTATTTCACCCCATAGAGGAAAATTTTCGAAGTTCTTTTTCATGTTAAACTTACAGTTTGTAGATGATTTTTTTCAAATATGACTTGAAAATGTTAGATTTTTAATTTCAGATAAATTCTAACCCCGTTCAATTCTTTAGGGGTGGAATTTTTTATCCATATAGCATTTTACATTCTATCGATAATAGTCAATGTATTCTATTAACGTGAACAAAATTTGAAAAATGCCGGACTTTCATAAAAAAAGTTTAACTCATTTTAAACCCTTTAGGGTTAAATTTATAAAGTTCCTTTTTAATGTTAGACAGAGCCAATGAAAACCATTTTTACAAATATAACTTGTTAATAGACTGATTTTTACTTTTTCACAAATTTCGATACCTTCAGGGGTTGAATTTTAAAAATTCTTGAATTACATTACGTTTCGTATTTCTTTTGTGATTTATGTACAATTTTTTAGATTTGTTTCTCTAAAAATGAAGGACTTTCCATATAAACTTTCAACCCTTGTTTCACCCACCTTTAGATTTTATTTTCCCTATAAAAAGTATAACCTATAACCTTCTCCATATTATAATCTCAAACCGAATAAAAGTTTAATTTGAATTCATTCAGTAGTTTCAGAGTGATGCCCGAATAACAAAAAAAACACGGACAGACAGACAGACAGACAAAAAAATTAAAAAAAAATATTTTTAGCTTCAGTATCGATTATTTAATGCCCCCTAACAAAAATTTTCGCAATATCTTCAATTTACAGAATTGGACCTGCAACCGTTTTATTATAAGTATAGATAGATATAGATGGACAGAATACAAATACAAACTTCCCAACTAGAAACTCCTTAGCTTTATAATAATTATTAAGTATAGATATGCAGTATGCACCCTTAAAAGCTGAAACCAAAATTGGAATTTTTTCTGCAGTTCATCATTGTCAGCCGATGGACGTCCACTGCTGGACATAAGCCTCTTGCATGGACTTCCAAACAAAACGGTCTCGCGCCGCCAGCATCCAGCGGCTCCCTGCAACCCGCTTGATGTCTTCGGTCCACCTAGTGGGGGGTCGACCAACACTGCGCTTTCCGGTGCGGGGTCGCCATTCCAGCACCTTGGGACCCCAACGTCCATCGGCTCTTCGAACTATGTGGCCTGCCCACTGCCACTTCAGCTTCGCGACTCGCTGAGCTATGTCAGTGACTTTAGTTTGTCTGCGGATCTCCTCATTTCTGATTCGATCACGCAGAGAAACCCCAAGCATAACACGCTCCATCGCCCGCTGAGTGACTTTGAGCCTTCTTATAAGGCCCATAGTTAGCGACCAAGTCTCGGATCCGTAAGTCATCACTGGCAACACGCACTGTTCGACGCTGTTGTTCCTCTTTTACGCAGCGGCAACTGAAGCGATTTGGCTGTAATTTTGAATGGAAATAGGTTTTACTCTAGATTAACACATAGGCTACTTTTCATCCCGGAAAAATGCATGGTTCCCGCGGGATTTGTGAAAAACTGAATTCCACGCGGACGAAGTCGCGGGCGTCCGCTCGTAATCAATATATGGTTATTACGTACCACCAAGCGATTTAGCGTACCGGTACGATGTCATGTAGAAACTGAAAAGGGGTGTGGATTTTATCCTCCTCCTAACAAGTTAGCCGGCTTCGATCTTAGACTGCATTAGCACTTAACATCGGGTGAGATTGTAGTGAAGGGCTAACTTGATAAGAATAAAAAAAAGTACTAGACTAAGTGAATATCTGACTATTTGTTGTGTGTTTAGGTATCTTTACTTTTCAGTAATGCTTATGAGAATCCCTGGACAACACTATGAGAATGTTAAATCACCAAGCTCCGTATCACTTTTGGCAAAGGAAGGACTGGTAAATATTTAATTGGCATTAAATATATTGGTTATTTTAACACTATTTACTTTCCCAAACTATTTATATTATTATACCTGTTACTTATTTAAATATTTCCTATTTAAACCATCGATAGATGATTTAGACCATTCTAAATAACATTAAATGACCACGGAAATAAAGCAAAAGGCCTTTTCTTAACCGGAATCATTATTTTTTTTTTTTTACTATCATAATCTTACACGTTTTATATTAGCTTCACTTGTAACTATGTGTGTAAGAAAATCTTGAAATTTTAATTTGACCCACTTCCTTGTCTACTATTTGGATGAAATTTTGCACACGCTCTGAGTTCTAATGACAATACATGACTAGCTAAGTAACGTCATTATAAGTCCAGTATGGCGGCGGGTATTCAATGAAAGGGTTTGCTGTCAGGAATACTAAAAACATTGTCCCGTGACTTAATGGCGGACATCCAAGATGGCGGATTGGTTGTTTGTTTGAATGTACCCCCATAATATGGGTATTAAATGAAAATTATCACGTGACCTAAATCCAATTGTATTTTTTAGTGCGTGCTAAAAGCGTATCTTTTAGTTTTTAAACTATTTTTAAGTTATTTTTTTGTTTCAGACTGATGTGACATGGCGTGATATGACAGTTCACAAACTGATGCAAGAATACGAACTAGAGTTTCAGCCGAACTTTGACAAACACATATTTCACGTTATACATGAAGCTGAGCTTCTAGAGAAATTAGGTAGAAACAAAAACAATAGAAATTTTTGATGAATTTTTAGTTCCATCTATAGGGAAGAATACTCGTGATCAAAAAAGTCATCCGCCACATACGTGTAGAGAAATTTCGTCTGTATTTTATAGACAACATTTCTTTACACGGAAATTCTTTAGAATTTTCTGGAAAATATTTATTGAATTCTTTTGAAAAATTCTGAATTTTTAATACACTTTATAATCATCGTCTATATCTGAGTTTATTTTTGAAAGATAATATTTTTTGTGGCACGATTCTAAGTACGAAATGATCTGATGATTTCCATGAAGATAATGATAATGTGTAATATGTGTGTGTGTATTATTTTTTTTTTATTCTTTACAAGTTAGCCCATGACTACAATCTCACCTGATGGTAAGCGATGATGCAATCTAAGATGGAAGCGGGCTAACTTTTTAGGAGGATGAAAATCCACACTCCTTTCGGTTTCGGTACGTCTTTGCCGGTAGAGTGTTAACTAGCCACGGCCAAAGCCTTCCACCAGCCAGACCTGGACCAATTAAGAAAATCTCAATCGGAGATCGAACCCAGGTCCTCCGTCTTGTAAATCCACCGCGCATACCACTGCGCCATGGAGGCCGTCATATTTTACACAAACATCGATATTCTAGCTAATAAGAGCTTACATTTTAATTTGTATAAAGTGTAATTCTAATGTATTGTATCATATGTGCATACCAATTTCAGGATTTGACCTGCCACCCAATATTAGAGATGTATCAATGCAAAAGTCACGTCTCTATTACGAATTGGAGTCACTATCAAGCGTCATAGCTAAATACAATGCAAGTTCTACGTCCCTGAGTCCCTCTGAGACTCACCTCATGAAGAAACATCTCCTTGACATGGAGAGGCATATACTGCCGGGTTTGACCAGAATTACATGGACTGCTTTAGGGATTAACGAATATATCAAGGACATCACAAAAGGTACATTTGTTAATTTTTTTCGTTTTTAATAAAATACAAAAGACTATTATAAAATTTATAAAAAAAATCGAAGCCTCCGCTGCGGGTTAATTTTGAGGCCCAAACATCCGGTGGGCTCCAGAGTGAGGAACCTCCTCACAATACGCGCCGTCTCTAGAATCACTGCCTTCTGTATCCTATCTGTGACGAACCCAGCAGTTAAGTGAAATCTTCTTAAAGTGACGATCGAAGCTTTTCGCTATAAGACCATTGACTGAAAAGACTATCGGAACAATAATAGTTAACCATTAATAAATTACTTTCTGTTATTAGTATAGTTACCACGTCATCAAAATTTTGCACACGCTCTGAGTTCTGATGACAATGCATGACTAGCTAAGAAACATCATTACAAATTTAATATGGCGGCCTCCCCAACTTAGCAGACTGGCTGTTTGAAATCCACCCCCATGATATGGATATCACATGAAAGGGTTTGCTGTCAGGAATACGAAAAAAAATGGTCACGTGACCTAAATCCAATATTTGTAATTTTTAGTGCGTGCTAAAAGCGTTTAGTTTTTTAAACTATTTATAGTTATTATGTTAAAAATATTATATGTACCTACCTGTAATTATTGAACTGCAGCTGAAGATTTGTGATTTTTTTTTATAATACTCGTTTTTCTGTACATGCAAGGTGAAAACTCTCTGAAGGCCGTTTACCAGCAATTGAAAATGGTTGAAAAAGAAGTCAAGTTTTTACTTGATCAGATGGAGTTGTTCGACTTGTTCCCACTATTGAAGCCGAAGGATTACGTTGATCCTATAACTGGACTGAAAGATGATACTTGGCTTTATCCGTGCAAGGTAAACTAAACTAAAGTTTAAAGTATTTTATTTGAATAGGATGGTATTTCATAGGTCTATGGGCAATCACTGCTGGACATAGGCCTCTAACCTCTTGTAAGAACTTCCATACACCACGGTCTCGAGCTGTCAGCATCCAGCGGCTCCCAACAAACCGACGTTGTCCTAGTTGATTGTTTTTCTTGAACCTTTGAGACACGTGATATATAATTTCTTAAATTGCACACAACTGAAAGTTGGAGGTGCATGCCACGGACCGGATTCAAACCCACACCCACCGGAATCGGAGGCAGAGGTCATATTCACTGGGCTATCATGTTACCACATAAAAATTTACATGCATTTAACAATATCTTCTTAAAAACTAGACTTTCTTCGTGGAAGTCGAAAACGAACGTCTCGAGAGGGTCGCGATGCTGTCCCGCCTGTACGATCGCATCGGACCCAACCTGATGAAGCTGGAGTACTTGATCCTGGGCACCAGCACTGGCCGCACGGCTGTCATGTCGTCGTACTACACCTTCTGGGAGAAGAAGATCTTCAAGTGTCTTGTTACGTAAGTTTATTCATTTATTTTTTATAGTAAAAGGAGTGGATGATGAGTTGACGAGTAATAGAGACGAATGGAAAAGATTGACATATTTTTCCGACCCCACTTAAGTGGGATGAGGGTAAAGAGATGATGATATTTTTGTTTGAAGTTATGGCACCGCCCTACTTTATGAGTTAGCCCTTGACTACAATCTCATCTTATGGTAATGCAATTTTAGATGGAAGTGGGCTTACTTATTAGAAGGATGAAAATCCACACCCCTTTTGGTTTCTATGCGACATTGTACCGGAACGCTTAATCGCTTGGCGGTACGTCTTTGTCGGTAGGATGGCAACTAGCCACGTCCACCAAGCCTTCCACCAGCCTGGATCGATTAAGAAAAGAAAACCTCAATCGGTCCAGCCGGGACCTTTTTTTTTCAAGTAACGTAACGCGTTACGGCGCCATTCTGGCTTCCCTTTCTCTTACGCATACGGCAGCATGTACAAGTTATCACTTCTGTCAATTGTCCCGAGACGCTTACATTTTTTTTGACGCACCTTGTGGTTTCGATCCGGGATCCGGGTATGTGAGAAATACGCGACCAATGTTTTTTACATAACATAGTACATTATGAGGTGAAGTGCAGCAACCTACTTGACCGGGTCTGTCTTTCGGTTCCGATTAGATATCCCCGTCATTGCAAGAAGCGTAAAACATTTCATATCCCTTTCGCTAGAACACATCTCGGAAACCAAGCCCCCGTTGCTCGTATATGCGCAAAATATAATGAACTAACACGTTCTATACCTGGCATCGACATATTTTCCAATTCTTATAATGTCTTTAAAAAAAAACTCACCGATCATCTGTCGGTGAGTTCTTCCCCATAATAATTAAGTTAAGTTATATCTGTTATTCTGTTCCTTGTGTGATATTTGACTGTTTACATGTTTTTTAGTGAATGTTGTGTGCACTTGTCATAGATGTACGTATAAGTCAATGTGAGCTAGTTATATATTATTTGTGTATGTCTCTATATGTATATTGTAAGTGTACGTAAATAAATAAATAAAAATAAATAAATAAATGTGTATCTACGAGTACTACGTTATTGTTATTGTTGTATTGACATTGTTTAAAATTAAAAAAACCGGACAAGTGCGAGTTGAACTCGCGTGACGAGGGTTCCGAACGATGTTAAACGATGTTTTAGATGAGTAAATTCTTTATTTAATAAATTGAATAAAATTTTACAATAATATTAAAACTACGTACCATAAATAGAGAATTAAGAAAATTCTCTGGTATGCAGGTTTCCTCACGATGTTTTTTCTTCACCGATTGAGACGCGTGATATTTCATTTCTTAAAATGCACAAAACTGAAAAGTTGGAGGTGCATGCTCCAGACCGGATTCGAACCTACTGTATTATCACTAACATTTATTTATAATAATTAATTATCCTTTAGATTCACTCTGGAAAATCTACAATCATTTCAAACAATACTAAGCGAAAAAACTCCTCTATTCCAAGTGGACGTAGTTTTGGCACCGCCAGATATCGCCATGCGACCCACGGCGGGTGAAGTTTGCAACATCCTTGGATATAACATCAAACATTTTCTCAATAGGTAAATATATTCATATCGAAGATTCTACATAATCTTTAATCTTATCTTAAACTAGCCGACGCTGCGCTGTTTCACCCGCGTAGTTCCAGTTCCCGTGAGTATACCGGGATAAAATATGCCTATTACACTCACAAATAACATGGCATTCTAGTGGTAATATAATTTTCAAAATTGGTTCAGTAGATCCAGAGATTATCTCCTAGAAACATTTTTTTATAATATTAGTATAGATTTATATTTAAAACTAGCGGGCGCTCGCGACTTCGCCCGCGTGGAATTCAGTTTTTCACAAATCCCACGGGAAACATGGATTTTCCGGGATAAAAGTAGCTTGTGTGCTAATCCAGATTAAAATTTATTTTCATTCCAAATTTCAGCCAAATCGCCGCATAATTGACAAAGTTTCATACAAACTTTCATCCCCTATTTTTTCCGTTTGGGGAAAGAATTGATTAAAACCCTTTCTTTGCGGATGCCTACGTCATAACATCTACCTGCATGTCAAATTACAGCCCGATCCGCCTAGTGGTTTGGGCTGTGCGTTGATTGATCA
Organism: Bicyclus anynana; assembly: GCF_947172395.1. Taxonomy (NCBI): domain Eukaryota; kingdom Metazoa; phylum Arthropoda; class Insecta; order Lepidoptera; family Nymphalidae; genus Bicyclus; species Bicyclus anynana. The sequence continues at coordinate 10,793,174 of NC_069102.1, read as the reverse complement.
CTAATCTCGGGAACTATTCCGATCCGAAAAATTCTTTCAGTGTTAGAAAGCCCATTTATCGAGGAAGGCTATAGGCTATATATTATCCCCGTACTCCTACGGAAATGAGAACCACGCGGGTGATACCGCGCGGCGTCAGCTAGTTATAAATATGTGTCATAAATCTTCTTTATGCTTAGAAGTTTAGAAAGTTTAATTTAAAGTTATTGGTTCTTATAGCTAACAATGACTTAAGCTGACTTAAGTTAAATCATCACTATTGCCCTATTTAAATGGCCTATGCTGTGACTTTACTTGGATACATGAAGTAGTTTGTGCCCACCAAGCTGCTCGTATGCGGGTTGGCGGGCTTAGAATGTTAATGTATATCTGTAACGATCATTGTGTTAATGATAATGACCAGTACATACCTATAGCTTGTCTTGAGTTCAGTTTTATGTTGAGCGTGAACACCGTCACGCTGCTGGTCACAATGGTTTTATGTCATAACGTTTTGAAGTATAATTGGTCATAAGTATGGGCATGGAAAACAACAGCCAGGGAGGTGAGTGTTAATGCATACTAAAAATACCTTTAAATCTACACCCATCACAAGTCCTGGAACTTGCTCGAGATGTTTCCTCTAACACAAGATGTTGCTTAATCCCTGTCACTACTACCTGTCGGGTTATAACTAAGACATCAATGTCTAATAATTAAACAATTTTAGGTTGACAATTTTTACACGGTGGATGAAGAAGACGTGTCTTCCATGTCCACCACAGAAGATCGCAGAAGCTACGGGAAATGAGTTTTACGTTTTTTCATATTTTGAGGACATTCTGCGAGTTGTGTCCATCAATGACGTCACGCTACTAATACAGGACACTATTTATCGACTCACCCAGGATATCAATGTCTACATTCAAAAGTAAGAATCAAGTTTATCAATATATGCGGTACACCGCATATGCGGTGTGGCTAAAAAATCTTCTATACCTACCGTTCGAAAAACATAACTTCAACTTGGTTTAGCATTGAAAGGGGAGGTATAATAAAATAATAAAGCTAATATTTGCTTCGTATCGTATGCCTTAATAAAGGGTAGTTGTGACCATGTTTAAGAATGAACTTTAAACTTAAGTTAAATAAATATTCACGATGTCAAAAAGACCTGTAATCACAGCTATGAGGAGCCACGAGCAACTTGTGACTTATGTTGTAAATCGTACACCGAGAGATGTAATTGAAAGTAGCCCATCTGTTTGTAATCCGTATCCGCTCCTCAGACCAATTTCCTCTATACCGTTAACTATTACTATAAAAAAGAAAAAATCTTTTAACCCATTAGTAATTATTTGTAAGCAAATAAGCGGTATGTGTAAAATGGTTCAAAAAATTCATTTTGTTGATTTTTTCCTAGATGGCAGAAATATCAGCACCTATGGGCCTTCGACAAACACCTTTCGTGTGAGAAATACATTCAGAAACACGAACAAATACAGAAATACGATGAAAAGTTTTTCTTCTTCGAGGACATAATAGCAGATTTAGACAACCACGTCAAATTTGTCGACGTTGGTGCCATAAGGGTGAACTTGCGGCCCATAATACAACAAATACAAGGTCATGCGCAAGAGTGGAAAACTATACTTGGTCAATCCATCGCTTCAAAGACTAGGATGAATATGTATGATTTGAAAAACCAAATTGAGGTAATTTGTGCTTAGCAAAAATTTCACAAACGATACAACAAGCAACATAGTAAAGCGTATTTATACCTATCAAAGATGATCACTATCATCTTCCATTAGTTTTTAGTAATATAAGTATGTTTTTAATTATTCTCCTCCTAGCTGCCTAAACTACTGTAAAAGTCTTTTTTATCATCGTCAGCATATTCTTAATTATGATGATGACCACGCATTGCCTCTCTACTTTAAAGAAGGATTTATCTCTTAGATAGGTAGATAAATTCTTTATTGCACATGAAAAATATAAAACAATATACATCAAATAATAAAAAAAGTAGTTAGTTCCTTAGTAGCTTTAGTCTTCGACGCTCCTCTAAAACAGGTTTATGGGGTAAACTGTACAATTTAACAATTGCAGTCTCTTCGTACAACGATGAACATGAACATCAAAGGTCTGGAGGACTTCAAATTGGTGATGGCGACGATCTCCCTGGTACAACAGCTTACCATCACAGCCGAGGTTAAGTTTAAGAACATGCAAGAAATCTTCCATATGTTGAGACAACATGGTATTGATGTAAGTTAGCTTTAGGCTTTAAATAATTTTGTTTTTGAAGTAATACTTCGTTACCCTTGACTTGGGGAGTAAGCTGGGTGAATGTGTTACATAATGTATAAGCTGGCGAGGCGGCTGGTGAATATGTTACATAATGCGGAACGTTGAGAGGGAGAGCTAAAGAAAACTTACTTCGGTTGTGTGGTCTAAAGCATACTCGTTTTCGAAGAGATACCTTCGTATGGGAGGGTGAACGTAACGCGTTACAGCTGAAGTTGGCACGTTTGATACTTGCACTTGTCATAGCGAACTTCGGACTGATTATACGACCACAACTATTTTAAAAGTTTCTATGTTGTTTCTGTCAAAATGTTCTTTTGCCTCTTTCACCTCTCCGACAATAGAGGATTCTTAATTAACCTCAATAATTAAATAAAACTAATCTGTCAAGCGTCCCGAAATGTACACGTTTTTTTTAGATATGTCTCTTGAGATGAGAGAGATCTTTGCTATGTCTCTCTCTCATATGAAAAGAATAACATTATAGTTTAAGTCATGTATGTTTTCTTATTCGTTCTAAATTTCTGCGCGTTTTTATCACCGAAAAAATCTTCTACAGAACATTAAAAAATTATAAAATTACAATCGCTCTTCGTTATACATAATTATGTATAGATTTTATTATTATTTCAGGTGTCAGATGATGACTTATTATTTGCTAAAAAATTGGAAAGTTCCTGGGGCAGTTTGTATCACACGTCACTGTTCCGTGCGAAAACATTGGAGCAAACTAAAGAGAAGTTCTCAAAGATGAACGTGATTGAAATATCCAAGTTCCTGAAAGAGTTGGATGACTTTGTAGAGAAGTTTGACAAAGAGGGACCTAGCACAGTCGGGGAAGACATGGACAGGGGACTACTGCTTATGGAGGTAAGCTGTGTTTTTTTTTTCAGATTATAGAAGAATGTATGCGAGCGAAATGGGTATGTTGAGAGTGCGGTTGACTAGTACTAAAATAAGGTATGATGATACTAAAGAAGAGGAAGTTTGAAAGCGGTGGTATTAACAGAAAAGTTGAAGAGTTAAAGGTTAGATTGCTATAGACATGTGATGCGGAGGGATGAAAGATATAATTAGTACCAGATGAATGTAAACATTGTTATTGGAAGCACACAAGAGGAGAGCAAGGCCAAAGAAGATATTTCTTCTTATCAGCATTCCTAAGTCTATGGACACAGAACGGTCTGCGGTTAGGCCGACCAATCAGGAGCAAGAGCAGTTGAAGATTGTAATTTAACGGTTTCACTTCCTACATATTATAATATACCGAAAAATAATAAATTGTAATCAGTATTTTCAGTTCACAATATGACGGCAGATTATAATATCATGAGGGAGATTATAAACCAACTTATTTTAAAATCTAACGGTGACATATACACACTAAAAGTTGACTGAAGATGACTTATTGCGTTCATTTATAGACAACACAAGCACAGTGAAAAAAAAACATTAGATATATTTTTTTTTTTTTATATGAAAAGAATTTATTTTCATTTACATTTTATAAAAGTAACTATTGGAGGCGCCGGGTATCGATCCCGGTACCTCTCGCATGCTAAGCGAGCGCTCTACCATCTGAGCTACGCCCCCTGATACAGTTACGACCAAAAATCTTATACTTAATAATTATAAAGTGAATGTACGTGACCTTTAAAACGCTACGTTTTGTTTTGCAATCATCTTACGTAAAGCATATTTAGTAAATAGTAACACAAACTTAGGCCGCGATTTTGTCTGTGTCATTATCAGCCCTAACGACCCACTACAGTGGATATGGAGCTTAGAACTACCACGCTGTATCAGTGTGGGTTCGCGGAATTACAATGATAATGTTAACGTCTAAATTGACCACTATGAGAATAAAATAATGATAATGACAGACCGACGCCGACGGCTTATGGTAGGCGTCAACTGATCCGCATTGTATGTATCGGACGCATCGCATCAAACGGATTTTAATATTCTTTGTATAGAAAGTCATAGTGCTTCCACTGATCCACATCGTACGTAAAACGTATCTACTATAAAATTAAAACTTCGTTTGTTACGATGCGTCCAATACCTACGATGCGGATCAGTGGACGCTTACCATAATCGTGCTCTCCGAGGCACAGGGTGTAGCACCATCAAAGTCAAAGTCAAAATTCATTTATTTCAAATAGGCTTAGTTTACAAGCTCTTTCGAAACGTCAGGTAATAATATTAAACTTAAGATAATGGTGATAATAATTATTCGAAAACTTAAAATTAAAGTCACGAGGGTTCCAAACGCGCCTTTGTCCGAGAAGCATCAACTTCCCAACTTACCAAATAACTCTCGACTATTTCTCGAACGTAAAAAAAATTAATATTTCATAAACCCAGGATTAAAACCCTGGACCTCGTGATCTACAGCTGCATAGGTAACCACTTAGCCAACGAGGCAGTGTATTGAAGTATTATAATTGTGGAATGCTTAAAAGGTCACGTACGAATATTGCGTATGTTTAATTATACTTTCACTTGCATTATAATAATTATAGTGGTAACGAGCATGTATGTCTTGATATATTTTAACATTATGTATATCAGGGGGCGTAGCTCAGATGGTAGAGCGCTCGCTTAGCATGCGAGAGGTACTGGGATCGATACCCGGCGCCTCCAATTATTTTATAATATCTGTTTTTATAATTTCAATAAAAAATCTTCTCAATCTTTTGAAATTTTAATAAAAAATCTCAATCTTAATCAAGTATGATCTGAAATTTAAGTCCCGATAACTCCACTGTTAAGGGGTGGGTTACAATTCCTAAGGTGTAAGTTAATTGTCGCATGCCCATTCATAAATCAGCGCATTCATATATCTTTGCGCTTATTTGCGAGGGGATATTGGTCATATTAGAGCTGTGACAGCCCAGTGGATATAACCTTTGCCTCTGATTACAGTAGGTGTGGGTTCGAATCCTATCCGGGGCATGCATCTCCAATTTTTCAGTTGTGTGCATTTTAAGAGATTAAATATCACGTGTCACAATCGGTGAAGGAAAACATCGTGGGGAAACCTGCATACCAGAGATTTTTTTAATTAATTTATTTATTTATTTTTATAGGGTACCAACAGGTTATGACAAATTAAAATTGAGTTTTACAAAAACATAGATTAGTGAAGAACATGCGTAATTTAGTACTCGAATAGATACATAAAAATAATTAAAAGAATAATAAATAGGTTAATTAGACTAAATTAGGGAGAAAACTGTTTTAGATTTGCGTGCGTGTGTGAAGTCTGCCAATCGGCATTGGGCCGGCGTGGTGGACTAATGGCCTATTGGTATATGGGTTAATAATGATGATTGGTCATATTTACATGATATGGCAAATATTTTTTTTTATAAATTTAACTACTTCGTTGGTCTAGTAGTTACTGGTTAAAGTTAGGCTTTGGACGGATGGTGATAAACAAAAAATAATAACCCCTAGCTTAGTTTTTTGTGGGCTCTTTTCGGACCAAGGAGCTGTGGAACCTCTGGTAACTTTTATTTTAAGTTTTCTTTTAATAATTATTATAATAATTAATCAACAGTAAAAAAAACATCTGGTTATAGCTTGGCAACTTCGTTCGTAACACTCACGATGCTCCACACGGGCCGGGGGGCGTGTAGCGATGAATGAAAACCCCACAACTGATGCACCTCACTTCACCGCTATCACGATTTCACACCCGCGCAGTCTTTCCCCGCGTCGCCCGCAAATCATGCGAGTATCATCAAAGAACCTGCCAGACTAAAGTAACAACTTTTGATAAACTACCCTCCTCCCAATTTGTATCAATAACGAGGTTAATAAAAGTTGTTACTAACCAGCTGTTTTTTTTTTTTTATTGTTGCTTAATTTATTTATAGTTATACAACTTAACAGCAACTACTACAAATTGCGTGTACATTATCTCGTTCCGACGCTCAGAATTTTTTATTTCCTGGTAACTCAATTAGCTACCAGAATCAAGAATTTTCGTAAATAAAAAAGCTGATCGTCTCATCGAGATGAAGCTACTCACGAAAAATTTACTTTATAATAATCAATTGTACAAAATGTTCCCGGAGTAATTTAAATAAATGATAGAAAAAAAAATATATTACCGCATGTTAAGAAAGGACTTGTAAACTAAGCCTAATCGATTTAATGATTACACAATTTAATTTGCAGGAATATACTAAATACTTCGACGAACTAGAATCTAGGAAGAGGGCGTTGCAACAAGCTGAGCAGCTCTTCGACAATCCCCTCGCTGACTTCTCCACCTTCAACCGAGCCAAGACCGACTTCAATGCGATGGAACAAATCTACAAAATATACAAGGCGCAAAAGAGTGCGAGGGAACTGTGGGCTAAGACTTTGTGGGTCAATTTGAACCCACAGGCATTGGTTGATGGCATCGAGCAGTTCTTCAAGGAATATAGGTGAATCCATTTAGAAAATAGGTTTATCTGTCTTTCTGTTTGTCCGAGCTTATCTTTGGAACGGCTGAACCGGATTTTAATGGGACTTTCACTGGAAAGTAGAGTAACATATATTTTTATCCCAAAGAATCTTTTTTTTAATTTTGAGATCTGTGAAAAACTGAATAGCACGTGTGTCCGATAGTAAATAAATTAAAATATAACACATATATACGAGAGTTGAAAATCTGACAATACCGTCAGTGTCTAACAGGGTATACCACTAGGGCCGTTCTTGTTGAATTGATGAACTTTACAAAATGTTGATGTACCTACTCAACATGTCGCGTATTTGTTTTTTTTAAAAAAAGCTCGTTTGTGTTTTGGTATCGTGTAAATAACTCTATTCGTTTGAGGAATGACCGGCACTTTAATTTTATTTATATGTATTGATGATTTATTATATAGGTGAAGGATCACTTCAATATGAATGTTTCCAAAATTTCAGGAAGCTAGCGAAACCAATCCGCCTCAGTCCCACCGGTGTGACACTAGACACTAAAATGAAACAGTTCAAAAACGTGGTCCCACTGATGGTGTCCCTCAAAAACGAGGCAATGCGCGAACGGCACTGGAAGGAATTGATGGCAAAAACAGGTAAGTAATAAATTTTAAACATCTTTTTTCAACCCCCAAAGTAAAAAGAGGGGAGTTTTAAGTTTGACATGTCTGTCTGTCTGTTTAGTTAATTTAGTTTTTATTTTGCATGAAAACTTATGGGCGAGTGTTCTATATGTTTGATGAAATGTTTATGAATGTCTGCAAATATACTCGAGTCTCAAATGAAAGTGCACTTGATCGAGAGTGTAATTAAAATGTATGACAAATATTTGATGACAAAAGATGGAAGCGGGCTTACTTGGTAGAGGTACTTTCAAGTCCACCCACTACCCATAACTCTGACGGTTTCTACGCAGCATATCGTACTGGAACTCTAAATCGCTTTACTTCTTTGCCTGTAAGGTGGTAACATCAGACATGAGCCTATTTCATCATTATCAACCCATATTCGGCTCACTGCTGAGCTCGAGTCTCCTCTCAGAATGAGAGGGGTTAGGCATTGGCCTAACCCCTCTATAATTTCATAGCGTGGTCGACTATTGAGTCGACCACGCTGGCCCAATGCGGATTGGCAGACTCCACATACGCAGAGAATTAAGAAAATTCTCTGGTATGCAGGTTTTCTCACGATGTTTTCCTTCACCGTTTGAGACAAGTGATATTTAATTTCTTAAAATGCACACAACTGAAAAATTGGAGGTGCATGCCCCGGACCGGATTCCAACCCACACCCCTCGGAATCGGAGGCAGATATCATATCCACTGGGCTATCACGGCTTATAAATTACATTAGATGTGTCAATATAATTTCTCAGGTCAAGATTTTGATATGTCGCCGGAAAGATTTACACTGGAAAATATGTTTGCTATGGAATTGCACAAATATCAAGACGTTGCGGAAGAAATAGTAAACCATGCTATAAAGGTAATTAATAATATAAGGCATAAGAAGGCCATAAGGCATAGTCACACATCGGGCGATGGAACGAGCTACGTTAGGAGTATCTCTGCGTGATCGAATCAGAAATGAGGAGATCCGCAGAAGAACTAAAGTCAACGACATAGCTTAACAAGTTGCGAAGCTGAAGTTGCGAAGCCGATAGACGTCCACTGCAGGACACAGGCCTTTTGTAGGGACTACCAAACATTACGATACTGAGCCATCAGCTTCCAGCGAATCCCTGCGACTCGCTTGATGTCCACCTGGAGGGGGAGGGGGGGTCGACAAACACTGCGCTCTCAACAGTTGCTCTTTTTAAAAAATCATACAGTATCATAATTTACAATTGATGATAACATTACAATTTTTTATAGTTTTACTTTTTGTGTGAAGGTGGAAGCTGATTCAACGGCCTCCAAGCAACTTTGTCATTAAGGAACTCATCGATGGTGTAGTAATCTCGACTAAGCAAATGTTTTTTAACACATTGCTTAAAGCTATGCATTAGCAGGTCCAATGCATAGCTATAAGCAATGTGTTAAAAAACTTCAGTTTCGCCTCATTTCTGATTCGATCACGTTGAGATAGTCCTAACATAGCTCTGACCCTTCTTATGAGGCCAATAGTTAGCGACCTAAGAAGTTAAATGATGTTATATATTAATACATTAGGAACTGGCAATTGAACGTGGCGTAAGGGACGTCCAGGAGACGTGGGCTAACATCGCGTTCACTGTGACCAAGCATTTCAACCGCGGTGAGGACAGAGGATACACACTCAACCCATGCGACGAGATCACAGTGAAAGTGGATGACGATGCAATGGCACTGCAAAGTATGGCAGCATCACAGTAAGTATTATAAAAAGAAAATAAATATTATCTACAAGCCAACGTCCTGCGGTTTCAACCGCGTTGTTCCCGTTCCCGTAATTATACAGGGATAAAATATAGCCTATGACACTCACAAAGAACGTGGCTTTCTAGTGGTAAAAGAATTTTCAAAATCGGTTTAGTAGATCCAGAGGTTATCCCCTACAACACCACAAACTTTACCTCTTTATAGTATTAAAACAATTGAAATGCTATGTAGCAATTCTGTAGGTAACAGGTAACTTTAGTTCTGAATTATCTTGATATTTTTTCCAAAATATAGAAAAAAACGAAAATAAATTAAATTATTATAAAATCAAAGCTTCCAAAATTTTTATCCTAAAAGAGAATAAGTTATTTATCTTTATGTAATATTGGATCATTATACAGGATGCTGGGGAGTATTCCTTATAATCCTGGGGTTATATTCTTTACAGAAAATTAATTAAACATGTTTAAGGAACGTGTGTTCTAAAATTAATATTTTCGGAGTAAATAATATTTCATATGTGCATATAAGGAAAACTTTTTAAGATCTATCTCGTAGATCTTAAAAAGTGTTCCTTATATGCATCCTTGTAATTATGACGTAGCCAAGTTTTACGAATTTTTAAATGCAAGGATAGATAAAGGCGTGTGTTACATGGATATTCGGAATTATTTGAATTACTTTGTATGAAAACATAAAGAGTTTTAATGTTATAGTTGAAAAAATTAGTTATACAGTTAAGGAGCCCTTTAAGTGGACTTTTCAACAACTTGAAGTTATAGAAAACACTCCCGAGCACCCTATATTGATATCAATAAACTTTCAGGTTCATAGGACCATTTTTGACGGTAGTTCAAACGTGGGAGAGGCGCTTATCTCTGATTTCCGAAGTAATTGAGGAATGGTTAGCAACGCAGAGGAAATGGCTTTATTTGGAAGGGATTTTCGTAGGAGGTGATATTCGGACGCAATTGCCTGAAGAGGCTAAAAAGTTTGATGATATTGACAAAGCATTCAGGAAGGTATTTATCACAAGAATTTCAACCTTAAAAGTATTTGAAATTTATATAAGTCAAAAGTCAAGGTATTTCAATTAGGCTTAGTTTACAAGCACTTTCGTTTACAAGTCGTTTACGAGACAAACATCAGGTAAATGGGCTATCTAACACTGAAGGAATTTTTCAAATCGGACTACTAGTTCCTGAGATTAGCGCGCTCAATCAAACAAACTCTTCAGCTTTATAATATTAGTATAGATGGTGACAATAATTTGTCAAAACTATATCAAAATAAAGTTACGAGGGTTCAACATTACTTTCAGCTGGATATAGGCCTCTTTTACTGACTTTAAAATACGTCTTGACTTTTGTGCCAGCATTCAGAGGCTCAAAGCCGTGCTAAGACTTTCTTTTTTTTCATTTATTGACTTTTGACTGCTATTTCGTAGATAATGCTGGATACTGCAAAGAGACTAAACGTAGTTGATTGCTGCACAATTAGCGGAAGACTGGAAGAATTCATCAACTTGGGATTAGGTCTTCAGAAGTAAGTTGCATTAAGTCAAAATATTTAATTTTGTTTACCTTAACTATTAGGTATACTACAGTCTGGCAAATTGGTTAACACTCCAATGATATGCGGGCGACGGGTGGAAAGACTGCGCGGGTGTGGAATCGTGCGTGCTGGGAAGTGACGTGAATCAGTCATGAGTTTTTCATTCATCGCTAAACGCCCTCCGCCCCGCGCGTAACATCGGGAGTGTTAAGAAAGAATTTTATAAGCAATAAGCAATCAACATTTTTGACAATACAAACGTATGATAATTTCCGGATTCGTTTCATAAACATTGGTTGATAAAAAGTTAAGTTTGACAAGCAACTTTGTCAAACATGTTTGACCGTTGCCATTATGCCTGTATCATTTCAGATGTCAAAAATCACTCAACGATTATTTGGATTCCAAAAGACGGATCTTTCCGAGATTTTTCTTCATTTCCACCGACGAGCTGTTGTCTATTCTCGGAAGTAGTGAATGCAGTTGTGTACAAGAGCATATGATCAAGGTCAGGACATTCTAAAACATGTAATACTAGCTGATGCCACGCGGTTTTACCCGCGTGGTTTCCGTTCCCGTAGGAATACGGGATGATATGATGCCTATAGTTTTCCTCGATAAATGGGCTATCTAACACTGAAAGAACTATCTAACACTTTTTCAAATCGGACCAGTAGTTCCTGAGATTAGCGCGCTTTCAATCAAACAAACAAGCAAACAAATTCTTCAGCTTTATAATATTAGTATAGATTTACTGTCTATCTATCTAAGTCAAAACTAAAGTGAAAAATATGTATTCAATAAAATTGGTCAACATTATTTTGACGTCAATTAGTAATTTTTACATTAAAGTAGTAAGTTCGTGATACCCCATGATATGACCTCTGCCTCTGATTCCGGAGGGTGTGAGTGTGACCTACAACTTTTCAATTTCGTACATTTTAAGAAATTAAAATCACGTGTCTCAAACGGTGAAGGAAACACATCGTGAGGAAACCAGCGTACTTGAGAATTTTCATAATTCTTTACATGTGGGAAATCTGCTAATCCGCATTGGCCCAGCGTGGTGGACTATTGGCCAAACCCCTCATTCTGAGAGAAGACTCGAGTTCAGCAGTGAGCCGAATATGGGTTGATAATGACTGAGCTATCTCTCCTAGTTATTTAGTTTGGCTTCGATAAAACTCACAATCTGTAGTACATTTCAATGTAATTTTTTTTGTCGTCGTTTCAATATTTCAATGTAATTTTATACTATGTCAGTTTTTACTTTGGCAGGAGATGACTTATTTCGGTCCCCAAACAGCAATCTGAACGAAAATTGGTGAATAATTAAAATTCTTTCAACTTTTTTTTAATAGACATGCCGTTGAGAGGTTGTTGATTAAATTTCAAAAGTTTTCTATTTTCTTGAAGAAAATTCCGCTCTATATTTAGGCTTTAGTATTATGACTAGCGTACGCCCGCGACTTCGTCCTCGTGAAATTCAGTAATTCAGCGGGTAGAAAAGTAGCCTATGTATTAATCCAGAGAAAAATCTATTTTCATTCCAAATTTCAGCCAAATCGCTTTAGCCGCCGCGTAAAAGAGGAACAAACATACTTACACACTTTCACAATTAGACAGGACTTTCGCCTTTATAATATTAGTGTGATAACTTTTATATATTTTCTTTTACACTTTCAGATGTTTGACAATATTCGTGCTCTGGATTTGTACGTGGATCACACGAATCGCCCGGTTGCCGCTAAAATGATATCTGCTGAAGGCGAGGTTTGTTTTAAAACACATTCTTTTATTGAAAACGTCATATACGAGTAGGTAATTATATGATTTTGTTGTCTAAACCTCGTAAACTTACTCATAGCAACAATTTATAAAGCCTTTTATTAATTTTTTGTCCTTTTTCTTTGCAGATAATGGACTTTCGTTACGTGGTTTACACTGAAGGGAGGGTCGAAGACTGGATGAATTTAGTTTTGATCGAAATGCGCAACACCAATAAGTTTATTACCAAGAAAGCTATCTTCTATTACGGCAAAAACTGGAGGACTCCCAGGTTTTGTTAACATTTTGATTTTTAACCATCATTAACATAGATTTTCTTACAGAATTAAATAATTATTTATTACAATTATAATATTTATATTAGCATAAAATTGGGACGTTCTCTGGCCATGTATAAATGCATTAACAATGAATTTTTAAATGATTTAGCTATCATCTGGGAAAACCATTGAAAAAAATCCAAACGGCAACACCACCTGACGCAGAAGCTTTAAATTTTTCAGGAACCTTTTTTTGTTTAAAGGCATAAATAAATTAATTTTTCATTGTTCATTACAAGTTTGACAACGCCTATGTCTATTGAAAAAACGTATTGTTTTTAAATGAATATGAAAGATAGGAAGGATCGTTTTTGATAACTGTAGAATTTATTGCCCGCTGTTCTAATCAGATCCTTTATTCCTAACCGAACACTAGTCACTACAAACACACAAACCTAACATTACAAAAGTGCATGTGAACTAAGAGCGATGCTTTATTAGTGCGTACTGTGTAGCGTTGCCTCGGCGCAACGGATCAGGGCAATGTATGCCACATCTGTATCGCGATAATGCAAGACGACGCACGCACACAGTCAATTCTCAATGCAAACAACAAAATAATGCAAAACAAATAAGCATTGACCTTCGTCCGGCATCGTGAAACGTTTCTTGCGACGACACATTGCTTTAATGTAGCATTACATTTAAAATATATCATGGAAAACCACGCAGCGTCAAAACTGCGACAAAGCAACGCACTAATAGGGTAATGCTCTAAGGCTACTTAAAATAAATGAAATTTTAATTTAGAACGGACTGGATAATGGAATATCAAGGAATGGTGTGTCTGGCTGCCAACGGTGTGTGGTGGACTGCTGAGACGGAGGAAACATTCATAAGAATCAGAAATGGTAACAAACGAGCAATGAAAGAACATTTACAACAACAGAATGAGCAGCTAGATGGACTTGTGGTGAAAGTAAGGCAAGGTACGAGTGTAACAGATGACTTAGTCTGTAGCCAAATTTGTTTTGTTTTTTTTATATAAAATGCAGCCTAAGTACATATAAATTGGTCTAATAGCAGGACAACGTTTATCTGGTCAGCTAGTATTAATTAAAAAGCTGATGGCAGCACTTTCTGCTAAGAGTTCGATAGCTTAGGCGTAAATTTTTCTTTCATTGGGAGAAATGACGAATCTATACTAATAATATAAATCTGAAAAGTTCGTTTATTTGTTTGTTTCTTTGCTTCAACGCACTAACATCAGGGACTACGTCAGCTAGTGCAAAAATAAAGCTATACGACACTTATTAGAAGGTGATAAAACTGGCCCATATTATTATATCAAAGTTGACACGTCATGACCTTATTTGTGATTATAGATTTAACCTCCAACGATCGACTCAAGTTCCGAACTATCACAACAATAGATGTCCACGCTCGTGATATCATTGAAGGATTTGTTCGCGACAATGTTACCGAAGCCGCCGAGTTTGAGTGGGAGAGCCAACTTAGATTTTATTGGCAGAAAAAAGATGACAACCTTTGGATTAAGCAGTGTACAGGTACGGTAAGGGCGATGCATCATTAGTGCTTTGCGTTGCATCGTCCTAAGGGATCAACGCACTATATGCCAAATGTGCGTTGCTATGACGCACGACGTTGCAGCGCAAAACAGGACGGCACACAAAAGTTTAATGTAATATGGCATATAAAAAATATACAGAAATCGGAGATGCAACACAATACGCTAATGAAACAGATGTTTAAAGGTTACAAAAAAAATTATATTTATTTTTTAATAATAGTAAATTGGAAAAGTTTATTTTGTTCATCATATTTATTATCAGTTGCTCTAGATCTAGAGTAATCTCTTAAATTATTTAAAATTACACAGATTACATTAGGTTGATGTGATCATAATATTGATAATGTATTCAGCTGAAAATCAGCGCCGTGTATTATACTTGTACGTAATGCACGGCATATGCTGAGCTGTATACCTTTTCTTTTAAAGGGTTACAGACAAACATGCTGTCTTTAGGGTAAGGTACTGTTTGTAACTTTTAAATCTGAATAAATTTATAAATTCTTGATAAAATCATTCTATATTAATATTGTAAAGAACATTGAATAGTCTTCAAAACTACTGGAATGGTTTGAAAAATTTACCATTATAATCCTGCATAATCTTTGATGAACATTGGCTATATTTTATCCCTATTCCGGGAACTATGCGGGTGAAACTGCGTGGCAATGACTAGTCAGAATAATTCTTCATTGAACTTTTCAGGGTTGTTCGAATACGGATACGAGTACATGGGCTTGAACGGCCGCCTCGTGATCACGCCGCTAACTGATCGTATCTATCTAACCATTACTCAAGCGCTTACTATGCAACTCGGCGGCGCTCCCGCTGGTAATCATTGTATTATTCTTATTGGTATTATTATCTTTACTAATATTATAAAGCTAAAGAGTTTGTTTGTTCGATTGACCGCGCTAATCTCAGGAACTACTGGTCTGATTTGAAAAATTCCATCATTGTTAGATAGCCCATTCATCGAGGAAGGCTATAGACTATTTATTATCTACGTATTCCTACAGAAAGGGGAACCACACGGGTGAAACCGCGAGGCGTCAGCAGTGCAAAAGACAGATTATCGCTTTGACTTTGGATGTAGTAGTTAGTTGACATAACAAATCCCTTTGTGTGTGTTAACTAAATGAATAATGCACTAGAAGGCGTGTGGCATAGAAAGTCCTTTTACCACCATACTGGTGTTTAGCAACCGATCACACACAGTTAATGTTAATTTATACTCATGTTGCTGCCCTGCTAGAGCTTCGAATGTGACCAACTATAAAGTTATAGATTAGGTATAGTATGATCACAGAACAGACATCGCTAAAAGCTGAGTATGAGTGTTCGAAATTATTCAAAAATATGCGCAGGAAATCCGTTGCAACAACGTAACGCTAATGAGGTATCTCCCTCCGATAGGGTATAAAATATTATCACTAATGTCAGTACTGATTCAAAAAATATTTACAGGACCTGCAGGAACTGGCAAGACGGAAACAACAAAGGACCTAGCTAAAGCCCTAGGTTTGCTGTGTGTGGTGACGAACTGTGGCGAGGGCATGGACTTTAGAGCCGTCGGCCAAATTTTAGCCGGCTTGTGCCAGTGCGGTGCTTGGGGATGTTTCGATGAATTCAATCGTATCGATATCTCAGTATTGTCTGTGATATCGACTCAGTTGCAATGTATACGGAGCGCTTTGCTTATGAAATTGAAACGGTTTACGGTGAGATATTTATTTATACTGGTTACTATAGACCTCATTATTTCTACTTCTAAGGTACAAGGTAGTAGTCACAAGCCAATTTAAAATATTAAGACCATTATGATTTCTGTAAGTCTATGTCACTGCCTCGTTGGACCTATGTGCAAAATCAAAATCAAAAATCATTTATTTCAAGTAGGCTCAGTTTACAAGCACTTTTGACACGTCAGTTGACTATTTGTAAAGATTCTACCACCGGTTCGGAAGGCAGGTTCTGCTGAGAAAATACCGGCAAGAAACTCAACAGTTGCTCTTTTGAAAAAGTCATACAGTATTATAATTTACAATTGATAACAATTACTGTTTACATTTCTTATAGTTTTACTTTCTGTGTGAAGGTGGAAGCTGATCCAACGGCCTCCAAGCATCTTTATCATTAAGGAACTCATCAATGTTGTAGTACCCTCGACTAAGTAAATGTTTTTTAACACATTGCTTAAAGCTATGCATTGGCAGGTCCATCACAGTCTTGGGGATCTTATTATAGAAGAGTACACCCAAACCTACAAAAGATTTTTTTACTCTTTGGAGACGATATGCAGAAATAACTAACTTATGCCCGTGTCTAG
This sequence comes from Bicyclus anynana, assembly GCF_947172395.1. Lineage (NCBI taxonomy): Eukaryota > Metazoa > Arthropoda > Insecta > Lepidoptera > Nymphalidae > Bicyclus > Bicyclus anynana. Next base: position 10,776,521 of record NC_069102.1, on the reverse strand, counting down.
TAAGACGTGGGTTTAAGTCTCCTTTTCGTTTGTACAAATTAATATTTTGTCTTACATATACTATACTGTTATATATATATTGACAGGCTACTGTTAGTATACCTATTTCTTTTGACGAAGTGACTCGCGTGATTTTAATTGATATATTGCTCGAATTGCTCTTTTTTGAAGTACAAATATAGATTGTATATCGGCAGCCTTGCCCCACAATAAAATACCGTAAGACATTACGCTATGTGGTTTCGGATCCTTAGATGCTCAGTTTGAGTCTAGCTCCCCCCCCCCCCCCCACCCCAGCACGCACGTCGATTCTCTTTCTACGATCGCTAACGCTTCGAAAACTAGAAAGATGTATGAGAATGACACAAACTTGATCACGTGACCTGTAATAGCAAATGTCATCGACGTGCTACTTGGCTAGGAGGGCTGATTTGGGCTAAGTAAAGTAAGTTTTTTGTATTAACGTGGTACTACAACTTCGTGCTCCATATTAATGACGTCGGGCCCGATAATTAAAAATTTTCCGATGAGTTGATACCCTCCTCCTTTTTTCGAAGTCGGTTAAAACAGGTTGACAGTGTTAGCACAATCTTAAACAAACTTATTTTTTTTAGTTTGAAGGTCAAGAGATCGCAATGGATAGTAAAGTGGGCATCTTCATCACTATGAATCCAGGTTACGCGGGTAGGACGGAGTTGCCCGAGTCAGTGAAGGCACTGTTTCGTCCAGTCGTGTGCATTCTGCCTGACTTGGAAATGATTTGTCAGATATCACTGTTCTCTGATGGGTTTCTGACTGCTAAAGTAAGCTTTATGTTTTACGCTTTCGCTTTTAGTTTTATCAGAATTTTGTATTGTGATTTTGTAAGAGATGTCGCTTTGTTTTGCTAAAATTGTCATATATATATGTTACCGTTACATTGTAAAATACATTACTTTATAATCTCACTCGTGATGTTATACTTAATCTACCGTCATATTGTGAACTGAAAATATTGATTACAATATAACGTGTTATTTTTCGGTATATTATAATCTATCGGAAGTGAAACTGCCCTTGGTCTTCTAAAGAAATAGTAGACCAAGGGCAGATTGACTGTCTAATAAATAGTATTAAAAATGGCAATAGAGTACAGAGTAAAATATTTGAAAATTAATTTCTGTTCTTTGGAACACGATAATTTCCGGTTAGAGAGGTTAGTTAGAGAGGTTAGTCCTAGAGTAAACACTTAACTAGTAAATACCTACTGAAGCAACCCTGATTTTTTGTATCTTAGGTATTAGCTAAGAAAATGACAGTCCTATACAAAGTGGCTCGCGAACAACTGTCAAAACAATCTCACTACGATTGGGGTCTGCGAGCATTGACTGCTGTGTTGAGAATGGCGGGGAAACTACGACGAGATTCTCCGGGGCTCAGTGAGATTATGGTGCTTATGAGGGCTTTGAGGTAAAAAAGAAATTATTTTTTTATAGTAGGCAATATTTGACGAAGGTCTGTTAAGTAAAGTGGAAGACTGGAGGACCAGGAATGCCTTGCAAGATTTTGTTTTCACTACAACCTACAACATGATGGTTATTTTATTTTTGATTGGTATACTACGCTTATTCATTATGAAGGTACCTTCATAATGAATAAGCGTAGTAAGCGCGTTCCACCACAGACCTATTAATTGCTTACCTATTACCAAGCGTGATTGCAGTCAAGCGGTTGTGTATTATAACACAACAAAAAACCCATTGCCTATAATAATATAGGTGCTAGAAAGAACCAGAGGGTCTACCAGGGTATTTAGTTAACGAATGAGACTAATATCTTAGCATTTTAATATATAAATTCCCGTAAGGGTGCCGCAGTCATCGTGTGGCAGATAGAAGAACGAAAGGTTTTCTCTTCCAATCTTCATTTTGAGAAAAGTGCCCGATAATGAACAGTGAGCTATAATTTGGCTCACGAGTCTCCTCACAGAATGAGTGGGGTTAGGTTAATAGTCCAGCATGCTGGCCCAATGCGCATTTGCAGATTTCACACACACGTAGGGAATTAAGAAAGTTCTCAGGTATGCAGGTTTACTCACGATGTTTTTCCTCCACCGTTTCTGACACGTGATATTTTAATTTCCTAAAATGCACCTAACTGTATAGTTGGAGGTGCATGCCCCGGTCCAGATACGAAACCACGCTTTCCGATTCCAAGACAGAGGTCATATCCACTAGGCTGTCACCCGCGTTACCCGATGATTAAGATAAATATCGTCAAAATCCTTTTACCAGGGACATGAACCACCCAAAATTTGTATTTGAAGACGTGCCACTATTCCTGGGCCTCATTAAGGATCTGTTCCCTGGTCTGGAATGTCCGCGAGTTGGCTATCCCGATTTTAATGCGGCTGTTATAGATGTTTTGGAAAAGGATTCGTATATTGTACTTGCTCACCAGGTAACTAGTTCAATTGTTTTTTAGACTTCTGTACTTACAAAGGAAAGAATGGAAACCTAGACTTAGTTCGCTGTCCATCTTTCTACGTGTGTGTTTTCGGTCTATCTGTTTGAAAAAATCGGTCGGATCGGTCTATCTTTTTCGTTAGAAACGCGTGAAGGTTTCAAGTTGTAATTAAGACTAAATACTGCATTTGTACCTCGTATTTTAAAATGAGGGTATTATAACCTCTAAGGTGCTTACCGTTATTTCTATTCTAGATTTATAAATTTAACACAAAGTTATGTTTTATAACATACTAGCGGACGCCCGCGACTTCATCCGCTTGAAATTCAGTTTTTTACATATCCCAAGGGAACCATGGATTTTTCCTTGATGAAAAGTAGCATATTTGTCAATCCAGAGTGAAATCCATTTCAATTCCAAATTTCAGTCAATATCGCTTTAGTAGTAGCACCGTTAAAAAGTAACTAACATCCAAACAAACATCCGTGCAAACTTTAGCGTTTATAATTTAGTAGGATTTATTATGGAGGAGGGTTATTGTAGTCTCATCAACAGAAGTATAAAAGGTTTTCCTTCCCCAAAATAAATCCATAGAGTAGAGTCCATGGAATAGATTAGTTTGTCACATTTGGTGTGTCTTTGCAGGTGGATAAAATTGTGCAAATGTACGAGACCATGATGACGAGACATTGCACGATGCTGGTCGGGCCAACGGGGGGTGGGAAAACAGTCATCAGCCAGACTCTGGTGAAGGCGCAAACTAATCTTGGCCTGCCCACCAAAGTCACTATCGTTAATCCAAAGGTATCCTGTTGTTTATATATTCTATTGTACCTTAGTATAGAGCCAAAATACTTAAATCTTTACACCTGTAACGCGTACTAAGCGACTTAGTCATTCTTCTCCGGAAAGTACGTTTGGCATTGAATGTAGTGGGGAAGGTTGGTGGTGTTACACCGTGTGCATCAAAAAGTCAGTTGACGGTCTCGATCATTATCGACCATTGGTATCTGCTGTGATTGCTCCAAGTGTAAAAATATTATCACCCTAGGCCCTCCAAAAAGCATAATATATGTCTAAGACATGCTATGCGTTATATGCAGCATAAGCTTATACGAACGAAAGTCTAGTCCTGTAAGACTGTTAAAATTAGCTGATAATGATAATGATAAATTACGCATGACAAAAGTTTTCATGAGCTGCTTACTGAAACATTTCTATCACCAGTCTACAGTGAAAGCATCATCATCATCATTATCAACCCATATTCGGATCACTGCTGAGCTCGAGTCTCCTCTCAGTATGACAGGGGTTTAGGCTAATAGTCCACTTCACATACGCAGAGAATTAAGAAAGTTCTCAGGTATGCAGGTTTCCTCACGATGTTTTCCCTTCACCGTTTGAGACACGTGATATTTAATTTCTCAGTGAAAGCATACAATGTGCGTATTTTGCTGTTTAAAAGTTTTTCTGTATCTTAACTAAGCATACCTAGTAAAAATTCCAAAAAAGGTAATTTTAAGAGTATAATGTAACTAAAGCGAGTAACTGGCAGCTTTCCAACAAACACCCAGCGGCAGGTAAAGCGGAGTGTAACATTCCAGGCGTGCTCGGTAATTGAGTTGTATGGCATTCTGGATCCCGTTACCCGAGATTGGACTGACGGGCTCTATTCCAAAATATTCCGGGAAATGAACAGGTAATTCTTTCTTACCTTAATTACTTTTATGGTAGCAGCTGAACTAAGTACTTAAAATTATAAGTGTACATAATGGACATGACTTATAATAGTAGGGGAGCCCGGGATGTTGAATTTGCAGTTACTAAAGCGTCATGGGGGACCAATTAGATTTGGTAGATTAAATGTTAGGATATATAAATGGTTAAATACTTTTTTTGCTTTCAGTGGTGGGAAAAAAACAGGCAATTTCGGTTACTTTGAATTACTGGAATTATCAGAAAATATTAGCGATTATTTCCTCCAAAATAAGTAAAAAATTAACCGTGCTTGTGGCTCGGATTCCATTACTTTACTGTCTAATCGTTAGATTTTTGAAATACACAACTTTTAGCTATCAACTGACCCACTTTATCCTTATCTGATGAGCTGGATCAGTATTTTTGGAGTTACTTTATTTTTTGGTTGCCTAAACATAGGTTAGTACGTTGTAGGTTGTACCAATATCATATTGTACCAATATCAAGAGCTCATACTTGGTGAAGGTTCTCAACAACGTGCAAGGTATAGTGACTTATGTTCAACTGCCGCGCTCGAGTAACTGCATAAAATCCCTCTTCGGCTCCCCTACTTAAAGGAGAAAGGGAAAACTGAACTATCTTTATTCGTGGAACTTATGATGACATGTTGATCAGTCATTCATGGATCGATGAACCTTGTAAAAATGTGATATACCTACAGACTATTTTCTTCAATAAATATAAATAACATTTAAGTGTCTGTCTGTGATTTCAAGATAACTTGTGTTTTATTTAATTTCGTCCGCGTGGAATTTAGTTTTTCACAAATCCCTCGGGAACCATGTACTCTTTTTCGGGATAAAAAGCCTATGTGTTAATCCAGACTAAAATCTATTGCCATTAAAAATTTCAGCCAAATCGCTTCAGTAGTAGCGGCGTAGTATTCATACAAACTTTCGCGTTTATACAAGTTTTTTTTTTAATTTATTTCTCTCTATTTATCCGGGACCGGTACGGCAGAACAGATTTTAAAGGGACTTTCACTGCAAAATAGAGAAGATTATCGAGCAACTATTAGGATAATTTTTAATTTTTAATAATCCTTAACCCACTCATTTGCATTGGGACGGGGTGGCTCTAATGGTGGATTATAGTCTTAATATTTAAATTTTAGACCCGCAGAGAAAGAAGAGCGTCGATACTCCATATTCGATGGTGACGTCGACGCACTTTGGATTGAAAACATGAACTCTGTGATGGATGACAACAAGCTGTTGACTCTTGCCAACGGGGAGCGGATCCGACTGGCTCCATACTGTGCCTTGTTGTTCGAAGTTGGCGATCTGAACTACGCGTCACCAGCTACTGTCTCCAGAGCCGGCATGGTGTTTGTGGATCCGAAGAATCTTGGATACCAACCCTATTGGGACAGGTAAGTGTTCTCTTTTAATTCTGTACAAGTTACTCGTAGCCCTTGACTACAATTTCTCCTGATGGTAAGTGATGATGCAATCTAAGATGGAAGCGGGCTAACTTGTTAGGAGTATATGAAATCTACACTTCTTTCGGTTTTTTCGGCCCAAGGGTATAAATGGATGTCAGTCCATGTGCCCCGCGCGGACTGCGATTTCAATTGCAGTTATCTTAGTCTAGCATCACTACTGACATTGTATATGGTCCACAAGATGGCTCCGGTGTCGCAGCAATGAAGAAGAGCGCGAGCAGTTGGGCGGGTTGTTTGAACACTACGTGCCAGGCGCCATCAACTACATCGTGTTCGGGCTGTTCGGACTGCAGCAGCAGACGCCGCTCAAGACCATCGTGCCGCAGACACCACTCAACTTGGTGAGTATCTAGGCGAGGAGTTCATCGTCATCATCATATCAGCCGATGGACGCCCACTGCAGGACATGGGCCTTTTGTAGGGACTTCCAAACATCACAATCCTGATCCAGTGAATCTCTGCGACTCGCTTGATGTCGTCAGTCCGCGTGGTGGACAACCAACACTGCGCTTTCTGGTGCGGAGTCGCGGGGTCGCCATTCCTGCACCTTGGGACGCCAACGTCATTCGAACTATATGCCCCGCCCTTCTACTATATTGTCACTTCAGCTTTGCGACTCGTTCTACGGATCTCCTCATTTCTGATTCTCTCACGCAGAGATACTTCGAGCGTAGCTTGTTCCAGCGCCCGCTGTGTGACTCTGAGCCTACTTATGAGGCCTGCAGTTAGCGACCCAGATTTCGGAACCAAAAGTCATCACTGGCAACACGCACTGTTTGAAGACTTTTGTCTTCAAACGAAGGTCGAAGTTGAGGAATACGCCGCATAATACAATACCTCGCCGTTTTTTCATCAGTATATTATTATTTTTTATTTATTTACTAGCGGACGCCCGCGACTTCGTCCGCGTGAAACTCGATGTAAACTTTCAACTACCCCTACCCTGCCCTACCCCTTCCCTACTCCTACCCTACGTTGAAATTTTTCCTGAATTTTCTTTGTTATAAACCTCACGGAGCCCGAGACCTTTCCAACGAATGCAAAACCGTGGAAATCGGTTCGTGCGTTCTGGAGTTATAGCGTCAGGAAGGAAAACCCGACTTATTTTTATATAGTAGATGTAACATTCATACACTTAGATACTAATAGGTACATTGGTAGGTCTTGATCTTAATAATACGGATGTTACATGAGGCCCCGTCAGGGCATTGCTAATACATAATGTAATTTATATACACTCAATATACTTAACATTATTCAGGTTTAAAAAACATTTGATTTTATATTTTTATTAAAACTAAGATTTGAGTAGGCATATCTAGAACTAAATGTTTGAAATATTTTTTTTTTTTTTTATTACAAATGATGACGATGTGATATTGAAATTCTATTGAAACAAAGATTTCATATTATGTATTTTATTCTAGTATTAGCGGAAAAAACAAAACACATTTGTTATGCACTATATGAGTACTACCTACACGAAAAGCCACGAAGTAACATCCTACAGTTCGTAGGATTTCTTTAAGCCCGGTTTTGTTTCCAGGTAATGCAGTTGTGCTATATGATCAGCGGACTTCTGCCCAACAGGGAGGACAGTAACGAAGAAATTGATAAAACAGTGGTCGAATGTGTATTCATGATTGTGAGTAATTATTATTTATATATAATGAATAAATTAATAAAATATAATTAACTAGCGGACGCCCGCGACCTCGTCTGCGTGAAATTTAGTCTTTTATTCAGTTATGTGCATTTTATAAAATAAATATTACGTGTCTCAAACGGTGAAGGAAAAATTAGATTAGATTAAATAAATTAAATAGAATAAACGGTAGCTTATGCTTTTAGCGGTGGGGAAAATCTTGGGGAAATCTTCAAAAAATATTTTGTTTATTATTCTGGGATTCCATTAACCGTACGTTCGTGAGGCCCGCGAACAGAAATGCAATAGTTTGCAAAAGTTCATATTTTTAAATTTAGTTACGTAGTCAGACTTCGTTTATCATCATCAGAGTGTTTCATCATCATCATCAAAAAAAAGACAGTATAATGTCTGTTTATCACACTTTTATTTTCTACTTGTTAATTAAATCATTAAATTGAACTACAAAAAAGAAAACACCCATATATATCTTTTATTCAAAGCGGGGCCGAGGTCTATGGAAATTTTGGTGTCCATTATTTAAATTAAAAATATGGAATACTGAATGAATTTCATTGCGTTTATTTAAATCAGGGCTAACGAACTCGATCCGTGTTTTGAGGTGACGAGAAAAAGGAGGCTCTACCGAGTTTCAGATCTTTGACACGACCGACTCGAAGCCTGGGCCATATTCTCGACAAAATTGATAGATAACCTATCAATTACAGAATGATAATTCACCATTAGCCTATTTTAATAACAAGTAGGCTTAAGATGCGTTAATGACATACCTCGTGACTAAAGAAAGAATTAGCCATCATTCGCACAAGAGTTTTTTTAACGGATATGTTCACACGATGGCGTTTTTAAATCACGACGCTTTTTTTCGAGCTGTGTTGAATATAGGCTTAACTGGCTCTCTGAGGTTCTATTGTGTATCACCAACAAATTCCTGGTTTCGATGTTTCCTACAAATTCTCAGTAGCATCACTCAGAATACGTTAGGAAAACCTAAATTATTCATTGGACCACTCTCAGTAGCAGCATATATTAGGAAAACGTAAAATTAACTTTTCATAAGATCACCGTACATTGAATAGGGATGATGACAGTTTTTTAAATTGTATACAAATTATGAGTGCTAATAGTAAAGCAATTTTGTATAAGTAACAGGGTATCTGCGATCATTACTTTCGGAGCTACAGGGATTTAAAGGGTCAGATTTGCGGCGCTGCCGCGGATCCCTGATAAACGCCCCATACAAAATGATAGGAACTTATGACGTCGTAGGCAATTAATGATCGTCAGATTTGTATGGGCGCTTAAACAAAATTACTAATATCTTTATTATTTCTGCGTTTATGTTTATAGTCCATTTATTAAAAAATGTCACATTTAATGTAAGGAAGCTAAAACTGTATGAATTTTCATCTAATTACGATAAAATATTTTTAGTAGATTTGAAGAATTTTATAATCTTATTTATTTTGCAAATATCCAGTCAATCTTTGCTTTTTATGTATAAATTAGTTAACATTGACCTTATTTGCCCGAATGTATCATAAAAATCAATATATTCAAACCTAGTCATCATCCCCATTATAGGGTCTCATGATACTCAAAGATAGGATTAACGAGGATTGATTAATTGTGAAACTATTCATTACAGTCAATGTACAACAGCCTAGGAGCCGCCATTATCGACGACGGAAGGTTCGACTTCGACAATTATGTAAAGAAGGCTTGCCCAATGATGCTGGTTGAGGACTCGCCGGAGAAGAAGGCGACGACCAGTAAGTTTGTCGATTTAAATCGTACACAATACACTACACAGACTTTACACTGAGGTTTCATTACCAACCTGTATTGTAGACAGATTAAATTAATTATTAATTAATTAATTGTTTAAATTAATTATTTTTTTTTTTATATTGACTCACACTTTTTGTTATCTTTGTAACTAATCCGGGGCAGAAGGCTGGTTATCCTTAACACAGATCCGTAAAATCTAGCTAGGATAGCCAGTTCTTTTATTATAATAAATTGTACGTATACTCGTAGTGCATACCCTAGTTAAAAAAATATTGGGCACGCCTGAGTATGTGATAACTCCCTCATTGGTTCTGTAGTTCGCTTATATGGCTACAGATAGGTCCTGGGGCACTATAGTATGAAGACCTGACCTTTTCTTTCTTTTTTTCAATTTAAATTTCATCATAAACATCTGATAGTGGCTTTTTTTTATTTATACAATATAGGCTTGCGCTTGGCTACAATTAAGCCTTATGGAAAGCGGAAAAAGCGGTCTAAGTTGGAGCGCGCTTACTTAGAAGATGCCTATTCACTCTTGCTTTGAAGGTGTTCAAATTATAAGTGTCAAGAAACACAAACGCTGGAAGGGCATTCCAAATTTTTGCTGTACGAATTAGAAATGTGGATGCAAGTCGTTTCGTACGAATTGGATATCCACAATATATGGATGCTACCGTTCGCGACGTAGACCTTAGACCTGGCTCGAACCACCTCTCAGTGATGAGTTTGGACTCTGGCCCCTTTACCACTGAGATATTGAAGCTTTAAGTGATGATTTTTTTTATATTTGACACCCAGAGCACTTCCCCATGGGCTTCCCATCTCTGTACGACTACTGCCTGGAGCTGTCGACGAAGACCTGGGAGGCGTGGCAGTGGCTCATCCCGGAGTACATCCACGACAGGGAGGCGAAGTTCTCCGCTATCCTGGTGCCGACTGTGGACACGCTCAAACTGACGTGGCTTATTAGAATCATGGAAAGTGTAAGTTTACGTTTAAGGGAATTGGTAAAACTAAAACGCGAAAATTTTATTAAAGAGAAAATTTACACTAACTTTAAAACGTATTATAATCTAATTGTCTGAACCAAATATTTTTCAAATAGGTAGATACCATAGAAACTTCAGTTTCTGATGAACAAAGTTATCATCTTTTACGTTTAATACTTAAAGTTGAATATTTTTTTTTAATATAACAATTTAAAAAGTGCTGTTTTATCATGTTTTGCATTTTCGCTTGTTAACCCACGGCCAATGCCTACTGTCATTTTAAAAATCATGAAATTCTAAAATGACTAAAAATCTAATCAGAAATCGATTCCGGAATCTGAAAGATTCCGAGTGACTAGGAATGGCACCCAGGAATTCTCTGTTGAGAATTACAGCACCACTTTTTTTTTAATATTTGTAATTTTTTTTTAATATGACCGATATTACAATTCCGGGAAAGACTGTATAAAGAGTGGGTACGACAATAGACCAATAGGGCGGGGATCGAACCACTACCTCTCGGTGATGAGTCCGACCGCTCTTACCGTTGAACTGTAGAGGCAACCAAACCTCATTGATATTATTTTACATTACAATATCAATAAGTGATAAGTAAATAAATACCGTACCACATTTCCTGCGGAAAATCTTAATGCACCAGCATTAACTTAATGCAAAATTTACCAGTCAGTTTAGATGTCCAGTGATTTTCGGGTCAATTTAGAATTATTAAGGCTTAACTACCAATAGTAGTTAAAACATTTCAATCATACTTTCAGGTTGAGAGACCTGTCCTATTGGTGGGCGAGACTGGTACCTCCAAAACTGCAATCATCAACAATTATTTACGTGGTCTACCGCCGGAAAAATACGTAAGTCAAAGTTCTAATAAATACGTATAAGAATATAATTTTATCATTCTAAACCACGTATTATTCTGAGAGGAGATTCGTACTCAATGGAGTACGAGTTTAGAGAATAAGAGGCTTACTTAGTCCATAGTTTTAATACTTAGTCCACCAATGTTCAATGCGGATTGGCAGACTTCACACACGTTGAAAATTGAGAAAATTCTTGAGTGCAGATTTCCTCGAGATGTTTTTCCAACAACGTTTGAGACACGTGATATTTATTTTCTAAAAATGCACATAATTGGAAAATGCATTCGCCGTACCGGTTTCAAACGTACGCCCTCCGAATCGAAGGCAGAGGTCAATTTCCACTGGGCTATCACGGCTAAACTATCATTTACTATTCAATATTCTTTAGATCGCCACCCTCGTGATGTATGGAAGCTCCGTATTCCCCTCTAATTTATTCACTATATTAGTAAAACGCCAAAAAATGTGATGACCTCCCGGACAGTGGAGTGAACAAGGCTTTTAACAAGTCATAACATCGTCATACATAAAAATTGTACAAAATGGTAAATTTCGTCTTCAGTACAAGTTTGTAAGGGTGCTAAGAGTAAGCAACGTATAGGTACATTTATCAAGTGCCCGCCCGAATATTTATATATTTTAATTTACATAATAATACCCTATTTTAATTTTACTCAGAAGCAGCATAAATAGTATATTATTATACTGGCAATTATTTCAACGTCATCAAAGAGTCAAAGACCCAGATTTGTATAGTATGCAAAATCATAATATTACGAAATTAGATCAGTAGAAACTGGTTAGTTACGCACTTTTGCTGCGTTGAAAGTAATCTGTATCGTTATTTCGAGCCACTACATATCAGGGGGCGTAGCTCAGATGGTAGAGCGCTCGCTTAGCATGCGAGAGGTACCGGGATCGATACCCGGCGCCTCCAAAACAAATACATTTTTACTTTTTTTTTAACTTAAATTTAAATTGAAAATTCGTTTGTTTCAACTACACTTACAATATCTTACAAGCATTTTTAAAACATCAGGTTATTATGTTATGGTTATAAATAAAGTCGAAAACTTACACTACAAGGGTTCCAAAAAGGCTGTGTTATTGTGGAAATTCAAAACTGAATTCTTCTACACTATATTAAGTTATTCGGTTACTCTTACATCATATTATTTTTACCATCTGGCAACTCGCTTGTTGATAGTCTGCTTTAAAAGTACTAATAATTTTATTTAGTTACTATAGCAGAAATTCGTGGTTCCCATTCCTGTTGAAATACGGGCCTATGCTACTCCCTGATAATGTAGTAACTGATGAAAGTTTTTTTTTAAATCGGTCTAGTGGTCTTGGGTTTATTCGTTACATATAAACAATACGAATCTTTTTTTTATAATATTATTGACAAATAGAAGCGACGCGTAGCTCCATTTTCTGTGAGAATACGGGGTTAAAGTATAGTCTAGGACACTCGCAAATAACGTGGCTTTCTAGTGGTAAAAGAATTTTCAAAATGGATTCAGAAGATCCAGAGATTATCCTCCACAAATCTGTTTATAATATTAATATCGATGATGAAGAATATAATATAATATTTGATTCATTTTCCGCAGTTAATTCAACAAATGAACTTTTCATCCCGGACGTCCTCTATGGACGTGCAGCGTAACTTGGAGTCTGTGGTAGAGAAAAGAACCAAAGACGTGTTCGGGCCGCCTGTCGGGAAGAAAATGCTCGTTTTTATCGACGACATGAATATGCCTATAGTGAGTGGTTTGAATATGAATATGCCTATAGTGAGTGGTTTGAATATGAATATGCCTATTATATAGTGAGTGGTTAGTGAGTGGTTGGTGAGATTAATCAATAAGCCTAATAACTTCTAATAGGTATCGAATTGGCCAACGCACCGCGGTTTCACCCGCTTAGTTCCCGTCAAGAAAATATAGCCGTTGACATTCACAAAATATCTGTAATGTACCTTTTTAGAGGTACCTAGAGAATTTTCAAAATCAGTTTAGTACATCCATAGATTACCGCCCACAATACAACAAAATATTTTACCTCTTTATAATATTAGTATAGATTTACGTCTCATACAAACAGGTAATGTGTTAAATCGGATGCCCGCGACTTTGTCCGCCCTTAAACCTCCATTATCCGACCCTGTCGCAAAATCCGTTCTTAGAACAGATATGGAGAAGGTTATGGGATACTTTATATTGCAAAAATAAAATGAGAAGGGGGTGAAAGTTTGTATGGAAAGTCCTTCATTTTTAGAGTTACAGTTTTAAAAATTTCTTCATAAATCATAAAAAAAATTGGTTGCCTGTAAAGTCAGTATACGGGCGAAAGTTTTACGTGACAACGACTTTGAGTGGTAAAATAATTTTAATGTGAATATTCATTCGTATAGTAGGAAGAAGGATGAAATAATAGTAACAATTTAAAACATTTATTTATACAAAGAATTATATTTAAAACATTAATTTATACAAAGAATCTCGCACTGAATTTCATATTAATAAAATTTTATTCACTCGCTCTCATTGTTAGCGCATAACGTGAGCGGAGCGTAACGCAGTATCTTGAAGTGTCACCCGGCAAACCAATTTATAAGACGTTGTCACGTCAAAAATACGAAATATAGTGGGATCAAAAAAAAAATTAAAATTCAAACTCTAAAGTGGTGAAATAGGGCTTGAAAGTTTACATTGATTTCCACGCGGACGAAGTCGCGGGAGTCCGCTAGTTCGCCATAAATTGGAGGCTTTTGTATTATGAAATAACGCTGTATCGGATAATTCGTATTGGTACGGGAAACATGATCTGGGAATATGAAATATGATTTGGGAAATTTCACAGTAGTGGTATGTAGGTAATATACTATGCAATTTCCATTTATTATTGGACGCCTACGGCTTTGTTAGCGTCAGACTGATATTTTTAAATATTTTTTTTTATTCTTTTATTTAGGTACTCTTTAGTGGCAAATGGAAAAAAATCATTTCTGTAGATATTTTCTGCATATTTACAATTTTTAACCGACTTAAAAAAAGGAGGTTCTCAATTCAACGCGTATGTGCTTTTTTTAAATGTTTGTTACCTCATAATTTCGTCATTTCTTAACCGATTTTGAAATTTCTTACTTTGTTTGAAAAAGTTTACTTCCAGATTGATCCCATTTAATTTTCCTGAAAATCGGTTCAGTAGTTTTGTGTTAAAATGAAAATAACGATTGCGCTACGAACGTGCTATCGTTTACTATGCCAGGGTACACTAAAAACAGAAAAATTAAATCTTTTTAACAAAACAAAACCGACTTCAAAATTACAAAAATAAACTAAAAAGTGAAAAAATAACATAGTATGTTTCACCTTCTGATCACTTTGAAGGCGATGCCAACAAAGTGATGCATTAACCTAAGGAGGTAGGAAAATAGAAGATGATTGATTGTTTTAACATTAATTGTAATGTAAAACTATACGTAACTTTTTACTTAGTATACCGATTTTGATAAATCTTTATTTTTTGTAAAGGGCTTATTTCGAAGTAGGTCCCATATCAATTTGAGAAAACAATTTCAATCCGATAGAAAAAGAGGATACGATTGATTGTCTACCCATTAATTGTACCATTGGCACCGGCTTCAAAGTAATCAGTAGATAGAAAATATTATAACGTTTTTTTCTGCTTATTAGTTTCCTGCATAGGTTTGTGTTTTTGAAGTCGGTAGATTTATTATTTAAGTAGCATATATACTGTTTAAATAATATAAATCATTCATGGCTACTTCAAAATCGCGACTCGTTGAGCTGTCGGTGACTTTATAGGCATTATTATATATTTATTATATATTTATAGGCATAAGATTAGAATTATATTGATAAAATGTTTAACTAACACACATCATCAGGTGGACACATACGGCACTCAACAGCCGATCGCACTGCTCAAGTTGCTGTTTGAAAGGAAAGGGTTCTACGATCGGGGGAAGGATCTCAACTGGAAAAACCTGAAGGACATTGGGTTCTTGGCTGCCATGGGCAAGGCTGGTGGTGGAAGAAACGATGTAAGTTAACATTATGGGATCATTCTATAATAGGCAGATAACGTTGGCCTTTGAATAGGCTAGTTGACAGTTTTTTTATGGACTTTTAAATACTAGCCATTTGACTCCTAAATGGACGACCGGTCGTATCCGTTACGTGACATGTAAAAAAATATAAAGTAAACTAAGGGCAATAGACGAGCACAATATCATGCTCTGCGCGATACAGGAATATAAAGATTTTTTTTTAAATTATTTAAATAACAGAATACTAATATATCTCTAATATATTTAGTTACGTCATAAATTCATTCACGCACAATTAAATTTCATTAGCTATCTACATACTAAATGAACATGTTTAATACAATCACCTTGTTTGAGAAAAATGGAACCTAATAATGATCCTTGTCTAACATTTAATGTCACAACCAAAGTCTTTAAAACAACTCCCTTTAACAAACTGCAATGTACAACCATAACTTTATGAGAAATTTTTAAAATAGAAGAAAATCAATTTCCAGTAATGTAATGACATATTCTAGCTAGTGGGAGGTTTGCGCCGTGGCTAGTTACAACTCTATCGGCAAAGACGTACCACTAAACGATTTAGCGTCCCGGTACGATATCGTGTAGAATCCGAAGGGGGTGTGGATTTTCATCCTCTTCCTAAAAATTAAGCCTGCTTCTATCTTAGATTGCTTACCATCAGGTGAGATTGTAGTCAAGAGCTAACTTGTTAAGAATAAAAAAAACGAAGTTTCTAGTTCTCGTATATTAGGTAAACATTTTCACCAAAGTTTCTGTTACTGAGTCGAACAATACACCAAAACTCATCTACCCGTCTTGTTACTAGAAACTGCCCTAGGCGTCCAAACTACGTGATATATTTCAAACAAGCAACCATAAAATACCCCTGCATACACCTTTGTCGGTGCGACGTAAAACACGGACCATAATGGGTTGTTTGTGCAACATTACATCTAGAAAATATGGGTTCACTTTTTTATTATAATGTGCAGTTTTCTTTCTCTCCGTTCACGGTAATTTTGCCTTGCGTTACACCTAACAAAGGCCATAATGTACTGTTTACTTTGAAACCAGAAAAACTGTATTCATAATGGTTTGCTATGATAAACAAAAATGTGAATTTTAAAGCTCAGGAATACAAGATGCATATTGTACATCCATTAGATAGAGATACCGGCAAGTAAGTTGAACCAAGGCACTGAAGCTTGTTCCCACAGAATTTGACGAACATATGGTCCAAGTGGTCCAAGTTAAGAGACATTCGGGTTAATAGTACGGATCGGGTAGGTCGCAGTGCTAATTTCTACCATGTCAGACCATACCTACCTACTCCGTATAAGAACGTTTACAAACAAGATGCGCCCGCACTTAAGAGGCACTAGTTCGCAGTATATAGTAGTATACTCCACCATTATAAAAACTTCTGTATTTAGTAAAGCATAAAATGGTCTTTCTAATGTACACTACTATTCAGTTGAAGTAAGATCAAGAAAGCTAAAGTGCGTGCTCTTGACCTGAATGAATCTACTTCAATTCTAGGTGGATCCAAGGTTCATATCCATGTTCTCCGTGTTCAACCTGCAGTTCCCATCGGAGTCGACGCTGAATCATATCTACAACTCCATTCTGAGAGGCCACTTCTCTATATTCCCCGATGAAATACAGGACATCGTTGACAAAATTGTACAGATGACTTTGGACTTGTATAAGGTAAGAAGTGAGACAGTAGTTAACGTAAAATAAAACATTTGTTTTATTCTGTTGTAATAGCGGCAATAATACATCATCTGCGAAAATTTCCAGTGTCTATCACGTTATTAGATAAAGCCTGGTGACTAACGGGCGGATGGACAGACAGCGGAGTCTTAGTAATTGGGTTCCGTTTTATCTTTGGTGACGATACCCTAAACATGTCGAGATTAAAAAAAATGTTTTTTATGCTTTCCTTATTTCATTCCATTCATATCCCAAAATTCAGCTTTCTCGGTTCATTTGCATTTCTTGGCCGATTTTTCCGACACAATGACTGTAGTATGATCTACGAGTATATATCAATTTCAGATCATCGTCGTGGAACTGCCACCAACTCCTGCAAAGTTCCACTACATCTTCAACCTCCGCGACCTGTCGCGAGTAGCGGCTGGAATGTGTCTCACTCACCCCAACTACTTCAGCGAGAGACGCTGCGTGGTGCGGTGTTGGAGGAACGAGTTCACGCGCGTCATTTGCGACAGACTTATTAACGTATCGGTAAAAATCTACATTCATTAAAGTTAATGCCGAAAGAATGACCACGCAGGGCATGCATGAAAGCATGAAGTCTATGCAAGACGCCTATATCCAGCAGTTGGCCTCCATCGACTGATAATGATGATGATGACATATCTATATAACTCGTGCGCATTAACTTTACACCTGGCTACTAAGTACTACCAAACAAACACAGTAAAAACATCATTCGAGCCTGGGGTTAAGTAAGTTGTAGTTTAAGGGCACAGATCAGGATCAGGACAGAATACAATGGTCTCGAGCCGCCAGCATCCAGAGGCTGCCTGCAACCCGCTTGATGTCCTCTGGTCCATGGTCCTCTGGTCTGGTCTGGTCTAAGTGGTCCTATTACATCCGCAGAGGTCGACCAATACTGCTCAGCAACACCGATTTCCGGTGCAGTGTCGCCATTGAAATCCCAACGTCCATCGGTTCATCGAACTATGTGGCCTGCTCATTGCCACTTCAGCTTCGCGCCTGGCGTATTGTTAAAAAGTTCAAAATACGTGTATTTCAAGTAGGTAGGTTCAGTTCACATACAAAAACTATTTGTAAAGGCAACTAGGTTCGGAAGGCAGGTTCAAAAGAGAAGGGCGATAATAAACTTAAGCTGCTCTTTTAAATTAATTATTCTTTACGATATTCATCATCAGTACCTATATAAGATTAATAATTCTACTTCTTGTTTGAAGATAAAATATAGTAGACAGTGTATTTACTGGTTGTGTCGACGTTTTTAGAGCTGTTTATTTACTTTACAGGACAACGAACTGATGCGGGTTCATATACATGAACACATTGTCAAATATTTCCCCGAAGCTGAGCCAGTGGTCCTAGAGGAAATTGTAGTCCCTGAAGAGGAAGAAAAGGTTGAAGAGGAAGAGGACGGTATGAAACTTATTGTACATAACACATTGTTTAACTAAAAATTTAAGCATCTAAGCTTAATGGTATCTCTTTGTTAGAAACCCTTAAAGTTTAATCTTTATAATGTTTTTCGTTGAGTTGTCACAGAGGTGTGTAAGTCACTGATGACTAGGAACATGATTTTTCATAGTATGCAGGGGAAAATATAAAAAAAATACGTTTGGACCCTTGAAACCTGTTAGGTTAAAAAACTACCACGTTTTAAACATATGGTAGGAACAAGATCTAGCAAACTTCCAGCTTTTATAAAATGTTAAAGGCCAACACTAAGTCCCAAAGTATCAGACCAAGATCCTGCGATGCCCAGACTCACCATCGAATAACTCCACGTGCTTACATCGCTAAAGGCAGGTCATCCGATAAAACTGATCGCATGTTAGTAGCGATATGCATGACATCATGCAGACTGGCAGGCACGTGGACTTATTGGATGGTGAGTGGCTAGCGTTAGCTTCGTAATATCATTTTAGAAGGGTTGTCGACGAAGATAGGCCGACAAAATTTCAGCACACCTAAAATGAGATAGTATCTGGCTCTTAGTCTAAAATACGAATAATTTTTAAAATTACCAGAATTTGCGATTACTGAGAAAAAGCCTACAAAACAAGCCCCTATAGAAGAACAAGAAATAGAAATAGAAGATGAGGAGGTGGAACAGGAACGTGAACTAACGGTAAATTAAATAAATGCTACAAACACTTTTCTTACTTATTAGTCTATATTCAATTAGATTACGGCCCACTATTTTACCAGCATAGTTCTTGTTTCAGTGGGAATGCGATAAAATTAAGCCTATGACATACACAAATAACATGACTTTTTAATAGTAAAACAATTATCAAAATCGATTCAGTAGATCCAGAGATGACCCCCTACAACCTTTACTTTACTTCTATTATATTTGTATAGATTGGGTATTATTTAAGTGGAAATGGAGTATGCGTGGTTTCTTCATTAAAATTAAAGAACCAGATTCGTACTGAAAATCAACATTCTATTGGTGTAACTTTATATTCAGTTTTTCCCTTTATCTTTCGCGAGGCGAAATAATTGTGCGGCGTGTCACTGTCTCGATCTTCTCTGTTTCTCAATCAAGAATTCTTTCTGCGATCAACGCCTTCAAGATAAGCTTTCACATCAATATAAGCTGTAGCATCTGTCGTGCCGTGTGCCCCAAATATGCGACTTTTTTCATCATGAGAGTCTGCAAAATTTCGCGATTCAATTCTCCAACTTGCACCTGATTGGTCACATCTCAAAAGATATTATACGTTTCCTCTATGCTCATTAGGAATTTTATGTTCATTTCTATTTAACTGGTTTCATATTTTATATTAGCTAGAAGAATATGTTCTTCGCGATCCTCTTCTGTTTGGTGACTATCGCAATGCTCTTGATGAGGAGGAGATAAGATACTACGAAGACTTGCTAGACTACGAAGCAGTTTACTTCCTATTCCAAGAGGTATTTATAATAAATAGTAGTCATTTTATGCATAGTTTGTATTGTTTATAATCAGCTCTTCTGGTGTTTAACTTAAACTTACTCTGTTATCTATCTTAACATATAAATGCAAAAGCTCACTCATAACGAAATTTTGAAGAATACGAAGACGAAGACAACGAAAACACCCGCTAAGAACGGATTTGCAACAGGGCCGGATTAACAAAGTCGCAAGCGTCTGCTAGTTTTACATGACGATCTAAATTAACACAACGTATGATTCTCGCTTCTGTTGCGAGAGGTCCCGGACGAGCTCAAATTCAACTAGTCCAATTACTAATTAATTATTTGAAAAGAGGTCTAGTATTCTCGATTCTCGATCAAGGGTTATCCAATTTTGAGACTACAATGCAAATTGTGTGTAATGATATAATATGGTAAGCAGGCATAGTGTATTAAGGTGAGACACAACTCAACTATTTAAAGATACTAGACGAGTTCAACGAGCGCTGCGGCAAGATGTCGGTGGTACTCTTCGAAGACTGCCTCGAACACTTGACTCGCACGCAGCGCATCCTGCGCATGGACCGGGGCAACGCTATGATCATCGGCGTCGGCGGTTCGGGGAAGAAGTCCATCTGCCGCCTTGCTGCATTTGCTGCTGGTAGGTTTTCCATAGTCCTCCTCCTTAGAGATATCCTTGATTTCCCCAATTTGCTTTGCATGAAGGTATAAGAATGAGTTTTGAAGTTGGTGGTGTTACATGTGTTTAAGAGTTACATTGGGACGAAATAGAGAGCGGTGTTTCAACTCTGCCACTACTGGTCGACAGTTAGCCTCAATTGTTCAACGGTAAGAGCGGTCGGACTCATCACCGAGGGGTGGTGGTTAGATCCCCGCCCCCCGTTGGTCTATTGTTGTACCCACTCCTAATACAGTCTTTCCCGACCAGTTGCAGGTGCAAGGTCATATTTCAAAGATATATAAATATTCTTTAAAAAAAAAACATGCGTTGGTCTTTTCAGCGTTCCGTCATCTATTACTATAAAAAATGTCAATTTCGCTAAATTATCGTCGCAGGTTATGAGGTATTCGAAATAACAGTGACACGCAACTACAACGAAAACACATTCAAGGATGATATGAAGAAGCTGTACAATCAGCTCGGCGTCGAGGGAAAGCCGTCAGTTTTCTTGTTCACTGCTGCACAGGTAACTTTACATTATCTAGTTATCGTATAGAAATTCCTTGTAATATGTCTCTCAATAGTTTGTCCACTATCTCAATGATAAATTACTTTAGAAAGTTGGTTTTGCTTTAGTTGTGGTGGTATACGAAATATAATTTGGATTTTATGCTATGTTACTAATTTTCAGGTAAGTATTAATGGTAACCCGTAGATGCCATTAAAATCGCGTACAAATTTTTCATTCTTTGACATTTATTGAATTTTAATTTCGAAAAAAATTATGTTTTATAAGCATGTTTCCATAGGTCATCACTGGCAACACTGCCAGTGTTGCCAGTGATGACCTATGGTTCCGAGACTTGGTCGCTAACTATGGGCCTCTTAAGAAGGCTCAGAGTCACACAGCGGGCGATGGAACGAGCTATGTTAGGAGTATCTCTGCGTGACCGAATCAGAAATGAGGAGATCCGCAGAAGAACCAAAGTCACTGACATAGCTCAACGAGTTGCGAAGCTGAAGTGGCAATGGGCGGGGCACATAGTGCGAAGAGCCGATGGACGTTGGGGTCCCAAAGTGCTGGAATGGCGACCCCGCACTAGTAAGCGCAGTGTTGGCCGACCCCCCACCAGGTGGACTGACGACATCAAGCGAGTCGCAGGGATTCGCTGGATGCAGGTGGCTCAGTATCGTGATGTTTGGAAGTCCCTACAAAAGGCCTATGTCCTGCAGTGGACGTCCATCGGCTGATATGATGATGATGATGATGATGATGAAGCATGTTTCTGCAAAATTTCTTTGAATTATTTATTTATTGTATTCCTTTAGATCTTAGAGGAAGGGTTCCTGGAGTTCATCAACAACATACTGATGATAGGTATGATACCCGCGTTGTTCGGTGATGATGAGAAGGACGCCATCATTAATTCCATGAGAAACGAGAGCGCAGCCGCTGGATACGGGATTGGAAAGTAAGTAGATTTAAGGAGTGAAAAGTAACCCTAAATGTTTTGTATGAAGATAATAATACACTGACTGGCGTTCGTTTGAATTTGTTCATTTCATACTGTATCATATGTCGCGTATCTCGATTTTTAGCAGTTTTGTAAATGATTTTTTTCTGTGGGTTTGTAAAAGTAGTTTTCAACTTAAGATTTTGTTATAAGAAAATAAGAAAAACTTTGCCACGCAACACTAATGCCTTAACAATATTGTAGTGTCCAATGCATCAACCACCTGGGCAAGTCACGACCAAAATCCAATTAGTAGAAGCATCAAATACCACTCTGATAAGTTTGGGATAACCTCGATAGAGGTACCATAGTCATCCAGCTCAGCATTGTGCTGCATGACCCAAGCAAACGCACAGCGAACAATGATGCAGCGCCGATTTTCAGCTGTTACCTTGATCTAGACTAACAAATATTCTCAGTCTTCCCTTAGACGTTATAGTCGACGCATTCGAAATATAATATTTATGTCCCGTTTTTAATCCTCGCAAAGGAATCAAAACTAAAAAGTACTTTTAAAATTATAAAACAAGAAGTAATACCTTATGGCATATTCTTAGGTCAAGTTAGACTATATTATTAGGTTAACTTGTAAATTCTAAATCCATAAACTTGTAGTTACTTTTCAAAAAACTTAGTTGGAATTGGTAAAATTATCGTTTCGTCGTTGACTTTTTTTATATAATATGACCGATTTTTCCTCTTTCTTTACGGAACACTCTAGACTCGCACTTGTCCGGTTTTGTATTTCAATCGCAGTTTAGCTCCGAGCTATGGAAGTTATTATGAAAATTTTGTGCCAAACATGTTTTGAATGTAAAAAGTCTTTATTTGTGCTGCTCCATTAAAAATAAGCGCAGACTAGCAAACAAGTGCATTCAAAAATTCAGTAGGTACTTTTGAAACGGGTTGCTGAATTTCATTTACACAACATTGCATATTCTATGCAAGTTTTCGCCAAGCGTTAATTCATTTTTATACTCCTATTTACAATATTTTTGTGATGAATAATATAAAGAAAGCTGACCCAGCAAACGGTCTTTTGCCTTATTAACATTCACTATCGGCCTTTTTGAATAACCTACCCAAGATTACGGATAGATAGCTATCCTCGATTATCAGTAACAGTCAAACTATCTTTACATAGACAAACTATCTGTCAGTAGGTTTTTTAAAAAGCAGACAAGAACAGAAAGATAGATTTTCTTAACTTAGTACCTAGCCGTGATAGCCCAAAGAATATGTCCTCTGCCTCCGATTCCGGAGGATGTGGGTTCCAATCCGGTTCGGGACATGCACCTCCAACTTTAAATCACACGTCTCAAACTAAATATCACACGTCTCAAACGGTAAAGGAAAAACATCGTGAGGAAACCTGCAAACAAGAGACTTTTCTTAATTAATTAATTGCTATGTGAAGTCTGCCAATTCGCATTGGGCCAGCGCGGTGGACTATTGGCCTAACCCCTCTCATTCTGAGAGAAGACTCGAGCTCAGCAGTGAATCGAATATGGATTGACAATGAATGATGATGATGAACTTTAGTAAGCGAAATGGCGGATAGATGGGTTATTGAAAACGGCCGTTAGGGGAATGAAAAATAGATGTTAGTTGATTTTTAGACCTACTCGTACTCGCACAAAAATTTTCACAAACAACGCGATGCGAGAATTTTATATATTGAATCTAGGTTTTAGTGGAAAAATCATTGCATCCATATTATAAATGAACAATTTGTTAATTTATATCATATAATGATTTATTTATTTTGCTATCATCCGCGAAAATTCGGCGAACCCATGCGACAACGTCACCCAGGTCCGACAAAATACTCTCTACGTACGTTTCACCCCGAAACCGGAGCATCCTCAGGAGATGTTGACTCTACAATGTGCAATTGCAAAGTGTCGTTTTCGACCTTTGCTTCGTCTTTTATAGACCAAAAAGTAGGTGGGGCAAGAGGTGGGCGTTGCCAAGATACTTATAATATAAGCGATTTATCTCGCTTATATTATGAGTATCTTATATATTTTGTCGGACCTGGGTGACGTTGTCGCATGGGTTCGCCGAATTTTCGCGGATGATAGCAAAATAAATAAATCATTATATAATCATGATGAACTTCCGCAAAGTAACGCCTGCTTCTATCTAATATTTAATTTATATCAATATATGTATGGTATACCTAGTCTGGAACTAGGTACCTAGTTGTCGCCACCGAGTCTAAAACATTTGTCGCACTATAGTAATTATGTTTTTGAAGCGTTATGATTTGTAGAAAGATAATTGATGTATAAGTTGGCTACCAGTTATTAGCCAACTTATACATCAATCGTTATAATTAAATATCGTAGTGTTTGTAGTATATTAGTATATACTACAAACACTACAAGTATAAAATCTCAGATTATTTTAAAAATCATGAGATGTTTTTTATAATAAATTATTGTTAATTACAGGGATGCAGTGTGGCACTACTTTTGCACCAAATGTGCTGACAATCTGCACGTGGTGCTATCTATGTCACCCAGTGGCGACATATTGAGAAATAGGTTCGTTAAAGACACATTTAAGCCGGCCGCATACACTCGTTTTCCGTATTCGTTTTCCAAATGCGTAAATTCGATTTCGAATTCCGTGAGATTACCGCAGACTTTACGTTTTTATTCATTCGGAATGCATATTGTTGCAAGGGCTCGTATTTTTTACGAATACGCGGAATTGGTCTGTTCGGAAAAAAACGTATACACATGTGCGTCATGTAATGTATTTTATATTGATTTCATGCATTCGGTTTTCACAGATTCGAAAAACGAATACGGAAAACGAGTGTATGCGGCTGGCTTAATTAGTTCATATCGTAATGGGATTTTAAATGTCAATGAAATAAAAAACCCATTTTTTAACAGATGCCGCAGTTTTCCCGGTTTGGTCAATAATACGACGATTGACTGGCAGTTTCCGTGGCCGAAGCAAGCTTTACTTGCTGTAGCAAACGTATTTCTGGCAGACGTACGTTTTCTTATTGACTAATGACCATTTATTTTGAAGTACCTATTATAAGGGTCAATTTCGCCAAGCTCTGTTTATTGTTTAACAATATCTTGCAACGCTGTCAATGTTAGTAGGGTTTCACCAAGTCCAACAAGTTATCAAAGACAAGTTACAAACAAAGACTCTTGTCTTTGTTTGTAACTTGTCAATAGCCAATGAGCCAATATTGACTAACGGGGGATTAGTTATGTTAAAATAGATGCGTTATTTACATAACGGAGGATTTAGTAACATTCCTGGCATAGGACGCATTACGAATTAACATTCATATTAAATAAAACAAAACTATTGTTATTAAATGTCGGATTAACAACAAGTTGATGAAATTGGCCTTAATGCTTCCATTGCGGTTAAACTATAACTTGTTGATAAAAAATTGAGTATAAATAATGCTTGGCTACATTTTTAACAAAAGGTTTGCAGTCTAAGATATTGAAACGCTAACTTAGGTAGGAGTATGAAATTGGCTTTCCTTTCTTCCAAGAAATTCTCAGTATCAGCCCTGAGATGGTAAATTGTGTAATAAGAGAGCACGCTAAGCTGTCAGTACCTGTCGTTATAATCAGCAACTGATAGTGGTCCTTATAGAATAAGAATAGAGATGATGATTAGGTTGGAATATATTGAATTTAAGAGATATTAGGGTAAATAAGGTAACTAATATAGATGTAAAAAGCATAGATTGTCTGGATGTTTGCAAGATAAAATAACATCATATAACTTCTAAATCGACTAAAAATTCATACATTTCTAGCTTCCTTATATTAAACGTGACATTTTTTAATATTTGAACTATAAACATAAACGCACAAATAACACAGACATTTGTAATTTTGTTTCAACGCCCATACAAATCTAACGATCATTATGATCAACGACGTCATTAATTCTTGCTATTTTGTATAGGGCGTTTTTCAGGGATCTGTGGTAGTGCCGCGAATCTGACCCTTTAAATCCTTGTAGCTCCGAAAGTATTGATCGCAGATATCCTGTTACTTTTAGAAAATAGCTTTACTATTAGCATACTCCTTTTTTATAATATCCCCTATCCTACCATCCCTATAATCACTATTACTATTAGCATACTCCTTATTTATAATTCAATTTATAGATTCCGTCGTCTATAAAGAATGAGCCATGTAGTAGAGCCATCGAAATATGCTGATTATGATGAATAAAATATAATTCTATACTTTTCTATACTAATATTATAAAGCTGAAGAGTTCGGTTGTTTGTTTGCTTGAACGCGCTAATCTTAGGGACTACTGGTCCGATTTGATCCGATTGAAAACTTTTTTAGTGTTAGATAACCCATTTATTGAGATAGGCTAAAGGCTATATATTATCCCCGTATTCCTACGTGAACAGGAAGAACGCGGGTGAAACCGCGCGGCGTCAGCTAAGTATTGAATATCTACAGGTACAAAAAATACCTGACGAGTTCCGCTCCATCATAGTGGAACACGTGGTGCACGTGCACATGTCTGTGGCGCATTACTCGACCGAGTTCCTGCTGCGTTTGCGCCGCAACAACTACGTCACGCCAAAGCACTACATGGACTATCTTACCAACTATATTGCGTTGCTCAACGAAAAGGATGCGTTTATTGTAGCACAGGTAAGGTTAAAAGTCAATTTATAGCAACATTTTAAGAATAATATAATAAATTATTTCAATTCCATTTATACAAAAGGTTAACCTGCATGGATCACTGATATATTAACGCAGAGCAAAACCTGTGGTTCTTGTTAGAAGTAGACAGTACGTCTAACCTACTGTGCCTTCCTTGTGACCTTTCTCTTAGTGCTGTCTCAGGAATCAAATAACAATTTAAGGTAAGGTAAGATATTCTAACAGTACTACCAAAGCAAGTTTGTATGAAAAATCCTTCATCAATGCAGGAAAAGCTCACGGCTTTGCCCGCATTAGCAAGTCTCTAGTAATATAATATATCTCCAATGTTGTAGTGTGAGCGTTTGATTGGCGGGTTAGCAAAGATTGAAGAAGCCAATGTCCAATTGGAAGATCTAAATGCCAAGTTGGCTGTACAAAAAGTGATTGTTGCTGAACAAACGAAAGAATGCGAAATACTGCTTAAAGAAATTTCTACAGGTATTCAAAAATAACTAAAGATTAACAATAAACATTATTTAGGTACATAAGTAAAATTACTAACAACATATTTCGATATATTTCAGCTACGGAAGCAGCAGTTGCCAAGCAAACCGTTGCAGCAATAAAAAGTGTAGAAATAACAGAGCAAAGCAAAGTAATAGCAGTAGAAAAGGGAGAGGCGGAGGAAGCCTTGTCTGCAGCATTGCCAGCACTCGAAGCTGCTAGACTTGCTCTGGCTGATTTAGATAAGAATGATATTACAGAAATTAGATCTTTTGCTACACCACCTGAAGCTGTACAGGTAAACTAACAAAATAGTAATTGAGACCTTTAGTATAAAGAAAAACTTATTAAGTAAATATTTTTAATGCTAATGCTTTGAATATTGAATTTTTTTTAAAACTATATTTTAGGTGGTTTGTGAATGTGTTGTAATTATTCGAGGAATAAAAGACGTCAGTTGGAAAGGCGCTAAAGGAATGATGGCGGATCCGAATTTTTTGCGAAACTTGCAGGAAATGAATTGTGACCTTATAACACAGGCACAGGTGAAAGCAGTAAAAGCACACATGAAGAAAAGCAAGAAACTTGAAACCATGCAGCAAATTAGTAAAGCTGGGTAACCTATAGAAAAACAACTTTTGTTAATCCTTGAAAAAAAATGTCATATAATGAAATTTTATTTAATCATTTACTTTTTATTTTTTCTAGATACGGTCTTTTGAAATTTGTGACCGCTGTACTAGGCTATTGTGCAGTGTACAGAGAAGTAAAACCGAAAAAGGATAAAGTGGAGGCGCTAGAAAAAGAGTACACTGAAGCATGCAACTATTTAGAATCACTCAATAGAGAAATCAATCGCTTACAAAAAACTTTAGATGGACTCAATAATAGATATGACACTGCGATGTTAAGAAGACAGGAACTACAAGAAGAGACTGATATTATGATGAGGAGATTAGTAGCGGCAGACAAACTCATGTCTGGCTTGTCAAGTGAACAGAAACGATGGACAATTGATTTAGCCGCGTTATACGTCGAACAGTCTCGTCTTATTGGGAATTGTTTATTATCAGCTTCATTTCTGAGTTACACTGGTCCATTTTCGTTTTCATTTCGTCAAACGATGTTGTATGAAGATTGGATGGGAGATGTCCTTGAAAAGGGAATACCTCTTACTACACCGTATACAGTTGAAAAAAATTTGACTAATGAAGTTGAAATTAGTGGGTACGTCGTTAGTTTTAATTGTATTTATTTGATAACGAACTAATGGACTTACGTTATCGAAAGCAGACGCAGACAAAAGCAAGTAATATTATAAATTAATTTCAATATCATAACCGTTTGTTTCAGTTGGAACTCAGAAGGTTTACCACCCGATGAGCTCTCAGTGCAAAATGGAATTCTCACTGTAAGGGCATCTCGTTTTCCGCTTTGCATTGACCCTCAAACGCAAGCACTGAACTGGATCAAAAAGAAAGAAGCAAAGAACAATCTCAAGGTACCATAATTAAAAAAATATTTAATATCGGAGACCTTTCTTAAAGGGTTGAATATTAAACTTGTCTTTATAAAAATGTTTGTAGGTTTTATCATTCAACGATCCGCAATTTCTACGACATTTGGAAATGGCTATTAAATATGGAATGCCGGTTTTGTTTCAAGACGTTAATGAGTACATTGATCCAGTTGTGGATAACGTTTTGGAGAAAAATATTAAAGGTAAATATACAATTGAGACATCAAAGTGAGGATATCCGCAGATTAATCAAACTCACCGAGTCGCAAAGTCCATCGGCAGATAATGATGATGATGACTCATAACTAACATTGGTAAATTAGATGGTAGACGTAGGTGTTATAAATTTTTATACGTTGAACTTATTTCAGTTGAAAGCGGCCGAACATTTGTCATGTTGGGTAGTAATGAAGTAGACTACGATCCACATTTTCGAATGTACCTGACTACAAAACTCGCCAATCCACAATTCAATCCAGCAGCATACGCCAAGGCTGTTGTTATAAACTATACCGTCACCGTACAGGTAACAATTCATTGTACATGGTACCTCCATTGTTGATATTACCTTAATCAACACCTATAAAATGGTTTAGTCACATCAATATTACATTGAAACTGTTTTCATTCTATGTTTAGGGTTTGGAAGATCAGCTTCTCAGTGTTGTGGTGCGCGCGGAACGATCTGATCTAGAAGAACAGCGTGAGAGTCTCATCATCGAGACAAGTGCTAACAAGAGTCTTCTATCAGGATTAGAAGATTCCTTACTCAGAGAATTAGCTACATCTACGGGCAATATGCTGGATAATGTAGAACTAGTCAATACCTTGGAAAACACGAAATCAAAAGCAGCTGAAGTAAGACATGCAATACAATATACTGGCTACACAGTTGTCTTGTGCAATACAATAACTCTATTTAGAACTACGAGGGGGAAATTTAACCATTATATTCATTGCAGGTTATGGAAAAGCTCGAGCTAGCAGAAGCTACAACTAAAGACATAGAAATTCTTCGAGATGGTTACCGACCCGTTGCTAAACGCGGTTCAATTTTGTTCTTTGTTTTATCGGACATGGCAAGCGTGAATTCTATGTACCAGTATTCACTGTCTTCGTATCTAGACGTAAACAATTTATTACTCATTAATATTAATATTTATAAACGTGGAACCTCAATTTTCTTCAAACTAAAGTTGACCTAATTGCCTAACATAGACCTAACCACTACAGTTTAAACCTCTCTTTACTTTGAAGATATTTGAGATTTAAATCCTAATCCATGTTTATAAATAGTCCGCAAATATTACATATTTTATGATAAAGAACAGTATATAGTAATTTGATTTCCAGGTGTTCTCATTTTCATTGCGTAAAGCTATGCCAAATGTAATCCTGACGAAACGTTTGAGAAATATAATTGACATGCTCACCAAAAACGTCTACGATTACGGATGTACAGGTACCCATTAAATTGTCGAACGTTGATACCATAAACCCATTATTTTCAATGAAACTAATGGGTTTATAGTCATGGATCAAAATATCATAATTTTTTAAGGTATATTCGAGAGGCACAAATTGTTGTTCTCATTCCAAATGGACATAAAGCTCGAGCAAAGCGAAGGCAACGTGAGTCAAATGCAACTAGACTTCTTCATCAAGGGCAACATCTCGTTGGAGAAAGCTGCAAGGGTTTGTCCCGCCCCGTGGCTACCAGCACAGGTTTTGATAATTTATTTAAAATTTATAAAGATTTAGCAACAGTTCATCATTATCAACCCATATTATAGGTTAGGCCAATAGTCCACCACGCTGGCCCAATGCGGATTGGCAGACTTCACACTCGCAGAGAATTGTGAAAATTCTCTAGTATGCAGGTTTTCTCACGATGTTTCTCCTTCACCGTTTGAGACACGTGATATTTAATTTCTTAAATGCACACAACTGAAAAGTTGGAGGTGCATGGCCCGGACCGGATTCGAACCCACACCCTCCGAAATCGGAGGCAGAGGTCATATCCACTGGGCTATCACGGCTTCCACAAGTAACAGCAACAGTTTATTCAGCTTAATACCGCTATTACGCAGGCATTTTTGGAACTGATGTGATTCTTGAAGTTTTGAATCGCTACACGGACACGACGTTAAGCTCACTATCTTTTAGGTGAGCGCGTGACTGCAAGCATGCTTACTACAGTAAGCGATGATGCAGCCTATGGTGAAACGTTCTTGCCTAGATGATGCCTATTCACTTTTGACTTGAAGATACTCATGATCTTTCATTATCAAGCGTTGTGTAGACCACTTGTACAGAGGACAGACAAACGATTAACGTTGGAAGGGACGTTCTATGACGAAGCGAACCATCAATTTATATACTAAGGCGCTTGATCTACCATCTTACCACTACATCCAAAGCCAGAAAGACTTGCCGAAATAGATTGATTATTATATATGCGACGCCGACTTCACATGCTCTCACCATCGACGCTGGACAGACATCACGCTCGATCTTCACGTTGGCCAACATTGTGGCTTATGGTAATGGCCAATACGTTTGGTCAAATCCCGCTCCAACGTTGTTCCAAATATTGTGGTAAAACTATAGTGCGCCCACGTATGTTTGCGTTTCCAATATCGGATCTAATCAAGTGCCGCCACCTTGTCGTCTATCTCTATTTATCTCTAGGCGAGGAAAAGAGATCAGTAAAGCTGGCAGGCAATCGCGCGTAGTCTCAAAATGATGCCCAACGTATTGGCCATAATGTATCTGTGGCGCAATGGTATATAATGGTTTTACAAGACGAAGGTCCTGGGTTCGGCTGCTGCTGAGCCGATTGAGGTTTTCTTAATTGGTCCAGGTCTGGCTGGTGGGAGGCTTCGGCTGTGGCCAGTTACTACCCCACCGACAAAGACGTATCGCCAATCGATTTAGCGTTCCGATACGATGTGTGGATTTTCATCCTCCTTCTAACAAATTAGCTCGCTTCCATCTTAGATTGCATCATCAGATGAGATTCTCGTCAAGAGCTAACTTCTAAAGGAAAAAAACCATTCGCCACAATGTAGACGAACTCAGGCATGCCTGCCTGCCTAGGCATCAGAGAAACGCAATGCCTAATCACCAGTAACATAACGGTAAACGTTACAGTCATAAATACTTCTTCATCATTTTGAATATTCAACAGGGTTGGCAAGACATCGTAAAATTGTGCAACGACTTCCCAACCTCCTTCGCTGATTTAGCCGATAATATCGGTAGAAATCTGGATGCTTGGCAAGAGGTAAATAATGTACTCAATTTCAAATGTGCCTTTTTCTTATTTAGAAACAAATGCAGTTATAAGCGATGTATTCCTAATAATAACAATTATAGCAAACGACGGAAAAAAAAGTTATTAAATATACTAAGAGAAAAGGGAAATATTATTTCAATTATAAAATTAAAATAAGTGAAATACAATAATCATAAAAACGAATACAGAAAGCAAAATAATATTAAAATTGTTAGTTAAAGTTTGTTAGTGAAATTAATTTTATGACTCGTCTTTAGTGGTTTGATAGCGACACTCCGGAATCAGCTGAAATTCCGAACGGGTATCGTGAGAAAATAAAGCCTTTCGAAGTGCTGATGCTGCTTCGATGTTTCCGCGTGGATCGCATTTACCGAGCCTTGACAGACTATATCACAGTCACTATGGGAGAGGATTACATTACGCCGCCTGTGATCAGGTAAATTATCTTCAGTTATATGTGGGAAGATGGTACAGGACTGGATATGTTGATGTATGTTTCCTTTTTACGCAGTCCCTAAAAGATCCCCTATTCAAAAACCCAAAACTTAATTAAGCGCAAAATTTTATCAAAGTGGCTTCACCCTTATCCAAGATCAAAAAATAGACATGACCGAATACCAGCATAATCTCTTAAATATGCTTAAAGACCTTGGATTTACTAGAGCTGCACCAAGTACTATATTAGAACGGATATCCAAAGCTGCTCTAGTAGGATCTTATCAAATTTCGCTAGGCAGGGAGAACAACAGGAACAGAGAAGGAGAGTGTCAGCATGCTACAAAGATATTCCTTAACCTTAAACATATGGTCACAAGTCCCGGACTCTGTTCGGAGTTTTTCTCTCTGCTACACAATGGACCCTACATGGTGAATCCATGGAATGAATAGCACATAGTCTATTTTTAACCCAACTGATATCAGGGAACGTCATTTACACCAGAAAACTGTAGGGCACAGTAAGACATATTTAGTTGACTAACTTTATAATATTGATACACAGCCTTGAAATGATATACGAACAAACCACGCCATACACTCCCGTGGTATTCATTCTAAGTCCAGGGTCTGATCCCACCGCTGATCTTATGAAGCTGGCTGACAAATGTGGATTTGGTGGTGGCAAATTTAAATATCTGTCTCTTGGTCAAGGGCAAGAAGGGGTGAGTTTAACTTTTTGAAAGTCACGCATAGCAAAAC
Source organism: Bicyclus anynana (assembly GCF_947172395.1). Classification (NCBI taxonomy): domain Eukaryota; kingdom Metazoa; phylum Arthropoda; class Insecta; order Lepidoptera; family Nymphalidae; genus Bicyclus; species Bicyclus anynana. Next base: position 10,743,444 of record NC_069102.1, on the reverse strand, counting down.
CTTCAACCCTTTAGTTCATTATATGCACCCTAACCCAAACTTTTGCTTCTATGCTTCAACTTAATGCATCATATTGTAAAAATCACCTAAAAATTGCTGCATTATCATTAAAATAAATTTCCTTACTATGTATTTCTAGGCTGCACTCGCTTTGTTAGAAGGCGCAATCTCTCACGGACAATGGTTAATTTTGCAAAATTGTCACCTGTTAGTATCATTTTTGCGTGAACTGGAGAAACAACTTGAGCTGATGGAAAAGCCTCATCCAGAATATCGGCTTTGGCTGACGACAGATCCGACGCCTACTTTCCCTATTGGCATACTTCAGAGATCTCTCAAGGGTATGAAGATAATTGGTTTTTAGCAGCAGTTTTTTCTCTGATATAATAATCAAACAATATTTTTAATATCTAAACATTTCCTACTAGCCTTGCGTTTTCGTGTCTAAAACTAATGGGAAGAATTCTCAGGATCATAGAGGGATCTTGATTTTTTTTTAAATACTCAATAACATGGGATCTTTCCATATGTTAATCTGCCGTGCTCGAATTGATCCCAAAATACCCTTGTCAACTCCCATACTTCAGCTAGACTACTTTATTGTAATCGATTTTTATCACCAATTTTGTAATTAAATCCACTTCATCAACAACTGCGTGATATAAGTTTATTACATTATGATAATTTATTAATATATTTTTATTCTAGTGGTAACAGAACCGCCGAACGGCTTGAAACTCAACCTACGGAACACATATTTCAAAATGCGAGCCCATGCCCTCGACGAGTGCATTCATCCACAATTTAAAAAGCTAGTTTACGTGCTAGCATTTTTCCACGCTGTAGTACAGGTAAATGAAATATTTTTCTTTATCTGAAATAAGGAAAAATTCGATTAAATTGCACAAACAATCTAAATATATTTGAAATGAAAAACACTATAGTATACTAAAACTCCGTAGCACAATTTGAAGTGGCTTCATTATCCAATAGAAATAAACGAGTCACAGCAAACTTCTAAAGATCAAAATATTCTTCATTCAATCAACAACATAACTCTACGGATGTACGAAATTGGACATTTTGTTTTCCTCAGGAAAGACGCAAATATGACAAGATCGGCTGGAATATATCCTACGACTTCAGCGAGTCTGATTTTGTCGTATGCATGCAAATCCTACAATGCTACCTCGATAGGTGCTACTCAGCAAAGGGTCCTGTGCCTTGGTCTACACTCAAATACTTGTTTGGCGAAGTAAGTAAAGCCCATAATTCACGCTAGGCATGCGGGTTGGTCATTTGCAGGTTGGATTTTTCCGCACCGGTGTCGCTGCTGCCCGACACAGGCCATTTACAAAATCCAACCATCTAGTCGATCGCCAGATCCTCGTCAGTCAGTCTACAGAGTCCACCACGAGCAGGTGAGGTTGGCAGTCTGATCATGCAAGAGGCCTATCCACCTATTCCATGTAAGACCCCTATGTCCAGCAGTGGACTCCATCAGCTGTTAATGATGATGATGATGAAGTAAGAAAACTATAATTAGGATCTTTCTCTGTTCTATCTGTACCGTTTATAATAGTGCACCACCGTGTACGATTTCTGGTCATTTAAACGGCATTGAATAAATAACGATACTAAGGAGTAAACCAGTGAAACTATGAACCCGTCATTATGGAAGTAAAGCAAGGCCCACAGAGGCAAACAGGGCAGATATGGGCTCTCATATTACAGCGAGTCATTCGAATCGCAGTACTTTCATTGATCGAAATGATGACGCTGTTTTATTATGGAGAAATAACGCGTGATTGCAAGTGAAGATACCTACGGTGGAATGCCTAGAACGTGATTATTATACATCTTGAATTAAAAATTGAATTTAAAATACCTACTAGAATGATAATGCTTTTCATCCATATATGTATGCAATACGAATCACAATTTTCTGCAATTACCAATGTAGATAGAAGAACTAGAATCAAATGTAACTTGATTAAAAATTGACAGGTCATGTACGGCGGACGGGTTATAGACGATTTCGACAGGCGTGTTGTGAAGACCTACATGGACGAATACTTGGGCGAGTTCCTGTTTGACAAATTCCAGCCGTTCCACTTCTACAAAGACTCCACGTTCGATTACGTCATACCACCCGACGGTGAACGTGAAGAATATATTGGTAACTCCACCATGTAACACTTGACCATATTATTTTTTTTATAAGTTTGGGATAAGTTTTGCCCAAAATATACAACAAATTCCTACTACCATCTTCGCAGGCCCATACACATTATTTAATACTGCATACACAGTAGGTAAGTACCGCAGGCGTTTGATGTCTATACTAATACTATATTGAGCAAAGATTTATATTCTTGTGTCTAACAAATAAACTCAAACTACTGGACCGATTTGAAATTTTATTTTACTAATAAAAAGCTACAATATCAGGAGTAATATAATAAGTTAGCCCGAATCACGACGGGAATAGGAACCACGCGGGAATTAAACCGCAAGATTTCTATAAAATACGCCTATGACTACTTCAATATCACAGCTTAGCACTGTAATTTTACAGTTTCTACTTTTTTCTTTTATTTAAGAGTTCATCGATATATTACCATTGGCTAATACACCCGAGGTGTTTGGATTGCACCCAAATGCCGAGATCGGATACTTCAGTCAGGCCGTGCGAGAAATGTGGGGGCATCTCATTGAACTACAACCTCAAACGAGTAAGTATAAGATCTTGGTTTGGCCCGGTTTGGTACCACTTATAAGCTGATTCAAAGCCCTGCAAAAAGCGTTGCGTTATTTGATTCTCATTCGTTTTTTTTGGTTTCTATGTTTTTATTTATTTATTAAGGAACACAGGGCTAGTAGCCATGTGGCACGTCGATTCTCTTTCTATGTAAATGATCTTCGTTATCGAAAGGTTACATGGTTAAGTTATCGATCGGATCTGTCATTCCTATACATTTTTTTTAGTTTTCGAAGCGTTAGCGTTTGTAGAGAGAGGATCGACGTGCTACATGGCTACAGGCTTTAGACAGGATATTTCCTTTATCCCGCCATAGAGTGGACTTCTGGACTTAAAAACTATTGAGTAGTGAAGTTATTGAGGCTTTAAATTGACAATGCAGACCCGCTGGACTTTTATCGTAGAAAATACCCCTCTAGAAAATACAATAGGCTGGGAGGTTTTAATTCTCATTTCGTGTCATTTGAATTGATGAAATCTTTCATTTTTAGTACAATGACCTAAATCGAGATATTCGTTTTTTTCCACTTTTCAGATTGGAATTTCTATTTTTCAGCCTTTGTGAAATTTTTGACTAGATTCAATTTTTACGTTTTGTTACAATCCAACGAAATTATAGATGTAGTAAAAATGTCGGTTAATTGTACAGTTGAAAAGCTCCTAACTAATTGGGAGTACAAGAGTTTCGTTAAACAAATTGGTATCGGGCTTGTGACTGCGTTCCTCTCATTATTTTCATGTCATTTCTTTATTTTCTATACATTATAACGATGTTCATTATTCTGCCTTTATTTTTCATGCTAGCAAGTGTATTTGGTGAGTTTTTGTAATTTTGGATTTATTTGTATGGATTTTTTTTTTTTAATACTAGCACTACAAGAGGTTTAGCAGTTATCTTTAACTTTACTTTACTTTTTTTTTACTTTTACTTTTACTTTTACTTTTTTTGGTAGTTTATAATATTGTATTCACATTTTCTAAAGATATTATTTTTTTTAATGCAACCAGTGGAAAGTGATGGTAAGTTATATTGTTGTTAGGTATGAAAAAAATCTGTAACATTCAAAAGAATTGTCAGATACATTGTATATGAGAAATATATGCAAACAGTAGATATCTTTTTTTATATATTAATATTCCACCTACCTATTTTCGTTACAGAAAAACGAAATTGTTAACCAAAAAAAATTAAAATTTTGTAGTACTTACTCTGTTAAGGCGGATTTACATTTGTCTGACGTGACGTGACGTGACGTGACACTGTTCTGATGCGTCACGACGAGTCGTGTCGTGACGCATCAGAACAGAATCGGTATCATACATTTTGTATGGCAACGGTTACACTTCTGAGTTGTGACATGTCGTGATGATTTCCGATGTGTCGCATACAAAATGTATGATACCGATTCTGTTCTGATGCGTCACGACACGACTCGTCAGACAATTATAAATCCGGCTTAACGATGATCACTGTCAGATGTTAGTAGTAACGATCGAGGAATGTCTAATTACTAATTTCCTAATTCCGGGTGGCTGCTGCTTGGAAGTAAATCTTATTATTTCAAACCCTGGCCTAGGATTCAAATCTATGACCCATTGTCGAGGGGGTGGGGGGTCCAAATGAAGGCTGAAAGTTTCTCAGCTAAGAAAAATGCTTGCTTAAAATAAATATGACAGTTACTTAACTTATGTCACAGTAAAGAAAAGATGTTTCCAACTTTTGGGCTTAACCAGGGATCACACGTAAGAACTCCTGGGTCCCGTATCGTTGATACGGCTGATACGGCCCCTGCAGAAAGGTCAACTACCAGCACTTGATGGTTAACTCTCATCAGGCGAAGGCGGTGGTGCGATGAGTCGCGAGGACTTCATAGACATGATCGCAGTGGACATCATGTCGAAGCTGCCACCGCTGTACGAAGTGTGGCGTGTGCGGAAACAGTTCGAGATGAGCATTACTCCTAGCGTGGTTGTACTGCTGCAAGAACTTGAGAGGTAACCTTTTATGTATAGTAATAATTAGCTGAGTAATGCTGTTTCAGTTGCGTACAATCATCGTGTAGATATAGCTTAATGTTTCTAACCCTTTCTCAATTAGTGGGCTATCCAACATTGAAATTAGTTTTTTAAATTAAAACTTCTTTATGCACGTCTTGGGGGTAAGTTCGTGAATGCGTCACGAAAAGTGTAATCGGACGAGGCGAACGGACGTTCAAAAAGTTAAAGAAGTTTTACTTTAGTCGTGTGGTCTGAATTGCGTTTTTAATGTGGATTGCGTCTATGTGACCATGATTACGCAGTATTGCGCATGCTAGCGCTGTTGCGCAGAGTGTGGGCCAGTTCCAATAGGGGACGTTTGCTGACAGGCTCGATTGTCAGTATCTGAATCACTGCTCTATGATTCATGGACTGATAAGTCGACTATCGTCATCATCATCTTCTGAGCCGCCGGCATTCAGTGAATCTCGACTTGCTTGATGTCGTCAGTCCACTGCGCTTCTTAGTGCAGGGTCGCCATTCCAGCACCTTGGGACTCCAACGTCCATCCAGCTCGTCAAACTACGTGCCCAGGCCATTGCCTGCTTCGGGACTTGTTGAAGTATGTCAGTAATTTTAGTTCTTCTGCGGATCTCCAAACATATAAGTCACAGTCTTGTCACAGATTTAAGTAGGCATAATTATCTTAATAACATCTAAGTTTAGCATAGAAAAGTTTTACTTCAGTAAAGGACCATTACTTTGTTTCATACCATCAGATTCAACCGCCTCGTAAGCAAGCTACGAGTGACGCTCTCCCAACTACGCAAGGCGTTGGCCGGTGAGATCGGCATGGACGCGGTATTGGACAACGTCGCCTACAGCCTGTTCAACGGACAGCTGCCAAATGTGTGGCGCAGTCTAGCGCCCGCCACGTGCAAGGGGCTAGGAGGATGGATCGATCATTTCATGGCGAGGACAAAGCAATATACAGACTGGGTACATTTTTCATCTTCCATATATTTAAAAGCGATTGGCTGACGAGACTGGCATGGAGGCTGCGTTGGACAACGTCGCCTACAGCCTTTTCAACGGACCTTATTCATAAATGATATCGAATATTGTTAAATAAGTAAAAACTTATAAATAAGGTACCTATACATATGACGAGAAAATCGACTGCCGAGCTGAAGAGCTCATCACGGAACTTCGACCAATCGGATTATTCCGATCAATAAACCCAAAGGACTGGCAAAAGCGATTCATTTTGAACATTTTATAGATTTATATACTAACCTTATATAAATAGAAGGAAAAGTATTACGGATTTCAGAATAATTGGATTCGACTGAAACCGTCAAAAAGCTTATAAATATCCTTATTTAACTTGGTGAATTCTATTTTTCGTCAGCGCTACCTTTGACCTTATTACATCTTTTTTTTTGGTCGAGCAAACAGTTTTAATATTTTTGATTTTGCCTCGTCAGCTAAATAATTTTTATGAGCTTATATTAAACTTTCCTTGTTCGCCCTGGCGTTCTTTTAGAATGTAGGTATAGGTATCTACTTGCGTATCTTTGGAGACAATACGTTATACAACAATCATATTTGGCACCATGACGTTAATCTGATAAGTTGGAAAGTAGTCTAAGAAAATCCTCAACTAACCAAGATAACTTCAAAAGCAATTTGCTACCATATTAAACCTAACCTACGAGTGAAATTTATATACCTACTATAGCTCGATAGCTCGAATTAGAGATAAAAAGTTAAGAAAGAAAGCTTTATCTAATTCAGAATACGATTAATTGATCTTAATATCAAAGAACTGTACCACTACAGTGTACTTGAATAAAATAATGAGAATATAGATTGCTGGCACACATTCATATAAAAAATTGACAATTAGTAGGTAAAAGTAGGTTAAGGTTGCAAGTCTAGGCAATTTTTTCTTAAGGGATAAGTTAAGACACCTTAATTACCATGCTTTATTGATAATATTTTGCGTGTGGTGGTCCTTACGTATGTCATTTGTTTTTTTTTTTAACTTGATCACTATTCCCTTTTACACTCCAGAAAATCATGGATCGATTAGAAGTAGGTACAACAATGATTTCGAGGAAGCAGACCTAACCCCATAGCTCTCTGGCCCCTTAGCCGTAGAGATATTGGAGCTCCAAATACAATCAGAAACCTTCTCCTTTATAGGCAACGATTGAGGAGCCGGTGGTGATTTGGCTATCAGGCCTCCATATACCGGAGTCGTACCTCATCGCGCATATTCAGATGGCCTGCCGTCTCTACACGTGGCCACTGGATCGCTCTACGCAGTTCACGCGCGTCACCAAGTTTACAACGCCGGATGATATCGAAGAGAGACCTGTTACAGTGAGTTTTTTCTTCTATTGTATATTTGCTGCAGGGTTGTTAATAGTGCCACAGCGACTGGCAATTTGGGGGATCATAGAAGCAAGCCAGAGTCGATCACGAGGGCTATAAGTTTAGTAATTATTGGAAGTAAATCCCAACAGGACCTGTCTTTCTAAACTTATATACTTTTCTATTTGCAAGAACAATTTGTCAGAATTATTTATTTTTAAAAAAGAAATGAAAATACATTGCTTACCCTCTTTTTGAGAAACTCATGAAATATTTGGTAAAATTTTACATTTTAAGGGCTGTTATGTCCGCGGATTATATTTGGAAGGGGCCCGCTGGGATGTGGACGATGGCTGCCTCAGAAAATCGCATCCTAAAGTGCTTATAACGGAGTTGCCTATTATGTACATCATACCCATTGAAGCCCACAAGCTCAAATTACAGGTAGGAATTTCATTTTTTATATTATTATTATTTAATAACTAGCGGACTCCCGCAACTTCAGGTGAACGGACGTCCACTGCAGGACATAGGGCTTTTGTAGGGACTTCCAAACATGGCAACCTGAGCCGCCTGCATCCAGCGAATCCCTGCGACTCGCTTGATGTCGTCAGTTCACCTGGTGGGGGGTCGACCAACAGTGCGCTTACTAGTGCGGGGTTGCCATTCCAGCACTTTGGGACCCCAACGTCCATCGGCTCTTCGAACTATGTGCCCCGCCCATTGCCACTTCAGCTTCGCAACTCGTTGAGCTATGTCAGTGACTTTGGTTCTGCGGTTCGCCTCATTTTTGATTAGATCACGCAGAGATACTTCGAGCATTGCTAGTAGCTTGTTCCATTGCCCCCTGTATGACTCTGATGAGGCCCCAATGGTAATCATTAGCGAAGACTGAAACTCATAGCCAACCAACCCGTTCATGTGGTTTTTTAGTCTGAATGTGTTTTTGACTGAGTACGTTAAATGGATTTTTAAAAGGTAACCCGATAGGAATCGGGTTGATAGGAACCATCGCCCCTGGTACGTATGTAGGTAGGCACATAATTCAAAATTAATTACCTTAATACTAGCTATTGATTTTTTATTGTTACGAACTAGCAACATTTTAATAAATAAACAAATTGGTCCGTTTTCTTTTTCAGAACACCTTGCGTACGCCAGTGTACACGACATCGACACGTAGGAACGCCATGGGTGTCGGTTTGGTGTTCGAATCAGATCTGTGGACCGCAGAACACTGCAGCCACTGGGTCTTGCAAGGAGTCTGTCTTGTTATGAATACAGACTAGACCAGTATTTGATTAACGGAAGTGAATTTAGCTAACCTAGAAGCTAGGGTTGCTTCTATTTTTTTTTTTCTTTTTAAAAATGTTAGTTTTAAGTTTCTTAATACAATAAATAATTGACTGAATAGGTTACTTGAATGTTATTATTTTTCAAGCACCAAAGAATGACCTCCAAATCCTTTCTGTAATGATATGACCCTACTAAGCTGCTCTAATGCAAGCTAAATGCAAGTTCTAAGTGACAGCACATCACAATATATTCAGAATCTGTGGCGCACAAAACTATCGTAATAAACAACAAAGCATCCGCTTGCACTCAGGACAAATTCAAACTTGTAGAGTATTTCTTTCATGAGCCGCGGATAGGCCATCACTTAGACCACAGCCTTATGATAATGTTCTTCTTCTTCTTCGTGATGTAGCGGCTCTGCAGGTTTACACGAGGTCACATTAGATAATGTTACATTCTCTTATGTTATTCTTGACAGAAAACCTCAATATTCATAGGTATGATGTTGTGTAGAAACCGAAAGGGATGTGGATTTTCATCCTACTCCTAACAAGTTAGCCACTTCCATCTTAGATTGCATCGTCATTTACCATCAGGTGCAATTGTATTCAAGGGCAAACTAGTAGAAAATAATAAAAAATATTACCCAGGACTTGAACCCAGTTATTTATCCAAAGCCAGGTTAATGATATCAATGAAAATTAATTCTCAAATACTTTTTGAAACATAAATTTATTTTCACTTATCTTTAGCTACCATGTTGACAATGTTAGCTACATTTTGGTTTTACTTGAGGTAAACACAAGTTGTAGAACGATGAGCTCAGAAAGTCCTTCAATGGCTGCCATTTGACCCAACCTTTGCGACACAGAAACTGCTTGGATACTTCCTTACCAACATAGTGTGGATCCTGCAATCACAATAAACATGTACAAATCTCATAGCAAGCAAGCTTTATTAATAGTTTTTTTTAAATTTATATTTATTATCAAGAAATTAAATATGTCTCAAATGGTGAAAGAAAAACATAGTGAAAAAACTTGTATACTAGAGAATTTTCTAAATTCTCTATTGTATGTGAAGTTTGCCAATCTGCATTGGGCCAGAGTGGTGGACTGTTAGCCTAACCCCTCTCATTCCGAGATGAGAATTGTTCTCATCAGTGAGCTGAGTATAGGTAATACTGATGATGATGATTTACCTGGTATAATAAAGAACATTGGGTTTAGGTTTTGCATACATACAAAGTTGCAGGCCTCCGGTATTAGCCAGATAAAAGCTAAATTATCTTTTCAATTTAAAATGTCAAGCCAAGGAAGAGTGTACACCAAACTTCTACTCTGCTCTGATGTTGCACTCTGAACTGCACAAATATTATAAGCCTATTGAGATGTTTTTGTACTAAGCCCAGCTGTAAGCTTAGTGTTCAGAGCAGACACTAACTGTGATAATACAATACATTATTTTTACATTATTATAGTACTAAAAGTGATCATCAAAACATCTATACTAATATTATAAAGCTGAAGAGTTTGTTTGAACGCGCTAATCTCGGAAACTACTGGTCCGATTTCAAAAATTCTTGCAGTGTTAGTTAGCCCATTTATTGAGGAACGCTATAGGCTATATATTATCCCCGTATTCCTACGGGAATGAAAACCACGCGGGCAAAACCGCGCGGCGTCAGCTAGTACTAAATAAAATTCTCATATGTTTGATGTAGTCTTCAGAAATGACTGCACCAATTTAAAAAAAAATGTCTGCATAACAGGTAAGTCTGAGAATCACCCAACATTGATTTTTCAAAAGGGGTGTGGTAGGGATAAGAAAGAAGTGCACATAAGTCAAAGCAAAACTTGGCTGGGTCTGCTTGTATAATAATATGATCAATAAGTATCTCACCACAATTAATAGCTTAGAGTTAATTCCATCAACATGAACTCCCATCACACCTTTAGATGAGCAGTCAACATCGCCTCCCATCATTATAGGACTGCCGAAATTCTCAAAATGATTGCACAAGCTTTCTAATATGTTCTCCAAAGAATCTCCCTTGTTCACATGATGATGAATGATTTTACTAGGAATGTCATATAGCTTGTCCAGAACGAGGCAGACCTAGAAATAAAGAAATTAGTGGAATAGATTAATATTATACAGAGAAAGAGGTACTGACATAAACAATGCTTTTCAATTAAATATCTATCTGGACGGCAAAAGTGTTTAACACTGAGGTTCTTACCAGAATTCAGAAGAAGCTTGTTAAAACACTCAGGCAGCAGAAGATCTCGTACCTCAGACATATTTTGCGACACAATAGATACTGTTTGCTTCAAACCATTAAGATGGGCAAGGTGGCAGGCTAAAGAGGAGTCGGAAGAAGGAAGAAGTTCTAGCTACAAAACATAAGGGAGAGGCCTGGCATAACTTTTGCCTACACAAATGGACAAGGAGGTATTGTTTGATTGAAATATCTACCTACCTCGAAACTGCCAATCCATTGCTTAGAGCCTAAAAAGGATTCAGGCTTGTCCTCCAATTCGACCAAGATTTTCTGTATATCTCTAATACTGGGCACATTTTGTGTATCGTTATAATTATGCTTCACCCAGGAACAAATCGTTTGTAAAGTTCTGTACCCACAACCCCATCCCTGAAACCAAATAAAACAAAAATGAAATTAGATTTTTATAACCTCCAAATAAGCAGATATTATTGTAAGAACCAATAGATACATACTCTATCGTCAAATCCATCACACAAATAATGATAATACTCGTAAGTCCCTCGAACTAAATAACAATTTTTTGGGAATGTTTTGTTTATTTCTGTATGCACGTCTGTCACAAGTTGCAATGACATTTTTTTGAGTTTTATTTTGGTTGACACTTGACATTGACAATTGACATTTGACAATGACATTTCATACGGCGCAAAGTGCTATTTATTATTGGTGCTAGGAGATTATCATAGATGGCGCTAAAATAATATTATGTAATTCACTCTATTTTATATAGATGGCGATAGTGATAGAAATGCCGATTACCTCGTTGCACCAGTGGTTAGCCTTTGTGGTTCGGTCCACGAGTTCCTGGGTTCTAATCCTGGGTCGGGCTATGAGATGATACTAAGTTTTCGGTCTCTTATGATACTTATTTATTAAGTATCATATTAGGTAATAGTGAGCTTTGTGGTGAATTAAGTACTTAATTTTGACATTTGGCAGCTACATAAGTGAGTATTATTTAGGCTACCCTAGGTAATTCACCAACTTATAGTAGGTACATATTTTAAACTTGAGTGAAATTATTGCACCTATATGTAGTTATAAAACATTACCCTCCTTCTGACGCAGTCGGGTAAAAACATAACTATTATCTATACTGATCTACTAATATGTAAGTTTAATATACTTATATTATATAGAGGTAAGTTTGTGGTGTTGTAGGGGTAATCTGGATCTACCCAATCGATTTTAAATACTCATACCTATAGAAAGCTACGATAAGTATTTGTGAATGTCATAGACTATATCGTCCTGCTAGTAATTACTCTAAAGAGGACAGATTTGATTGATTGTTTATTTGTTTGTATTGAATAGGCTTCGAAACTAAACTTGTACCATCGCCTGCTGTGTGACTCTGAGCCTTCTAATGTTGTATAGTTTTGTTTACCAATGTCATATTGGTAGGTATATAATTATGTATCTATACCACCGAGAGGCCGTTCATCAGCAGGATGAGATAACATAGAATAAGAAAACGCATATTCGACAACAATAATCTCGAGAATTAGAAGATAGCCACCAATAGAATCCGGTGAAAAACGTGGACCATTCGAGACTGAGGTTAGCACCAAGATCACACTCTTCAGAAAATATGTAGGAACCAATCTAGAAAGGTATCTAGTATTTATCTATATAACTAGTAAAGGTAGTTCTGGAAAATTTTACTGCAACGGTTTTGTTATTAAAATAAGCAAAAGTGCAGTGTAAATAAATTGATAGCTACAAATATTTGACGGTGGTTTAGATCGTTTGTTGATAACAAAGAAAGGAAAAATTTATAAGTATGTTTACCTACGTAGGTAAATAAAAATATATTTCTTCAGGGTTATTCTACTGTCAAAATCACCCAACTTTTATTTATATATTATAATTTATCATCATCAATTGATATTGATTATGGGTAGGTACTTCAGAGCCAGTCCTCCATAAAGAAGAGAGGATATGGAGCTTAGACCCACCACGCTGCGCCAATGCGAGTTACCGGATGATAGTGATTAATTAATATGTAATCAATCACTCATCACCATGAACGACCTATTTTCGGCGCGCTGTTGAGCACGAATCACCTCTTAGAATAAGCGTGGTGGACTATTGGCCTAACCACTCTCATTCTGAGAGGACACTCGAGCTCAGCAGTGAGCCGAATATGGGTTGATAATGAATGAGATACATAATATATTATCCACGCGAGTAAAACAAAGTCGTAAAATAAAATCATGAAAAATATTTTAAATATCAAATACATCATGTATGTATATGTATGTATACACAGAATAATGAATCTCTATTCAGTGTATTAAAACAGGAAACCAATTTATTTCAAGTTACCTCTTATACCTAGGCACCGAAGATATAAAAATATTTGCATTGTTGTCGTTCAGTTCTTAAAACTATGACGAGTTTAAAATACTCGCTTGCCGGAGAAAAACACAATTTGTTCATCCTACGATGATTACTTGCCAAATATTAGCACAGTTTTAAACCCTGAATATAAGGAGACGAGACAAACATGGCCGCGTCACTTGTCGTTCGAATTTTGAAATAGTCTGTGATTTTGGACCATCATGAAAGCAATTATTGTGGTATGTAAAAATATTTTTTTTTTTGTTGTTGTTGATAGGTTTCACTTTGCTCTATTTCTCTATTTAATAATAATTATCTCTCTACTCTTTATTAACTATTACTCTTATCTGTCCCTCTCTTTTTTCCGGTAGGGTGATGATAATGATAGTAACATGAAGATCATTTTAATGTCTTGTTGACCTAACTGCTTCGTAGGTACTTGTAGATGCGGTGTTTAGCTAGTCCAGTTTTGTATCATAATGTTCTGGGTTCGAGTTAGGGTCAGGGCTATTTATTTATGTATTTAAACCACCAACAAAACAATAAGTAAATAGAATTACTTAAATTGTCTTAAAAACTCTGGTAGTACAAAACATATAATTTAACTTCAAAGTACAAATGATAGATCGTACCTACCTACTAACATTTAAAATTAATAGTTGAAAAAATAAAAATAGATTTCCGTTAATTTAAAAAGAAAAAAAAAACATGAATGCAACAAAAAAAATAATTTAAGGAAAACTACAGTCTATAACTTAACACTGCTATGAAACATTAAGGTTTTCCTATACATTCGAGAAATTTTCAGTCAAAGACCGGAGTTTGTATTATTTATGTTGGTCTTTATGGCTTTAAAAATTAATTATGCCGTAGATCCCGGTCATAGTTATTAATTAACTTTCGTCCGCACTTAGACGCCCTCTTTAATCCAGCCCTTAGAGTTATAGTATCGCTGTAAAAATGGAGTAACTTCTCCCGTTTTCTCAACATTTCCCTTCACTGCTCTGCTCCTATCGATCGTAGCGTGATGAAAAGTATACTTTAACCTACCCAGGAGTATGAAGAATAATTGTATCAAGTTTCGTTAAAAACCGTCGAGTACTTTTTGTTTCTATAACGAACATACAGACAAACAGACAGACGAAAATTTTACTGATTGCATTTTTGACATCAGTATCCATTACTAATGCCCCCTATAGTTATTTTGGAAATATATTTCATGTACAGAATTGACCTCTACAGATTTATTTTAAGTCTAAATGATCGTTTCAAAGACAATAGCTGATTATTTTATGTTGATAGTGATCCTATTTCAGCTTGTGAGTTCAAAGAACTCTTAATGAATCATAATTTAATACTAATTTGCAATCAAAATTGGGCAAATATACCAATAGACCACGTCAGTATTATTAAAATATCACTTATCTAGGAATAATACAAGTTGCTTAAAAAATTGCATCAGCTGATTACGAATACTTATCGATAATTACGTCGTAATTATAGTACGCCATCATTTAGTTTAGACCAATTATACTTAAACACTGTGCTAGGTACGAATAAACAATAAATTCATAGTAATCTTTATTTTGTAACAAGTTCAGTAAGTAAGATATTAGGTAGGTACCTACCTACAATACATAGAGCCGTGATAGCCCAGTGGATATGACCTCTGCCTCCGATTCCGGAGGGTGTGGGTTCGAATCCGGTCCGGGGCATGCACCTCCAACTTTTCAGTTGTGTGCATTTTAAGAAATTAAATAACACGTGTCTCAATCAGTTAAGGAAAACATCGTGAGGAAACCTGCATACCAGAGAATTATCTTAATTGTCGTGATGAAAATCGTGTGTGAAGTCTGCCAATCCGCATTGGGCCAGCGTGGTGGACTATTGGCCTAACCCCTCTCATTCTGAGAGGAGACTCGAGCTCAGCAGTGAGCCGAATATGGGTTGATGACGACGACTCTAATTCTAAGTTAGAATCCTGAGCCTTGTGAGGCCACTTTTATATGCTACTTATGAAATTGCTATTTAGCTAAAATAATCTTCTTACAGGTATTTCTGCTCGGTGTAGTTGCAATTGTTGCTTCGCAAAGAGGTACGTAAGCTCATTTACTAGACGATGATCGCAATTTAAACTGATGTGACGTCATTGTGACTGTGGGAATGCATGCTATATTTGAACAATGCTAAGTTTTTATTGTTGTTTGTTATGTATTTTTATGGTCAAACTGTTTATTTAAAAAAAAAGCTAGACTTGTTGCAAAAATTGTTACATATACATAATTATCGGTAAAACCACCTACCTACTCGAATGCACATAATATAACAAAGTGTCCTTATGTATGTGTTACTTGTACAAAAAAATATATAAATAAATAACTCGTCTATCTGTCTGTGTGTAATTCATAAATCAATACCAAATATTTAAATATTTTATGTTTGTATTGTAAGAACATGCTTTGCAAATTAATTCATAGCATACACATTATCAGCTTCTGCCAATCAAGCTTACAAATGAACTCATCTTTACTAATACTAATGATAATAAATAGGTATTTCGTTATTATTTTTCAAAAGTAGAGTGGAAGTCAATGTCTATACTACAGCCGTTCTTGTTGAGTACTGTTTACCAACAAACTAATATTAAAATGAGGGTAAAATCACTAGTCATTTCACACCTAATAATAATTATAATTAACTTGTTCTTGAATTAATGAAAATAAATTTGATTAATAAGCATGATTAGATTAATATATTTTTTATAACATTTTATAAACAAGTCATACATAATTTAAAATAAATAAGTTATGAAATGACATGCCTTTTCTACCTTCATTTCTAATTTATTTGTTGGTAAACAGTATTCATCAAGAAAGGCTGTAATATAAATTAATTTATTTCAATAAGGCTTAGTTTACAAGCACTTTAAAAACGTCAGGTAATAATATTATTAGACAATGGTGATAATAATTGGTCGAAAACTTAAAATTAAAGTCACAAATAACAATTTGTATTTCAATAACCAACCTTATATTTCATTTTCAGTGCACGTAGTCGACCAAAATCCTGAAGTCGGTAAGTAAATTTTGGCGAAAATTAATTATAGGTAAAAGTATGATATTTATATTTTAGAGAGAAAATATTTAATTGTTTGTTTGTTTGCATTGAATTGGCTCTGAAACTACTACTACACTATCTACGAGTGCTATAGGCTATATTTTATCCCCGTATTCCTACGGGAACGGGAAATACGCGGGTGAATTAATTATTATTAACTGAAATACCATATATTGTATGTAAGTAAATATTCATTTCTATAATCAACATAATATTTCGTTTCCAGTGAACGTGGTGGACCGAAATGATGCAGTCGGTAAGTTAATTTCACTGAAGTAATAATAATTAGAAAAAAGTACTGGCTACGAAACTGCGTCTGGCACAAAAACAGTCGAAGAATTTTTCCGCCTTGTCCGCCATAGACTCTCTAAAATTCACCTTAATTTTGGAGAACTGACAACCTTCATTAATGGAGAGGCACTTATAGAAGAAGAATAATAATTATACAACCATCCATGAAAATCGCTTTAAATTACATCTAAATGTTATCAGTACTTTTAGAGAAAAACGGGGATAAATATTATACATACAAACACACACCTATACCTAACATAATATGTAAAGATATCTTAATAACGAACATAATAATATTTCGTTTTCAGTGAACGTAGTTGACCGAAATGATGCAGTCGGTAAGTTAATATTACCAAAAATAAAATTAATTATTATAAACAACCAGAACCAAATGCCTTTAACAACCTAAACTTAGACTAATAACCTAAAGACCCGCAACACCAATTTTTCACTCCAAACGTAAGCCCTTATTCGCACGAGAGCTTTTTAACGAACGTTAAAAAAGGTTCAAATACGACAAATGCATTTCCAAGTACCTATATGTTTACACGACAGCGTTTTTAAAGACGACGCTTTTTTTCGAGCAGTGTTACATTTTCAATTGTGGGCATTGGAAATAGACTTTCATTTAACTTCATACATTACATAATTGAACGCTTTTTTAACGTCCGTTAAAAAACTCTTGTGCGAATGAGGGCTAAGCCCCTTCTGTATGTCAGCGTAAGAGCTAAGCTAATTTCACTCGCCGACACGCACACAATATACTTATCGTAGCGTAGCGATGTGTCAAGGGCTCCCATTTCGGGGCGCAAACGCCTTACGAACCCTGCGACTACACACTATGTATTTGTTGTAAATCTATGAACTTAAACTAAAAATTATTTTTTATATTATGTCTAGGTATTTGTCTATTATGTATATTGTAAGCTTGTACCTACTTCCTATATTAGGTAAATGCTGTTGTTTCGAAATACTTAAGCGACACCTATTATTTTTTTAGACACACAAAAAGCCAATGTACAAAATAATTATTTAAATAGTTTTGTTTAAGCAGAAATGTTAAAACGTTATTTGATTAAACAATGACGTAGGGTCGTTCGTGATGGAATGATGGTCAACATTAAGTTATTGACCATGTTGGATGTCAGCAAATAATGGACGTATTGGGAGCTTCGTCCAATCAGTCGTAACTATAAGTACTCGTATAGTGATGGACATAAGGGTTTGGTTTGATTTTTTTTTTACTGTTGACTTGAAATTAATAATACTAATAGACAAATTACTATAGCTAACGAGTTGTCTAGGTCGGTTGCAGCTGATTAACAAAGCTTTAACACATAAATGCTCGCATGGGGTCACCGCTCAAGAACGCAGAGCCTCACCCTTTCACTCCTGTGAGTTGCTCACTGATTGAACACAAAGAAGATCCAATTCAGGTCCACTCTTGTACGTCAATCGTCAAAAAAACGTCATGAAGCCGCCATTATTACTACTATTAGCTACCAGGGGCGCGGGGAACTTTTGGCTGCGACAATTGCTTAATTTTTTGTCTAAGACTGCTTTGACCCCCATGCGAGTAAAAACTACTACACTATACCACAGTAACTATACCCAGTTTTTCTTTATCGATCCCTAGTTGTCAACAATGTATGGTTAATTACGTGAATAACAAAAAGTTATACAAATGAAGCAAGTCAAAGAAAACGAGTTCAAAGTCTTTATTAAAATAGAAAATGTTCACAGAATCTCGTGCGGGCGGGTTCGTTGATACAGTGAGGAACGAAGTCGCTTCTCTACGGTCTAGGGTCCGTGATAGAACCAACAGAGTCCTATCAGCTTTAGGAGGTAGAATGTTTACACTACTACATGCAATCGAATAACATCTTTCACTCAATCAATCATTCAATCAATTTATTTATTTGCAGATACATGCATTATATATATACAGGTGGTCGGTAGTTGTAGATGTCAAATGTATCTTGCCAATTTGGCATGCAAATTATTTATTAAGTGTGTGTTATTAAATTAATTCAAATGACAATTTGAATTAATTTGATAACATAACTTTGCATGTCATTCTCAGCGGGCGATAGAACGAGCTATGCTTGGAGTTTCTCTGCGTGATCGAATCAGAAATGAGGCGATCCGCAGACGAACCAAGGTCACTGACATAGCTCAGCGAGTCGCGAAGCTGAAGTGGCAATGGGCAGGTCACATAGTTCGAAGAGCCGGAAAGCGCAGTGTTGGTCGATCCCCCACTATGACATCAAGCGGATCGCAGGAAACCGCTGGATGGCTGGCGGCTCGAGACCGTTGTGCTTGGAAGTCCATGCAAGAGGCCTATGTCCAGCAGTGGACGTCCATCGGCTGATAATGATGATGATGATGCCATTCTTATACTTTATTAAATTTGTCAACCAACTTCCAAAAAGGAGGAGGATCTTAATTCGACGCGTATGTTTTTTTTTTTTAATATTAGTTACCTCATATCTTCGTCATTTAATAACCAATTTTGGAAATTCTTGTTTTGTTCGAAAGAGTATACTGTCATATTGGTCTCATTTCATTTTCATGAAACTAGGTTTTGTAATTTTGTGTTAAAATCAAAATAACTGAAATACGTCTTTGAAGTCGGTTCCATTTTTATGTAAAAAAGATTATTTTAAAAAAGGATATTTTCGTAGTTTCTTCAACAATCAACGCCCATGTTCAAAGTTTTAAATGTCAATATTTGGATACTGTTCAAACTGACTGTAAAAGCAGTCGAGCTTGATTGTGTTTTAGTTTCGTTTAATTAACTTTACGCACTTGGTAAAACAGTTATTTTTAAATAGTATATTACAATGGGTCACGTCATGCCAGTCGCGAAAACAACCTATCGTGAAATTGTTTTTAGTTTATGTAGTTAAAAAAAATCAACTTTTAACAACCTTAGCATTAATATAATATTAATTACATCCTAAAACCTTATCATTAAAATTTGTAACAAGTATTATAATCAAGTAATTGATTAATATTTTGTTTCAGTGAACGTCGTTGACCATAATAACCCACCGCCAACTCCCGGTATGCATAAACAGTTTTTTTTTTTAATATTACTTGCCACATTTTTTTTTAATTAATAATAATATTCCCTTCCTCTCCAACTATTCGGGAAAGACTGTATTAGGAGTGTGTACGACAATAGATCAACGGGGCGGGGATCGAACCACCACCCCTCGGTGATGAGTCCGACCGCTCTTACCGTTGAACTATAAAGACTATTTATCACATCTCTTATGTCTTATTTATCAGGACGCCCGCGTTCGCGTGCAATTAAGATTTTCACTAATCCCGCAGGAACCGTGTACTTTTTCGGGATAAAAAGTTGCCTATAAAAACTAGGTTATGTTGCTCCATAGTCTCCTCTATCTTTTAGTGAAAGTCTGAATAAAATCGGACAGACAAAATATATCATTCATACCAAAAAAGACAAGAAGATTTGCGAAAAGCTGATTGTAATGATGGTATGAATTCTTTCACGCAAAAACCACTGACTGAATTTGCAATTTGTGAAAACCCTAATTTTACTCGGACGAAATAGTGGTCAGCCAGTCTTATATAATTTAAGTATGTAATTCTTTATGAAATAAGCTATTATGTTGAAATTTAAAAAGTTAAATTTACTTTATTTTATTAATTTTCAGTGAAAGTTGTCGACAACATTAATGGCGGTACGTATCAAACAATATTAAAAAATATATTTTTTATTTTTAAATAAAGATTAACGGAATATATTTTTTTTACAGTTAACGTAGTTGACAACAGCGGATATCCCTCGCCTGGTATGTTACATTACTAAACTTTACATTACTAAACAGTAATTAATTAAAAGGTATAAATCCGAAGATAGGAAGGTATTCCTAACAAAATTACTACAGATTTACATCTTAACTATCAACATAATTATCAGCATACTATAGTCTAACAAGTTCATTGATGACACTCCCATGATATCCGGGCAACGGGGGGAAAGATTGCGCGGGTGTGAAATGTGCGCTGGAAGATAGGTGCATCAGTCGTGGGTTTTTCATTAATCGCTACACGCCCCCCGGCCCGCGCGGGTCATCGGGAGTGTTACGAACGAAGTTGCCAAGCTATACACGTCACATACAGGTGAGGACATAAATGGAGCATAAACCTATCATGCTGCTCAAATGCTAGCTAGTGAGCTTCAAAATTCATTAGTATTAGTAGTTAATTTTAAGGAAGCTTAGTTTTTCACTATTGAAACGTCACTAATGAAACGTCATCAACTTCCCAACTCCGAAAAGAGAAAAAAAAAATATTTAAGCTCTCATTGTACCGGATACAATAATTATATTGTCACAACTTTAAATTATGCTTAAACACAATAAAGACCGGTCAACTTATACCAAAAAAAGTAAAGCAACATGAATTTCTACCAAGCTGAAAATCAGTAGCATTGTTTAAAATATGTTAAAAAATTCTTTCCCCTGTAAAGAACAAAATATTATTCAAGGTCAAAGGTCAAAAAAATGAGTTATTCGCGATTTACAGCAAAACGATAAGTTTTATCATGAAAATTGTTGAGACAAAATTGTAGATCATAAAATTATCTATAAAAATGCATCAATACTTTTTTCCTACGAGCCTTCGTTTTTGGAATATAACGATTCTAAAAGTTGTAAAACTTGTAATGGTCATAATGTGCAAATGTTTTATACTTGTAGTTGTTGCTGGCTGAAACTACAAGTATAAACTTTTCATTTCTCATACTCGGAAAGTAGTGTTGTTTTGATCTGAGTATTGGGTGAAAAATGCTGCTTCCCTACACAGGGAGAGAATAACTCATACAATTTACTTCCCACCTAAGGGCCGGAATAACTTTAAAAATAGAACTTTTCTAAAAAGTTTCTTTTTTTAATTTGTATCGAACTAAATTCGAACAAGCAAAGATCTTTGATCATACAGCCTGTTCAGACGTCAATGGAGCTCTTGAGGAAGAATTATTAAACTAAAAAGAATCAATTCCTACTCAGACTATAGCCGTCCGCGGGAAATAACCACTTTCAAGATCTTTTCACTCTCGGTTAACAATCTACTATTCTTTGACTTCTAACCGTAACATATATCACAGTACGCTCTAAACTCCTTGTCCACTCTGAAGTTGCAGCTCGCTGAATTGCGCAGCTATAACCCAGGGTTGAGATATGTTTTTTGTTCACTGCGTAGCTATACGCCTCGTGTTCAGAGTAGACTAGAACTTAAGCGCACACTATAATATACTTAGATTTCGTACCATTTCATTCAATATTTTTTCTTTTGAAATATTTTTTTTAATTTGAGAGTTTTTAACTAACCTTTTCAAATCTATGTAAATATAAACTAAAATTTATAGAAAAAGCATTAAAATAGATACATTAAGTTACAAATCAATCGCACAGAATAGGTGTAGGTAATTTGTAAATAGACAGGTAGACGAGTCATTTAATGAAAACACTTGTAGAGATCGCTACTAAGCGTTAAGACTGCCTTTGTATTTTGTATATTGTTTATTGTGGTATCTAAATAAATAACAAAGAAAATTAGATATTATGATCTGTGTATTTTTTCAGGTATCATAGGTAATGTCGATTCTGGCTTCTATCAACCGGGAGTTAATCAGGGTAAGGTTTTATAAATTTTCCAATTGAATTCTAGTTACCACAAAGTTATCTAATTATAACATATCTATAGATCGGTACTAATATTATTAATCTCTATATCTACTGAACCGATTTTGAAAATTTTTTTACAACTAGAAAACCACGTTATTTATGAGTATCGTAGATATATATCTCTTATCCTCATATTCTCATGGGACAGGAACTGCGCGGGTGAAACCGACGGGCGTCGGCTAGTCTATACACAAAATAAATCTGTACAGATGTCAATTCTGTACATGAAATATATTTCCAAAATAACTATTGATTAGTAGTAATAAAGATTAGATTAGGGGGTGATTAGTGACCGATACTGATGCCAAAAATGCAATCAACAAAATTTTTGTCTGTCTGTCTGTATGTTCGTTATAGAAACAAAAACTACTCGATGGATTTTAACGAAACTTGGTACAATTATGCTTCATATACTCCTGGGCAGGTTATAGTATAGTTTTCATCACGCTACGATCAATAGGAGCAGAGCAGTGAAGGGAAATGTTGGGAAAACGGGAGAAGTTATCCCACTTTTAAAGCGATACTGCTTTAAGGGCTCGATTAAAGAGGTATAAGGGCGGACGAAGTCGCGGGCATCCGCTAGTGTTACATAAGCGAGTAAAAACTCTATTTGTCGCCGATAGATTTCCTGCGATTAATTTGATGCGTAAATTTCAAAGCGAAGAAAGAAAATATATTTATTGAAACTTAAGTGCTGTTTAAGTTAATATATATGCTGCTAGTTATATTATATAAAAATAATTATTCAATTAAATTAAATTAACTATTACAGATATTGACCCTGGATTCAACAGGCCCTCGCGTCCAAATATCAGACCCCCTAAACGTAAGTAATTTAACTTATTACTTATTACCCGATTTTTTTTTTTCTATATCTTATTTTTCTTTTCAATGAAATGTTTAGCCCTTGACTGCGATCTTACCTGAGGATGCAGTCTAAGATGAAACCGCCTACTTTGAAAAGGTACAAGTTTATTCAACGCTCTGACAGTATACACGCAAAATATATAAAGGTTATATATAGTTCTGGTGTCCCATTATTTACAAGATTCGCTGTTATTTTTATTTATTTTATTTTTATTAATAAATGATTGTTTTGTCTACAGCTGGCGGAGGTATGTCCAAATACTCATTATTTTATATTAATTAGTCAGAATGTGATCGTTATAAAAGTATAATCATTTATCCCGATAAATTATTAAAACACTCTACATACGAATAGTATTAAATAACCCCTTATATTAGATTAGAATACTCATCAAATCTAAACTTATTAAGTATGTATTTAAAAAATATTCTGCTACTAAAATTAAGCAAACATTACACTGCTATAATCATAAACAAATAACAAAAACAAAATTTCCCGGAATTCTTTTATAACATAAATGTTTACTAAAAATATTGACATTGAATTTCAAAATTTGTTTTACAGGCAACTTTGAAAGTAATATCGATCCTGGAATTAATCTGCCAGAGCTTAACCAGGGTAAATACCTATTTTTTCCACTTATGATGAAATATATAAAAATACTGATCATTATACAATTCCAAAATTTATTTTACAGGGAACTTCCAAAATGTCGACCCTGGATTCTATCGGCCTGGAATAAACCAGGGTAAATATTATTAGGTTCCAAACAAACATTTAATAACAACTTAGAATATACGCTATGGTTAGAAATCATTATGAAACTCCAAAATCTGTTTTACAGGCAACTTTGCCAACGTCGACCCTGGATTCTATCAGCCAGGAATAAACCAGGGTAAATAATATTAGGATTCAAATAACAATTTGATAAAAATTTAGATGAAAACTCGACTCTTAGAATTCATTATATAAATCCAAAATCTATTTTCCAGGCAACTTTGACAATATTGACCCTGGATTCTATCAGCCAGGAATAAGCCAGGGTAAATAATATTAGGATTCAAATTACAATTTGATAACAATTTAGATGAAAACGCGACTCTTAGAATTCATTATATAAATCCAAAATCTATTTTACAGGCAACTTTGACAATATCGACCCTGGATTCTATCAGCCAGGAATAAACCAGGGTAAATACCTAATATTAGGATTCAAATAACCATTTGAAGACAGATTAAATGAAAACGCAATTCTTTGAAATACCTAATTATGAAACTCCAACATCTATTTTACAGGTAACTTTGACAATGTCGACCCTGGATTCTATCGGCCAGGAATAAGCCAGGGTAAATAATATTGTAATGTAAATAATAATTTCAAATAGCCATTTGCTAACAATTTAGATGAAAACGCGACGCTTAGAATTCATTATGAAAATCCATTCTATTTTACAGGCAACTTTGACAATGTCGACCCTGGATTCTATCGGCTAGGAATAAACCAGGGTAAATACCTATTTTTTCTGATTCAAATTGTCATTTGACTCCTAATAAGATAGAAACTTGGCTGGCTTGGCTCTTTTACGTAATTACTACCTACTACGTAAAGTGAGGATGATTTTTTTTACTCGTTTATGTCATAGTGTGGGTTATCGTTGGATAGGTCTTTGAAAGTTACTAATATCTTAATTTTAGGGATCCGTTTGTAAAATATTAAGCTTATAGGAGCTAATTTTTGTTAGAGTCAAGTTTCCCCACCCTCTACCAGCTAAACGGCTGTTTTACGTGAAAAAAATTACATGAGTAGAATATGTAATGAAATTACAAGAAAAACTATAATAGTCTGTTAAAACTAGAAAACTGAAATGTAGTACAGATATGTATATTAATTACTTGAACATTAAAAAGAAAATTAAGAAGAAAAATGGGTTAGTTCCCTACATGCAGTGTAAATGAATTTTTTATAGTCTGTCCCATGGTCTCGGATATCGTTAGTTATTATTTTTGTGCATTACATAAGAGATCAAAGTGCTAAATTAATCTACAGAACCATTACTGTGCGTGGCACGACACGCACTTGGCGGGTTTTTTAAAGTTACATTTGTAAAAATTGGTGTGTGTACTACCAGAAAAATACCAAAAAGAATGTCCTAGAAGTTTTTTCAAAATTCTACCCCTAAAGGGTTGAAATTTTTTAATATAAATAGTTCATGGTTTCTATTTTTGTAAAATTACTATTTGTTATATATAAAACATGTGAAAATTTATATAAAAAGGAATTGAATAGGGGTTTAATGTTTACACCGATTTTCACAAGGATTTAGTCGCGGTCGACCGATAGTAATAAATAATTGGCCCTAGGGTTTGAGGGCCCAAGCCCCTTAGAATTAAAATAGCTTCGAAAAATTACTACGACTAAAATTAAAAATATTTAAAACTTGTAAAATAAAAATTAAATAAATAATGTCCTACCTACTATTATGGGGTATTGGCTGTTTGACATTTTGTTCCTTTGTCAAAATATACAAATGAAAAAAAAAAGAATTTATAACCTGCTCCTTTTTTTAAGTCGGTTAATAATTTAAAAGAAATTATCAAATATTATTACCTAATTTAAATGTATTTCTCTTTAACAGCTCCCGATCCAAGTGTCTATTATAGACGTAAGTAGATTTGTTCTACTTATGCGCATCACAAATATAAAAAAGGTATTAC
The DNA here is from genome assembly GCF_947172395.1 of Bicyclus anynana. Taxonomy (NCBI): domain Eukaryota; kingdom Metazoa; phylum Arthropoda; class Insecta; order Lepidoptera; family Nymphalidae; genus Bicyclus; species Bicyclus anynana. Next base: position 10,717,687 of record NC_069102.1, on the reverse strand, counting down.
ATTTTAATTTTATTTATATAATGTACTATTACAATAACATTATAATTTACTAATTTTCCATTTTTTGTGGAAAGTGACTTAGTATATAGTTATACCAGCTGACGCCGCGCGGTTTTACCCGCTTGGTTCCCGTTGCCGTAGGAATTCGAAGATAATATAGCCTACTTCCCTCCCTCGATATATGGGCTATCTAACACTGAAAGAATTTTTCAAATCGGACCAGTAGTTCCTGAGATTAGCGCGTTCAAGCAAATAAACAAACAAACTCTTCAGCTTTATAATATTAGTATAGATATACTAAGATATATAGACTACAAGCCCTTGTACAAAAATTACCTGTGAAACGAATGAACGTGAATAACGCTTAGAAGGCTGTTACTATATCAGAATGTAACTTATACTCGTATGTACGAATAATAGAATTTAAAATTGACAAATAGAAAGAAAAACACAAAACATCAATTTACAAATTTTGACAAAAACCAAGAGAAAAAATTTAAACAAGAACTTTAAAATTAAAAGTCGAGAGAGAATTATACATTTTACAAATTATGAATAAAAATTTCAATTATTACAAACAGTATGGCTTAATTAATTTATTATATATTGGTAAAATAATAAAAAAATAAAATAGATAAACTGGGTATTTTTTAAGTCACAACTAATGACGAATTGAATTATTTAACGAAGCTCATAGGAAAAATTTTTATAATTTTGGATTTGAAATGCAACTTGTAACTGAATAAATCAAAGCGTTAGCTTTTAGCGATGTCTGTTCTGTGAAATCAATGGACTATTTTTGGCAATGAATTCCCTGTAGAGGTTACAAATCCGGGGTATTTTGGTAACTGAGTGGTTTCCAAGGTTATATCATCGGAGTAATAATTTTTTTTTTCCAGCGGACCCTTACTTACGCGGAGGACGCTAAACAAGCAGAAAAGAAAATAAAATTAAATATATTGTAATTTTTAACAGTTTTATACGTAAATTTTCTTACAAATGTAAACTTAATAAAGTAGTTCTGATTGTATATGTTATTTTTATTCATACCGATGTTACATTCTTGTGACACTTGTTATAAACGTGAATATAAACCCATGTTCAGATGTTTGCAGAGTAACACTTGCATACAAAGTTCCCTATCACTTTTTCCTTCTATAAAAAAGAAATTGTTTATTAAATTTATCCATAAAAACCCTTTTTAGTAAATACCTATCAATATAATAAGCTAAGCTACAAATTCCATCTTACTTCAAAGTTTTGACTGTGAAATTATGAATCTATTTGTCAATAACGACAAGTAGGCAGATGCCAGTGGCGTGTACTTCATATGTTCATTCATTTCGTTCATTATCAACCCATATTCGGCTCACTGCTGTGCTCGAGTCTCCTCTCAGAATGAGAGGGGTTAGGCCATTAGTCCACCACGCTGGCCCAATGCGGATTGGCAGGACACACGCAGAGAATTAAGAAAATTTTCCGGTGTGCAGGTTCCTCACGATGTTTTTCCTTCACCGCTCGAGACACGTGATAATTTGCGTTTTTTTCAGTTGCGTGCATTTTAATTTCTTAAAATGCACGCAACTGAAAAATTGGTGGTGCATGCCCCGGACCGGATTAGAACCCACGCCCTCCGGAATAGGAGGCAGAGGTTATATATGGGCTATCACGGCTCTACTTCATATATGCATAAATGCAATTTTCGACGATTCATTACGTACCTGTATTGGAGGAGGAATTTTCCATTTTGTACAATTTGTACCTATAGTGCATACCCTAGTTAAAAACCTTGTGCACGCCACTGGCAGTGGCGTAATTATAGTGCGGGAAAATAACCTGGGCTCTTAACTAGAAGGGGCCCCTAACCCACGAGGGCGTGAGCTCAGAAGACATTAAAAAATTTTTGACGTATTGGGGCCCATACAATAATAAAGAAAAGTAAAGTAAAGTAAAGTAAATAATAACTAGGGGACGCCCGCAACGTTGTTAGCATGAAATTCAGTTATTCCGAGAACAGACTAACAAAACAATACGTGCAGTAAAATTCTAAAGAATTACTTATTGTTTTGGGTTAACCAACTATTTGTTATGTCGCGTAAGCAGAATTTGTACTAGGAAAAATATTATTTGCCGACTGACACTCACCAAATATTGACCCTAGGTTATCTTGCTCTTTATAAATACGCCACAGAGATGCTCGATGTTAAATCACGGTCGTATTTTGACATTCACGTTTGTGCCTTTCAACATCATGAAATTTGCGGTATGTATGATCTTATTATTATTTATTGAAAGACAAATTAAATTAATTTAATTATAAAAATGAATGAATGACTAAAAAAATATAAATAAAGCGAATGTGAGTCGCACCAACACACCAAGGGTTCCGTACAAATTAAAAAATAAATGGTTAGATAAATGTCATTTTACTGTTGGGAAAACTTTGTTACCGTAAATGGACAATGGATACAGTCTTTGTCCGCGATTAGACTAACGTCACTATTGGATATGTTTTATAATAGTTATGTTTTATGGTTTCGAGTTATTTGAAGTCCAAGTACAATGTCCAAATTAGTGTCACTTATTAAATAAAATAATAATAAGCTAGATAACCAAAACTAGCTATCCGTCTCACACACCCGCAAGGACGTGGAGGAAACAGTTCCGGGGTTGGACCCCTTTACTGTGATTACAGACGCCTGCCTTGAATACGGTCAGGGTCATTGGGAAGCCATTATAGGCTTAAAGTGATCAAGGAAATCACCTGGGCTGGGTTAGTCCCGCTTGTGGGAAGCCCGGCCCCGGTGAGTGTGGCTGAGCCACTGTGAAAAATGGTGGTCTGCGAGAGATGGTGGTGCGAGATACCTTCTAGGGAATACTTTAGATAGGGGGGGTCTATGTTATAAGAATAGCATCCCTAGGGAATGCTTTCTTGTCGGGTCTCCTGTGATATGATGATGGACCTGATGGACGTCGAAGTCGCTGTGTCCGCTCGCAGAAAAAGTTTTTCCGCGAGCCGCCCAACGAATTCGTCCAAGCTTTCAATCTTAGGTCCCTGGCTATGGTTGCATTTCTCACGAATCTTGGAGCCAGGGCAAGGTAACTAAGGGCCCTGGTGCAAATAAAAATGGGCCCCACTACCTTCTAAACTGGTAAGGTTACAACAAGTAAAAATATTCATCAGCTCTTTTTCGTTATCAAAATTTTCTAAATACAGTTTGATCGCGATTTTCTGGTAAAGATTAGAGGGCGCCCTGAGCTTTAGCGCCCCGGGGCATTGCACCGCCTATACTACAGCCTTTCTTGATGAGTACTGTTTACCAACAAACAAATTAAAAATGCGGGTATAAATCACTATAGTATGCGCATTATCATCTGAGTCGTCCGGTCATAAAAGTCAAAAAAGATAGGAATGTGCAGCGCGCCTACCTGCGCACCCTAATTATCGATAAACGGCTACCTGCGCACGTGCTAATGATGAGTCAATAATGATTTGGACGATTCTGATTGGTCGGTTTCTAATGTAATTGCATTGCGTATTTTTTTTGCTATAAATGTGTTTACTGCAATTAAATAAATACATTCATGTGTTACTCGTTGCGCACTATGGATACTAATATATAATAAATTTGGCAGAAGACGAAGATTCTGATGATGAAGACTCAGATGAAGATTAATTTTATTTAGTTAATAATTATATAATATGAAATATGTATTATATTAAATCAAATATTGTTAATTTTTTTAATTTTGTGAACAAGATACGATAATAAACTTTACTTATCGATAATATGTCTTTCATTGTTACACCCTTCACTAGACGGCTCCATAAGACCCATAAGTGCAAGCGAGATAGATATAGAGAAATGATTTATGGCCCTAAGACTCAGTTGTTAATGCTATTAGTATAGTCATCTCACACCTAATAATAATTATAATTAACTTGTTCTTATATTAATGAAAATAAATTTGATTAATAAGATAAGAACAATTAGATATGGTTAAAATATTCTATGTAACATTTTATAAAGAAACCATACATAGTTTAAAATAAATAAGATATGAAATGACATGCGTTTTCTACCTTCATTTCTAATTTCTTTGTTGGTAAACAGTACTCCGTGAGCCGTGATAGCCCAGTGGATATGACCTCTGCCTCCGATTCCGGAGGGTGTGGGTTCGAATCCGGTCCGGGGCATGCACCTCCAACTTTTCAGTTGTGTACATTTTAAGAAATTAAATATCACGTGTCTCAGTCGGTAAAGGAAAACATCGTGAGGAAATCTGCACACCAGAGTATTACCTTAATTCTCTTTGGGCCAGCGTGGTGGACTATTGGCCTAACCCCTCTCATTCTGAGAGGAGATTCGAGCTCAGCAGTGAGCCGAATATGGGTTGATGACGAAACAGTATTCATCAATAAAGGCTGTAGTATAGACCCTGAATATTTACGAAATTGTATATAATACGCGGCAAAGAGTTCTCTGCTACTACGAACTTGATTAATTAAGACCGGATATTTTGTTTTGATTACCGCAACAATTACATTATCTTGAACTGTGACCTCTCTATATATAGGTAATCTTATTCACATTACAGTGTTATGAAATTCACATTTATGTTACTGCTGATTATAATTGTTATCATTCATTTTGTTTACAAAGTAAACAAAAATGTTATTCAAAGATAGTTTATCGCAGCGCTATCGATTGGGTTCAAATCCGGTGAAACCGACTACTACATACAACCTTATCTATATACATAATCTTTTTATCATAAAAATGGAACCGACTTTTTTTTTTATTCTTTACAAGTTAGCCCTTAACTACAATCTCACCTGGTGGTAAGTGATGATGCAATCTAAGATGGAAGCGGGCTCACTTGTTACGCTTGTCACGTGTCACTTGGAACGCTAAATCGCTTGGCGGTACGTCTTTGCCGGTAGGGTGGTAACTATCCACGGCCGAAGCCTCCCACCAGCCAGACCTGGACCAATTAAGAAAACCTCAATCGGCCCAGCCGGGGATCGAACCCAGGACCTCCGTCTTGTAAATCCACCGCGCATATCCATCATAGGCCGTCGCAAAGACTTATTTCAGTTATTTTGATTTTAACACAAATTAACTAAAACCGATTTTCGTGAAAATATAATGGGACCAATCTGGAAGTATATTCTTTTAAACAAAAAGAGAATTTTTAGAATTTGTTAATAAATGAGGAAAAATAAAAGCGCTAAAAAACAACGTATATAATATTGTGTGTTCGATCTACTGATCGGTTTAGCAGTACCAAGCCAATCCCATTAAGTTTTCCTCTTCCACGATTTGTCATCATCGCTTTGTTTAGTCAAGTGAAAGTCAGAAGATCACACACATTATTTTTAAGGCCCATAGTCAAGCCCGTAGATACGATCTTGAAAAAAAGTCCATCATCATTGATAACCCATATTCGGGTCACTGTTGAGCACGAGTCTCCTCTCAGAATGCGAGAGGATAGGCTTTAGTCCACCACTCTGACCAGATTTCACACACCTAGCGAATTGTGAAAATTCTCTGGTATGCAGGTTTCCACACGATGTTTTTCCTTCACCGTTTGAGCGTAGATCGCTCGAATATTTTTTGTATAATCGAGCTATATTGTAAAAATCTTTTCTTTTTTTCCAGATTGTTCTTTTCGCTCTTGTGGCGATGGTGGCTTCACAAGGAGGTATGTGACTAAAACTATTTATTTTAGAAAGTAATTTTTTATCTATGACTCGAAGGCAGATATTGCAACCATGATTAATAGATACCGTAATAAATTACCTATTATTTATTTATACGTTTTAATTATAATGACAAAAATCTGGCTTTCACACACTATTTAAAACTTTTTGTAACAAAGGTCATCGAAAGTAGAACAGTATAATGTAAACATAAATAAACACACAAATGTTAAGAGAATAACAAAGAAATTGTGCAAGCAAAATGCAATCAACCAAACATTTTAGTTGATTCTTAGCATATTTTGGCTGGTGGGAGGCTTCGGCCGTGGCTAGTTACCATCCTACCGACAAAGACGTACCGCCAAGCAATTCAGCGTTCCGGTATGATGCCGTGTAGAAACCGAAAGGGGTGTGGATTTTCATACTCCTCCTAACAAGTTAGCCCGCTTCCATCTTAAGACTGCATCATCACTTACCATCAGGTGAGATTGAAGTCAAGGGCTAACTTGTAAAGAATAAAAAAAATTGTAATAAATAAAAGAATAATTTTATATATTTTTTTTCAGTTAACGTTGTGGACAACACGAATGGAGGTACGTCTCGCGTCTCGAATTAATTTAATTACTCGTAATTAACGGAGTTTTGGATATTAGAAGAAGAGACTGAAATCGTAGGGCGAAATTAAAAACGAAAACATGTGCGTCTCGACGCTCAAAGTGATAAGCGTATGCGTGAGAGAAACAGATGCCACACAGAGTGGCGCCGTAACGCGTTACGTTACGATGCTTTTTACTCTCCCTGCAGTTATCACTCCAAAAAGTTTTAAAGTTTATTATAATAATATTTGACGTTGTATATTGATAAAAATATTATTATTTACTTTTATAAATATAATTAATATACAATCCTATTACATTAATTTGCATAATAATACTCTTATATGTATAAATTGAATAACCTTTAATATGACTAAAATTAACTTTAAGCTATTTATACTTATTAACTTAATTTACTATTTTTTTTTATATTTTATATATACTCAGAGGCACAATTATCCGCCTACTTTAATATACTCGTGCCATTTTAAAGTGGGCGGATAATTGTGCCTCTGAGTATATTTTTGTTGAATAGTAAAGTAATATAAAACCATTTATGTGTGTTTACAGTTCACGTAGTGGATAACAATGATGGGGGCAGTAAGTATTTTTAATTACCTTAAATTAAAATATAATTTATACTAATACGTTACGTTTTCTGGTGCGGGGTCCTTGACACTTTATAGAGAGACACTTGAGAGAAGAAAGTGTTGGTCGACCCCTCACTAGGCGGATCGAAGACATCAAGCGGGTTGCAGTGACCCGCTGGATGCTGGTAGCTCGAGATCGTGACGCTTAGAAGTTCACGCAAAAGGCCTATGTCCTGCAGTGTACGTCCATCGGCTTTTGATAATGATCGCCAAAGACCGACGGGATACGTTGGCTCCTTAGATCGATTATTACCCAAAGATAAAAATTTGATTTATCGATTTTGATTTACATCGTACAACTCATAGGAAAATCAAGGTAAATTGCAACTGTTCGCATCGTGGGAAAAAAATGGCTGAGTCCAACATTGATGCAGGCTTTGAAGGCGCATAGTTTTGCATAATTATTTGGATATTTTGCTAAAATCTGTAATATATAAATATTATAAGCTTTTCATACCATAAATGTTACTTATAGATTTATTATAAAATGTTAGACCTTTATTCACTGTTTTAGTAACACAATTAAATAATATGTACGTTTCATTTTTTCCAGATCCATTCCCGAACAACCCAGATGGCTGTGAGTTAACAGAACTATACTCAGAGGCACAATTATCCGCCCACTTTAATATGATGCGAGTATATTAAAGTGGGCGAATAATTGTGATCTCTGAGTGTATTATAATATTATCTACTACTAAAAATACACAATTATTAAAATATTATTAATATTTTTTAAACTTTTGTACACAAAAAATTTAATTATTATTTAATTTATACGTCCCGAATTGTAAATGCGAACGTGAGTTTGCAAATTGCTACGCTTTCACGCCTAAACAACTAAACCGATTTATAAAATTCTTACACCAATGCCAAGCCACATTATCCGCAAGTAACAAAGATTGAATGCTGATTTTCCTACAGAAACAGCAACTACGCGGGTGAAACCGCGCGGACGACCGCTGTTTATTTTACGCTTCCACGGATAAACTACCATAAAATAAAATAATCTATACTAATATTATAAAGCTGAAGAGTTTGTTTGTTTGTTTGATTGAACGCGCTAATCTCAGGAACAACTGGTCCGATTTGAAAAATTCTTTCAGTGTTAGATAGCTCATTCATCGAGGAAGGCTATAGGCTATATTTTATCCCTGTATTCTTACGGGAACGGGAACCACGTGGGTAAAACCGCGCGGCGTCTACTAGTAATTAATATAGAATGTAAATAGTATACCTCCAAGCAGTGCGTATCTCTTTTAAAATTCGCCTTTTCATTTTTTATATTACACAAGTGTTATGCTAGCCTCTCACCATCCGATAAGCCCTCATGCCTGCAGCGTTAGCGGCTTGACGTTTGAAAAACTGATCGTGTGTTGATCGCCGTCGGCATGCACATCGCGACCAAAACACGATCAGCGCTGCAGGCATGTGAGCTTATTGAATCGTCAGTGGCTGACTTAAGGGTGTAACTAATTATCGTAAAATAATTATTTTCAGTCGTCATCGATGAAGGTTTCTACCGTCCTTCTAACCGTAAGTATCATAAACTATTTGTTTGATTTTTAACCGACTTCAAAAAAAGGAGGAGGTTCTCAATCTTAAGCGTATGTGTTTTTTTTTAGTGTTTGTTACCGCATAACTTCGTAATTTCTTAACCAATTTTTAAAATTCTGTGTTTGTTTGAAAGAGTATACTTCCAGATTGGTCCCGGTTACTTTTTTTTGTTAAAAAATTTTAAGAAAAAAATGTAACCTACTTCAAAATCACAAAAAAAAAATCGAAAAATATCATCGTATGTGCTACCTTCTGATCACTATGAAGGCGGTGTGCTATTGGACCTCGTAGGTGACGCTGCTGTCGGGAATGGGGATGATGACTAGGTTTGAATATATTGATTTTTATGATACATTCGGGTAAATAAGGTCAATGTTAACTAATTTATACATAAAAAGCAAAGATTGTCTGGATATTTGCAAAATATTTTTTTTTGAACGCCCATACAAATCTAACGATCAGCGAGCCAACGACGTCACTAAATCATTCCATTTTGTATGGAGCCTTTTTCAGGAATCCGCGGCAGCGCCGCAAATCTGACCCTTTAAATCCCTGTAGCTCCGAAAGTAATTATCGCAGATACCCTGTTACTTTTACAAAATTGCTTTACTATTAGCATACTCTTAATTTATATACAATTTAAAAAAAACTGTTATCATCCCTATTCCAAGGTGGTTAAAAGTTCGCCGAGTCAGTTATAAAGATGAGAATTGAGACGGTAGAACGATAATATCTACATCTATATATAATAAAACTGTAGCAGGTTCAATTCTGTACATTTAAGATATTTTGAAAAATTTCGTTGGGGGCATTATATAATCGATACTGAAGCTACAAAAAAAATTGTTTAATCCTTAGAAAAAATATTACAAATTTGATTTTGTTTTTTTTTTCTTATAGCAAGCGGCAACAATGACAATTCTGGTAAGTGCTATTTAAATCAAATCTTTATTATTAATTTATTTTAACAGTCCATTCAATACCAGCCGGGCTATTCACTCCTTTGCTCTTTATTAACAATTAAAAATAAACATAAAATCAATTGAGAAGGCCATCTACCTACTCTATGATATCCACGAAGGGTTATCAGAAGGCGCCGGATGACGTTTCTATCATAGAATCTCAATTTCGTATATGTCAAATAACATACGTCAATGTTAGTGAATTAGCCTGCCTTCCTCGTTTTAGGATATCGGTATAGATTCCCACACTGATTCAATGTAGGTTTTTTTATTCTTTGAAAGTTAGCCCTTGACTACAATCTCACCTGATGGTAAATGATGCAGTCTAGATGGAAGCACCCCTTTCGGTTTCTACACGACATTGTACCGGAACGCTAAATCGCTTGGCGGTACGTCTTTGCCGGTAGGGTGGTAACTAACCACGGTCAAATCCTCCCACCTGTCAGATCTGGACCAATTAAGGAAACCTCAATCGGCCTATCTGGGAATCGAACCCAGGAACCCTCACCTAACCTAACCCAATCCCTCCGTCTTGCAAATACACCGCACATAGCACTGCGCTACGAAGGTCGTCAGAACTGTTAAGTTAGCAGAGTTAGGGTGATAATGTCAAATTCTTTAAAGACTAAGATCAGATTTTCATGATGAGGGGGAGAGTCTGTCTCTGTCTCCAATTTCGGAGTGTGTGTATTTGAATCCGGCCCGGGATATGTACCTCAAACTTTTCAGTTGTGTGCATTTTAAGAAATTAAATATTACGTGTCTCAAACGGCAAGGAATACATCGTGAGGAAACCTGCTTATTAAAGAATTTGCTTAATTTTCTGCGTGTGTGAAGTCTGCCAATCCGCATTGGGTCAACGTGGTGGACTAATGGCCCTTCCCAATCTGAGAGGAGACTCGCACTCAGCAGTGAGCCGAATATTCGTGGTCTCCGAGGCACGGGGGTGACATCACCAATTTCCTAACTCTGACCTGAGCACGTATTTGTAACTTCTTGGTTAAAAGAAATCCTCAGTATCCTCAGTATCCTCATATTAGATTCAGGATTCGAACCCCGGACCTCGAGATCTAAAGACTAAAGTGACATAGGCTAACCACTGAACTAACAAGGCAGTTTAATATTTATTTAAATGAAATACTAAGTCTATTATACTCTCATGTAGCTAATTCTTATAATTGATTTTCCTTAAATTTTCAACAGGTCTCTACATTCCGAATTACCCGAAATGTAAGTTAATACATACTTAATTTTTATATTACACTTGATGCAGCAAGCATAATATTGGCCAAAAGATAATAAATTATAAATATTCTAATGATTCTAACTTTAAAGTTATGTTAGTTATAAGAATTTAAATATCACGTGTCTCAAACGTTAAAGGAAAAACATCGTGAGGAAACCTGCATACCTAAGAATTTTCCAATTTCTCGACGTGTGTGAAGTCTGTCAATCCAATTGGGCCTGCGGACAATAGCCTAACCTCTCTTATTCTTAGAGGAGACTCGTGCTCAACGTGAGCCGAAAATAAGTTGCTAATGATGATGATGATTCTATTTTTTGAAGACGGTTGAGGTAAAAATGAAGTTAGACAAAATTGACTTATTCCAATATTCAAAAACAGTATTTTTGGTGTAGGTAAAGGGCGGTAAAATTTATTATTGCCCAAAGCCTGCGGCAAAATTGCTAGATCGGCCCCTGGCTGCGGCTCCCGGTCTTGATTCTGAAGTATGCCTCTCTGACTGAGAGTTACATAATATGTGTAATTTTTGCCGTGGAGACCGTTGGGCCATGGAGCCGCAGTGCCAAAAAATTTCACCACGGCTAGTTGCCTCGACTGGTGACAGAAGGGCTAACTCATTTTTTTCGCAAAGGATCAGCTTAGCTGTCCAGCGTGGAAAAATCAGACAATATTCTTGCTACCACTCCACATGGGCATGAGATGTATAGTTATTAGGATAAGTTAGCTTATTTTCCTCAGTGAATTTTTTCTCAATGAATAAACTTAAATATTACAATTTTTTTTTCAGATGACGATCCCTACTACCGTGGAGGCAAGAAGTGATTTTAATAATAATATAATATGACAATCTTATTGTTATTGTAAAATGTATATATAGTTTTGTGTTATAAAAATAAAATGTATGAAATTCAAAACTTATCTCTATTTCCGATACGATTCCGATCGACCACCAACCGATTAATGTTGTAATAGGTATATTTGTATAAGGTTCTTACAGAGCGAAAAAATCACATTAAATGCAGAAACTTTTCATTTTGTAATCAAATTAAGTATACCCACAGTGCATACTTTAGTTATACACCCTGTACACGCCTCTGTGTTATCAATTGTTTATAAAAATCTGACACGATCTTGATAACATATCATTAGATTTCAGAGATTTTGATAAAATACGGTTTTTCATATCAGAGCAAATCAAAAGAGTTCGCGATATGCTTTCACTATTATTCTTAGGGTTCCGTATCTCTAAAGGTAAAAAATGGAACCTTTTGTAGGGTAACTTTGTTTTCCGTCTTTTTTCAACCAACTTCAAAAAAGGCGGAGGTTCTCAATTCAAAGCGTATGTTTTTTTTTAATGTTTGTTACCTCATGACATCCTCATTTATTAACCAATTTTTTTTTGTATACTTCCAGTTTAGTCCCATTTTATTTTCATGAAAATTTGTTCCGTAATTTTGTATTTAAATCAAAATAATTGAAATACGTCTTTGAAGTCGGTTCCGTTTTTATATTAAAAAGATTATTTTACATTATATATTGAATCATGCTTGACAGTAAGCGATGATGCAGCCTGTAGTGGATCTCTCTTGCTTAGAAGATGCCTATACACTATTGACTTGACCCATGTTATAGATAGCAGGGAAAACGGAAGCTGGCAAGGCATTCTATAACTTCGCAGCCTGTCTATTAAGACCCTTTATCTTGGGAAAGCATTAGGTATCGAGTTGAAGTTAAGTCTAAATACTCGGTCTTTTGAACCTGCGAAAATCAAATTCCTAAGTTAAAATAAAAAATATAGGAGTGTTGATGCCACTATAAGCATTATTAGTCAATGAGAAAAATCGTATATTTCGACACTCAAGGAAATAAAAATGTATAGAATAGATTTGCGTCAATCTTGAACTAAGAAATTTGACAAGTTTTATACTGCAAGTAAAGAAAAATTTTTAAACTATACATTTTCTTTACAATCTATACTAAAGCTCTCTCTTTATCTACTAAACCTATTTTGAAAATTCTTTTACCACTAGATAATCTCACGCTCGAAATTTGAATGCTAATATTCATTATCATAATTTGCCTGTAACTTCGAGTACAACAGGATATTTTTCATTACTACGCCGACACACAAGATAACACACATAAGCTTGGTGCAGATATAATTACATATTTATATAACACAAGCGGAAGCCGCGCGGTTTCGCCCGCGTGGTTACCGTTCCCGTAGGAATACGGGGGTCATAATTATAGCCTTACTCAATAAATGGGCTATCTAACGCTGAAAGAATTTTTCAAATCGGACCAGTAGTTCCTGAGATTAGCGCGTTCAACCAAACAAACTCTTCAGCTTTATAATATTAGTATAGGTTTTGTAATGGTGGTAATAATTTACCTGAATTTATTGTAACATTTTTCTCAGACGGAGCACATTTGCAACCTTCATAAATTTATAACATAGTTATGTATATTTATAGTTTTAAGACAATAGTACTTTTTAACCGACTTCCAAAAAGGAGGAGGTTCTACGTTCGGCTGTATGTATGTTTTTTTATTTTTTTTTAAGTATGTCCAGCGATAATTTCGTCAATTATGGACCGATTTTGAAAATTCTTTTTTTGTTTTGAAGGGTTTACTTCCAGGGTGGTCCCATTTTTTTCATGTCAGGATCTGATGATGGCATCCTGGAGAAATTGAGGGGAACTTTCGAAAGTTGTAGGGACGGCTAGTGCGTTTGTTAGTGTTTCCATAAGATATTTTAAACCACTACAATTTTATGAAGGTTTGGAGTTGGTCTGATGATGGAGCCGAAACACAGACGATGGAACTCGTCAATGATTTACAGCAGTCACCTTTTGTTTGGGCTTGATTAATTGGTATTGATGAGTACTTTCCACCTATATGGGTTGTGACTGTATTAAGGGTCTGGTGATGAAGACGAGGGACAGTGAAGAGAACTCCTCGACGGTTCACAGTAGCTACCTCGTGTTTGGACTTGATAAATTTGTATTGATGAGAACTTTCCACCTAGATGGATTGTGACTGTATTAAGGGTCTGGTGATGAAGACGAGGGACAGTGAAGAGAACTCCTCGACGGTTCACAGTAGCTACCTTGTGTTTGGACTTGATAAATTTGTATTGATAAGAACAAAAGGTCGCAATACAACTGATGCAGGGGCTAAACTTTTAAAACATATTTATGAAGCATGGGAAGGTTCTAAGAATGCTATTGGTGTGTTCTGCGATCTGTCCAAGGCGTTCGATTGTGTTGACCATAACACCCTTCTACTCAAGTTAAGCCACTATGGCATCAAAAATGTTGCACTCGATCTCATTGCCTCTTATCTCAGTGATAGAACACAGAAGGTATGCATAAATGATATAAAGTCGCATGGTTCCACTACCATAATGGGCGTCCCACAGGGTTCAATTCTGGGTCCTTTTCTATTTTTAGTGTACATAAACGATTTACCATACCATGTCAGCGGCATATGTGAGATTGTACTGTTTGCTAATGATACATCCTTAATTTTTAAGTCCGACAGAAATAAAGATAACTCTGACGACGTAAACCGTGCCATATCGCATGTGTCGCATTGGTTCACTGCAAACAATCTACTTTTGAATGCCAAGAAAACAAAATGTATTGAGTTTTCATTGCCAAATGTTATAAAACTAGATAAGTCTATAATGATCGATGGTGAAACACTGGAAATGGAGAGTTCCACAGTTTTCCTGGGAGTGACCTTGGATTGTAAACTTCAGTGGGGTGCTCATATAGAAAAACTGTCTGGTAAACTTAGCTCAGCGGCATTTGCCGTGAGAAAAATAAGACAGTTTACTGATGTCGATACAGCTAGGCTTGTTTATTTTGCGTACTTTCACAGCGTAATGTCTTACGGTATTTTATTGTGGGGCAAGGCTGCCGATATACAATCTATATTTGTACTTCAAAAAAGAGCAATTCGAGCAATATATCAATTAAAATCACGCGAGTCCCTTCGTCAAAAGTTTAAAGAAATAGGTATACTAACAGTAGCCTGTCAATATATATATAACAGTATAGTATATGTAAGACAAAATATTAATTTGTACAAACGAAAAGGAGATCTAAACCCACGTCTTACTAGACACGGGCATAAGTTAGTTATTTCTGCACATCGTCTCCAAAGAGTAAAAAAATCTTTTGTAGGTTTGGGTGTACTCTTCTATAATAAGATCCCCAAGACTGTGATGGACCTGCCAATGCATAGCTTTAAGCAATGTGTTAAAAAACATTTACTTAGTCGAGGGTACTACAACATTGATGAGTTCCTTAATGATAAAGATGCTTGGAGGCCGTTGGATCAGCTTCCACCTTCACACAGGAAGTAAAACTATAAGAAATGTAAACAGTAATTGTTATCAATTGTAAATTATAATACTGTATGACTTTTTCAAAAGAGCAACTGTTGAGTTTCTTGCCGGTATCTTCTCAGCAGGACCTGCCTTCCGAACCGGTGGTAGAATCTTTACAAATAGTCAACTGACGTGTCAAAAGTGCTTGTAAACTGAGCCTACTTGAAATAAATGATTTTTTTTTGATTTTGATTTTGAACTTTCCACCTAGATGGATTGTGACTGTATTAAGGGTCTGGTGATGAAGACGAAGCACAGTGAAGAGAACTCCTTGACGGCTCACAGTAGCTACCTTGTGTTTGGACTTGATAATTTTGTATTGATAAGAACTTTCCACTTAGATAGGTTGTGACTGTACACACGCAGTAGGTGTGCTAACACTAAAAATAAAAAAATAAAAATGTTAATAAAAAAAATTCAACCGACTTCCAAGTCAAAAAATAACTTTAACTAAAAAGCAAAAAATAACATCCTACCTATGTGCTACCTTCTGATCAGTTTGAAGGCGGTGCCAAGCCAGTGTCGTGTTTTAATTAAAGCTGTTTCTGAAAGAACCACATAAATTTTGTAGTTAAAACGTGTTTAATTAAAACATCACTGGCTTGGCACCGCCTTCAAACTGATCAGAGGGTAGCACATAGGTAGGATGTTATTTTTTGCTTTTTAGTTAAAGTTATTTTTTGACTTGGAAGTCGGTTGAATTTTTTTTATTAAAATTTTTATTAACTATCACTTTAAATGTATGTAAAAAATGTCAGATGCATTACCAAATCAAAGTACCTACAATAAAAATGGAAAATACAATAAGACTTTATTTTCTTTAATAAAAGAAGTTGTGTAAACAAAAACCTAATTTAACTTAACTTATTGCAAAAAAGCATCCGGAGAAAATTACCTCGACGATTCTTATAATTTATTGATTATTGATGGATCGCACGATAGTCTATTACTTGAAAGACGTAAGTGTTTAATTGTTTTAATTTTACAAGCTGTTTCATTGTTTATTTAATAACATATCGTGACCTCATCATCATCATACTGAATGCAACATAAATACAATCAATTGAAAAACTAATTTTCTTGTAAATTTTTGACATTCATTTTTAATTTTTGAATGATTTGACACTGATTGATGTTGAATGCAACATAAATACAATCAATTGAAAAACTAATTTTCTTCTAAATTTTTGACATTCATTTTTAAGTTTTGACTGATTTGATGTTGTATTACACCTGACATGGCATTTATAATAATATTGACATTGTATAATATATTCTGACAGTTTAATAATAATTAATGGTCTTCTTCTTTTATGTATTAAGTAACATTAAAACAGAAACTGGTATATTTTTATTGTTGTTGAGAATGCCCTGTCAAATCATGTTAATTATTCTTTTTAGTTTCATGTTATTTTTTTTATTTGTTTAAACCATGTTAGCATAAGCAGTTAGTAATATAATATTATTTTTAATATTCATACACCTGTTAAGGTAGAAAGTATAAGAGCTTGTATCTAAAAGAACAAACTGTAAACCATGCATTTTCTAATGAATAAATGAATTATTATTATTATTATTATCAGCCGATGGACGTCCACTGCAGATCGCAGATACCCTGCGCGCACTACTTCATACTCACACAGTCCTTCCCTCTGCCCCGCGCGAACGGATTCACACCCGCGCAGTCTTCCTCCCCCGTCGCCTGCATATCAACCGTCGCATGCATGTCTTCAACGAACTTGCTAAGCTATAGCGTCAAAGAGTAAAAAACAGCTATACATCTAAGTTCAAAAACTTTCTCATTTAGTGAGATGGCTTTGTTTCATTATGATCAGCCGTAAGGTAAAAGGTTATGTGAATAATAATAAAAAAAAAACCCGACTGACTGCCTGACCTGCTCGAACCTAGTCATCCGCCTCGCGTATTTTGTATAGCGATTAATAAATAACTTTTTTGTAATTTTAAGTTTTTTTTTTTAATATGGACATTTTAATTTTGATAAGCCGTGATACCCCAGTGAATATGACCTCTGCCTCCGATTGCGGAGGGTGTGGGTTCGAATCCGATCCGAGGTATGCCTCCAACCTCGAATAAATGATTGAAAAATTTAAAGAATTTTTACTATTTTACTCATCAAAAAATTATGACTATAAAATACGCACTAATCAATTACAAAGACGTTTACGTATGACTAAAATACGCTGACACCGTTTACTAATCCTTCCAATGAGTCCAACATGCAACGGCCAATACCACACCGTGCTGATACGGTTTGCGGTTCAAATGATGTGGACATAGCTTGCACTTCATAGAGGCAATTATGCACTGCCTACCCTGCCCCTGTAGACAACTGGTACGTCGATTCTCTTTGTACGATTGCAAAACGCTTCGAAAACTAGAAAAATGTATGGGAATGACATTTGCTATCGACAGGTCACGTGATCAAGATCTGATTCTCATACATTTTCCTAGTTTCCGAAGCGTTTGCGATCGTAAAAAGAGAATCGACATGCCACTTGGCTACAGGGGCTGAGACGTTGTAGACGATATAAATGTTTATGTGCTTATATTGGCTACTGCGCCGTCATTTTGTTAATACAAAAATCCCATGCCATTGGGCTTTGTGTTTGTATAAGCAGAAACTCGCAGTTTTACTCATGTAGTTCCCATTATTTAATTTTATCTATATTATCTATACTAATATTATAAAGCTGAAGAGTTTGTTTGATTGAACGCGCTAATCTCAGGAACTACTGGTTCGATTTGAAAAATTCTTTCAGTGTTAGATAGCCCATTTATCAGGGAAGGCTATATGCTATATTTTAACCCCGGGAACGAGAACCACGCGGGTGAAATCGCGCGGCGTTAGCTAGTTATTATATATTAGTCTATGTTACTCCCTTAGAATGTAGCTTTCTATTAGTGCAAGAACTTTTCAAATCAGTTCAGTTGTTTTTAGTTTATTCGTTAGATATAAAAATACAGTTCTATCTTTATATTATTAGTGCAGATTTGCTTTAATCAGCCAAATACTCAAAATCTCTCAAAAACTAATGTTAGTCGTGATTTAACCGTATTCTTTATTTTTTTTTAGTTAAATTTTTTTTTTCTTTATACGTGTACTTATATACGAGTATACTCATTCATAGATTTGGTAAGTCATAATATATTACTTGGAAGGAAATGGAGGAGGCCTTTGCCAAAGTTGGGCAAACAGACAAAGTTGTTGGTGTCACCTTAAATTAAATAATTTGTAAAATATGTACCTACGTCTGAATAAAGGCTATATTATTATTAGTATTATTATTATTATAATATATTACTTATGAAACGTACATAGTTATTTAATATCAGTTTCAAAGGGTCCTTCCATATATTTCTGTACCTTTAATCGATATGACGATAACGTTATCGATTCGATAAAAAACTGTCAGAACGTTTATCGTTATAAAAACAACCACGAATACAGTACAAGCATTGTAAGTTGTTTTACATAGTGTCAAAGTGTTCTGATATTACATCAATATGAAAAGTTTACTAATTTTTCCGACGGTACTTTTTGCTGTGGTAGCTATTACGAGCGCTACCTCCCAAGATGGCGGTGGTAAGTACCAACGTTGGATTATTTTTTTAATAGCATTCAATAAAAAATGTACGTTTACCATGTTTGACTGTGTGTCCGTCTGTAGGATTATAGCTTCAAACGGTAGGACTGATTTGAACGTAGTTTTATGTAGATAGATAAATTATATTACTAGCGAACGCCTGCAATTTCGTCCGCGTGGAAATTAATGTAAACCTTTTTTTTTATTCTGTACAAGACTTGACCTTGACTACAATCTCACCTGATGGTAAGTGATGATGTAATCTAAGATGGACGCGGGCTAGCTTGTTAGGAGGAGGATGAAAATTTACACTCCTTTCGGTTTCTACACGGCATGGTACCGGAAAGCTGAATCGCTTGGCGGTACGTCTTTCCCGGGAGGGTGGTAACTAGCCACGGCCAAAGCCTCCCACCAGCCAGACCTGGACCAATTAAGAAAATCTCAATCGCCCCAGCCGGGGATCGAACCCAGGACCTCCGTCTTGTAAATCCACCGCACACAACGTTAACGGTAGGACTGATTTGAACGTAGTTTTATGTAGATATTACTAGCGGACACCTGCAAATTCGTATAAAATATATGAAGCCTTAACTTTAGCATTTTCTGTTCTGTGTTTGTAGTACAGAAAATCTAGAAAAAAAATGTTTAAGATTTGTAAAAGAATTACAGACTCGAGATTTTTTAACCATCAGTGATGTTCAACATCACTCAGACAATGAATATCATAATTCAATTCAATACCATAATAGTGTTTTATCTCTATTAAAATCAAAATTATTTAATTTATTAATTATTGTTAATTCATTTGTATTACAGTTATCGTTGTCGACGTCCCTGACTCTGACGGTAAGTATAACTATGGTATTATTTTTATATTATTATTTTTAATTTATAACAAAAAATACAAAATATTTATTTCCTAAAATATGGCTATAGTGATTACAGTATTACTACTGCAACTAGTCACTAAAGTGCCTACCTACTCCATTTACTTTGACGCCCTACCGACGAAGATGTAAGATTTACCGCCGTTCCGGTACGATGTCGCGTATAAAGGTCCGTTTATATCTACAGACACAGTGCATCACAGACAAGTCGCGCGGCAGACACCCACAGACACCGCCTATTCACTCTGTCCAGCAGGTAGCTTAGACACTTACGAGTCTTTTTCATAAAATAAGTCCCCCAGACGTGACTCATCGTCATTTGGTAATAGCGGTCTTATTGTCATTTGTGTAAGGCGATGTACATTTTAGTTCAGTTTTCATGAAAAGGACTCTACAAACATGAACCCCACACAGAAAATATTCTTTCCGCGAATGCTGGCCGGGCGCGGCCCGTGTCTGTCACGTCGGCGCGGCCGCGTTAAGATAGATATAAATACGTTAATACACACTGTATAGAAGAATATTATTTTGTCTGCCACGGCACGTGTCTGGCACGCTAAATGTCTGTAGATATACACAGACCTTAAACTTAGATAGAATAAAGTGCCTCTTCAAAGAGAGCCCGCTTCCATATTAGATTACATCATCACTTAACATCAGGTGTGATCAGTCAAGAGCTAACTTGTCAAAGAATAAAAAAAGCAATAACTTATACCAAGACTTAATGAAATTTATTTCTTTCAGATGCCTTCCCGAACAATCCTAAAGGATGTGAGTTACAAACTATCACTATACTATTGAAACTACTTAAGTTTTAAGGCTGTATTTTAAGTTTGACTTGTGGTTACTCTTTATTTCGTTGCTGTTAGCAGTTATTACTTACTAGCGGACGCCCGCGACTTGGTCCGCGTGAAACCCTACCCCTAACCTACTCCTACCCCCCCCTACCACTACCTTACCCTTACCCCTACCCTACGACGCGACTTAAAAAGTGGAGTAACTTGTCCCGTTTTCCCAACATTTCCCTTCACTGCTCTGCTCCTATTGATTGTAGCGTGATGAAAAGTATACTATAACCTGCCCAGGAGTATGAAGAATAATTATACCAAGTTTCGTTAAAATCTGTCGAGTAGTTTTTGCTTCTATGACGAACATACAGGCAGACAGACAAAATTTTCTGATTTCATTTTTGGCATCAGTATCGATCACTAATCACCCTCTGATAGTTATTTTTGAAATATATTTCATGCACAGAATTGACCTCTCTACAGATTTATTATAAGTAGAGATTAAAATGAATAAATATCATGATTATCAGCTAATTTTTGGGGGTCCATTGGGGGTCCATTGCAAGGCCAGGCGTTCCACCGTATACAAGAGTAGATTTGACACTCGAGTAACGATCACTATATGAATTACAAATAGACCTCTTATCATATGCTCCGAAAATCGCCTTGAGAATTTCTTAGAAGAAAAAAACGGAATCGAACCTAGGGCCTCATTGATCCGAAGCCGTACTGGACCGATGAAACAGTTAAATTTAAAAATAATTATGTATATTTTTTTTAATTTAAAATAAAACACAAAACATATAAAAGCTTTGTTATCTCTCTCTCTCTTGTCGGTCCCTCATGACTGAGGATCGTGACCACCTTGGCATGTCATTTTTTGGTATACAATGCTCCTCCATCGAGTACGGTCGCTGGCCATTTGTACTGCACTGTAAAAGGTGCGGGCTCCTGTTTCATTGAGAAGACCCGACCATCGGGTTGGAGATCTACCTCGTGGCCGTTTGCCTTCCACATTTCCCTTACGATAATTATTTTTATCCTTTTTCAGTCGTCATCGACGAAGCATTCTATATGTCCCCAGATCGTAAGTAATTTTTTTTTAACATTATTAACAAATATGGAAGAAAGGTTGTTTGCGTTTAAAATTGTAAAAGTCATGCATCAAAAATGACCGAATGTAATCTAATGTGGCATTTGAAACCACCTTTTTTATAAAGTTGTACAGTAATTGTACTTGGATAATAATGAACATTGATTAATTAATATAATTTGGAATAAGTTAATTTATTTTATGAATTTAATATTAATTAAAATTAAATATTTATAGAACCATAATTATTAAAAAATAGGATTTCATTTAAATTAATATCCTAATAAACGCCAAATTTTTTTTTTTTTTTATATCATATTTCAGTTAACGCCGTAGACAAGACACACGATGGTAAGTAAGGGACCTGCCCCTTTGCTCTTTTTAGCACTGAAGCGTTAGCTATCATCTTGTACATATGTTTTCTGTGGCTATATCTTTACTATGCCATGTGGTCCTGGTTTAATTAAACTTTAACTAAAGAGGGGATTTCGGGGTTAAATCAAGTGCGTCAAATATTAACTAGGGGAGAATTTCCGGGATATAAAGTAGTTCATGTATTGCTCAATAACCTTTTCTAACTTCAAGTAAATGACTATAACACGAGACTAACAAACAAAAAGTTTTTTTTTAATTTCGTGTTAGACTATCGAGTAAATAAATAGTTATTTATAAATAAATGTTACTTAAGCTTATAGAAATATAAATAGTTGCTTATGCTTATAGAAGCACACGATAAAACGGCTACTTTTAAATCACTACAATTTTTTTACAATATTATGTTTTGATGACATTGATATTAAACATTTAATGTTTGTTTACAGTTAACGTAGTGGATAACGATGATGGCAGTAAGTATTATTAGAATAGGTACTATTTATTTTACTATTAAAAAATAACTATTTAATAAAATTACTAATAATCCATAACCTAAATATTAAAAAATAAGTTGTTGTCGATGGTAATATTAACAGACCTGGACCAATTAAGAAAACTTCAATCGGCCCTGCTGGGAATCGAACCCAGGTCATTATTTAAAGGACAATAATCAAGTACACTACAAATCTGTATGGGACCTTCGGTAGGCAAGTTCAACTATCACTAGACTAGTTCTTATATCTAGACTAGCAGACGCCCTCGACTTTGTCCGCGTAAATCAATGTAAACTTAGGGGAAATAGGGGTTCACCCCTATTTCACCTCTATATGGGTGGAATTTAAAAAAAATCTTGAATAACATTATATATATTTCGTATTTATAAATTATTTACTAACAACTTTTTAAAACTGTAACTCTAAAATTAAAGTTGAAAGTTTGTATGGAAAGTACTTCACCTTCCATACAAACTTTCAACCCCTATTTCACTGCCTTCTATTTTTAATTATAGGGTCAAAACGATTTGCTCCATTATACCAAAATTCATCTTGATTGGTTCAGCCGATTAGACGTGAAAAGGTAACAGACAGACAGACGGACTTACTTTAATATTAGTACGAGTATAGATTCTTAATATTGTATTATTTTTTTTCAGTCGATCAAGACTTCTACCGGCCCTCTGACCGTAAGTATCAGTCACGTACATTTTTAAGGTTCCGTAGTCGCCAAGTAACCCATATAGTTTCGCTATGTCCATCTGTCTGTCTGCCCGTCCGCGATTTAACTTAAAAATTATTCATCATCATCATCATCCTCATTATTATCAACCCATATTCGGCTCACTGCTGAGCTCGTGTCTCCTCTCAGAATGAGAGGGGTTAGGCCAATAGTCCACCACGCTGGCCAAATGCGGATTGGCAGACTTCACACACGCAGAGAAAATTCTAAATTCTCTGCGTGTGTGATTGTGTGCGGATTCCAACCCACACTCTCCAGAATCGGAGGCAAAGGTTATATCCACTGGGCTATCACGGCTACCAAAAACTATTACTAGATGTAATTTAACATGAGTATGAACATAAGAATGTCGACAAAGTCGTAAAATTAAATCTTGAAAAATATTTTATTAGGGTACCTCTCCTTTATGTATAATGTGGGTATCGCTATCTGTATTTTCGTGCATTATAAGGGTTTAAAGAGGTAATATAATATACGGAACCTTACATTGATCGTATTCTGACACGCCTAATTTTTTTTTCTGACCGGAACGTTGATTTACAGGGTAATGGAAATTAAAATAAATGCAATAAATGCAGGGAAAATTCTCAAGACACCATTTAACTCAAGTAATATAAATAATAGTAATCGACGGAATTTTTATTGACTTATTTATACTACAGCCTTTCTTGGTGAGTACTGTTTACCAACAAAGAAATTAGAAATGAAGGTAGAAAACGCATGGCATTTCATAACTTATTTATTTTAAATTATGTATAGTTTGTTTATAAAATGTCATATAAAATGTATTAACCATATCTAATTGTTCTAAGCTTATTAATCAAATTTATTTTCATTAATTTAAGAACAAATTTATTATAATAATAATTAGGTGTGAAATGACTAGTGATTTATACCCTCATTTTTAATTTGTTTGTTGGTAAACAGTACTCATCAAGAAAGGCTGTAGTATAGATGGGATTGATTTATCTATGATAAAATTTTACATGCATTGAACTTACTTTTTATATAACTTGATTTATATATATATATAACTTGATTTTGTAACTTTTTTTAGCAAGCGGTATCGACGACTCTGCTGGTAAGTACTCAACGTCTCTAATACTCCTTACATACAGTTTTTTTTTACCAGAGTTATTAGTTACTAATTATTTATTGTATGTAGGTATATCGAATAATTTATTGTATTAATTTGTAAAAATACCAGATTTTTACCAGAGTTTTTAGTTACCAATTATTTTTTGTATGTGTATCGATTAATAATTAATATGTAAAATTTTCAACAGGACTCTACGTCCCGGATTACCCTAAATGTAAGTTAATAAATTGTATAGTTTTAAAAGATAACGTACTATACGTATTATATAATTTTGAAATTTTTGATTTTTTTTTTAATTTCAGATGATGACCCCATGCTACGCGGCGGCGCATGAACATAAATAAAATCTTGTTTCATATTTATAAATATCTGAAGTGTACTTGCTCTGTAATGATGTAAATATTTATTGTAATTATATTATTTAATACACAAAACATGTGATCTCAATCTGCCTTTGTGTTTATCAAAATGGGCCAATTGAAACAATTTATTAAATTGTAGTCAAATATGAATCCTTCCCTACATGTTAAAGTGAGGATGATTTTTTCTTGTCTATCCCATAGTGTGTGAAAGTGATAGTATGTAGATCGTGGTCAAGCGTGAACTTATTACACTAATATTATAAAGGTGAAAGTTTGTGTGTAAGTATGTAAGTGTGAAAGTGTGTAAATATGTTTGTTCTTCTTTTAAGTTGCGGCTACTGAAGCGATTTGGTTGAAATTTGAAATGGACTTAGATTTTACTCTGGATTAACACATGGAAAATACAGTCATTATTTTCATCCCCGAAAAAACCATGGGTGGGATTTGTGAAAAACTGAATTCCACGCGCACGAAGTCGCGGACGTCCGCTAGCTAGTACCTAATAAAATAAATAAAAAATACACAGTCATTATTTTCACAGAACTTCAATAGCCTTGACACTGATTATATTATTATCACTGAACTCATTACATTTCAAAGTTTTAATCATAAATCATTTATTGCCAGAATGTGGTCATATACAGATATTGTTACATTTTAATGTTCCTACACAATCTGCCTCATAGGCGTGCAAGCCGAGTACATTATTATAATTTTTATTTACTAATATTAGAACTGTCAATCATTTATAATGTCATTTCATAAATTAAAGTCATATAACAAACATAATAAAATAAAATTAAACGAAAGTAATATTGTCAAAACATTAAGTATAAATTTACATGTTATTAATATAAAATAATTTGTCATTAAGGAACTCTGCTACTGTGTAATATCCTTTATTTAAGAGTATTTTAACCATTCTTCCTTTGAATTGCATAGCATCTAACCTTTTCAAACTCTCTGGAATATGGTTGTATATCCATGTAAGTTTCTGGGGTTATCATGAGGTTAAATGTTATCACATACGAACGAAGTTATCCCATTAAAACATTGTTCGAATAAACAATAAACAGTTTCTACGATGGTAAGCAATTGTATAACATAAACATATCCGTTTGGTTTGATAGCAAATTTAGTTCCAATAGGTAAATATTCTTGTGAAAGAGACACTTTCCATATTCATAAAAAAAAATTGCTGTCAAATGGATACGATTAAGTTACGCAATGGGGATGATCACTAGGTTTGAATATATTTTTTTTTACGAGACATTCGAGCACAGCCTATTAATAAACACTAAACAGTTTCTATGATGGTAAACAATTGCATAACATAACAGATCCGTTTGGTTTGATAGCAAATTTAGTTCCAATAGGTAAATATTCTTGTGAAAGAGACACTTTTCATATTCATAAAAAAAAATTTGCTGTCAAATGGATACGATTAAGTTAAAGGCCCTACTCACACATCTGCCGCAGGGGCAATCTAGGGTGTAGGAGTGGGGATGACCTTTAATTGCATCCTTAATTGTGATGTGTGTAGGCATGCCGGGGCAATTTGGGAGGATGGCCCTGCGGCAGGGCGGCAGGGGCGCGAGACTATCCTTGATCCCTAAGTCGTCCCTGCCGTCGGTGCGTGTGTAGCGCGATTGGGGCAATTTCTCAGTCAGTTTGTCAGCAGCTGTCACACGGAGTGCACGTACAAACAGCGTAGAATCAAAATGTGTACTTTTATAATATTCATGTGGCATAACTCACTTCTTTTCTGTAGCCATTTCTTCACCCAGTATCTTCTTTTCCTTTTTTTTTGAGGTAGCACCACAGGAAGCGCCAAGGCTACTCCAATCTTTTGAGTGGTCGATAATATGGGTGCCATTCTCAAGACGTGTGCTCAGCTCGGCTTATTCTGGAACACTGCACGGCAGGCAAGTGTGTAGATATACTCCCGATATCGCCACAACCGCCGTGCACCCTAGATTGCCCCTGCGGCAGATGTGTGAGTAGGGCCTTTTACGCAATGGGGATGATCACTAGGTTTGAATATATTTTTTTACGAGACATTCGAGTACAGCCTATTAATAAACACTAAACAGTTTCTATGATGGTAAACAATTGCATAACATAACAGATCCGTTTGGTTTGATAGCAAATCTTGTTCCAATAGGTAAATATCCTTGTAAAGACACACTTTTCCTAGGAACATTCATAAAAAAAATTGAGCTGTCAAATGGATACGATTTAGTTACGCAAAGGGGATGATGACTAGGTTTGAATATATTAATTTTTGTACATGACATTCGAGTACAGCAGCTGGCCTATTCACTATTTTGGTCTTTATTATCAACCTATTAAAATTAAGATTAAATCAACTGACAAAATGTCATGTCCCCCAGACGTCTTAATGGCACTCATTGTCACTTGTGTAAGGCGCTGTCAATTTTAGTTCAGGTTTTAGCCGCGGAACTTCTTTCATGAAAAAGCTTCTTTCAAATAAAACTCTACACATATTATCAACCCATATTCGGCTCACTGCCGAGCTTGAGTCTCCTCTCAGAATGAGAAGGCTTAGGCCAATAGTCCACCACGCTGGCCCAATGCGGGTTGGCAGACTTCACATACGCAGAGAATTAAGAAAATTCTCTGGTATGCAGGTTTATACGCAAAGAATTAAGAAAATTCTCTGGTATGCAGGTTTATACGCAAAGAATTAAGAAAATTCTCTGGTATGCAGGTTTCCTCACGATATTTTTCCTTCACCGGTTGAGACACGTGACATAATTTCTTAAAATGCAAACAACTGAAAAGTGAAAAAGGAGGTGCATGTTCCGGGCCGGATTCAAATCCACACCCCCCGGAATCGGAGGCAGAGGTCATATCCACTGGGCTATCACGGGTCTCACTCTCTACATACTATATGATATATAGGTAAATCACATTTTGTCAATTGTTCTGAAGTTTATTTTACTAGGTTGATAATAAAGACCAAAATAGTGAATAGGCTAGCAGGTCAATAATATCTAATTAATATTTTAAACTATCGAGCTACGATCTCGATTGTTCTAATACACCCTAGATCATTGCGTGCATTTTATCGTGTACCTATGTATACCTAAGCATGACAGTTTGATTGATTCCTTATCATCTACGATCTCTAATGATATTAATCTCAGCAAATCCGCTTGTATTACCAGTAATTAATAATTGGTCCATTGTTATATTTTTCTCATACAAAGCGTGTGACAAAGGATATCTGGAAAGCTGATATATATAACCTCCTTTCGATGAGTATAAGGTCAGTGTAGATAATAAATGAAACATTGAAGATGTCCCGAATACCGGTGAGTAGTTTTTTTGACAATAATTATTATTAGTTTTCAATTATACCCTTAATTAGTTAAGCGACTTCTAAATGGGACATCCTGGATCTGTTATGTATGTTCCTAAAAACTCAAGTCGAATCAAAATCGGTGTTCGTATTTAGTTGAAAAACAAATATTAGACTGGCGAATTTAGTCGTGCAGACCAATTCACTAACTTTGACGTATGTTAGTTAATATGCATAGGGTAGGGGTAGGGCAGGGTAGGGATAGGGTTAGGGGTATCGAGTTTCACGCGGACGAAGTATCGAGCTTCCGCTAGTGATTTAAATAATCATCAACACTATAATAAGACTATAAAAATAGTGAATACAAAATCACGTGATTTAGTTTGTCAAAAATGTTGGTAAATTTCGTATATGTCTTCTAATATACGTCAAAGTTAGTGAATTGGCCTGCTGAAGTTGTGAATCACAACTGTCAGGAGGTTTAGAGGATTTTTGGTGAAGACATCAGCACCGCCGTCTTAAACTAGTCTGGGTGCCCGTGGGCACTCGAGAATTTGGGGCCCTTTTGGAAGTTAAAAACAGCGAATTATACTATTATTTTTTAAGTATAACCATTTATTTTAAGTAATTAAATACAGTGTGATAGAATTGCTGCTGGTTGTTTGGTTACGATTACAATAACGATTTCATTCGAGATTTCTGTTGAGTAAAATCTTCTATAATTCCTTAAAGTCAATTTTTGAAGCATATTGAAATTGTCAGTCCTTTGGGACCCCCTGACAATGGGGGGCCCTGGGCACAGGCCCCGTGTGCCCGTATGGTGAAGACGGCATTGGACATCAGTCGACCTCCTCCGAGACATTGAGTTATGTATACAGGGTGCTGGGAAGTATTTCCAATAACTTCTGGGTGTTGACGAGTCCACTTATAGGAGCCGAATTCCATAACTAATATTTTTTAACTAAAAAAATAAAAACATTTAAATAATTCTGACTATCCATGTAACACACGCCTCTATCCTTGCATTTTGAAATTTTAAAGTTTGGCTACGTCATAATTATAAGAATAAGGGCACATTATAAGATCTATTTACAATAGTAATATTATTTACTCAAAAGAACATTTTTTAATTAATTTTGGTAAAGAATATTACCTCAGAGTAATGGGAAATCGGGAGTATTTTATATCATGCACCCCATAGCATCCTGTATATCATGTGATATCTCGGATCGTAAAATTATCCTCATGTTTCATGTTTCCGTATAGATATTCCTGTGCATCCTGGTCCTAACCACGGCAGTGCTTTGCGAGGATCCGCCCACTACGAAGGATGAACACCAGAAACAAGATCATCCGAAACAGGATCATCCAAAACAGGACCATCCAAAGCTGGACCATCCGAAACAAACAGGCTCAATCAACCCTCCCGAACAACATTACAAAATGCCCAAACAACCTGACATGCCTGATATGAAAACACCGCAAATGCCCAATTACAACCAGAAGTAGTATTTAGAATTTGTAGTGTCAATATGTCCAGTTCTTGAAAATTGTACTTAAATTGATTAGTATGGAACATATACAATTTTAATTGCATACGTTCATTCAAATTATACATTTTCATTTTACACCCATTGTAATTTAAAAGCTATGGTAGTATTATTTTAGTATTATTATATGTATACCAGTAAGAAACAAACTAGAAGGCTTAGGTTAAGGAAGTGATGCTTGTTGAATTCCAAAAGATTCTACTTATCCATATCTTGATTTGTGCTGGTTTACAGGACCCAAAAGCCAATGGATTAAATATCATTAGAAAGGTCTAAAAAGTTGGCCAGTAAAATAGTTCAAATCTAATGCGGCAAGGAAGTACCTAGTCGTACGTATGCCGTACGAATTATACATATATAATTATTCATACGGATATAAGATTATTTTTTAATTTTTTAATAAACCAATTCGTACGGTTTACGTGTATATAGTCACTTCCATGCGACCACGAATCCAATATCTATTTATTAATTTGTCTAATATCTGTTAATGTGTTGTTTTAAGAACTGGACTTTCAACTTTCAATAAAAACAAAGATAGCTGGCAATGTTAAACTGACTATGTGAAATATGTAGGTACCTTCTATTATATTTATGTAATTTACTTTAGAATATGAAGCATAATAAATTCAGTTGCAACTGTTTCCTGAGTTTTCATCATCATCGTCATGCCAGCCGATGGACGTCCACTGCAGGACATAGGCTTTTTGTAGGGACTTCTAAACATCACGATTCTGAGCAGTCCGCATCCAGCGAATGCGTCTCGCTTGATGTCGTCAGTCCACCTGGTGGGGGTGTCGACCAACACTGCGCTTTCTAGTGCGGGGTCGCCATTCCTGCACCTTGGGACCCCAACGTCCATCGGCTCTTCGAACTATGTGCCCCGCCCATTGCGACTTCAGCTGCGAGACTCGTTGAGCTATGTCGGTGACTTTGGTTCTTCAGCGGATCTCTTCATTTCTGATTCGATCACGCAAAGATACTTCGAGCATAGCTCGTTCCATCGCCCGCTATGTGACAAAGAGCCTTCTTATAAGGATCATAGTTAGCGACCAAGTCTCGGAACTTAGGTCATCACTAGCAACACGCACTGTTCGAAGACTTTGTCTTCAGGCACAGAGGAATTTCGGACGAAAAGATATCGCGAATTTTTCCGAATTAGTCCCGAGTCGCTTATTGAACAACGAATGTTATTTAAACAAATAATACCTAAATATTGTGTACAATGTCGAGTTGTTTATCAGGAAGTGTAAAAATTATATATACATAAATATAATGTATGTAAACACTTAATTGTGTATATGTGTAGATACGCTCAGTGGAATAACTGAGTTCGGATCACTTTTTGCGGTGATTTTGTAGGCACGTAACATATCTATAGAATGAAATATCGTTGATTATAAGTGTGTTTACGTACTCAACTACAATTATTACAAAAAAAAATTACAAAAAGCAAAATTAATTTCTAAGTTAAAAATATACGTGCATCCTTAATTGAAATATCGTGTAGTTCCTATATCCAATAACTTCAACGTAATCAAAATTAACTGAATTACGTATATTACCTCATTAAAAGTACATATATTATATACTCGGCCATACATAACGCAGCAATGTAATTGATCATTTCATTGTATTTTCGCATCATCATTGGAAACGGTTCATTGCATACGTGAGGCAATAGGTACATGAATTATTCATAACTACGAGGAATTTCACGCAACTATTGCATTATATTGGCTGCCTCGTCGTGATAGCCTAGTGGATGTGACCTCTGCCTTCGATTCAGAGGACGTCGGTCCGGTGCATTCATTTCAAACATTTCATTATGTGCATTTTAAGAAATTAAATAACACGTGTCTCAAATGGTGAAGGAAAAACGTCGTGAGAGAACTTACTTACTTACTTACTTAAGCCGCTTAAATCATGAAGTTTCAGGATTTTCAGACTGTTCCATCAGAAACGATTTTAATTAATACGCCACTGGCTTGGCACCGCCTTCAAAGTGATCAGAAGGTAGCACAATTATGATGTTATTTTACGCTTTTTAGTTTGTATTTGTGATTTTGAAATCGGTGGATTTTTTTTGTTAAAAAGATTTGATTAAGAAATTAAATATCACGTGTCTCAAACGGTGAAGGAATAACATCGCGAGGAAACCTGCATACCAAAGAATTTTCTTAATTCTCTGCATGTGTTAAGTCTGCCAATCCGCATTTGGCCAGCGTGGTTGACCTAATCCGTCTCATTCTTAATGATGGTGATGATGATGATGATGATGATGATTGAATGATTGATAAAATGATACTAGCAGAAAACAACCAAGATATTTATTAAATAGGAATTACAATATAAATGTTATTTTATATATTTTTTTTAATATTTTTCTTAGTAGTTATACCACCAAACTTTGAATCTGAGTACCATGAATTATAAAACCGTTTGTTTATTCAGGTAGGTATATTTAATATCCGTGTTCCTGATATCCTCCTCGGTGGCGATGTCCCTCAGATCCTCCATGGCCGCTGTGGCCACTCTGACCACCTTGGCCGAAGCTACCTTGACTACCTTGGCCGAAGCTACCTTGACCACCTTGGCCGAAGCCGCCTTGACCACCTTGGCCAAACCCTTTGTCAGTACCGAATCCTGAAGACAATAAATTATAGAGTTATGGGTAAATATATAAAAAACATAAAAAAAACTAACAAATCCCCCCCCCCCCCCCCTTCTGATATATATTGTGACTTTTTAACCAACTTCAAAAAAGGAGGAAGTTCTCAATTTGACTGCATCTTTTTAGAGTTTACTCCTTGAAAATCGATTTTTAATATATAGCCCCCTGTATGAAAAAAATATGGACAGTAAAATTCGTTGAACGAATGACAGCGTTACGTATTTGTGCGCAACCTATTCTGTGCACCTTTCACCATGTGCTGTTGTTAGGCGCTCACGCCGCGGCCTGCTGCTCCCCAGTTGCGCACCTTTCACTTTTCATGCGTAGGTATTGAGTCGTACAAAGTGTATGCTGCGGGGCAACATACACCTATTTAGACAGTCGATCTGAAAGAGTAAATTCCATTCGTGCGTCGGAGCTGACACTTTTTTTTTATTTGTAAGTATGTAGCTCGATAATTCCGCCAACTGTGGCCTTATGTTTATTTACCTTGTCCAAATCCTTGTCGCTCTCTACCAAAGCCGGATCCATCACCAAATCCACCTTAAAAAAAAGTCAACATAATCATAAACATAAATGATATTTACTAATGAACGCCGGGGTCTTCATCACGTGAAATCAATTTTTTTTCACAAATCCCGCGGGAATCATGGACTTTTCAGGGTAAAGACAGAGGATGTTATAGAGGCTACCTCTATTAAAATCGGTTCAACCGCCACAAAGATTAGCCCGGACAAACAGAAAGACAGGCAGACAAAAATTTTAGAAAAGATTGACCCAATGTGATATTGTTTCGACTATCAGATAATAGTTTAAATAACCGACTATCCGATTTAAAGGGCTGCAGCATCACAACATTTCTGAAAAAACTTTAAAAACGGCTAGCGCAATAAATAATTGTTATTCATTTACTGCCGTGCTAGCCTAGTGGATATGACCTCTTCCTGCGATTCTGAGGGCGTTAGTTCAAATCCGGTCTCGCATGCACTTCCAACTTTACAGTTATGTGCAGACCAGAAATTAAATATCACGTGTCTCAAACGGTGAAGGAAAAACATCGTGAGGAAACTTGCATACCTGAGAATTTTCTTAATTCTGTATATGTGTGAAGTCTGCCAATCCGTATTAGGCCAGCGTAGTAGACTAATAGCCTAACCCCGCTCATTCTGAGAGGAGACTCGTGCTCAACAGTGAGCCGAACAGGGGTTTTTAATGATGATTTATTAACTTACCTTGACTATTAAGCCCGCCTTGCCCCTTTCCAAAGCCGGAGTCAGAATCACGATGTCCTGCACATAAATAATAAAATGAGTAAATAAACAAATATATTGACGATGAATATATTAAGATGATGAATTTGCATCTAAGTAGATAATAGTTACCTCCTTGTTGATCCCGATCTTCACCGTGGTAGTATGGACGGCCTGTAAATGTAATAATAATTATTATAATAACTTATTAATTAACTTAAATTTAAAAATTGAATAATAAGTTAATTTCCAAATAAATCTTACCATAAGCCACGGCCGCTAGCAACAGTAAAAGGCAAAGTACCTGAAATGGTTCAAAATTCAAGTGATGTGGATTTAGACACAAACAACTAACCGCCTTGGTGATCCAGTGTTTAGCATATTCGGCTTTGGATCAAAAAATCCTAATTTCGAAGTTTTAAAAAATTACTAATAATTCTCAGCACGGAGTTGGGAATTCTTATTATAATCCTGTACTTCGCAGAGCAGAGAGCTGACGGTCTCGATCGTTATCATTAAAATATTAAATCTGGCTCTGTATCCCCATTTTTTAGACGGAGGCCTTAGCCAGCCAAATAACTTGATGTTTTTAAGCTGAAAAGGCAAAAGTATCAAAAAACTTGGACCTTGCTTACTAGATTACCGCCATGTGGAATGAATAGGTCATCTATTATTGTTCCAATAGTAGTTTCAGTCAATGAGTTATAGCAAAAAGTTTTGACCCACACCTGAAGCTTTCGCTTAACTGCTGGATCGACTAAAGAAGGCAGTGATTCTTGACAGCGCGTATTGTACTCAATGGCCAGCAGCGGGAGGGTTGTTTTTTTTTGTTTTAAATCTTTAATTGTATTTTGTATCCAATTATTAGCATTTATTAAAAATTAAAAAAGGACAAATAATAAATAAATAAAAATAAAAATCGTTTATTTCACTTTCTAAATTTACATAAGTTAGTGCGAGTTTGGAACCTTCTTTTAGGAGTAGTAAAACTACTTCTGTATTAGAAGGCTCCGCTCTTCCATAGCCAGTACAGTACAGAAATATCAGATTCTAAATGAATATTAATAATAATAAATAAATAATCTTTACAAAATTATTATAATAGATTGTTTCACATGTGTGTGTTGGTGTGTGTTGGTGTGTGTGTGTGTGTGTGTGTGTGTGTGTGTGTGTGTGTGTGAGTGAGTGTGTGTGAGTGTGTGTTTTTCAGGATATAAGTTTTAATAAGGATTCTACTTCTTCATAATTCAGTGACGATAAATATTTAATAACAGTTTTCTTGCACTCCTTAATTATTACTGGGTATATGTCGAGTTTTTTGTTTATCTTATTATATAAAACATCAGATTGTAGACAGAACTGTTTTCTAGCAAAATAGGTTCTAGCCCGAGTGGTTTGCACTACAACATCTTTACGCCTTTTGCGTAGTTTGAGTGGTGTAAATGCCAACGATTTGTGTTTTCTCAACACAGTGTGCAATATATATAATTTTCTAACTGAAAGCAACTCGCACTCAGCATATAAATTAGTTGTAGGATATCTATAAGGTTTGGAGAGCATAACCTTTAGAAGTGAGCGTTGAGCTCTCTCAACAGCTAGAAACCTTATCTTTGCCGCTCCACCCCAGACTGGTATACAATAACTTATTATAGATTGAGCCAAAGCTAGATATACTGTGTTTAGAAGCTTCTTAGAAGCTATATGTCTTAAGATTTTGAAAATCCAAATGAGTTTCCTAATTCTGCAAGATACTAATTCAATATGCGCAAACCAATTAAGTCTGTGGTCTAACATTACTCCGAGATACTTAACAGTTTGGACTTCCTTCAATGTTGGGCAGTCACAAAACTCATTATTCTGCAGACAAGAGTGAATAGTTATGCCAAATTGCGCTGGAAGTGACCGCTCACAAAGAGAAAAACATATATAATTAGATTTTTCAGCATTAAGGGTCAAGAGGTTATTGTTAAGCCACATGGAAATTTTAGCTAGACCAGTCTCAGCATGTCTGCGAACATCATCCCAAGTGTTGCCAGTAAAGACAACAGCAGTGTCATCTGCATAGGCGAAAATTTTAGCATTAACAATCTTGAGGTTACACAAATCGTTAATATATATTAAAAATAAAGTAGGTCCAAGCACACTTGGGGAACACCATAAGTAATATTAATATCATTACTGCAATAGTTTTCAATTTTGATTCTTTGAGTGCGCTCTGTTAAATAGCTTTTGAATAAAGATAGGGGCACATCTCTAATACCGATAGCTTCCAGTTTCTGTAAGAGCAATGGAATAGAAACAGTATCAAAGGCCTTTTTGAGATCTAAGAATACTGCTAAGCATTTATTTTTGCTATCCAACTGGTTAACAATTTCATCACTGAGTGCCAGTACAGCGTCTTCGGTAGATTTTCCACGTCTGAAACCATATTGGAAATCAGATAAAATATGACGTTGTTCTAAATATTTCATAAGTCTATTGTTTGTTAATTTTTCAAGAATTTTAGATATCGCAGGTAATACTGAAATTGGTCTATAATTACAGATATCATCGGTATTACCACTTTTGAATACTGGAGTAACTATAGATTTTTTTAGTGCAGTAGGAAAAATGCCCTTTCCGAAACATAGATTAGCAAGATGAACAAGGATTGGTGTAACCAAAATATTAGCCAGTTTCAGATATTCTGTTGGGATACGATCCCATCCAGAAGCACTTTCTGTCTTTAAATTTATTATTAAGTTACTGACTTCTTGAAAGTCCGTATCTAATAAGCCAAAAGATGAGAAGTGCAAATAAGAAGGTGGCGCAGCCACTCGAGACGTATGGTGTGGACTCTTGGGGACACTTTCTGCTAGATTTTTCCCAACATTTGCAAAATAGCAATTAACATGATTGACGGATTCGGCACAGCTTGCCTTTATATTCAGTAAATCTGAGTTTTTATTTTTTGTATTACCTAAATTAGTAAAATTTTTGATATTTTTCCACAATGCTTTGTAATTTTTAGCTGAAGTTTTTAACTGTTCTCTTTCATAATTGCAACAATAAATAATGATAGAAAAGTTACGAATTGCGTTAGACGTATTAGGTATGATAACTTATTTCAGTAAATCATGAAAATAAATGAAAATACTCACTTTGAAAGTCATATTTGCAGTTTAGCCACTCGCCTGTTTACACTAAGTCGGGAGAGCATCTCTCACAACTTTATAGCCAACAATTATCTTCTCAATGTGATCGTTTGACCCCAACGTGATTTGTTTTGCAAACAAATGTGATTTACATATCTGCCCTAATTGTGTTGTTCGTATTGCTCTTGTTATTGTGGAATCTACCCAAAATGTCTAAATGATGGTAGATGTTAAGGGTATTGACTAAAAATTGACACGAATAATTTTACTCCGGCTAGTTGTCTCAACTGATGACAAAACAGCTAAATCATTTTTTGTGCAAAGGATCAGTCTGGTTATCCAACACGGAAATGCAGCCAGTATTCTTGCCACCATTCCAGGTGGGCAAGTGATAGTCCTGTACCTATACTCGTAGCTATTGGGATAAGTTAGCTAATCTTTCTTGTTATATTCTCGCGTTATATTAAATAATGAATCATTTTGGTTGTTTGTTTTTTAGGGCTGCGTTCCTCAAAAGGTAAAACCCTTCTAGAATCACTATTTTGACCATCTGTCTGTCAAGAACCCTATCTCGGGAACTATCGAAGTATCTAATTGAGTTGAAAATAAAAAAAACATATCTTGTTTACAGTAAAATGTATATTTTGACACTCGTCAAAGTGTCAAAATATACATTTTTTTACGTTAAAAACTAAGAGATGTTTTCACAGCTTCAAGGGAATGAAAATAAACTTTCCGTCAACCTAGAATTATGTAGCAAGTATTACCATAAATTACCACAAGTAGGAAAAAATGTGAAACTACAAAAAAAAACCCTTTATCTGAAGTAATCACCTTGGAGGTTAAGAAAATATGTACTTTTAAATGTGTACGGACCCCTCGGTGGGCGAAACTCACACTAGGTTGTTTTTTTTATTTAAATAGGGAGTCTGACAATCTTGTAATAAATCTTAGCAAATACGCTTTTAATATTATCAACT
This sequence comes from Bicyclus anynana, assembly GCF_947172395.1. Classification (NCBI taxonomy): domain Eukaryota; kingdom Metazoa; phylum Arthropoda; class Insecta; order Lepidoptera; family Nymphalidae; genus Bicyclus; species Bicyclus anynana. Next base: position 10,680,221 of record NC_069102.1, on the reverse strand, counting down.
CGGATGAAACTGTAATTAAATTATTCCGATAATGAAACCGTTAAAATATAATATGAGACGTTTGGAGAGAGGGTTGGTTTTTCAAAAATAACGTAAACAAAATAAAAAATATATAAACAAATATGTTTATTAATATTATAATTAAATAAATTTAAAATTATTCAAGTTTGTACAAAGTATTCTTAAAATCTAAATAAATTTTCATTAAGCTGCGCGAATTTTATCCATTCATCCGTCCATGCTGCGGTCATTACCTATCGAAAAATTATAATAATTATTAATTTCACTGATTAAAAAAAGGATAATTAACGATAATTGTTAATAAAAGTCAAACATTATCACCCTCCATGCCCTTCAACCTGCATGGCAGGAGCGAGGTGTGTCTAAGTCACATATGCCCTCTCCTACAAGAAGAGAGGTCTGTCCCTGTGATGGCCTTAAAACAGACTGTTATTGATGAAATTAGAACTTGAACAGGAGTATAGAGTTTCAGACAAGAGAAATCAGATTACAAGATCATAGGGGCAAAATGGAACCAATTAAAATAATAAAATTTAATTTAACCTATACTATTTAACTGTTCATTCATAATTATCAACAATAAGATTTTAGAAAATAAATGATATCAGTTTACGTTTTGCGATTTAGTATCGTGCAGGTATTTTTTAAAACTTACAAAATTATGAAATAAATATGATATATTACAGGATTATTACAAATACAATACCTTCTTAAATCTACTTCTTTTTATAATAGACTTCGGGATCGGGACCTGTAACAATTAAAATTAATTTAATTTTACACTTATTTCATTTATTACTATTCAATTTTCAGTGTAATTTAATCTAATCTAATAGGTTTATACAAAGAGGAAAGATCTTTATTTTTGTATGTAAAGAGTAAATTAAAAAAAGTACTGTACCAATTTGAACTATTCTTTCACTGGAAATAAAATAGAAAGCTATATTATCAGTGAATAACATTGGTTATATTTTATTTCCGTATTCCCAGGGGAATGGGAACTATGAAACGCGAAAGCGCGAGGTTCTGCTGACTATAATAGATCGGAGTGCCCCACTCACACTTTATGATTTATCAGAGTGTCTTACTTGTAAAAGCTACTCCGTAATGGATCAGTGTCCCACTTATAAAAGTTGCTGATAAACCTTTCCTAAACCGAAGTTTGCCTATGCCTGGAAGAAGTCGCTACTTAGCGATAAGTCCGCCTTTTTTATGCTGATCTCTTCCTAATTTGTTTTTATTTTACTTGTATTTGTCTTTGTGGTGTGCAAATTAGTGGATCGGAGCGCCCCACTAATAATAGTGGAAAGTTAATTTTATTATTTTTTTAGATAATTTTAATTAGATTTAGATCTCCGATGTATACCCTAGTATATTACGTATTAAATATAAAAATATCTCACCGGGATTCACGCCTGGCTGACTGAATCCTGGGTCCACATTTGACAAGTCTGTAAAAATTTTGAACCTTGATTGTAAACGTAATTTTTTGCTACATTTACCTATTTAAATATCTATTCTCGGAAAATGTACCTTGCGGACACCCGCGATTTCGTCCGCGTGGAATTCAGTTTTTCACAAATCCGATTTTTGAATGAAAAGTAGCCTATGTGTTTATTCAGGGTATTATATAACTTCGTTTTAAATTTCATCGAACTCGTTTTAGGAGTTGCGACGTAACAAACATCCAAACATACAACCATACACACGCGTTTATAATATTAGTATTCATTTATTCATTCATTTGTTGAAAATACACAGTTATTTTACATTTGACCATTTCTGGCGTACAAGAATTTATAAAGACACAATTAAAATCTAAAAAAAAAATTGAAAAAGAAAGTCAATAGCAATTATATTAAATTAAACTTAAATTGTGAAGATAACTATGTTCAGTAATTATATTTGAAATGTCAAATATAAAAGTATTTGTATATCAATCAATCAATGATCATTAATGTCATAAAAATAAAATATAATAATTAAATTAATAAATGTACCAACACAATTTTTATAAAATAAAACTAATTACAAAATATTCAATAACGTAATAGAATGATAGTAAGATTAAATATAAAAAAATCTCACCAAAGTTCACACTTGGCAGAGTGAATCCTGGGTCCACATTTGAAAAGTCTGTAAAAGTTTTAAACCTTCCATTAAAACCTTAAGAAATTCATTTATATTTTATTCATCTATAATTTACATTCTATTATAAACACAACATCGACCTCGTATAAATTTGTGTGTTAAAAAAACATTAATTACTTTAACTTACTTTACTAACTTGTAGTCATTATCAGCCTGTTTTAAGGGCCCCCTACAGGGCCAGCAGGCTTTTTTTTTATTCTTTACAAGTTAGCCCTTGAGTACATTGTCACCTGATGGTAAGTGATGATGCAGTCTAAGATGGAAGCGGGCTAACTTGTTAGGAGGAGGATGAAAATCCACACCCCTTTTCGGTTTCTACACAGCATCGTACCGGAACGCTAAATCGCTTGGCGGTACGTCTTTGTCGGTAGGGTGGTAACTAGCCACGGCCGAAGCCTCCCACCAGCCAGACCTAGACCAATTAAGAAAATCTCAATCTGCCCAGCCGGGGATCGAACCCAGGACTTTACTTACTTTGACGTATGTTATTTGACATAATATATACGAAATTAAGATTCTATCTAATGTCATCCGGTCTTATGTCAATTATGCCTATACTGACAATACTCAGTTGATTCGATGTTTATTTTAATAGGTTGTTAATAAAGACCAAATTAGTGAATAAACCAGCTGGTCACCCTCCTTATGCGAGATCCTCATAAAAACTTAATTATAATATAATTATAATAAAAAATGGCATTTAACAAGTACAGTAATCGTAGATTATGTTGCATTGAGACCAGCAGGCCTATTCTGTAATGATGTTTCGTAAACTCGCAAGTGCGAGATACGAATTCACCTCTGTCTCTCTCTGTCTAAAACAATACTATAGAAAGAGAAAGATAGAGGTGAATTTGAAACTCGCACTTACTAGTTATACAAAACATTTTTACAGAATAGATCTCCAGATTGGATTATCAGAAATACACATTTCTATGCTTTTTTTTTTTTTTTTTTTTTTTCTGATTGTGTAAGTGCCGTAGGCTCCTTATGGGACCTCAGCGGCGTCACCGGGGGGTTTGGGCGAGCGCAGAAGCATCGCCTGATGGGGCCCGAAGGCAGAAGAAAGTAGTGGGCGGAACGACTCTCTAAGGGCGTCTCCTCTGAGACTCGAGCCTCGACTTAGAGGGCCGTTCGGGAGGGGTGTTTTGGCCTGAGTGTATCAGTCCGGGCGCCCCCGAGATCGTGAGTTACATTTCTATGCGAACGAAGTCACAGACATCTGTTAGTAATCAATAAAGTATACCTTGACTAGGGAATCCGCCCTGGCCTTGTGCGTTTCCGAAGCCGGGATCATCAACTATATCTTGCGGGAACGCTGTGAAGAAATCAACATATCATCATCAACACATAAATAAATAAAATCGAAGCGTCTGTCTGTGATGTCAAGTCTCTTTTGTTATATTTTTGCCTGTCTGTTTGTCCGGAGTAATCTCTAGAACGGCTGATCATAATTAACCGACTTTAAAAGGAGGAGGTTCTCAATTTAATTGGTATTTTTGTGCGGTTTATTTTAGATAAAGAAGGCTACACTATGATATATATAAAATGAGGGTTATGAGTTAAGCACAGCTTGGACATATACCGATGGCTTTATTAGTTGTGTTAGCATTTTTGAACCTCTTCTACTAGTATTATAAAAAAGTAGTAGTAGTAGTAGAATTTCCGTTCCCGTGATAATACGGAGATATAATATAGCCTATTACACAAACAAATAATGTGGTTTTCTATTGGTAAAATAGTTCTTAAAGTCGATTTAATAGATCTAGCGATTATCCCTACAACCCCACCTGTTTGTAATATTAGTATAAATAATCAAAATATAAATGAAAACTTTATCTTACCGTAAGTGACCGCGGCTATCAACAAAAGGAGACAGATTGTCTGGAATCAAAAAAAGAAGATCGCATTGAGGACGAATTATATACGATGAGGAATAAGAAATTTAATATCACGTGTCTCAAACGGCGAAGGAAAAACATCGTGCGGAAAACTGCATACCTGAAAATTTTCTTAAATCTCTACTTATGTGAAGTTTGCCAATCAGCATTGAGCCAGCGTGGTGGACTAAAAGGCCTCTGATTCTGAGAGGAGAGGAGACTCAACAGTGAGCCAAAGTTGTTAATGATGAAGTCGTTATATATTTATGTATTACAAATATTAGCGGACGCTGTACTTCTTCCGTGAAATTCAGTTTTTCAAATATCCCACGGGAGTTCTGTCTGTATGTTTGTCCAGCCTAACCTTTTAGTTCCCGAGGGATTCGTGTTAATCCCGGTTATATATTTATGGCTATACATTTTTGTTATAAATTTTTTATTAGATATTATTTATGTAATGGCGGTAAATAGTTTTTTCAAGTTGTAAGTAGTAGCCTACAAACCTACTACCTATCAACAATTTCTTCAGTAACCATACTTTGAGTATACTTAATTATTGTAACCATACTATTCAAACCGAAACTTCAAATATGCATGCAACATAATAAATACGTCATGGTGTCCCGTAATTAATGAATAATATGCAAATGGTAGATACACCACCTAATTATCTAAAACTAATTTGAATAGTTTTCCAAAAATCCAAGGCAAGTAGGCAAAAATTACATTAACAACATTTAAAAACATTTTGAAGGAAAAAAGTTGGAATATGCACACTTAAATTTTTTTTCTTGTATTGAAAATTCAGCACCTTACCTTTTACCAGCAACTTTGTAATTACAAAAAGTAGACACAAGTTTTATACCAATTTATAAACCTAGATAAGTGTACAAGTTTTTAAAATAATAGTACACTTCGACTTCATACATTTTTTTACAGGACATTTTTTTTAATCGTGTCATCTTAGTGAAAAAAAAAATATTGTATTCAAAACTTCTTCTTCATAATAAATAAAATATTATTTATAAAAATAGTGTTAAAGTAAATTTGTAATTTAATTCGCAATGTATAACAAAAATAAAATCTTTAAAATCTTAGTTACAACAGCTACAGCATTGAAATAACTCATTCAAGAAAGTAAAGTTTGAAAAATCCGAAAAAAAATATAACTTGGTCACCCTATGGATTTTTGGAAAACTATACAAAGTAGTTTTAGATAATTAGATGGTGTATCTGCCATTTGCGTATTATCCAGTAATTACGGGACACCTTGTATATAGTTCAAATATACATACAGATTTCATTTTGAAAATCACTAGCAACCACAGTGGTCAAAACACAATGAAAAATCTATTCATAGTAGTACTCTCTTATACTTGTTTTAGGTCAATATTTATTACCAACAAGGTCGGTTTTCAATAAGGCAATTAAATATGAATTTTATTCAATTTGCATACTACGTACGTGCTTTAGAATCGTTAGCAAACATGAATTTTACCTAAACTAACAAACAATAAGTAGGTACCTACATACATAGATGCACGAGCCTTGAATTGAATAAGATTATATTTTGTTGCTTTTGTTTCTTTATTATAATCAAACGTAATTATACTCGTAATAATAATATTATAAATGCCAAAGTAAGTCTGTCTGTCTGTTACCTTTTCAAGGCTGAACGACTGAACCGATCAAGATGAATTTTGGTATAATGGTAAATGGGACCTTGGAGCAAAACAAAAAAAAATAGAAGGGGGTAAAATAGGGGTTGAAAGTTTGTATGGAAAGTCCTTAATTTTTATATTTACAGTTTTAAGCATTTGTTCAAAAAAAGAAATATAAAATATTATATTCGTTATTCTTAGCAATAAACTCTAATGAATTTAAAACTGTATTGATAATGAAGTAAAATAGCATTAATAGAAAATTTTATCAAAAGCAACCCTCTCAATCGCACTAAAATGATATTTTTTTTTTAGGATTTTACATTTTTTTAAAATAATTTTCAGATACAACTCACTTTGGAAACCATTTTAACTGTCCGTTTTGTGTCACAAAATAAAATCTGTTCAAATATGCTCGATGACTAACTTTATATTACCATGGTTATCGCCAAGGTTTAGCGATTTGACCTCAACTATATATTTGTTATGTAAACACCGACAATTTTTGTTATCTTACCCAAAATAATTAGTTATATGTTACAAAGAAATAATATGATAAAAGAAAAAAATAATATTATCATTTGCAGGAATTCAATATTTTGTTTGTAAACATGTATGGTTAATCTATATTATTAACTAGCTGACGCCGCGTGGTTTCACCTGCGTGGTTCCCATTTTCGTAGGAATATGGGGATAATATATAGCCTATAGCCTTCCTCGATAAATGAGCTATGTAACAGTGAAAGAATTTTTCAAATCGGACCAGTAGTTCCTGAGATTAGCGCGTTCAATCAAACAAACAAACAAACAAACAAACTCTTCAGCTTTATTATATTAGTATAGATAGCTGACGCCGCGTGGTTTCACCTGCGTGGTTCCCATTTTCGTAGGAATATGGGGATAATATATAGCCTATAGCCTTCCTCGAAAAATGAGCTATGTAACAGTGAAAGAATTTTTCAAATCGGACCAGTAGTTCCTGAGATTAGCGCGTTCAATCAAACAAACAAACAAACAAACAAACAAACTCTTCAGCTTTATTATATTAGTATAGATTTTGTCAAGGGGTACGTTAGACTCGATCGAAACTTTACCTGAATAATAAAACATGAAAAAAAAAACCATTCCGAGTCGACAACATATATCCGCAAAACTCGGATTGTCGAGTATTTTGTTAAATTCTAATATCACTGACACACAAACTGCAGTTTCCATAATATTTCACTGATATCGTGACATCGTGAGTATTTAACTCAGACCAATTACTTAAGGAACTTTAAGGCACCTATATTCATCTACAACTCACACATGGAAATTATCTAACACCTATAAATAGGTATACAACATACCTATTTATAGGTGTTAGATAATTTCCATGTGTCCAATGTGACAATTATAGTGTCCTTACACTATAATTTTGATTCGCAATACACACGTAAATAATTTTTACACAGATTAACAAACACATCGCTTAAATTCGTTACACAGAATATTCGATTACTTGATCGATGTTTGCTGTTCCACCTTAAGAATCGATTTTCTTGGTATTGTTTTTATCACAAATTTGATATAATTATTTTAGAAATACTTAAAAGTCAAACATAACTTCATCTTTTATTAAACTAGAAGTTTAATAAAAGATTTATTAGTGGTGTATAAGTATTAGTGGTCTATGGTAGGGTAGGCGTATGATAGTGGTATGGTAGGGGTAGGGTAGTGGTGTAGGTATGGTAGTGGTAGAAGTATCGTAGGGATAGGCTGGGTAAATGTAGATTAGGAAAGAATTACAGTAGGGGTAGGGGTATGGTAGGAAAAGTATGAATGTATAGTAGAAGTATCGTTAGTTTAAGGTAGTGATATGGTAGGGGTTGGGATAGAGAACACTTCTAACATACCCCTAGTATGGTAGAAGTGTTCTAGGGGTAGGTTAAGTGATATGGTAGAGGTAGAGTAAGGGTAGAGTAAGCTCGAAGTAATGTTCACATCGGTACCGGGAAGTAAGGTCGGCGAATGAAGGAGGTTTTAGTCCATAGGGCGCTGTGTATAGGTGAAGTCAAACGTCGTCAATCAGGCTACCAAGATTGCATCCATTATTATTTCCTCCTACCGTAAAAAAGGGTAAAGTAGGAGTAGGATAAAGGTAGGGGTACCTACAAATAAGTACAAGTAAGTATCTTCGCCAACTTCTCGAGTGAGAACAAATTGATAAATTGTAATTGTTTTAATTGACTTCATAATATTATTTTTGATATATTTTCAAAATTATATTATAGTGTTTTGTAGCTTTGCGTGTACTCTTCTATAACAAGATCCCCAAGACTGTGATGGACCTGCCAATGCATAGCTTTAAGCAATGTGTCAAAAAACATTTACTTAGTCGAGGTTACTACACCATTGATGTGTTCCTCAATGATAAAGATGCTTGGAGGCCATTCGATCAGCTTCCACCTTCACACAGAAAGTAAAACTATAAGAAATTTTAATGTTGTTATCAATTGTAAATTATAATATTGTATGATTTTTTAAAAGAGCAACTGTTGAGTTTCTTGCCGGTTTCTTCTCAGCAGAACCTGCCTTCCGAACTGGTGGTAGAATCTTACAAATAGTCAACTAACGTATCAAAAGTGCTTGTAAACTGAGCCTACTTGAAATAAATGAATTTTGAATTTGAAAATTATATTTTATTAAAGTAACACTTACGTAAACATACTAAATGCTTAAAACAGAGAGGTTGCCAGAGAAGTTAGTGTAGTTTTAAAGTTAATTTAATATAAAAATTATTTATGTTAAAACTTTGCAGTTTTAATTTACTATATTTTATTAAACACAACAAACGTACTTTAAAAATGTATCTTCCTTTGTCTTTAATATTCCTCGAGAACTGATAACTATAGAAATATACCTACCTATGTATGTGTATTATGGAGTCAAATTTTACCCGAGCGAAGTCGGCTTTTCATCTGGTGTTTTAATGATATCATACTAATATAATATGTTTGAGCTTTTACAGTGCTATGTACTAGATGGCGCTAGCTGTCACTTTAAAATTCGCTAGCGTTTTGCGATATTAAAATACATATTAGAGCTGTGAATCTTCTTCATTTTGATGAAAATCAACATTTGCTTTTTTTAATATTTTTGAAAGTATTACCTGCGGGAACGCGGGCTAATACTTAAGATAATTATAACTGGCGGACTGCGACTTCGTCCGTGAGAAAATCGGTGTAATGTAAACGTAAAGCAATCGATCATTCCATATTTTTAACCCGATTACACTTAACATAATATGAGCTTCTTGTGACAGAGAACGTATGAGGAAGTATAATACCACTATGATTATTTCGACTACCAAGCTGCTCTGCTGTGTTATGGTTTGAAACTTATGGTTGCGGGTTATTACCTATAGGCAGATGAAGCTTAACGTTGGGGTCCCAAGGTGCTGGAATTGAGACCCTGCACCGGAAAGCGCAGTTGGTCGACCCCCCACTAGGTGGACCAAAGACATCATTCGGGTTGCAGGGAGCCGCTGGATGCTGACGGTTCGAGACAGTTGTGTTTTTAGGACCATGCAAGAGGCTTATGTCCAGCAGTGGACATCCATCGGCTGATAATGATGAGGCTTAGGTTGATGGACACAGGGTGGCACTATATAGGACTTGTGCCTTGCATGCCCTATGGAGTGTTACTCTGTTTACTGGCACTGGTCTTCCACTTACATTTAAGTGGATCATATGCTTGCTCTGTCGTTTTTTTTTTTATTGTTTACAAGTTAGCCTTTCACTACAATCTCACCTGATGGTAAGTGATGATGCAGTCTAAGATGGAAGCGGGCTAACTTGTTAGGAGGAGGTTGAAAATCCACTACCCTTTCGGTTTCTACACGGCATCGTACCGGAACGCTAAATCGCTTGGCGGTACGTCTTTGCCAGTAGGGTGGTAACTAGCCACGGCCGAAGCCTCCCACCAGACCTGGACAAATTAAGAAAATCTCAGTCTGCCCAGCCGGGGATCGAACCCAGGACCTCCGTCTTGTAAATCCACCGCGCATACCACTGCGCCACGGAGGCCGTCAAAACCGCTGTTATAGATAGAACAGAGTTCCTCAAACTTTTTTGTGTAATAGACCCCTTGCCATTTTTTGGTATGGAGACAGATTGTCTGGAATTTAAAAAAAAATGCAATGAGGGCGAATACTCTATAAATATTATGTATAATATCTATTTAATATAAATACTTCGAACTAGTGAATTTCGGTTTTTCAAATATCCCGCGGGAGTTCTGTCAATACGTTTGTCCGGTCTAACCTTTTAGCCGACCAATTTTAATAGGACTTTCACTGGAAGATAGAGGAAGTTATTGAGCAACATAAAGGCTACCCTTATAGGACGCCCGCGACTTCGTCTGCGTGGTATTTAATGTAAACTATCGACCCCTATTTCACCACTTTGGGGATTGAATTTTAAAAATTCTTGAATCACATTTTTTTTGACTTATGAATCAATTTTTAAAACTGTAGCCCAAAAAATGAAGGACTTTCCATACAAACTTCCAACGCCTATTTCACACCCTTGTATTTTTATTTTAGGGTCAAAAGTACCCTATGTTTTGCTCCAAGGCCCCATTTCAGGTTCAGCCGTTTAGCCGTTAAAAGGTAACAGACAAGACAGACATACAGACTTACTTTCGCATTTATAATAATAGTATAGATTAAATTTCAAAAGATTTTTTTACTCGGAAATGCGATGTCTCTTGATATAATTAGATATTACAAATTAAATTAAAATAAATTCAAACTAGAATTAACAGTATATTAAATATAAATTAGTAATAAAAAAAATTACAATATATACAAATCATCTAATTATTCACCTAAATGTTTTTTTAATAATTCAATTAATAGTAAGATTTGAATATGAATGATAATTAATATAACGACAAATTCTAAATTCAAAATTATATAGTAAACTTCTTCTCCTCTTCTCTTCCTAAAATATATAATGGTAAATTAAATATATTAAGGATAGATTTTTTAAAAATAATATTCAATACAACTACATTCTACATACATACAACAACATACAACAACAAAATACAACTCACTTTGGAAACCATTTTAACTCCCAGTTTTGTGTCACAAAATAAAATCTGTTCAAATATGCTCGATGTCCATATTACCATGGTTATCGCCAAGATTTAGTGCTTTCACCTCAACTATATATTTGTTATGTAAACACCCACTATTTTTATTAGGTTACCCAAAATAATTGGTCATATTTTACATAGAAATGTGATAAAGGAAAACAATATGTTAATCTTAATCTTAATATATACAAGTAAATGCGAAAGGTTTATTCATTCTTCACGGAATCTCGAAAACCTAATCTCGAAAATCTGACGTACAAAAATTAAATTTAGCAAAGAGGTAGTCTATAGTTAGTAGGTATTCACTAAGCACGGATTTTGCGATTGTAGGCTACGGAACCCTAATAAAGGATAGAAGTAAAACACAAATATTAACAATAACTTTCACTTTATCTTTGGCAAAACAAAAGATACATATAATACATTACGGCACTTGTTTCGTTACTATCTATAATTGCAATTACACAATATGTGTACTTATTCTATACGGCACGTCATTTTTGTAGACAGATACAAAATATATTGACCATAAGGAAAGTTTCCTCTAACTCGTACTAGCTGCTTTCAATAGCTACAAAACATTAAATTGTCGGTAACTTGCTATGTAATATTGTCGTATTTTGTCTAATAATATTCATTATCTTATCTTGACTAAGAACAACATTCTTAAGCAGCACACCTATAATTTTAGTCAGTCTTTCCTTTGTAAAATTACTTAATGACCTTTTCCATTGTATCCATTCCAACTGGCACCGAGACCGTTGAGTCCGTATCCTGAACCAATAGCTAGTGGCGCCACATTGCCTTGATTACCTGCAATTCCCAGCAACAGACCACCATCCTGTGTATTTCTCGCCACCGCATCTGCGACCGCTTGGGCTTGAGCCGCGCTTGTTGCAACGGCAGCAGCTTGAGCTCTAGCTGCGTTCGAAATTCGGGAAGCTTCAATAGCACGAGCATTGGCTATGGCAACAGCTTGAACACGTGCAGCATTAGCAATGCGTTCTGCTTCAACTGCTCTAGCGACTTCAGCTGCTGCGGCGGCAGCGGCCCGTCTAGCTGCTTCTGCTGCGCGAGCGTTCTCTTGGGCAGCAGCGCGAGCTCTTTGTATATTAGCGATCCGAGTAGCATCGAAAGCTTGAGCGTTCTGTAGAGCATTCGCTTGTCCAGCTCTCGCGGCGACTTCGGCAGCGCGTGCACCTTGAATGGCAGCAGCCGCTGCGTTAGCTATTTGTGCAACTTGGACAGCCTGCGCGTTTTGGATAGCACTCAACTGAGCGGCACCTACAGCGGCAGCGTTGTTTAATGGAGCACTGCTGCCTACGTTTCCATAAACCGGTGCGGTTGCAAAGTTCCCTCCGTTAACAAGACCGGATCCGCCGGAGATTGCTGCAGCTGCCGGGCCGAGGTCGTAGCCATTGGCCGGGCCTGATGACACTATTATAGATGCGCCAACACCAGTCTGTGAGGTCTCTGAATCTGCAGCCGGTTGCGCAGGCGCCACGGGTGCCGCAGGAGCTCTCCTCCTACCCCCTGTAATTACAGTAAAATATTATTTTTCACGAAGCCTCCAATTCCGGAGGGTGTGAGTTCGAATCCGGTCCGGGGCATGCACCTCCAACTTTTCAGTTATGTGCATTTTAAGAATTTAAATCACGTATCTCAAACGGTGAAGCAAAACATCGTGAAGAAACCTGCATACCAGAGAATTATCTTAATTCTCTGCGAATCCGCATTGGGCCAACATGGTGGACTATTGGCCTAACCCCTCTCATTCTGAGAGGAGACTCGAGCTCAGCAGTGAGCCAAATATGGGTTGATAATGATGATGATGATTATTTTTCATAGATACTTTTTTCTTTTGAAAAATTGATTAGAGTGTGTGAAAGAGGACATGTCTGTAAAGGGAGTGGATGATGAGTTGACGAGTACCTAATAGAGACGAATGGAGAAGATTGAAATAGGTTGCCGACTTCACTTAAGTGGGATACGGGAAAGGCGATGATAATGACTTTTTCTACTGAAAAAAAATCTCTATATCGCTATATGCTTTGTTTTAGTTAGTAGGGTATGCTGATTCCAATATATTAGAATAACAATACCTTAGTTTGACAGATGCAAGGTCATCATAGAGACATATTCCTACCATAAATGTCTGCCATTATATCAAATAACACTGGCTAGCTCCGTCAATCAATCAATTAGTAAAAATGAACAACTAAAACTATCAGTACAACAAAACCAATTAAATTTAAAATTACTTGGAATATACAAAATAAGCAACTGATAAAAGCATAATCAATGTCACTGACCTGCTCCAAACACATCACTCACTGCCGTGATGACAAGGAGGATCTGAAAATGATAAACACATTTAAGCCACAACACTATTAAAAATAAATCACATTTTTTGTTAAATAATACATATAATTATGTAGCTTCCGATTCGTACATTCCTTTTTTTATTTACAAAAGCTTTTGTTGATCTGTTATTTAACTAGGATTTGCTGAAACCGATTGAACTGAAAAAATGCAGTGGATGATTAGCTACATTCCACGTTTAGCTAAGCGACGTCACTATATCCAATATTTAAAAAAAAACTTTCAAAGAAGACTCCTCTTTTTCTATACACCTCTAGTCCTCCATGATATGGGTATCAAATGAAAAGGATTGATGAGTTTAAGAGGAGAAACAAGCTAAATCAATCTAAATATATTGCTTTGTTAATTAAAAAAAAATATTAATTAATATGGAGATTCCCTTTCATCTCAATTCTTACCGTAATTAGAGACATTTCTATTGTAGTAATGTACCGCTAGACGCAAGTTAATCAAGTAAATTAATACTTTCTATTTAACGCATCCATTTATATAGTGCACCCGATTGTGAACATCCATGCCTATTACACTCGATACTGTTCTATTTGTATAATATTACGTGTACTAAAAAAAAATTCTCGTGCACCCACGATTACGCTTGACCACACTTCTTGGAAAAGTACATGCAAAGGTAAACTTTATTTCTTTCTAGTAAGTGTTATTTTGCTTTTGATGATGTTCGTTAAATAATCTTGAAATCTAAATTTACAGGCGTATTTGGTTTACAAATTGGACATCTTTTGACACCCAATGTAAACCGGAATTCAGGTACGAGTAATACTTACTCGTAGTTATTCTACTTTCGGGAGAAGTATAAGCCCGTACAAAATGTGCAATAAAATATATAATAAAATACCACAATATATTAAAGAATAATAAAATACTAATGAGTTTTTGACATCATTAAAACAATTTTTGCTTGATAAAGCTAACTATAAATTTAAATGACTTTTTGACCAAAAAATATCAAATCCGCCTCTCTACTACGAGTAGTTACAACACCCTCACTGGGTTTATTTTGAAAATATTTAATTTTTATATAGTGGATATTTATATGACTATAATTAATGAATAAATTAATTAAGGCTTAGCTATGAAGTAAGTAGGCTAAAGACTTAGTAGTAAGTTGACAGCGCAAACACCTTTATGTGCGTAAGCTAATGGATCATGAGCAGGGCTATTCTCGTCGTCATCAACCCATATTTGGCTCACCGCTGAGCTCGAGTCTTCTCTCTGAATGAGAGGGGTAAGGCCAATAGTCCACCACGCTGGCCCAATGCGGATTGGTAGACTTCACACACGCAGAGAATTAAGATAATTCTCTGGTATGCAGGTTTCCTCACGATGTTTTCCTTCACCGATTGAGACACGTGATATTTAATTTCTTAAAATGCACACAACTGAAAAGTTGGAGGTGCATGCCCCGGATTCGAACACACACCCTCCGGAATCGGAGGCAGAGGTCATATCCACTGGGCTATCACGGCTCTGGGGAGCTATTCTATTGAGGGCTATTCTATCACGATATTTTTAGAACTGCACAGTGTGAATCGAATCCTCCATTCAAATTAAACTCTATCTATCACTGTTCAACCCCATACTAAAGACATTCTTCTTTGTCGCTACACTCTTGGTGTTGTCGTGGTGATTTAGGTGTTGAGGCAAGCCTCACTATCCGTCACCATTCCTCTCGTAGTCTAGCTCTCCTAACACATTCGTGGAGCGAACCATGGAGAGTGGTTTTCACTTGGTTAGTCCAGCGCATTGGTGACCTGTCACGCACTCTTGTGCCACCTTTCCTTGCACCAGAAGTCGCTCTATGGACCTGTATCTTCGTTTGATATATCAAAAGAAAGGAATATACGGCTTTGATCTATGGAAAACAGACGCTGTTTGATGAACAAGTTCTTGAAGAATTGAGATATTGCTTCGGCACTGTGTCCAGGATATGCCAAGCATTCTCCTCCAGCACGACTTTTGTAGAGCGTCTATCTTTATTTTTCACGCCTTTTCTCAGGATCGACGAACTCCGTGGTGTGCGCGGTGGATTTACTAAACGGAGGTCCTGGGTTCGATACCCGGTTGGGCCAAACTTTGTCATTAGTTCAGGTCTGGCTGGTGGGAGACTTCGGCCGTGGCTAGTCACCACCTTACCGGCAAAAACTTACCGCCAAGCGATTTAACGTTCGGGTACGATGTCGTGTAGAAACTGAAAGGGGTGTGGATTTTCATTCTACTCCTAACAAGTTAGCCTGTTTCCATCTTAGATTGCATCATCAGTTACCATTAGGTGAGATTGTGGTCAAGGGCATACATACCTGTGCGAAACACCAATGTGATGTTTGTGATGATTTGTGATGTTCCTGCTTCGCGAAATCCTTTTGAGTAGGTACTAAAGATATCATCATATCAGCCGATGGACGTCCACTGCAGGACATAGGCCTTTTGTAGGGACTTCTAAACATCACGATACTAAGCCACCTGCATCCAGCGAATCCCTGCGACTCGCTTGATATCGTCAGTCCTGGTGGGGGGTCGGCCAACACTGCGGTTACTAGTGCGGGGTCGCCATTCCAGCACTTTGGGACCCCGATGGACGTTGGGGTCCCAAAGTACTAAAGATATATCACTAATTAATTAAGGTTTTTTTATTCTTTACAAGTTAGCCCTTGACAAGGCCATCATGGCGGACAGCCTTTTTTGCGCGTATTGTCCAAATATAAATTAAAAATAAAATCTTTTATATAGTCTCTAAAAAATATGTTTTTTTTTTCAATATAGTATTAGAACGATAATAAACAATTTGAGACCCTATTAAAAAAATTCAACTAGCCTAATATTTTAATACTATTTACGTTACAAAAATACAAGCGAGCTGTTAGAAATACAGGTTTAATTGCCCAACTAAAATTATGAATTATATTTTACTTAAAATTAACTCCACCCAGTTTAATCATGGAATTATAAAATAATAAACAATGGTTGCAATAATAGTTTGATGAAATCGATAAATTTTCAACTAATTGATTTAATTGATCCCGGATGGACGAGTAGCTAGACTGTAAAAATAATATTTTAGCTTGTTGTTTTGTGGTTGTGTATTTTAAACTCTAGTAATACCAACTCGTCGTCGTCATCAACCCATATTCGGCTCACTGCTGAGCTCGAGTCTCCTCTCAGAATGAGAGGGGTTAGGCCAATAGTCCACCACGCTGGCCCAATGCGGATTGGCAGACTTCACACACTCAGAGAATTAAGAAAATTCTCTGGTATGCAGGTTTCCTCACGATGTTTTCCTTCACCGTTTGAGACACGTGATATTTAATTTCTTAAAATGCACACAACTGAAAAGTTGGAGGTGCATGCCTCGGACCGGATTTAAACCCACACCCTCCGGAATCGGAGGCAGAGATCATATCCACTGGGCTATCAGGGCTCTCCTATACCAACTACAATGTAGATAATATTTACTGTGATGTTTACTGTTCTAGTAATGTATACTGGTCAATCAGTGGTCAAAACCAATAAGTTTTTACCACACTAAGATTCTTTTATTAACACTTATTCAACGTACTGCGATCTTATCATATAATTCATCATACATATCATAACATATAATTTAGAAGTTGTGAACAATTGCAATAATTTTTATCAAGGCCTTTATTACTTTCATAAATAAGTAATTTCTTACACATAATATTATTATCATGATTATACAAACATTAGTTTCAATTCGATTGCTTCGCTGTTACTTGAAAACGGCTAGATATTTTGTTTTTTGGTTACTCTAATTATTGCTGTAATAGATGCAAAGAAAACTAAATACGGAATATCCAAAGGAATAGTCAAAAATATAGCTAAACTAGCCACTAAATAACTATAAATATACGATTATTACATTTTATACAGATATTAAAGACGACATTTTAAACTAGGGTTGCCAACTGTACTGTACTGTGTATAATATATAGATCTGTACTATATTTCGGTCTGCGTACTGTACATACTGTTACGTTACATGTTGTTGAAGAAATTTAAGCAAAAATTTTATTTTTACATTAATTTTCGATAGCTGCAATAACGCGTAACGTATCCGAACTTGTCAATTTTGAGTTGAGCTCCGAACTTCAAGCGAAAATGAGCTATCGGTTTTCAACAATGTTGAAAAGCAGGAGCAGCAGTAGACTAAAAATTCTTGAAAAATGCAACAAGTGCTAATATACTTCCTTGTAAACACAAATACTTCAACAATATAAATATAAATATTTAAATCTTCGTCTATTGTTTGTTTATGCCATAAAGTACTATATTTTCTTTAGGTACCATATTTCTTAGCTTAATCTAAAAAATAACGTTTTTTTTCTGAAAAAAATTTGGCAACCCTATTCTAGTCTGTCTGTCTAATTCAGTACGTTTTTAATTTTAATTGAAACGTTTTACAAAACCCAAAAATAAAATGAATGTATAATATAAATTCCTCGTTTCGTTTTCTTTTACCTATTATTTTTCAGAATACGCATTGAATTCTCGAGCAAATCTTGATATTTAAATACTAAAAAATAACTGCATTAACTAGTGTTATATTCATATTCTGTATATGTAGGTACCTAAACTGTTTTTCGATGATGAGGAACTGTAATTGGACTGGAAGTATTTTTTCAAGTTTTGATTTATTTTGAATTCAGAATAATTTAGGATAATTCAGGAAATTCAGAAGTAAATTATTAATGGAATTAAAAAAACCTTTTTTATGCAATCGTATGTTATTTTATTATATTTACACGACCGATACTTAATATTAATATGCCGCTAACCATTTCCTTGGAACGTGACGGAGAAATGGATGTAGAAATTGATTATTCTATCTATAATATTTTTGGTGTCATCCCTAATAAGTACGTCGTATTATTTAGTGTCCCTTCCCGTAGCCGCCGTATCCTCCGTATCCGCCGCCGAGACCGTATCCTCCGTATCCGCCGCCGATTCCGTATCCTCCGCCGAGTCCCCAGCCGCCGACGTTGGCAACGCCGCCAACGGCTACAGGGGCGGCCGCGATGACTGCACCACCTCCATTGCCCAGACCAGCACCGCCGCCGAGCCAGAGACCGCCAGCACCGGCGTTTCTCGCGACGGTGTCGGCGACAGCTTGAGCTTGAGCGGCACTGTTGGCGATAGCGGCGGCTTGCGCTCTCGCAGCGTTGGCAATGCGAGCGGCTTCAATAGCACGAGCGTTGGCGATAGCTGCAGCTTGGACGCGCGCGGCGTTGGCTACACGTTCGGCTTCTACAGCGCGAGCGACTTCAGCTGCGGCAGCGGCGGAAGCACGTCTCGCGGCTTCAGCGGCGCGGGCGTTCTCGTAAGCCGCGGCCTGCGCTCTCTGGATGTTGGCTAAGCGAGCGGCGTCCAACGCTTGAGCGTTCTGGATGGCGTTGGCTTGTCCGGCTCTAGCGGCGGCTTCGGTGACGCGAGCGCCTTGGATGGCGGCAGCGGCTGCGTTGGCGATCTGCGCGGCTTGTACGGCTTGAGCGTTTTGGATAGCGCTGAGTTGGGCCACTCCGGCCGCGGCGGCGTTGTTCAGGTTGGCGCCGCCACCGACGACTCCCGGTCCAGAGACTACGAGTCCAGCTGCACCAGCGCCGAGGCCGCCAGCGCCGAGACCCCAGCCGCCGCCGAGTCCGTTGCCGTAACCGTATCCACCTCCGATCAGACCGGGGGCACCTACACCTATTAATCCGCTCTGGTCAGCGCGAGAGTCTGTAGCTGAGTCCTTCTTCACATCTGCAATATTAAAATGTTATCAGACCTATTATCAGTAAGTACAGCAATTGTAATTCGGATCGGAACTCAGTTTACCCTCTGCAATCACTCCATACGCCGCAGCGATGACAAAGAGAATCTGGAAAGAGAGTTATCATCAATTTCACTCCACAGTTGTATATGGCACACTGCACTTTTACGTTTCACCAAAACCCAACTCACCGTAAGTCGAGACATGGCTAGTTAAGTCTGCTACAACAAACCACTGATTCAAACTGATTAAAAACGAATTGTGATGACTACCACAAACTGCTCGCACCTTTTATACAACGCCAAAAATTGCTAAAACAGAATTAACAATGCTAAATACAGCGCCGCCCTATTTGAATATCATTACCTGCCTACAAAAACCGATCGTCGAACCTGTACTGCAATGATACGGCTGACCACACAACTTTGTATATTTTAATAAAAGAACATCGCCAGGATTATCGACTCTAAAGATGTGAATAAAAGAACAAAATTCCTAGTAAATCGTTAGCTAGCCACTTCGATATCTAGTTCACTTGAACAAAGAATCTGAAATCGCCTGCATCCCTCGAACGGCAGTTTCCTTTAGCAGTCCGTGAGTTACCGCGGTAGGATGTTATGCTAATAAACGGGCAATGCGAGTCGGTATTTTATTTAAATTCGCTGTCAAATTTGAGAGTTGCGAGTTGTGGTACAACTTTCATGAAACACTGGTTTTCACAAGCGTGCGTGTAATTTCCCAGAGCTATAGATGGATAAATGACTATGAGTTTATGTTTTAAAAAAATACTCAATTTAATTTGAATCTTTATATTAAAATGCAAGTAATTTATATAAATTACTTAGTACTAGCGGACGCCCGCAACTTCGTCCGCGTGGAATTTAGTTTTCCACAAAACCCTCGGGAACCATGGATTTTTCCGGGATAAAAAGTAACCTATGTGTTAATCCAGGATATAATATATCTTAATACCAAATTTCAGCTAATTCGATTCAGTAGAAAAAGTAACAAACATTCATATCATCAAAACCATCAGTTTTCGCAAATCTCGGTAAACCATAGATTTTTTCGGGATAAAAAGTAGCCTATGGTGTTAATTCAGAGTAAAATCTATTTCCATTCTAAATTTTAGCCAAATCGCTTCAGTAGTCGCGGCGTTAAAGAGTAACAAACATCCAAAAATCCACACATTCTTTCGCGTTTATAATATTAGTAGAATTTACGAGCCGTGATAACCTAGTGGATATGACCTTTACCTCCGATTCCGGAGGATGTAATGGGTTCGAATCCGGTCCGGCGCATGCACTTTCAACATTTCAGTTGTGTGCATTTTAAGAAATTAAATATTACGTGTCTCAAACGGTGAAGGAAAAACATCGTGAAGAAACCACCTGCATACCAGAGAATTTTCTTAATTATCTGCGTGTGTGAAATCTGCCAATCCGCATTGGACCAGCATAGTGGACTATTGGCTGAACCCTTCTCATTCTGAGAGAATACTCGAGCTCAGCAGTGAGCCGAATATGGGTTGATAATGACTTAGTATTTAATAAATATAATTCGTAAAATTTTAAATCTAGTGTACAACTTTTATATACCTGGGTACATATTATAAATATATTAAGTCTTTATATTATTGAGTATTAACTATTAAAAAGTTAAGTTAAGGAATAAAAAGTTATCAATATCAAACCACAGTTATTATATACATGATTCAAAATATAAGAAAATTCAGGAACTATCAGAATTCTGATTCTGTATAGGTTAGTAATACTTAGTCTACTGACTCTCCTTTCTTTCATCTAATCCATCACTTGATGATGACAGTTTTCTAAATTGTATATAAATTATTAAGAGTATGCTATTAGTAAAGCAATTTTGTAAAAGTAACAGGGTATCTGCGATCATTACTTTCGGAGCTACAGGGATTTAAAGAGTCAGATTTGCGGCGCTGTCACGGATCCCTGAAAAACGCCCCATACAAAATGGTACGAACTAATGACGTCGTAGGCAATTAATGATCGTTAGATTTGTATGGGCGTTTAAACAAAATTATTAATATCTTTGTTATTTCTGCGTTTATGTTTATAGTTCATTTACTAAAAAATGTCACATTTAATTTTCATCTAATTACGATAAAAGATTTTTAATAGATTTTGAAATTTTATAATCTTATTTATTTTGCAAATATCCAGTCAATCTTTGCTTTTTATGTATAAATTAGTTAACATTTTATTTACCCGAATTTATTATAAAAATCAACATATTCAAACATAGTCAGGTTTTCAAATATTTCAAAGTTTGGCTGGTGGGAGGCTTCGGCCGTGGCTAGTTACCACCCTACCGGCAAAGACGTACCAAGCGATTTAGCGTTCCGGTACGATGCCGTGTAGAAACCGAAAGGGGTGTGGATTTTCATCCTCCTCCTAACAAGTTAGCCCCCTTCCATCTTAGATTGCATCATCATTTGCCATCAGGTGAGATTGTAGTCAAGGGCTAATTTGTAAAGAATAAAAAAAAAAGTCATCATCCCCATTACGACGTCATATGTGAAGATGAATGCCAATGCTATTGTCTCCAATCATCTTAGTCATTAAGTAAATAAGAAATTGCAAGAAAAAATTGGAACGTAAATGCTATATTTAGCACATATTGCGTGTCATTGCTATTCTAGGTCTTTGTACACGCTCCAGCAATTGGATTTAGCAAATGACTCGTTTTATATATATGCTAATCTTAATCGGTACAATGTATTTGTGATGCATTTATTGCTAATTTACTGTATTAATTATTTACGTCATTTTTAATCTATTAATTTAGGTACCTTTTTGCTCGAATTATTAGGGCTTATTTGGAGGTCCTTTCAAACTACTAGTATGTTGGTGAGTGTCAATCTGCTTATGTGATGATGCTGATGATGATTTGTTATCTATAAACTTAATATAATTAAATGAACTTTGACTTAACTTAGAGCGTGTGATAGCCCAGTGGATATGACCCTTGCCTCCGATTCCGGTGGATGTGGGTTCAAATCCGGTCCGGGGCATACACCTCCAACTTTTCAATTGTGTGCAATCCAATCCAATCCGCATTGAGCCAGCGTGTTGGACTATTAGCCTAACCCCTTTCATTCTGAGATAAGACAATTAAAAAAATCTTTCATCATTAGAATCCCACATTATCCCTGATGAATATAGTCTATATTTTATCCACGTATACCCACGGGAACGGGAACCACACGATTACAATTTCAAAAGCTTTTTTCTATTTAATATTAACAAATAAAAAAACATATTTGCTTTTATATTATTTTAATTTCTTAATACACATCAACTTGTTGTATGACCGGAACCGTTTCGTAATATACCCTTGGTTGTGTGATATACCTGAAAAAGCAAAAAAAACTAGTTTTAGGCACTGATAGTGATGTTTACAAGATAAAAACCTGTACCTGCCAACCTGTACTGGAGCAATATGGTGGGCTGTGTAATGGTGAAAACTTCTGCCATAGCTAGTTACCATCCTACCGACAAAGACGTACCGCCAAGCGATTTAGCGTTCCGGCCGGTATGATGTCGTGTAGAAACCGAAAGGGGTGTGGATGTTCATCCTACTCCTAACAAATTAGCCCGCTTCCATCTTGGATTGCATCTTCACTTACCATCAGGTAATATTGTAGTCAAGGGCTAACTTGTAAAGAATAAAAAAATAGGATAATAATAATGGATATAAATTATTAGATGGGCCCCTCCTTAATAAAGAACGCACAATTTTATGTCATTACCTAAAGAAGTGCACGCACATCTTATCTTAGTACGTAACAAACGCATGCTGTGAGTGGACGTGGACTTAAAAAAATATTTACTATTTTTTCTTATTTTAATCCCTTAATTATACCTTCGTGTTCATTTTGGAAGTGTAAAAACACAAGTCACAACTTGAATAAAGAGAAATGTGTTAAGAGTGATGACGTACTCAATGTGCGAAACAAATGACAATGGTGATATAATCTACTTACTCATATAAAACTGGCAGCAATGGTGACTGTACAATTATCCTCTCTTGGCTTTGGACTACCTTCTCAACCGCACCGCCCACCACCGCCGTCTGTGACTCCTGAACTTTGCACAGAACTCCTGATATGATGTCTAAAAGAGTGGGTATCTTTGCCTAGAAAGATAAACATTTATTTATATTAATTGCACAAAAGAAAAACAACAACAAAGAAAATTTAAGAAAATATATGTCGGTGCAAGTAAGTTATTTAATCAGTCGGTTCGTGTGGTCATGAGTAAAAATAGTACGAAGCTAGGCGGGAAGTAATGAGAGACCATGTGCTGGCGATATAAGAGACCGCTCTAGCTCATTCTTGTCGAGGCGTTCGATCCGTCTACACCTTTGTTGGATAATAATCCTGTTGTTATGGGATAGGTGGGGAGAGTGACTTGAGTGGAAAAGGGGAGTGTTTGTGAACAGTCAAAGACGCCTTTAACCCTACACACATCGTTCACAAGTGCGTGACTACACTCAAGGTACTCTGCCACTCAGGGTTTATTTGTAACATTCATATTGGGATTTTGGGACAGCCGCTTCTGATGTCAAACCGTTTTTCTCCGACATATAGTAAACAAAGTATGTGCAAAGGCGACATGATCAAATAGGTACACATCCGTGTTTCTTGGCAAGTACGATTTTTGCGCTGTCTTGAGACAAGCGGACAATAACCTCATGATCATTTGTTTACATTTATCTCATCGGAGACACCCTTAAAAAGACCCTTCCTTGCTTTTTTTAGCCCTTGGGATCAAGGACCCATCAATGAGTCAGTCCCTATTATTCATTATTGTTAACATCTGATCTTCTTCTGTCAGTGCCATCTCCTGTCGGAGGTTTTTACTTAATTCTTTAGAAACAGTTATCTGGTGCTCATACTCAACCATTTGCGTAAGTTATTTAGTCAAGATGTACATCTTCGGCTACGCCTTCGTTTTCCCTTTATCTTTTCCTAGATAATAATAATAAGCTGGAGCAGGTCATATTTGGAGATGAACATTATATGACTATATTCGAGCTTCCTCCATATCATCTCATAATAATCGTTAAATAGTCGAACATTATCACCCACTTACATTAAAGCAACCGTGGCGCTATCATGCGACCAACGAGATAATCTCATGTAGAGAAATAGATAAAATTCAACGAAAGACGGTGCAACCGGAAATAACGGTATCTATCTCTTTCAATGCGTAAATAAGAGATGGCACTGGGGCAACTCCGCCGCCATTGGACGACAGTTTGTCTATTTTCTCTTCACTTTGTCGCATGTTAGCGCATTGATCGGTCTAAGTTCTTAATGCCGTATCCCGTATCCCCTCTCCTATAGGGAGGGAATCATGGCCCTACAGAGAGCCGTTAAATAGGCTAATAATGCGAAATAAAGTTTTGCCACACTAATTAACTGGAACAATTACATGGGATCTTGTAAAAAATTAAACAAATACCTACCACTACGGCAGATTTAGCCGCCACTACGGCTCCAACCTTTGCAGCAGCCACACCTAAAACCGCACTCTTGGTCGCAGCGATGCCATTTATCAGTAATTTTCCTGTTAAAATTTAATAGCAATGTATCAGAAATAAGTTTTAACCACAATTATCTTGTAAGGCGTTGAAATCATACACGCAGAAGCAGTTTAAACCGCGTAACTCCCATTTCTGTGGGAATACGAAGGTATATTAGATTAAAATACTCAAAAATAACGTGAATTTATATTGGTAAAAGAATTTTCAAAATCGATTCAGCAGGTCTAGATATTACTACACAGTTTATTAGTTTTAAGGCTGTAGAAGTCTGGTACCATCAACGTTATCGACGTCGTCTTAAACATGGCAATAGCGTTTTCAAGACATACATACAGATAGTAATTGCCGAGTTTAGGTCCCCTTTGGTTAATTCCAATCCCAACAGATTCATAATAAGTTGAGCATTTATTTAGTTTCATGTATAATTGTAAGTATATAAGGTATTTTGCTAGAACAGTGTATGTATTCTATCCTGATATAAAAAGAAAGAGTATGCTATAGGAGGAAGTTTGTTGTATTGTAAGGGGTAAATTTGTTCTACTAAGCCGATTTTGAAAATTCTTTTACCACTACAAAGCTGCATTATTTGTGAGTGTCATGGGCTATATTTCATCCCCGTCTTCTCACGGGAACGGGAACTACGCGGGTGTAACCATTGGACGTCGGCTAGTAAGATATAGAAATAACTTATAGTAGATACCTTTTTGTGCAGCTGCTTGTAAAGCGGCACCAGCCACAGCGCCCTTTAGAGCTAATCCACCTGCGGCAAAAAAAACAATAAAATTGAACTATGGTACATTTATGGTTACTATTTTTTTTTACAAGTTAGCCCTTGACTACAATCTCACCTGATGGTAAGTGATGATGCAATCTATGATCAAAGCGGGCTAACTTGTAAGGAGTAGGATGTGAATCCACACCCACTTTGGTTTCTACACGACATCGTACCGGAACGCTAAATCGCTTGGCGGTACGTCTTTGTGGTAGGGTGGTAACTAGCCACGGCCGAAGCCTCCCACCAGCCAGACCTGGACCGATTAAGAAAATCTCACTCAGCCCAGCCGGGTATCGAACCCAGGACCTCCGTCTTATAGAAAGAGAATCGATATGTAACATAACTTGAGGCCCAGTTGGTCTATTTGCCATACACTAAGGTTAACATCAAATAACTAGGCTATCTTCGTATTCCGTAAAGCCCATTATTAACGAAAATCACAATCTCAAACAATGGTTAGTAACTTTAATCAGTAAACAATAAATTAATAGTGTATACGAAATCTCGTGACTTGAGAATGACTAATAATATCTAGTTGGTAATTTTCGTGTTTATCCGCTAAAGTTACTCAAAGTCATGATTAGGCCATCAACAGGTTAATTCACTAACTTTGGCGTATGTTAGTTGAAATATACGAAATTGAGATTATATGCAACAAATTTCATACGGTGCTTACTGAAAACCCGTCGTTGATATGGTAGGTAGATGACATTTCTCAATTGATTTAATGTTTATTTTAATAAAGACCAAATCAGTGAATAGGCCAGTAAAACTGTTAATATTTGTCGAAGTGGCCAGTCATCATCATCATCATATCAGCCGGCAGACGTCCACTGCAGGACATAGGCCTTTTGTAGGGACTTCCAAACATCACGATACTGAGCCACCTGCATCCAGCGAATACCTGCGCCTCGCTTGATGTCGTCAGTCCACCTGGTGGGGGGTCAACCAACACTGCGCTTTCTAGTGCGGGGTCGCTATTCCAGTACCTTGAGACCCTAAAATAGTTCGAAGAGGTGGCTGGTAATTATAAAAAAATACCTTTAATGAGGGATGTCTTTATAGCTAGTCCAGCGAGTGCCTTGGCGCCCAGCGCCTTGATGGCTGCAGTTTTCAACGCCACTCCAGCGCCTGCCACGGCCGCCACTTTGCCTACTGCTGCGGTGGCCACTGCTTTCGCCAACGCCACTGTTGCCAACGTTGGTGACGTCAGCAGACACACACACACCAACTGTAAACAGATCACATAAAATTGAAAATTGTGAAAAACCCCCGACGGTCATGAAATTATTAATTACACTCTCGATCAAGTTATCAATATTCTCTTTTTGTGCGCTGTCATTTGAGACCCTACTCGAGTATATTTGCAAACATTCCTCCCCACTTTCAACCCCCAGAACGGCTCAACCATTTTTCATCAAAGATGTCTAACAACACTAAGTCACCTTTCATACAAAAAAACTAAATTGAAATCGCTTTCGAATCGAATTCGTATAAGAATAATATAATATTACATACATACACTAATACATACAGATAGACACATACATAAACAACAACTAACATAGATATGTATTATAAGACATTATTGGTCAACTCGCAGTAATTATAGATAAAGCTTTTTTGAATATGTTTAGTGATTTATTAGGAACTTCAAAACATCTAAATATTAAATAATACGGATGGACGGATATTTGTTACTTAATCAATTTGAGGGAACAGGACTATTTGTCATATTTAAAAAAGTTATGACAAATATTCTTGAAAAAAAAAATTTAAAAACTCACCGACACAAAAACAATTCTCATTTTGACTTAAATAATTGCAGGACAAATAAACTAACACGGTGAAGGTCCACGAATTTATACTATAGACAAATTGCGTAACTACACATTATATTTCATTATTAATTGCCATTAACGCTTCATTATCTAATGATACAAGTACTTGATACTAAACACTTACTCAGTATTCCACATTCCATGTTAGGTGGAAACCCATTGCCTACATTCGTAGGACAAGTTAGGTAGGTTTAGTGCCGTTAGCTATTAGCGATGTCTGTTCTGTGTGTGGTTTAGTGCCACAAACTTATCTGGGTCTATAGTCTGGAATTATCATTCGTTTTCGACAGTTCAAATGATCGAGTTATCAATCGTATCTGTCATTCCCATACATTTTTCTAGCTTTCAAAGCGTGCCTAGTGGGAGATTTCAATATTTTCATATTGCGTATAGTTGTGCAGTAGAGCCACTAGATGGCGCTGTTTCATTTCCTTAGAAATTCGCGTATATGTTAACGCGATAGTAACTGTATCAAACTGCCACTAGGCCCTCAGGCCTTGGTCTGGTCGCGGCCCTGGCCAGAGCCAGAGAGTGTTATTGCGTTTTTGTCCTAAAGGTATGCTTTTATTCTCAGAGTTAATTAGTCTATGTTTGTATGTATATAAACTTATGTATATAACCTTATGGGAAATGGCGACTTTTATGACGTCATTACCAGTCTTAACCACCGGAGGTTTGTGGCACTATACAGTGGTACATTTTTTCTGATTGTGTAAGTGCCGTGAGCTATTAGTGGGATCTCAGCGGCGTCACCGGGAGGCTCGGGCGAGCGTAGAAGCATTGCCGAAGGCAGAAGCACACTTGACGTTTGTTTGTTTTGACGGCCTCCGTGGCGCAGTGGTATGCGCGGTGGATTTAATGACGGAGGTCCTAGGTTCGATCCCCGGCTGGGCCGATTAAGGTTTTCTTAATTGGTCCAGGTCTAGCTGGTGGGCCGCTTCGGTCGTGGCTAGTTACCACCCTACCGGCAAAGACGTACCGCCAAGCGATTTAGCGTTTCGGTACGATGCCGTGTAGAAACCGAAAGGGGTGTGGTGGATTTCCATCCTGCTCCTAACAAGTTAGCCCGCTTCCATCTTAGAATTTCGCATCATCACTTACCATCAGGTGAGATTGTAGTCAAGAGCTAACTTGTAAAGAAAAAAAAAATGTTTGAGTGGAACGCCTCTCTAAGAGCGTCTCCTCTGAGACTCGAACCTTGGACTAGAGGGCCGTTCGGGAAGTGACGTCTTACAATGAACCTTGCGCCACCTAAGCCTCACATATCTGTCATTCACTGTTATTTACTTGCAACCCTTTCAGACCCTACGGTTTCTTCAGTGCATTTTGCAAGTGATTAACCGTTGTGTGTCGCTGTGCCCCGTGTGTGTGTTATGGGTCCAGGGCGATCGCAGAATGACGTTAGATAAACTTTCTGGGATGTTTCCGCAAATCTCCAGATCCCTGATACACTAAACAGTCACAGAAAATCCAAAGGAATACAGTAGCGTCAGAAAAAATCAACTCGAGATTTTTTCTGACGGTACGGCGGAGGAACAAATAGATCAATGTTAGTGTAACGCTGGCCAATATACAGTCACCCGCTAATTGCTATGACCCGCATTTTGAACAGCGGTTTCCATAGAGTCGCATTTGTGTTGAAATTTTTCATTAAAATGTATTTTACTAACATATAAAATAAATACATAATACAGACAACATATAGTATTCTATACCTAAAACAGAAATAAAAATAATTAATATTTTACATAACGTTTACCGTTACTTTTGTTTTAAATTAAATATAATTAAAAACAAATTATAATAGTCATGCTATTTTCTGATCTCTATATAAAACGTATATTTATTTCTATGAATAATATATTTTATCAGTATGGCACTGTTTTTTTATGATTTTTTGCTACATCGTCACTCGATACTATAAACAAGTTTTCAACCGGGTGCTATAAATTTATTTAGTAATAAATTCGATTTAGGGAACAATATAATATGTGATTGTATAATATAATATATGTAGGTATATAATTTTTTAATAATCGAGTGGGAATTTTCCTCGTTTGCGGTTTATAATATATCTAAGAAATCGTTATTTATTGTCATTAGTTGGTAGAAAAAAATAATTGCCAATTAAAATTTTAAATATTGTAGCAAATTGAAATTGTAGCAATATGTACCTATATATATTATATTTTAAGGATTATACTAGTTTGGCATGATGTAAAACTTGATTCGTATAAGATTATAAAATAATTTTGATATAAATCCTATTTTGTTTCTGCGTATCCACTGAAGTTAAAATAATATTTATTGCAAAAAGCTGAGTTATATTTCTGATTTATGTAAAAAAATCATTCTTATAATTAATTTAAAACTCTCATTGCTACCTTAAATCTTAAAGTCCAACGCACCGCAACGCTGTTACCTCAATTCAAAAATTATAATATTTTAATTTAAAAATAATACAGTAAAAAATAAACGTAATTAAGAACACTTAATTATAAATGTATTAAGCTGAAGACTTAATTATTAACGTTAAAATTGTTTAATTTTGCCTTCACAAATAAATGCAATTTGTCGGTACATTATACATATAAACTACGTAGTAATAATTGAAGTATGTTTAATATTTAAATCAGCTAATATTATAAATGTGAAAGTTTGTATGTTTGTATGAATAACCTTAACCATTAACATATAAATGTTTGTTTGAATATTTGTTACTCACCCAAGCGAATACTGCATTTTGGATTTTACTAGGTTATTCCTAGTGAAATCCAAATCCACAGAGCATACTTGACACATATTATATTATACTAAGATAAACATAATTATAGTAAACATAATGGAATGCTGACCCCGCACTAGAAAACAGTGTTGGTCGAACGCCACCAGATGGACTGACATCAAGCGAGTCGCAGGGATCCACTGAAAACAGGCGCCTCAGGATCGTGATGTTTGGAAGTTCCTACAAAAGGCCCTTGTCCTGTAAACGTCCATCAGCGGATATGGTAATGATAATAATTAATATACAATATAAATACGAATATATAACATACTTTTTAATTCGGCATAGGTACCTGATGGCGAAGCTACCAGACATCATTATCAGTCTTTAGACGTCCACTGCTAGGCCTCTTGCATGGACTTCCAAGCACAACGGTCTCAAGCCACCAGCATCAAACCCTCCATCCATCTCCATCCATCCGCTTAATATCCTCGGTCCACTAAGTGGAAAGTCGACCAACACTGCGCTTTCCGGTGCGGGTCGCCATTCTAGCACCTTGGGACCCCAAAGTCCATCGGCTCTTCGAACTATGTGGCCTGCCCATTGCCACTTCAGCTTCGCAACTGGCTGAGCTATATCAGTGACTTTGATTCGTCTGCGGATCTCCTCATTCCTTGTTCAATCATTCACAGGAACTCCAAGCATAACTCGCTCCATCGACCACACACATACGCACACGAGACTGCGAGCATCCATTAGAGAATCAATAAAAGTTGAAAAATTTAGATGAGTCTACTCCACATAGTTTTGTTCCACAAAAAGTAGGCCATTTTGAAAATGGTTAGTAAGTATAAAGCGTGAGGCAAGTTCAAGGCGACTTCACTATACCGTTTTCTTTTATTCTTGAATAATATTTTTTTTATTATGTGCTATTTGATTTTCATTCTTGTCTGAGATATGGAGGCTGTGAGACTCTTTTTACTGAAGGTAAGAATTAATAAGGAATACTTGTAATTATTAAACATACTACTGCAGGGTAGTTGACTCATCAAATTTAATATAATATAAACAATTTCGTACAGTTCATAGAATAAGGATCCAAAATATTTGAGTATCAATTAATGAAAGTTAAGTATTTCATAAAAAAAATAATTTAAAAATCATGTATTTATTAAATTTTTTCTAACATCAAAAACACTGTCATACGATTTGTGACGTCACCTTGTCACTTGATTTGATTAAAGGAAATAACGTCAAAGTAATTAAAAACTAATAATTTTGTCAAACACTCCGTTTGGTTAAGGTTTAGTGTTAAAGTGACGTCATGAAACATTTAAAATATAGACCGTCATGGCCGACAGCGTTTTGGCTCGTATTGTTAAAAAAATATTTAAAATTAATTTCGTTTTATTTGTACGCAATTTCACAGATGTGTTTATTTATTTGGTTTCCAGAACAAAAACTAACTATAAGCTCCCATTCGCACGAGAGTTTTTTTAACAGACGTTAAAATCACTCTCGTGCGAATGAGGCCTAATAGTACAAAAATAAACTATGTTTTACTCTAAATCAACGAGTGATCTAACCGTAGCCCACTCAGATTTGGGTCCAGTTTTAACAGTGAAGCTGTTGATGTTTTTTGCAATGGTTCAATAAACTCTCATTCAAGTTCACCGCACTTCGATCCTAAGTGCACCGTCACTCATCATCAGGGGGAACTGTGGCGCTTGTTGGTAATTGAAAAAAAAATATATGAGAAAGTCAAGTGAGTTTCTGATCCGCGTACATGGTTCCTTCTTCCGTAGCATGAAATTGCATTTAAAAATCCTTGAGAGCCGTGATAGCCGAGATAGCCCAATGGATATGACCTCTGCCTTCAATTCGGATGGCGTACCTCCAACTTTTCAGTTATGTTCATTTTAAGAAAATAAATATCACGTGTCTAAAACGGTGAAGGAAAAACATCGTGAGAGAAACCCGCATACCTGAGAATTTTCTTGATTTTCTACGTGTGTGAAGTCTGCCAATCCACACTGAGCCAGCGTGATGGACTTTTAGCCTAATTCTGAGAGGAGACCTGTGCTCAACAGTGAGCCGAATATGGATTGTGAATAAAGATGACGAATCCTCGAGAATATTTTTAACATCTATGTGATATAATTAAATTAATTCAGACTTACTTTAATTTTTATAATATTCTTACCAGCCTCTGGCCTAATAATGATATGAATGGGCCAGATTGCCTTCTTTATAGTCATTATATCATATCATCATAGTAATCATCATTGTGTACAGTCTTGGAATCGAATTTTGGCGATGTATATGTGAAAAGCCTTCCTATTTTTAGCCGCTTCATTTAGCTGCGAATAGCCTAGCCCAGTCCACTCTCATAAATCGTCAAACCATTGTCGTCTTTGGCGACCATGTGTTTTTTTCGCCAATATTAGTTTGTTCCCACTTCCCAGGTAGGTAATATTCAATTCTATAGTGATCACTATTTACTAAACACAATTAAAAGCTTATGCAAGGGTTTCAACGGAACTCTAGAACAGCTTAGTCAAAATTTAATCACATTTTAATTTGCAACTGCTCGCCGGTAACATTGTGATAAAAAGTGAAGCCCCGTGCAAAAGAGTTCAACGTACGCACAGTATCTCTAGCGTAGGATCTAATTGAAGAGTCGTTTTTGAGTATTGAAATACAACAACTTGAAATTAAAATCAATCTTATTTACTTCACTATTGAGCTCATTTTGCACTACTAAACAAATACTTTTGTATTTTTGTACCTATTACGCTAGTGCACTGACTGTAGAAATATAGACGACTTTAAACTTTACAGTAATAGCATATGAAAGATTTTTCTCTAATGTTAATCTCATATAATTAATTGATTAATTATTTATAAATAGTTAATTAAAAAAAGTCATACTTAATTAAATTATTTCATTTACTTATTACTGTTAAATATATCTGAAACATTATAGTCAACATTAGTCAAATGTAAACGTAACTTACAAATTAACAAGTAATATGTAATTTACGTTTACATTTGTAATTATTTGGATATTAACAAGTTTTTATTTTATACTGACAAATGAAAATTTCCCTTACGTCACGGAATCATCGTCATCAGCTTATTAGAATGACTCAGTAGTGGAAAAGGTCTCTCTTACAGGGGATTTGATGCTTCGATTCACCACGCAAAATTTCTTGAGAGAAAGAAAATACTTCATTAGTATGTTATTTCGGAAATCTAGTGATCCCTGGATGGATTTCAAACCAAACTAAAATCTACTGACAATAATTTTCTTTTTTTGACTATTTCTATATGATTTTATCTGGAGATAGGAAGATAAAGAAGAGGAAGAAATATACATTATTGTAAACTAAAAACAAATATAAACAATAACTTAAGGCTTAGAAAATAATGTACAATTGGCGGATAGGATATTTGATCGATGGCCGCTAAATGTTGCTGTTTCAACTTTCAACAAAAAGTAACATGTGTTTAGATACCGTAAGCGTTATTAGCTGTAGCAGACTCTTATTAATAATAATAATCATTCATTGTAACATGTCTATAGTTGTTTTATTTAATATCGTTGAAAGGCAATGGTTTTTTATTGACTTGGTTGACTCATCTTAAATTCGACTGATGTGTCGGTTGAGTATTTACTTTTTTATTATTCCATGACAAATTAGCCCTGGGCTAACAAGTTATCCATTGGGCTATCACAAAACAACAAGTTATCCACTGGGCTGGGGTGATAGCCCAGTGGATAACTTGTTGTTTTTAAATATATAACCTCTGTCTTCAGTCAGATACGACAATTTGAGGTCCACACAAGGAAATAAATGAATAAAATTGATATTCAGGCGACTGGCACATTGAGTCCCTGCCTTCAGCATAAAGGCCATGAATTCGATCCCTTCTACTGGAAAATATTAATTAACACATATGCACAACATGAAAATCGGTGTTTTTCCACGACTCAGTAGTTTTTATAAATATTTAATTATTGTTATTTATTCTTGTTCACAGATAATTCTATCTGCCATTGTCCTTAACATATTAATAACGAGCACAGCCGCATACAACACCATACCAACAGACAGGAAACACCAAGACAGAAATATCCATCGGAGAAATTGGTCGGCCAAATCGAGTGACACTGAAGCATATAAATACATGCCCCCATACTTGGTGTTCAATAAAAAAGTCGGTGCATACTATCCATACTTCAAATTCCCTGGAGACAATAACTTGAGGAGAACAGGGCGTTATAAGACACGGCAATGGAAGAACTAACTGTCCAGGCTTGAACCAACATTGGGAAAATTAAGAACAAATATAGTGTGCACCAAACTTCTAGTCCGCTGTGAGATTGCAACACGCTGAATTACGCAATCATACGCCACGTGTTTTGAGCAGACTTAAAAGAAGGTGGTCCATTTCAGGTCCACTCTTGTACCCCGTATCATTAGAATTAAAAAAATACAAGCATTTTATTAAAATCTAAATAAGTGAATAAATCTTTAGTTAAATAAAAAGTAAGAAATAAATTAATTAAAACCCAAGTTTTTGAGTTATAACAAGATGGCGTCCTTATAAAGCAGCTATGACATGACAATTGACAGCAAACGTCAAATCGACTACTGCGTTGAAAACGTCATCAATCCGCCATTATTACCCATATTAGTGTTGCATTTCTTGCGAGAGAATGAATATTAATTTCGAAAGAATTAAAGTAAATTCTTAGATTTGTGTAAAAATAGTATTTCCTTTTATTTCCGCCAGGGTACAATGACTGATCCTGGGCTACATACAATTTTGGACCATCTCCTTTGACGCTTACTATAGCGAAATTATAGAGGCTTGCCCTCCCACAATGGGTGGGACTTATCAATCTTATAGAAAAGTTTGTTTGGTCATGGGAAGTGTTGAGTTACCCAGACTTAAGATAGATCTATAATGAAATAATTGACGATCGATAAGATTCTAACAATATAAATATATATTATAATTATAATTAAGTAATAATTGACTTGGTAAATTATAATTGTGGCTATTGTAGTATTCTAATAAATGCTTTTAAATATTAGAAACTGTCTAAAAAATAATATTATTTGTTTCTTTACAAATACTATACGACTTTTCAACACGACAACAATTGGAAATTTCTATAATAAAATGTCGTCGTCGTCGTCACCAACCCATATTCGGCTCACTGCTGAGCTCGAGTCTCCTCTCAGAATGAGAGGGGTTAGGCCAATAGTCTACCACGCTGGCCCAATGCGGATTGGCAGACTTCACATACGCAGAGAACGAAGATAATTCTCTGGTATGCAGGTTTCCTCACGATGTTTTCCTTCACCGAATAATAAAAAAGTAATTTTTGTATATTTTTTATATTTTCAAGTATTCAATATTAATTTCAATATTGTTGACAACGTGAAAGTGTGTCTGAGCAGTGAAATAAAAACTTATTGTTATACACAGTTTTATCAAGTTTTATTTTATTCAGCGCATTTGATTTTCCTTTGTTGTAGCATGAAAGTAAGCATTATCTATTGAAAATGGTTCAGTCAGGCTGCATTCAAAACTCTAATTCAGACGCAAAAAACTGTGCATTAGAATTGTGTAAAAGTATTATCGTATGTGCTTATATATACCGACCGAAATCAGCTATTGAATATTTAGTTAACAAAATTAATGGACCTATTTTCATGCGATTTTTGCGTGTACGTATAAAATATATACATTTATTATGTTTACATACAAGAACGGCATATTATCTATACTAATATTACAAAGCTGAAGAGTTTGTTTGTTTGTTTGTTTGATTGAACGCGCTAAACTCAGGGACTACTGGTCCGATTTGAAAAATTATTTCAGTGTTAGATAGCCCATTTATCGAGGAAGGCTATAGGCTATATATTATCCCCGTATTCATTCGGGAACGGAAACCACGCGGGTGAAACCGCGCGGCGTCCGCTAGTAACTTATAGTAGTATGTGACAATCATCATCATGATCATAACAGCCGATGGACGCCGATGGACGTCACAGGAATAGCGCGAGCTGCCGGGGACTAGGGGCTGTGTTTTGTTTTGTCCATATACAAAGATTTGACCGATATAAACCACGTTGGGCATGCGGGTTGGTTAGTGCAGAGCCAGATTTCTCGTCACTGCTGCCCGACATAGGCCTGTGATTTTAATAAATAATCTATTAAGAATACCGCCATTCGTCAGTCGCTGAGCCTCGTCAGTCCATCTGCAGGGTGCACCACGAGAAAGTGAGGTTAGCAAATGAGGTTAGTTAGTTGGGTGACAATACCCAATTTGATAATTTTTTGACAGGCGAACGGACTATAGGGTACAACAATAACTGCTAAAACATGTATTAATCAAGTATAGTTCGCTATGAATCATAACGCCAGTCTACCTTTCGCCTTCAGGTACATTCGTTCGTTGTCAACCCATATTCGGCTTACTGCTGAGCTCGAGTCTCCTCTCAGAATGAGTGAGGTTAGATCAATAGTCTACCACGCTGGCCCAATGCGTATTGGCAGACTTCAAACGCAGAGAAATAAGAAAATTCTCTGTTATGCAGGTTTCCTCACGATGTTTTCCTTCACGGTTTGAGACACGTTATATTTAATTTGTTAAAATGCACCATACTTCAAAGTCGGAGGCGCCCGGACCGGATTCGAGCCCACACCCTACGGAATCGGAGGCAGAGGACATATCCACTGGGCTATCACTGACTCTCTTTAGGTACGTAATAGGTAGAAATCCTGTGGTCGATACTTTTCATTATACTTACGCCAAGGTTAGCATACGCTGCGACCGCAAAAACCACAATTTTAAGGTCATTCTCAGTAAAGGCGACACAAAAAATCAGTTATAAATTCCAGTTGAAACACGGAAAAAGATTAACGTAGTAGACGTATATCTTCCGAGATAAACAATGGATGCCTATTGCCTATTGCATCCACTTCCTGGATGATCACATAGTACGCAACATTTTTAATTGCTTCATTTATGGCTCAATATTTATCTTTAACAATTCACACTAATAGCATAATGCGAAAGTAAATCTGTCTGTAAATAACAAAAAAGAAAAACGAAGAATCTGTCACTCATTAGCAAGTTTTCTAAAGCAACTATACTACAGCGTTTCTTGATGAGTACTGTTTACCAAGAAACAAATTAAAAATGGAGGTATAAATTACTAGTCATTTCACACCTAATACCTAATATAACTCTAATTAACTTGTTCTTATATTAATGAAAATAAATTTGATTATTAAGCTTAGAACAATTAGATATGGTTAATATATTTTATAAAGAAACCATACATCATTTAAAATAAATAAGTTATGAAATGACATGCGTTTTCTACCTTCAAGTCAGTAAGCTGTGTTGTAGTTACTGAAAATCGTCTGAAATTTAAAGCGTGCAAGGAATTTTCATAAATCGTCGTGTAATTTTTTTTCACATTTTCCAAACAATTCTTCCAGTATACTTTTCATGAACTACTCATGAAAATCAGATTGGTACTTCGTACTAACAAGGAATTCTCATAAATCGTCATGTCAAACAACATTTTCCAAACAATTCTTTCTGTATATGGTTTTCTGAACCCTTCATGAAACCTTCATGGGTTCAGAATCTGATTTAGAAATCAAATCAGTCCAGAAAACAAATACTCTTGATTAGATACAAATTTAAAAAAATGTATTGTTTAAAATTATTGAGTACCTACTATTTCACTATTTTCTCAATGACGCTATTATTTTCCTGTTGGGTGTTGATGCGGCCAAGTTCATGGGTTGATGTCGTTAAACAAAACTGGTTGATCGAGTTCGGTGTCTACATCTATAGACGCCACTTCTGATACTATAATAAAACTAGCTAATGCCGCGCGGTTTCAGCCGCATGGTTCCCGTTCCTGTAAGAATACGGGGATAATATATAGCCTATAGGTACCTTCCTCGATATATGGGCTATCTAACACGGAATGAATTTTTCAAATCGGACCAGTAGTTCCTGAGATTAGCGCGTTCAATCAAACAAACAAACTCTTCACCTTTATAATATTTTTGTATTATTATTATTATTACTTTTGTATATTTTATATTGGGTAAATACCTTTAAATAAAAAAAAAAAAAAAAATAATATAAGTATAGACAGTCAGAGCCTGTGGTGGCGAGACATACGTCATGTTATAGAAGAAAGAAAAAGTTTGTGAGTCTATGCCCCGTACGATGACAGTTTTTAAATTGTATATAAATTAATAAAAGTAGATATGCTAATTTTAATGACATTTTGGGGCTAAAGGGATTTAAAGGGTCAGTTTTGGAGCGCTGCCGCACGGATCGCACGGCCTACAGTTGCCTACAGTAATAAGTTCCTAAGCCTAAGGTTGTCTGGAAGAGATCGCTACTAAGCGATAAGGCCGCTTTTTGTATGTTTTATGTTTCTGTTCGGCTTGTTTTTTTTAATTGCTGTGGTGTACAAACAAAGAGTATTGAAAAAAATAAAAATAAAAAAAACGCTCTATACTAAATGGCACGAAAGAATGCCACAGATCACGAAAAAATGCCGCAGACGCTGAGAGAGAACATTAGATACAAATATAATATTCAAACAAAATTACAAATATTTATGTCATTCGTGTGTTTATGTTTATACTTCACATAATAAAAATGTCACATTTAAAATGTAAGGCAACGAAAAGTCGTCTCTAACAGTTGAGCAATATTTCGGGACTCCCCGAAGACCGGACCACTCGATAATTCGGCCGGTTTGCAAGTGACGTCTTTAACGATCTTATTAAAATCAGTTCCATCAGTGTGTTAATTAGTAATAGGCCAGAAAACCCGATTAAGAATAACCGTGAAATCACGCGATGTATATGTTATAAAGTTCACGATTATAATACAATCATTTAGATGATTTTTTAATTACGATGTTAAATAATTTGGTAAGCACTTCCGGCAAGCCTATAATTGATTTCTGGCAATCTAGACACTTTTTTTATTATTTACAAGTTAACCCTTGACAACAATCTCACCTGGTAAGTGATGATGCAATCTAAGATGGAAGCGGGATAACTTGTTAGGAGGAGGATGAAAATCCAAACCCCTTTCGGTTTCTACTCGACATCGTACTGGAACGCTAAATCACTTGGCGGTATGTTTTTAACTTGCCACGGCTGAAGCCTTCCACCAGCCAAACCTGGACCGATTAAGAAAACCTCAATCAGCCCAGCTTTGGATCGAACCCTTGATCTCCGTCTTGTAAATTCACCGCGCATACCACTGCGCCACGGAGGCAGTCAAAGAAGACCGGTAGAAACGTACCGCCGAGCGATTTAGCGTTTCAGTATAATACTGTGTAGAAAACGTCAAAAGTATAGGTAAAGTATACTTGTCGTTAACAACCCATATTTGGCTCACTGCTGAGCTCGAATCTCCTCTCAGAATGAGAGGGATTAGGCCAATAGTCCACTACGCTGGCCCAATGCGAGTTGGCAGACTTCACACACGCAGAGAATTAAGATAATTCTCTGATAAGCAGGTTTTCTCACGATGTTTTCCTTCACCGTTTGAGACACGTGATATTTAATTTCTTAAAATGCACACATGTGAAAAGTGCATGCCTCGGACGGGATTCGAACCCACATCTTCCGGAAACGGCAGAGGTCATCCACTGGGCTATCACGGCTCTTTAAAGCTTATTGAATACCATTTACCATTCTTGGAAAATAAAAATTTATTATGTGAGCTGGAAGTCGAATTCTGGACTTCCTGATCATACAAGCAAAGCATTAACAACTGCGCCATACTTCTACGTAAAAATTACGATTTGAAAACATTTTAGCCGCAAATCGTATTCATAGACATCATTATGGGTTTTTTGTGTGTCGAACACGCCTCACATTTTGGTCTGGTTATGCAAATTTTATAAACAATGTAGGTACATAACTACTTCAGATTGGAGGAAACAAGTGGGGTTTATCAAGGATTTTTAATTAAGTGTTTAAGGAACAAAAAATACAAAATACGCGGATTTTTGAACTTTATTGTCTTAAAAACGAATACATGAAAATGTCTGTGACTTTGTTATTTTTATTCTCCTACAAATTTTAGAGAACCACTAGCCCTTGACTACAATCTCACCTGATGGTAAGTGATGATGCAGTCTAAGATGGAAGCGGGCTAACTTGTTAGGAGAAGGATGAAAATCCACACCCCTTTCGGTTTCTACACGGCATTGTACCAGAACGCTAAATCGCTTGGCGGTACGTGTTTGCCGGTAAGGTGGTAACTAACCACGGCCGAAGCCTCCCACCATCCAGACCTGGACAAATTAAGAAAATATTAATCTGCCCAGCCGGGGATCGAACCCAGGACCTCCGTCTTGTAAATCCACCGCGCATACCACTGCGACACGGAGGCCGTCAAAATTTTTGTAACTGCAAATTTTGACGGCATTCATGGCGCAGTGGATTTACAAGGTCTTGTCGATTAAGGTTTTCTTAGTTGGTCCAGATCTGGCTGGTGGGAAGCTTTGGCTGCGGCCAGTTACCACCCTAAAGACAAAGACGAACCGCAAAGCGATTAAGCATTCTGGTACCATGTCGTGTAGAAATAGAAAGGGTTGTGGATTTTCATCCCACTTCTAATAAGTTAGTCCGCTTCCATCTTACCATCAGGATATTGCAGTCAAGGGCTAACTTGTAAATAATAAAAAACAGTGGAAAAAAATATATTTTGATGTTCTATGGCTTAGTTTGTGTGTCTCATGGATTCGAGTCCTAGATCTGATTAACAAAAAAGTAATTATATTTTAATTAAGAGATTCACACCAGTACTCGCGAGCCGAATATAAAATGTGGTTTGACATTTTAACCACTAACCTTATGCCTAGGTAAACATGCAATTCTTAGGGTATTCTTATCTTATCTCTTAGATTATTTCATTGTACCTTATCATTTGACTCATCATCATTATCAACCTATATTCGGCTCACTGCTAAGCACGAGTCTCCTCTCAGAATGGCTAGGCTGGCTCAATGCGGATTCAGACTTCACACACCCAGAGAATTAAGAAAATTCTCAGATATGCAGGTTTCCTCACGATGTTTATACTTCACCGTTTGAGACATGTGATATTTAATTTCTTAAAATGCACTTAACTGAAAAGTTGCAGGTGCATGCCCCGGACCGAACCTACACCCTCAAAAATCGGGGACAGAGGTCATATCCACATTTGACTAGAACTAGGAAAATAAGGAAACAATGCACCTGTGTTTTTATATAGTACACTTGTGCACTGAAATACATGTGATCTGCGTAATGTATAATATGCCTAGTGAGATTTCCCACAATGTCAAGACTTAGGAAAAAAAATCCAATGATATTAATCTGAAAGTATAGCCATAGCCATAGTGGCTAATTTACAGCGTCCTAAGCTACTCTACGCAGTTAATCGTACGATAAACGAAATAATAAAAGTCTCAAAACAAATGAATATAAATAGATTTATTATATGACTAAGAACATATT
Source organism: Bicyclus anynana (assembly GCF_947172395.1). Lineage (NCBI taxonomy): Eukaryota > Metazoa > Arthropoda > Insecta > Lepidoptera > Nymphalidae > Bicyclus > Bicyclus anynana. The sequence continues at coordinate 10,638,695 of NC_069102.1, read as the reverse complement.
ATTTATTGGATGAAGCTATCATACGATAATAGTAGATTGTTATACAAAGGGCTAAAAAACCCATTTTAAACATGGTATTTTAGGGCACGAGCCGTGAGGCGAGGGCCGCCTAAATAGTGTTATACTATACTTTTAGACTACGATTGCGAGAAAATAAAATTATTCAGTACAATAAAAAAAACTATTTACAAGCATAAAACGAAAAAGGTTTACTTTTTCGTTTTATAGTATGCTAGTACTCGCAACAGACAAAAATTAAAAAAAAACAAAATTACTTTAGCCCCTAGAGACTGAAATGCTTGTTTAGCCCCGCTGTGGAGTGGTAATATAACAGTGTTTTTGAGCAAGAGTAGTGAAAATAATATATTTAGAGACATTTCTTCAAACAAGCATCAAGATGACAAGAGAGTCCTACGGTTGCGTGTCAAAAGCTACTCTCAAGCTACCACTGAGCCTTCTTATAAAAAGCACGGGCGGATTGTAACGCCACAACTCGAGAGTTGAACGGACTGACCGCTTGTGTTTATAAACATAAATATGTACAAATTCACTGTAAGTAAACAAATTCAATATCAAGTTTAAACTTCAATACATTTTAATTAGCTCTCATTTATTTATTACTTCTTTTTTTAATTTTTAATTATTGTCAATATAAATATAAATTATGTCAATATAAATATAAAATACAAAACACTATTAAAATATTATAAAAAAAAACTCTCTCGCTGCGGGACATTTGAGTGCCCAAGCAACCGGCGGTCAGGGCTCCAGAGTGAGGAACCTCCTCACAATACGCGCCATCTCAAGTATCACTGCCTTTTGTAAAAATCAATACATTTATTCAATATGGTTTTACTTAAAGTAAACAATTTATCTTACATAATATTTAAAAAAAAAAACAATAATGAATATTATTTTTAACTTAAAAAAAACTATATCGGATTTTTATATTTATTTTTATTTTACCTAAGTCATAGTGGCAAGATATGTGGATCAGAATAATTACTTCTAATTAATAGCTATTGTTGCAAAAATAAATGATTCATAAGTATTTATACAATTCGAGGAAATCGCGTGCTTTCTTTATCCTTAGTAACTCCGTCACTTACGAACCAATTTCTAAATCATTTACACATGTCATTAGGCTTATTGTCAAAATCGGTTAAATAGTTTGGTTTAAGAAATTAAATATCATCACGTGTATCAAGCGGTGAAGGAAAACATCGTGAGGAAACCTGCAGAGCTGAGAATTTTCATATTTCCCTGCGTGTGTGAAGTCTGCCAATCCGCATTGGGCCAGCGTGGCCTATTGGCCTAATCCCTCTCATTCAGAGAGGAGACTCGAGCTCAGCAGTGAGCCGAATATGGATTGATAATGAATTTTGGTTTTTGAAAGGAAATAATTAAAAATGTGAACAGAATTGCGTATTTCGTTATAACTTTTTCAATTATGTTTCGTCGTCATCAACCCATATTCGGCTCACTGCTGAGCTCGAGTCTCCTCTCAGAATGAGAGGGGTTAGGCCAATAGTCCACCACGCTGGCCCAATGCGGATTGGCAGACTTCACACACGCAGAGAATTAAGATAATTCTCTGATATGCATGTTTCCTCACGATGTTTTCCTTCACCGATTGAGATACGTGATATTTAATTTCTTAAAATGCACACAACTGAAAAGTTGGAGGTGCATGCCCCGTACCGGATTCGAACTCACACCCTCCGGAATCGGAGGCAGGGCTATCACGGAAAATTTTGTTTACAGTCTACTAAAATATCTCGATACATCCTGTTTTCATCATCTATTAAACAAAGAACTTCGTTATAAAACCTCACGGTTTCGTCCGCATGGTTCCGATAATAAGGATAAGGATAAGGGGATGAAACCTATGTTACTGGCCAATTAAGTAGCTTTCCATTGGTGAAAGATTTTATTTTAATAATGTATTAAGAAAAGTTTTCTTTTTCAGATTGCTGTTTTGGCATTGATAGCCGTGGCGGCTGCTTTCCCAGGTAGGTGTTTGTTAATTTTATTTATTTTCTGATATTTTCATAGTGAAAAAATAACGTAAATTTGATAAAAAACGAGCGGACGCACGCGACTCCGTTCGCGTGAAATCGTGTTTTTTGGAAATACTAGATTTTTCAGGAATGAAAACTAGCTAAAATTCAATAAATCTCTATACTAAATTTTATCCAAATCGGTTTAGAGATTTAGCCGAGAAACAGACAGATAGAAAGACTAACTTTTACATTTATAATATTAAAGTAATAAAAAAAAGTTAATATCTACTAAGGTACAAAAAGTTTGTTTCATCTGTAGTTTTGGTAAAAAATGTTTTTTGAATAGCATAACATTGCAATTGCATGTTTTATTTTGAATTATTAAGTATTTTAATAATTGCTTTTTTTTAATAATTTCAATTTTATAGCCGTGTCAAGAAATTAAAAAAATAAGTACTTATTTATTTCATATACAGTACTGAATATTAATAGTAGTTATACAGTAATAATTACAACCTTTTTAGCAATCACATACTCTCTATCCCGTTTTTAACACACGTGGTAAAAGGCTTTATAATTACTTATAAAATTAAAAAGAATTCATTCATTGAATGACATTGTATTAATTAACTAGCTGACGCCGCGCAGTTTCACCCGCGTGGTTCCCGTTCCTGTAGGAATACAGGGATAATATATAGCCTATAGCCTTCCTCGATAAATGGGTTATCTAACACTGAAAGAATTTTTCAAATCTGATCAGTAGTTCCAGAGATTAGCGCGTTCAATAAAACAAACAAATAAACTCTTCAGCTTTATGATATTAGTATAGATTGATGAAACAATAAAAATGTATTCATTCCTTTAGGTCACGATTATGGGTTCGGTCATGGTGGTCATGGTGGTCACGAGCATTACGGCGGACATTACGAGCACTATCCCCACAAGCACGTGCAATACCACGGACACGGCGGTTATGGTCACGGCGAATATGGTCACGGCGGATATGGTCACGGCGGACATCACGGGAGTGGGGAAAGTGGCGAAAGTGGTGAACACCACGGCCACGGCTATGGCCACGGCCACCACGGTTATGAACATTTCGGTTTTCACAAATAAGTTAGTTCTAGACTAGATTAAATTTCTGCCTGCGATACTTGAACCACACAAACTCGTGGACGAACTTTTCGCCTATAACACATCTTTATGAACTTTATGTTTATAGAATGCCAAAACTAAAATGTCACTAACAACGAAGTTGCCATGGAAACGAATGATGTCGCAGTACTGTTACTTAACAGAATGCAAAGGATGAACAGAATCAAAAGAAACGTGACAGTTTAGATTTTGTAGTAGTAAACATTTCAGTGATGATGAACCTATCATAATATACCTACAGAGAACACACCTCCTACAAATAAAGTGCCTACTGTTTTTTATTGAGAGCCTTCTAAATATTTGAAATACGTACAAATACGTTATTATTCTATAATACCATTTATATTCAGAACTGGTTGTGATAGTAATTATGTAAATTGTTTTTAGTTATCTAATGTGTAATATCAATTGACGCATCTTTATAAGTCTCTCTGCCGTTCTACATTGACGTATATTAATCTTCTTTAATATATTTTGGTAACACTATCGAAGGTAGAAAACCCTGGAGCAATAACATAACTCGTATTGTAATAAAATATACATATACCTGTTGTACATAGAGCATTTCTAGTTTTAAGAAAAAAATAAACAATATTTAAAAATGAACAACTGGGTTTTCCTTATAATTAAGTATTTATATAAAATAATATAATACATAAATAAAATAAAAGTATATAAATATACATTGTTTTCCGTATTCGTTTTACTAATGCGTTTTTTCAATTTGGAATTCTGTGAGACTACCGCAGACCTCACGTTTTTCTTCATTCGGAATGTATGTATCGCAAGGGCTCGCATTCGTTACGTACGCGCGGAATTTGTTCCGTTCGAAAAAAAAAGCATACATATATTACCCGACTGCAAGAAAAGTTATATTTTTCGCGCGTATCTTGTATGTATGTAATATTCTTTCTTACCTCATATCTTCCAAACCGCTGAACGTATTTACGTAATTAAGATATCGTTATCATTAAACATAATATAATTATATCAAGAAACAAACTGAACAAAAAAAAAATCATTAAAATCAGAACTGTTTCTGAGAAGGTCGAGGGTAAATGATCTATTGATTCGCCTATATGTGGTTTAGGATGATGATGAAAAACTACAGAAGTTAGCTTTCTTTGAAATCATTCTATATTTAAATTTGAAGATTGTGGGAAAGTTTCAGAACTTTGGGGGGGCCAAAATTAAACAAAAATAAAAATTCCAACTGCATCAAGTGACACATCAAATGAAAGAGCTTGTTAATAGGATTACAAAAATATTTTTTTTTTAAATTTTAATACAAATAACTTCCAAGTTATTTAAAAAAAAACGACGAAAATTAAACCACCTCCTCTTTTCCTCTTTTCTCCCAAACTACTAATAAACCTACAATTTTGAAAAAAATACAGAAGTTAGCTCTCTCTGTAACTCAAAAATAAATTCTAACTGCATCATGTGATACATCAAATGAAATAACTTGTTAAAAGGATCTCGAAAATATTTTTTTTGAAATTTCAAAATAAATAGTTCCCAATTTATTTAAAAAAAACGACGAAAATTGACCGTTCCCCCCCTTATTTCCGAAACTACTAAACCTAAAATTTTGATAAAAATACAGAAGTTAGCATTCCATTTCAAGATTCCGGGAAAACTTGAAAACTCTGAATTTTTTTTAAATGAAAGTCACTTTTGGGGGCAAGATGGAAAATTAAAAAAAAAGTAAACTGCATTGTGTGACATATCAATTGAAAGCTAGTTAAGATGATCTCAAATATATTTTATAATTAAATATATACTTATAGGTTCGTTCGTTCGTTTGTTATCAAGCCATATACGGCTCACTGCTGAGCTCGAGTCTCCTCTCAGAATGAGAGGGGTAGGCTCCACCACGCTGGCCCAATGCGGATTGGCAGACTTCACACACGCAGAGAATTAAGAAATTCTCTGGCGTGCAGGTTTTCTCACGATGTTTTCCTTCACCTTTTAAGACACGTGATATTTAATTTCTTAAAATGCACACAACTGAAAAGTTGGAGATGAATGCCCCGGACCAGATTCGAACCCACACCCTCCGGAATTGGAGGCAGAGGTCATATCCACTGGGCTATCACGTCTCTCATACTTATAGGTAGATTACAGGAAAACTTGTGCATATTATAAAACCTATTCACTTAACTTATGTTAAGTTTTGTTAAATCCTTACTAATATTATACTACATATTATTGTGATAATAATTATAGGTATAGATAAATATTTAACGAAACAAAGAGATTAACATCGTTTGGAACCCTCGTGACGCGAGTTCTACTCGCACTTGTCTGAAATTTTAAATTAAAATTGAAAAAAACTGAAATTTTAAATGGAAATAGATTTTACTCTGGATTAACACATACGCTACTTTTCATCCCGTTAAAATCCATGGTTCTCCCGGGATTTGTAAAAAACTGAATTCCAGGCAAACGAAGCCTCAGGCGTCCGCTAGTATTATTATAAGCGCACAGGTTTGTATGTATGTTTGTTTGGATGTATGTTAATCTTTAAAGCTGCAACTACTGAACCGATTTAGCTGAAATTTAAAACGAAGATAGATAAACCTGGATTAACACATAGGCTACTTTTCATCCCGACAAAATGCATGGTTTTTGCAAGATTTTCGAAAAACTGGGCGTCCGCTTGTATTTCATAAATATGGATTAAGATTTATACCTCACTTTTCTTCAGAGTAAAGTGGACCTATGGAAAGTTCACTTTACTTTGAAGAAATTTGCGCCCTGACTATCAAACGTAATACGTATTAAATTTTTATAAAATAGTGGAAATTCCGAAATATCCAACGTTTGAATGTCTTACCGAATTATGCCTCTCGGAGGCAGTATCACCAGCAAATAAAAATGATTTTCCAACATTTTCACCTTTAGCTTAATGTGACATGTGACATGACACCACATAATCTTGAGATACTCATTCTTCAAGACCGAAGATTACAAAATAATTAAAAATCCGTGAAAAATTGAATTAATAACCGTTTGATGCAGTTGCATCAAAATATAAATAAATGAAAAAATAATAATTTAGAGACATTTCCTCAAACAACACAACTGTCATATAAAAGGCACAGGTGGGTTGTAGCGCCATAATTCGAGAATAGAACGGACTGACCGCTTGTGTTTATAAATATAAACAATATGTATAAATTCACGGTAAGTAAACAAATTCAATATCACCCAATTCAATTTAAAATTCAATACATTTATAAATACGTTACTTTGGAAGCTTTTATACAATATAAATAAATTATACGGATTTAGTACACGTAAACGTAATATTTATAAATTATACCCAAAGCGGAAATATTATAATTCTATAATATTTCCGCGTGGAATTTAGTTTTTCACAAATCCCGCGGGAACCGTGGATTTTTTCGGGATAAAAAGTAGCCTATGTGGTAATTTAGAGTAATATCTATTTCAAATTTCAGCCAAATCGCTTCAGTAGTAGCGGCGTTAAAGAGTAACAAACATCCAAAGAAACAAAAATCCATACAAACTTTCGCATTTATAATATTAGTAGGATCATATTATACCTACTAGTCAACGCCCACGGTTTCATTCGAGTAGTTCCCATGAGATTATCGGGATAAAATATAGCCTATGTATATTTCTAGTCCTAAAACTTTCAAAATACATAACTTGTATACCTCTTCCAAGTGAGCTCACTTCCATCTTAGACATCATAATCACTTAAGATCAGGTGTGATCGCAGTCAAAAGGGCTAATTTGTCAAAGAACTATAATATAAAGACGAAGAAGAATAACTTTATGAAGACGTCGATATACTTCTTCGTAAGAAAAACTTCGCTAGAAACAAGTGGGAATATGGAGATGAAATATTGATCTATTTGATAATGTAGTTTCTTTTTATTTGAAATTTTTGAAATCGATTGAGTAGTTTCGGAGCCTATTGGTAACATACAAACAAAAAAAAGTTTCACCTCTTTATAAAATTAATTGAATTAAGAAAAGTTTTCTATTTCAGATTTTTCTTTTGGCATTAATAGCCGCGGTAGCTGCAATGCCAGGTGGGTTTATTTTGTATCTTTTTTCGAAAAGGAGATGGTCCTAAATTGTGTGGAGCCCAGGATCAGTCATTGTACCCTGGCGGAAATAAAACAAAATATTTATTTAAACTATTTTTGATTATACAAATCTACGAATTTACTCTAATTCTTTCGAAATAATATTCATTCTCTCCCAAGACATGCAAAACTTATAAGGGTAATAATGGCGGAATGATGACGTTTTCAATGGAATAATCGATTTGACGTTTGCTGTCAAATGTATATATATAATAGTTGCTTTATGGGCGCCATCTTGATTTATCTCGAAAACTTGGATTTTAATTTTATTTATTTCTTTTTATTTAGTTAGATTTATTCTTAGATTTTAATAAAATACTCGTATTTTTAAAATTTTAATGATACGGGGTAATAAAGTGGACCTGAAATGAACCATCTCCTTTAATATTAAGAGAAGTAGGTAATGTTTTTATAAATCTATAATATAAAAATTAATCGCAAAATGTGTTGGTAAGCGCATAACTCAACAACGCCTGAACCAATTTGGCCAACTATTTTTTTTTAAATGTTCGTTGAAGTTCTAGGATGGTTTTTACGGCGAGAAAAATTTAAAAAGACTAAAAAAAATTTATACTCCCATACAAAAAATTCGTAATAATTTGAATTTTAATATGTATAGGGTAGGGGTAGGGTAAGAGTAGGGTAGGGGTAGGGTATGGTAAGGGTAGGGGTAGGGTAGAGGTAGGGTAGACGTAGGGTTGGAGTAGGTAAGGGTATGGAAGAAGTGCACAAAAGTCAAAGCGAAGCTTGACCGGGTCTGCTAGTACTTAATGAATCTATATTGTTGTTAACAAAAATTATTCTGAAATCTGTAAATCTAAGTTATAGGTACACCAAATAACTTAGATTTACTGTAACATCTACATTTAGTAATTAAATAATGTAAATGTATCATCTTTTTATTCAGGTCCTGATTTTGACTTTGGGTATGATAGTCACGAGGATCATCATTACGGATATCATGGCCACTATCCCGATCACCATGGAGGATACGAACGCTATGGAAACGGCGGTCATTATGGTTATGAGAGCCATGGAGGCTACGGCCACCATGGTTTTGGACTTGGATTCGGTTATTATTAAACTAGCTGACGCCGCGCGGTTTCGCACGCGTGGTTCCCGTTCCCGTAAAAATACGGGGATAATATATAGCCTGTAACATTTCTCGATAAATGGGCTATCCAACCCTGAAAGAATTTTTTAAATCGGACTAGTAGTTTCTGAGATTAGCGTGTTCAAGCAAACAAACATCTTCTAGGCAAGCGTGCTCCATCTTAGACCTCATCATTGCTTTCCATCAGGTATGATTGTAGTCAAGCGCAAGCTTAAAAAACCACGACATAACAAAAAAAAATGTTCTATACTAAAGCCAAATTCGATGTGGTATGTTTATCAACAAACGCATTCAAAATAAGTTACTACTTTCATTTTTAATTTGTTTGTTGATAAACATTGCTCATTTAGTTTGGCTTTATATACTAGATGTTTGACTGTGAACCCCACTACACAATCACGTGACAGTTAATCTCAAGATGTAAAAAAATCAGTGGAATTTGCGCGTGATGAAAACGTCATAAGCATATTACAGAAAACCACCTCCAATTGTTGTTTTTTTTTTAAATTGGCAAGATACATTTACCATCTACATCTACCGACCACCTGTATAAATAATCTGCAAAGAAATAAATTGATTGATTAATTGATTTTATTGTTTTTGTTTAGGTCTAAGCTAGAAATTAATTCAAATATATCCTGATACGTGCAAATACGTTACTACCTTAAAGATGTAGAACTGGTATAATAATTATGTAAATTGTTATTAGTTATTATGTATGTATTGACGTACGGAGGATGGTGCGACTCAAAATGTAAAAATTAATTAATTTCGGTATTTTTTCTGTGTAGTATCACACAAAACATACTTGTCAACTCGTACTATCAAACTTGGAAAATTCTGGAGCCACAAAAATACTTGCCTCGGAATAAAATACATTATATTTGTACTTGAGCATTTTTAGTTAAGAAATTTAAATAAACACTAATTAAAAATAAACAAAGGATTTTTCCTCTTAATATAAGTATACCTTTTATCTTAATTGAATTGTACAATGACTTGTGTGACTCATAAGTGTGGTATTTTGCCTCTTTGATCCAGACCCTCAGTGGGTTGCTTTAAGGCTAGGGATCTTAATGTCCTGGATTCGCATCCCAGATCGATGTGTGAATTCATCATTATCAACCCATATTCGGCTCACTATTGAGCACAGGTCTCCTTTCACAATGAGAGGGTTTAAGCTAATAGTCCACCACGCTATACGCCAAATACGAGTCGGTACAAGCACAGTAGATATAATAAGTCAGACTTCACACACATAGAGTATTAAGAAAAATCTCAGGTATACAGGTTTCCTCAAGATGTTTTTCTTTCAACGTTTGAGACACGTGATATTTAATTTCTTAAAATGCACATAACTGAAAAGTTTTCGGTGCATGCCCCGGACCTGATTCGAACCTACGCCCTCCGAATCGAAGGCAGAGGTCATATCCACCGGGTTACCACGGCACGAAGTATTTAAGAAAAACCTCAGTAGCAGCCTGTGTTTGGGAACTTGATGAGTTGATGATAATCCTTATCCCTCGAAATGCCGGACGTTCCTATCATTAACAGCTTAAGCCTATTACGTCACTCCATTGCGGGTCTGTAAGTAACCTCAAAAGTAACTACTGCGAAGTCAACCCTAAATTGGAATAGAAGAAAGAAAGAAAATGCGTTTATTTCGTAATTACGCCATACATCACAATAACTCCAGTACACCATGTCAGCCAGGATAATACCCTGCGATGTGTGGCATAACCCAAAAAACAACAATAAAATAAATAAATAGCAGTAGATCTCAGTTCCTTCTCTTATCGGAAAAGAGATAATTTCCACACGGATTCCATAAACAGAAAGTGACCCAATATTGAATGATAATCGAATCGTAATATAACAATAAGTACTAATATTATAAAGAGGTAAAGTTTGTGGTGTTGTAGGGGGTAATTTCTGGATCTACTGAACCGATTTTGAACTGCTAGAAAATCATAGGCTATATGTTTATCTTCGTATTCTTACGGGAACGGAAACTACGCAGGTGTAACCGCGGAGCATCGGAGTCATCTAATACAGCTAGTCGTATTTGCACTGCAGTGCGGTTTCAGGAGCCACACATAGGTAAATGTTATTCTAAAAATAAAACTATTTAAAATACGATCCGAGTACATGGACGTCAGTCTATGCTAGAACAACATCTTTCGGGTTGACTAGTCAACAATACCTATTTTTTAATCAAAGAAATGCTTCTTAATCAAAATCTGTTTCGAAACTATTACCTAAGGTTACTTTTTGAATGAGACACACAAATCGGTAGTAAGTGTCGGTTCAATGAACTTCTGTAGGTTAGTGCACTTTCCTCAGACTCCATGAGATCCTAGTGCTAACTTATAGTCAAATAAACAAAACCAAAAATCGCTAAGTGCGTGTCGGGCAACGCGCACTGTAGGATTCCGTAGATTAAATGAGAATAAGCACTTCAAACCCATTTTTAATTACAGCTTTCTACGAGTAGGTAGGTACTAATCTCTGCGTTAAAACGGCCGCGGACAGACAAACCCGGCGAAACTATAAGGGTTCCTTGTGGACTACGGAACCCTATAGAATAGCCCAGTAACAATGACTCCATGAGTTTTTATCACTTCCAAAATCTGTGAAGTATAAAATTACAATATAGTAAAGGACCCGAAGAGGGAGGGCATTTAGCATTCCGGGACGATGTCGTGTAGAAACCGAAATGGGTGTGGATTTTCATCCTACGCCTAGCTCGCTTCCATCTTACATTGCATCATCACGTACCATCAGGTGAGATTGTAGTCAAGGGCTTAAAATTATTTAAAAATTATCTTTAAGGGTGATTTTCGAATGATTGCCGCGAAGTTAAATAACTGGCTACTATATAAGTTCTCATGTTATGTGGAGAAAATACAAAAATTATACGCTTTATACTTGGCCCCTTGTACCCTTGAAGACTTGGTCGCTGACTATTGGCCTTATAAGAAGGCTCAGCGTCACACAGCGGGCGAAGGAACGAGCTACGCTCGAAATGTCTCTGCGTGATCGAATCAGAAATGAAGAGATCCGCAGAAGAACCAAAGTCACCGTCATAGCTCACCGAGTCGCGAAGCTGAAGTGGTAATGGGCGGCGCACGTAGTTTGAAGAGCCGATGGACGTCCCAAGGCGTTGGAATGGCGACCCCGCACTAGGTGGACTGTTGACATCAAGCAAGTCGCAGGGATTTACTGGATGCAGGCGGCTTAATGTTTGGAAGTCCGTACAAAAGGCCTATGTCCTGCAGTCCACTGCATCGGCTGATATGATTATGATGACTTCGAACCTGAGTTTGGACACTTGAAACCTGCTACCTCCCTCTTCATCACTGGCATAATAAGTGGCTACAGTAAGTTACATAAGTAGGAGCTTTTAAGCTTATAGTAGGAACTCAAAAACTTTTGGCCATCATAAAATTAAATATGTCTGACATCGCTCTCGATCAACTGCAAATAAACAGCGAAGCTTCTCCGAAAACTCCATTTACCTATTTATTTGAATTGAGGTTTTAATTTTTTTTAATTTGAGGTCTTATGATATGAGTGAGAAAAAACCACAAATGAACCTGTTTCCCATTAGTGCCTATTTGAGTTATATTGTAAAAATTTGCATAATCCAGCAATAATCACGATCGTGTAAAATACAGAAACTATCTAATAATTCGGGTTACGGTCAAATATAGAAAATAGGCAACAAATATCCAAATTAATTTTTACAACGATCTTTATTTAGCGATTTTCGAGCACAACTAATTTCCCTCTTTCCAATCAAATTAAGTGGAAACCCTGCTAATAGTAGGTAAGAAAGCAATAGAGGTTGATCAAAACTGGGGCCCCAAATTATTTTGAGCCTTTTACAAAATTATTGTGGTGATAGGAGTGTGTGGAATGTGTTGTGTGTCCGTGCTTTTTTGTATTGATATAGGTATATTTAAGTATCATAATATTCTCCCAAGAAATTCGCAGTACTAAGCTGAAGTTGCCAAGTATAAGGCTCATGCCATTGACGGCCTTCGAGGTGCAGTGGTATGCGCGGTGGATTTACAAGACGGAGGTCCTGGGTTCGATCCCCGGCTGGGCCGATTGAGGTTTTCTTAATTGGTCCAGGTCTGGCTGGTGGGTGAGCTTCAGCCGTAGCTAGTTACCACCCTACCGGCAAAGACGTACCGCCAAGCGATTTAGCGTTCCGGTATGATGTCGTGTAGAAACCAAATGGAGTGTGGATTTTCATCCTCCTCCTAACAAGTTAGCCCGTTTCCATCTTAGACTGCATCATCACTTACCATTAGGTGAGATTGTAGTCAAGGGCTAACTTGTAAAGAATATAAAAAATGCCAAACCATCGATCCCTATCAATTATTATCATCTGTAAAATATTGCCGGTGCAGAATAAAGTAGTCGTCGCAATCCTCAAAGAAGAGTTTGACTCGCAACGGCGGACTCTGCAAGCTTCATAACATTATAAAATTTATAGTGCCCAGAAAAAAACAATTATTATGGTAAGCGCACCAAAGACTATATGGTGCCACAAATATTGAACAATTTGCCAGGACTGGATACTAGCAAATTGTTCAATATTAACTTAACCAAAAAAAAAATTGGTAAAATATGTAAAGGGTGCATCTCGAGCGGGAGGGGAGGGTTTGCAGATGCACTTCGCTAGGGGACATACTTAGGCATTATAAAATATGGCAAATTGTGTCCCTTATGTGTACAGGTAAGTTTATTTTATATAATAACTTAACATAATTGTGAACTCGCCGTCCTCACAAAAACGTCAAGTTTATGAGGATGACTATTTATGTACCTAATTATGTAACACTTTTTGTATTTTGTACAATAAAATAACATAAAAAAAAACAAATTACCTTTGTTATTAATATCTGACAGTGATCGTTACACAATCAAATGGTTAATTGGTTACTCTTAACTCCTCTCAAATAAGGAAAGAAGCTGTGTTTTAACATGCCATTAAAAGAAGCTTATTCATAAATTAGATGGTTGATTAATCCTTCGCAAATTCTGCACGGCATTTTAAGAAATGTCTGAATTAACGAATTAGCTACAACGTTAATCGTATTAATATTATTAAGATATAGAATGAACACGATCATGTGAAGCCGGCATCTCACCCAGACCCATATAAAGGCCGTGTGCTGGAAACTGTAACACAGTTCGTTAGACAGACAGACTGACCGCTTGTGGCCGTAAATATGTACAAGTTTACGGTAAGTACATAAATATAAATATAAAATATATTATATTTTAATACATCAAACTAAATCAAATCAAATTAGCATATTTCAATTAGGCTTAATTTACAAGGTTGTTTTAATGTAGTGATTCGCAATTTGAGGCAACTATAAAATATAGCTACCCAGTTCAATCTTATACTTACGTACAATAACCTTATGCGTAAATAGAGGGGGGCCGGGTGGGCCGTGCCCGCCCTAGGATTCTGGGATACCTATATGGAATTCTCTTATGATACTAAGAATTGATGTGGGGGGCCAGGCCCACCCCAGGAAATCCTAGATACGCCAATGACAATAACTACGAAACACACAATACAAAGTTACTTTCATATTAAGGCTGCTAAAAACATAACACTTGTTATGTCACTGAAGTCGAGTTAAAATTATTGCAGTTTGTTTAGCTAAAATTCAAAAACAGTCAATTTTTTTATTTGTTAAATTAAGAAACGAGAATATTAGGGAAACCCTTGGGAAATACCAAGTTACAGTGGAAAATTAGTAAAATTTTTATGTTAGTTTTTTGTTGTTTCTTTGTTAGTCAGTAGGAACAATTAATGTGCCTCATAAAATTCAAGAGACAAAATCTAGAACAAAAATATGCCTCTTCGAAGTCTGCAGTAATGTGGGGTCGCTCGATGTGCCTTTATTCACAGCCTACATTCTACAGCCTTTTCTTAATGAATACTGTTTACCAACAAAGAATTTAGAAATGAAGGTAGAAAACGCATGTCATTCCATAAATTATTTATTTTCAATTATATATGGTTTGTTTATAAAATGTTATATAAAATATATATTAACCATATCTAATTGTTCTAAGCTAATTAATAAAATTTATTTTCATTAATTTAAGAATTTTTTAGATTTTAATTATTATTAAGTGTGAAATGACAAATTATTTATACCCTCATTTTGTAATTTGTTTGTTGGTAAACAGTACTCGTCAAGACAGACTGTAGTATAGGCATGTATTTGCGAAGCGAAGCTTAGTTAATCTTGCAATAAGTTGCATGATGTAAATCAGGGCCGTTGAATCTTAATATATAAATAAATGTGAAAGCTCATTTATCACGAAATCTCAAAAACCGCTTGATGTACCAAGCTGAAATTTGACAGGGAGGTAGTTTATAGTTAGTAGGTTTCCAATAAGAACGGATTTTGCGATAGGGCTGGATTAAAGAGGTTTAAGGGCGGACGAAGTCGCGGGTGTCCACAGAGAGAAAAAAGAGAAGATGCATTTGTCTATGCTTTATTTTATTTAAGTGACGTATTTTTTGTTTCTTCCAGATTTTGGTGTTAGCTTTAATTGCCGTCGCGGCGGCCAAGCCAGGTAAGCTATCAATTAATACATAGAAAACATTTCTATTTTTTTTTTATTGAGAAAGAAGTTTAAAAGTAAATATTAACATTAGCGGCGTAACTATAACATGAGGTCCCATAAAAATGGTGACATTGTAATTTTTTAAAGTCAAATTACAGGTAAACTTACTGCCTTTTTTTATATTCTTTACAAGTTAGCCCTTGACTACAATCTCACCTGATGGTAAGTGATGATGCAGTCTAATGGCCGCTGTACACACTCGACGAGAGCCTCTCGCCGAGAGTCTCGGCCGAGGGATTCTCGGCGAGAGCACGCCCTGTACACCCTCGTTTAGTCAGTTGCACTGCAAATACCCGAGACGATGGACGTAGAAACTGCTGCTGCTATTTGTCTCTGTGCCGCGAGCTACTATAATTTTTTAAACGTTTACTCTAACTATATAATTTAGGAATGAGTCCATTAACTCGTATGCGAACCATATCGGTTTATATACAGAGTCAGCTGCAGCTCCCGACTGAATAGATGCAATAACCTTTCTTTTATGGCCACGATAGGTAGCCATAAGTGAGTCCCGTTTCTTTTTTAATTCAGCTACAGGAGTTTCCATTTGTTCACTTATTCGCACCCAAGCGTCATGGATAGTTTGTTTATCCTTGTGTTTTACATCTTTTGAGTTCCATAAAACGGCTTCTCCTTGATAACACTCCAAAAATTCTAATTCGCGCTCGTTAGACCACATAGCGAAACACGTCTACTCATAACCACTGTCAGCGGGCAACTGAATAAACGAGTGTGTACATGCTCGTTCTCGTTTTCCTCGCGAGACTTCACGAGACCCTTTGACTCGGGCGCAAAAAACCGACAAGCGGCCGAGACACACCGAGGCGAGAACGAGAGTGCGAGACGAGACGAGAGCACCATGTACATACTCGCTCTCGGCCGGTCTCGGGGTGTCTCGTCGAGTGTGTACAGCTGCCATAAGATGAAAGCGGGCTAACTTGTTAGAAAGAGGATAAAGCTCCACATTCAGCCAGTAGGGTGGTAAGTAGCCACGGCCGAAGCCACCAGCCAAAAACACACCTCTCCAGGGCTCTACAGGGCTCCCCGGAGAGAGGACCGTACATAGTTTTTTGTATTTACTTTAATAAGAAAAAGCTTTATTGACCCGGAATGCCGGTTTGTTTCTTTGTATTCTTAATTAATTTTTATCTTCATTTTGTTTTAATAGAAAAAAATATTTTCTCAGGTTACGGGAGCGGCGGCGGCGGTAGCCAAAGCGGATTTGGTAAGTAAACAGAAAATTATTTATCAAAAATTAAATTTAAAAAAATATATCTAAGACTCAACACATAGCTTTCTCCATTGTGGTCACAACCTACAAAGACAAAATGATCACAAATTTAATAGATTTTCGTATGACCATGGTATAGACAGAGAGCAAGTCACAGCCGGACCTTCGTCATTTTATAAAAGCTAGAAAGGAGAATGGCGAGGTTGCATGTATTTTGGGACTAACAGATAGAAGTAGCGTACATAGTGTAAACCCATTAATAGTTGTTAATCTCGATTAAACTAAGAAAAAATCAAATGGTAACCAATCTTAAAAAGCAGGGAGAAAATAGATAACAATTCTGTTCTGATGCGTTACGACACGACACGTCAGACAAATATAAATCCGGCTTTAGGTGGAATTAATTGTGTCGTCAGACAAATATAATTCCCCCTTATGGTTCAAAGTAACGGAGATAAGATTTTTATTATAATCTTCAATTTAGTTTTATTTTGACGGCCTTCGTGGCGCAGTGGTATGAGCGGTGGATTTACAAAACGAAGGTCCTGGGTTCGATCCCCGGCTGGGCAGATTGAGATTTTCTTAATTTGTCCAGGTCTGGCTGGTGGGAGGCTTCGGCCGTGGCTAGTTACCACCCTACCGGCCAAGCCATTTAGCGTTCCGGTACGATGCCGTGTAGAAACCGAAAAAAGAGTGTGGATTTTCATCCTACTCCTAACAAGTTAGCCCGCTTCCATCTTAGACTGCATCATCACTTACCATCAGGTGAGATTGTAGACAAGGGATAAAAGAATAAAAAAAAAAAAAAAAAATAATAATGTCTATAATTATGTTGATTTCTCAGGACAGGGCGGACATGGCAGCCACGGTAGTCATGGCGGATTTGGCGGCCAAGGTAGCCAAGAAGGATTTGGCGGAGAAGATGGTGAAGAATGGGAAGGAGAAGGTAATCAAGGACAAAGCCAAGGTGGATGGGGACAGGGAAACAAAGGCGGACAAAGTGGTAATCAAGGTTTTGGCCAGGGTGGTTGGGGAGGACAGGGGCAAAACCAACAAGGATTTGGCGGACAAGGAGGTAATCGAGGTCAGGGTGGATGGGGAGGACAAGGTCAAAACCAACAAGGATTCGGCGGACAAGGAGGTAATCAAGGCCAGGGTGGTTGGGGAGGACAAGGTCAAAACCAACAAGGATTCGGCGGACAAGGAGGTAATCAAGGTCAGGGTGGTTGGGGAGGACAAGGTCAAAACCAAGGAGGATTTGGAAGCCAAGGTGGACAGACAGATGAATTCGATGAATAGATAAGAAATAAATCTATCTAGGTATAAGAATTACTGAATTGTGATGATGTGATTAAAAAAATCGTCAATAACTGATATCGAAACAAGGAATGAAATAAAGGAGATTATGTTAAGTGATTAACGAGTAATTATTTTATACGAACCTATAAATATCATATTCCAAAGAAGGTTATTTTTTATTTTAGTCAATATTCATTTATTTCAATTAGGCTTAGTTTACAAGCCATTCCGAAACGTCAGGTTTTGGTCTGGTTATTTGCCGAAGTTAAGTACGTACTTAGCTGCAATAACAAATAATCTATCTTACAACTACTAGAGAACTAATCAAATGAAAAGTGGAGCCAAGTGGCTTTGTAGTGGTAGATCCGAATTAGAAACGACCTTCACCCATCTGATTCTCTTTACTCATCTGATCTGATGAAAAATGTTTTATACCAAACTAGCAGACGCCCACGACTTCATTCGCCCTTAGACCTCTTTAATCCGGCCCTCTCGCAAATTTCGTTCTTAGCAGACCTCCACTATCTATACCTACCTGCCAATATGTCGTGATGACCTTTCGCAGGTATATATTAAGATTTACTTAGTAAGTTAAAAAATATATCGCGAGTAGGTTGCCTAAAAATTTCCTGGCCAAATTATTATTAACTATCATTAAACTGGCAATATATTTTTTAACGTAGGTACTTAATTTTATACAAAACACTTTTCATCCGTTAAACAGATGGGTGAAGGTCATGTCTAATACGGATCTTAAGACTATTATGGGTTCAAGTTTCTTAGTAATGAGACTATAGTCTAGTGACTGATAAGGAAACGGACAAAACGTGTTTTAGGGCGTAATTGTGAGACCCAGACCTAGAATCCACTCCTGATTTTTAAAATAGCAGTTTTATTCGAAGCAGGAAGAGCGAGGATCTTGAGATATAGGTTTATCAAACAAAAAACAACGGTACGGTTCCTGTTCCCGTAGGAATACGGGGATAAAATATAGCCTATAGCCGTCCTCGATAAATGGGCTATCTAACACTGAAAGATTTTTTCAATTCGGACCGGTAGTTCCTAAGATTGGCGATTCAAACAAAATAGTGTAAAAAAGTTTGCGTCAGTTCTGACGCACGAATGGAGTTTACTCTTCCAGATCGACTGTCTAAATTGATATATGTTGCCCCGCAGCATACACTATGTACGTTTCAATACTCGCGCCTGAAATGTGAAAGGTCCGCAGAATAGGTTGCGCACAAAAACGTAACGCTGTCATTCGTTCATCGAATTTTATTGCCCATGTTTTTTTCATACTGGAAGCTATATATGAAATATCGATTCTTAAGGAGTAAACTCTAATAACTCCAAAACCATATAAACTATACCAAAAATATATAGTTGATAAAAACAACTAGCTATTAATAAAATACTAAAATAATATAATTCTGAACTTCGGGCTACTACGTAATTCAAAGACACTGGGAACATTTAAAAGTCGTTTATTTTAATATTACTTGTCTAGTTGTAATTCGTAGTTTCTTTATAATTATTAATAATATACTACATATATATAAATAGTACATTTGAATATATGTAGTATATATAAATGTACTATTTTTATTATTATATAATTTTTCTTTTATTTTTGTTGCACTATCCCGCATCTAATTACATTAATTCCTTTATCCAAAGGTTGTCTGGTAGATATTGCTATAGGCAATAAGACCGCCTTTGCACATACTTGTTTTCTATGTTTTCTTTTGTTTTCTTTGTTATTGTTTTGTTTTGTGCAATAAAGTATAAATAAATAAATACTACTGAGAATTTATTGGCAGAAAAACCTAAATTTTATAGGGTGAAAGGAAGCCATGACTTCGTGATTCGAGTCACATAAGGGTAACAAATGCACCAAGGAAGCAGTTTAAAATATCTACATTTACCTATGCAAATATTATGTAGGTACTAGTGGTCACCCTCGACTGCGTCCGCATAAAATTGATAGATACAAGTGAAATAAAAACATATTAAGAAGAGATCAGCACACAAAAGGCGGCCTTATCGCTAGGTAGCGAATTCTTCCAGGCAACCTTCGGTTTAGGAAAACTTAAGGACATCAGCAAAATAAAATAAAATATTATAATATTTTCTATCGCTTATTAGTTCTGCATACGTTTGTATTTTTGAAGTGGGTAGTGTTTATAATCATTTTTTATATAAATAGCATAGATATTTTTTTACAATATAAATAATTTCGTCCCCGCACCAAAACATTTCTGATTTTAAATAACATAAAAAAACATGACTAAAAAAAAAAGTCATCAAAATCGGAGCTGTTTCTGAGGACTTCCTGCATTTGCTTGTTCTATGTATTATTTGACTCCACTAATATTATAATAGACTAATATTTAAAAAACCTGTAAAAAATACCCCATCTTATTTTTTCAGTTTTTGTAAACAGTTTTTTAACATAAAAACATAAGACGCTATTTTTTTTGAATACCATTGAAAATTACTGATGCGACGCTTCGTGTCGTCGTCGAGAATGTATTCGCTTTTGAATTTGTAATTGGAATGGCTGCATCCCTGTCGTGTTCCGTATGCTCTATCTGCCTATTACTCTTTAATCTGTACGTCAAAGTTAGTGAATTAACTTGCTGGCCACTAAAAGAAGTAGGCTTTAAAATATATGATGATCACAAAAATGTAAGTTATAAAAAAATAGGTGCCTATGTTGATACAAAAAAGCCCAAACAAAAAATAATATTCATAAATTAAAAAAAATACCGATACCACGAATTCTCATAAATAAGCATTATCGAATAAATCGAAACGACCATAGGATGTTATCACGCAAAGATTCCAATCCAATGTCATATAAATAAGACGCAAGATTCTCTAATCGGCATAACTAGAAAATTCGTAAGGTCGGACTGACCGGTGCCTTAAGCATAAAAATGTACAGAATTACGGTATGTAAATATCTATAAAATTTTAAATTACCATAATGATCTCATGTGAAAATCCTGTTTTACGATACCTAAGTAAATAAAAGATAGGTATAGTGATATCATTAAGAGTGTGCAATATGTAATTTGGTGGTTACAAATGGTTCTGGATCTCAGATTCTGGAAAAGTTAGGAGCCTGATATTTGGGTAAATTATATTTCAAAGTGTTAGCTTCGTTATGACTATACAAAATACACAATTTGTAAAACTTTTCTTGATAGTTTATTTTTTGAAAAATACATGTTTTGCTCACACTTTGCTTTCAATCTCAGGAAAAGCAAACTTAATTTCTTAAATTTTTGTTTTGTATAGAAAATTAGGTATATATCTTGAACATGGCCATTTTGTTTTTCGTTATATTGTTTAATTTACTTGCAATTAGGTAAAAATGGTTTTGGCGTCATAAAATTTGCGTCCCGCGTCAATCGCTCCGTGCTCTTCACTCACGTGAAAGTCATAATTCGGCGTCTCGTTTGAGCTTCGAATTTTATCCATATCGTACAGACGCGCTGCGCGCTCTTAAGTGGAAAACGAATTGTGATTTTCCTAATGCTTCAAAAATAAAACGTGACGTGATTTTAACTCAGAATACAGAAAAACATGTATACTGAGGTTTTTAAAAAACTAGAAACTTAAAAAAACGGCAAGAGCTTCAAGGCTTTTTTTATTGCCGGTATAAAGCTGATTACAATAATTAAAAAACTAATTTATTCAATACATGCCTATGAATAAAATTAAAGTGTCTGTATTGTGATTTTAATATAACTGTTTTCTCAAATTAGTCATTTAAACGATACCAAAATACAAAACTTTATGGGTGTTATAAGTTTGACATGTAAGTCTATATGTCTGTCAGTCTGTCTGTGGTACCTACCATAGCTTCCGAACGGATGAAGCGATTACAATTTAATTTTTTTTAGTATTAAAGGTGACATATGCGCGAGTGTTTTTAGACAACTTTGGTGAAAATCGGTTGAGCCGTTTAAAAGTTGTGGGGGTTGAAAGTGGGGAAGAATAACCGAATGTCTGCAAATATACTCGAGTGGGGTCTCAAATGAAAGCGCACTGAAAGAGAATAATGATGACTTAATCAACAGTGTAGATAGTTAATAATTTCATGACAATCGGGGGATTTAAATTTATCTGTTTGTCCAAGCTAAACGGCTGAACTAATTTCTATGGGACTTTTACTTTCCCGATAACCTAAAGATAGATAAGGTTATTAACCAATGAAATTAATGGGATTTAAATTTATCTGTTTGTCCAGGCTAAACGGCTGAACTAATTTCAATGGGACTTTTACTTTCCCCGATAACCTGAAGATAGAGAAGGTTATTAATCAACATAAGAGTGTGGAATATGTAATTTGGTGGTTACAAATGGTTCTGGATCTCATATTCTGGAAAAGTTAGGAGCCTGATATTTGGGTAAATGATATTTCAAAGTGTTAGCTTCGTTATGACTATACAAAATACACAATTTGTAAAACTTTTCTCGATAGTAAATTTTTGAAAAATACATGTTTTGCTCACATTTTGCTTTCAATCTCAGGAAAAGCAAACTTATTTTCTTAAATTTTTGTTTTGTATAGAAAATGAGGCATATATCTTGAACATGGCCATTTTGTTTTTCGTTATGTTGTTTAATTTACTTGCAATTAGGAAATAAATGGATTTGGCGCTCACGTCAGAAAAATTTGCGTCGCGCGTCAATCGCTCCGTGCTTTTCATTCACGTGAAAGTCATAATTCTGCGTCTCGTTTGCGCTTCGAATTTTATCCATGTCGTACCGACGCGCTGCGCGCTTATAAGGCTTTTAACTTTTATCTCGGAAAAATCCCGGCTTTTGCACTTATCGAGGAGCAATTAAACCAAATTTATGTATTATTTTAATTACTAATTTAAATAACAAATTGATGTTATGTGTAAGTACGTTAATGAAGAACATTTTTATTTTCAGATAGTCGTATTAGCTGCAGTAGCTATTGTTGCAGCTAAGCCAGGTTAGTAACTTGAATACCTACTGTACCTTGCTTAGTGGTGTACCTACTACTTACTTACACACTTACACCACTCTAGTGGTGTAACTAGTAGAACGATTGCCTGTGGTAAACTCAAAGTTCATTTATTTCAATTAAGGCTTAAACAAGCAACTTATGCCATGATTTAATGGTGATCATTAAAGTTGAAAACTTGGATTTAATTGTAGACTTGATCCGAGAACAGCTCTCAATAAACTAAAGTAAAAAAAGAATACTGACCTCAGTTACGTCATTAAATCATCATAATCCATTTCGAAATGTTTTTGAGTTAAACAGTGCTTTTATATTGTGCTTAACAGAGTTTTATATTAATACTAGCGGACGCCCGCGACTTCGTCCGCGTGAAACCCTACCCTACTCGCACTCTACAGCTACCCTACCATATAAGGGATGAGTAGGATCCCTACCCCTACCAAACCCCTACCAGTCTGTAGTCCAGTGGTTAGTCTATAGACTTTCGTGTCTATAGGCTAACCACTGGGCTACAGTTCGTTTCATGTAGCATGGTGCGGGTAACAGTTCGTTTCACTCTTGAAAATTTGCCGCGTTTCACGATAATAGTACGTATTATGAACGTCATACAAGCGACTGTCACCGTGCCCATGCTATCTGAAAAACAGTTTAACAAGGCAGTTACCTGGTAGCTACTACCAAGTAGGTAGTTACCGATATCATTTAGACAAATTTTAATTTGCAGGATATGGGACTGGTGGTAGCTTGGGCGGATACAGCGACGATTCTGACTTCGACAGCGGTAGCAAAGGAGGAATTGGTAGCCAAAGTGGATTCAGTGGTCAAAGCGGAGTTGGTAGCCAAGGTGGATTTGGTAGCCAAGGCGGATTTGGTAGCCAAAGTGGATTGAGTAGTCAAGGAGGATTCGGTAGTCAAGGAGGATTCGGTAGTCAAGGAGGGTTCGGTAGTCAAGGAGGATTCGGTAGTCAAGGAGGATTCGGTAGCCAAAGTGGATTCGGTAGTCAAGGTACCTTAGATGGATTATCCGGATTCGGTAGCCAAGGTGGATTCAACGGTCAAGGTAGTCAAGGATTCGGTAGTCAAGGCAACCTAGGTGGATTCCGTGGTCAAGGGAGCCAAGGAGGATTTGGTGGCCAAAGCGGATTTAGTGGTCAAGGAAGTTCGGGCGGATTTCGAGGTCAAGGTAGTTTGGGTGGTTTCGGAAGCGAAGGCGGATTCCGTGATCGAGGATTTGGAAGCGAAGGAGGTTTTGGCGGATTCCGTGGACGAGGCCAAGGAGGATTCAGAAGACAGGATGGATTCAGAGACGGTGGATTCAGAAGGGGATTTGGTAGTGGACGCGGATTTCGCCGCGATTTCGAAGATTCCGATGAATTTAGCGATTAAATAATGTGTTTGTATCTATTAACATAAGATAATAATTAAGGCTTATTGATATTATAAAGTAAACGAATGTTGAATAACGTGCAGTTTTCCTTATAGCATTTTCAAGGAGTTAAGTGAATTATATAGCATTATCCATCGATATAAATCGTTAGATGGGACACTCCATATTAAAGAACGCGCAATGTTATATCATTACTAAAGACGTGCACGCACATCTTGACTTAGTATGCAACAAGCGCATGCTGTGACTTTAAAATATTTTACTGTTTTTTTCTTGTTTAATCCCTTAATTATGCCTTCGTGATCATTTTGGAAGTGTAATAATAAAAAAATTCAATCGACTTCAAAAACATAAAATATACTGACTAAACTAAAAAGCGAAAAATAACATCATACTAAGTTCTATCTATCATATTATGTTCTTAACGATGATCAGTTTGAAGGCGGTGCTAAACTATTGTTGTGTTAAGTGGGTAATGGAAAAAATATAAAACGCTAAGTTGCCCCTACGATTTTTGAAAGTTCCCCACGATTTCTCCAGGATCCCATCATCAGATCCTGAAATGGTGGCAATGGAACCACCTCAGGAGTACACCCTTTAAAACAAAAAAACTATTGTTCAAATCGGTTCAGGCGTCTTCGAGTAATCAGGTAACATACATACAAAAAAAACATACAGACGAATTGAGAACCTCCTCCTTTTTTGAAGTCGGTTAAAAACACAAGCCGCAACACGAATATAATGATAGAGTTGTTACTTTCAGTCGTTAGTATTTGCGAAACCAATGACAGTTCTTCATCGACGCTTCGGGGCACATCTAACGATCTACAATCGATAGCATTATCAATGACATTCGGACATTGTCCACAGACGTGACTAATCAGTCGGAAAAACCTTAGTAATTAAGCACTTCTTTGTATTATTGCAAGCTCATATTGACCACCTATATAAACCGCAATATAGCGATTTAACCGCAGTTTGGCCATGGCCGGTCGTTAAAGTTAGCATACCACATCAAATTCGTTTATTCCAAGTATCTACTTAGACTTAGTTTACAAAAATTTTTAGTCATAGTAAAGGACATGTTCCAAAATGGGCCTTTATTATTTACAATTTATAATGTCGATAGTATTTTTTACGGACAGAAGATACAAATTGCTGTTGAGAAAATAACTTTCAGAATTTTTGGATGCCGCATTAATTCGATAAATATTTTTTTTGTTTCGCTCCCTTGTCTACAAATTAAACATAGACAATACAGTAAAAGTGTTTAAAACAGCCTATATAAACACCTGGAATTGAATTCATATCCGGTGTAAGCTGTCAATGTCATGTAACATTGTCAAATGTCAATAAGACACAAGTCAAAAAGAAACATTAAATCGTAGACAGAGAAGCGATATAAGAAAAATCCATAAATTGCTTCAAAAACGCCTTAAACGAACGCTACTACGCGAAGACACTGTCAATCTGTCAGTGTTTGAGTTACAAGCAATGTGGTCATGATAAAAATTCTTAACTAATAATGTCAGCTAATGAAAAAAAATCATTTTATTTAATTAATTTTAAAAAAAATGCTGGTTCCAAAAATTTTTTTATTTTGGGTTTTAAGCCCTATACTTTATGTTATTTTAAGATAAAAATAATTTGTTCTGCTTAACTGAGTTGACATTTGGATTAAAGGCCCAGCCTCCATACTCCAGTGCGAAGAGCCATTGAAACACAATCCCAATGAAATACTAAATACACACTATAACACTTAACAAAAGTACCTACCTACTGTAATTGTTAAGTAAAACACAATGGCGGTTGAACTCAGACTGACTTTATTGAGTTGCTTGCATACAATTATTATTGAACTACCTACAATACATTACACTTCCCCTCTAAGAAAAAAAAAATATATATATATCTTAAGGTAGGTAAGGTAAGGCAGGCAGGTACTTAAATCAGCATACAACTTATAATTAGAATATATTGACATAAAGGTACGCAAGATATATCCAGAACAAGACTTTTAACCAATTTGATTTATGATTATTTTGTGTAGATATTCATTTGTTATCAATTTAAGATACCAAGTCCTGTGTTCGAACTGATTGAGGTAGGTATCTTACTATTGAACTGATGTATGTAACTACTAACTACTGCGTACCTAAATGGTATTTCACCATTACTTGAATAGTTTCATATTATTATTATTTATACCAATTAATTGTTTACACAATCATTCAGCAATGTGAAACCAAAGCAATTTAGTACCCACATTACTTGACCGTTGGCACTAACTAGGTAACTACATCTCAATATTTACACGATTGGAATACTTATTTAAAGGAACATTGTCTTTTTTTTTATTACTCAATGGTCAATAACATATATGAATGTACACACAAAAAGTACCATTACTACACTTGACACTAGACTTGTATCTGCACAAGCTATTAAAAACACTGCCTATCCAAATCTAAATCAACATATTGATAAATTAAACTGATAAATAACATTAAAATCGATTCAGTACCTACACATATGTTTCTAACTTAACTGTAATCTTACACTGAAAACAGTAATAAAGTTATTTATAAAAAATACTTATTAAGAATTACTTTTAAATTTATCAAACATCTATATTATGTAGGTACTTTTATACTATTTTGATAATTCCGGTTTTAAATACAAACTTTAATTTCTCTAACGTTTTAGACTTTATCTTTGACATCCCTTGACATGCAACTCAACCAATTTATACATAGCCATTACACCTTCCTTTATAAATATACATACATTACGTTTGTTTATATACCATACTCGCTGGTAGGTAGGTAAGTACATAATCTTTTACAAAACTCACTATTTTTTTTTTGCTTTCACATTTATTACCTATCCTTTATTACAAACAATCCCCAGGTTCTACACCTATCAACCTATGCATATGTACTCGCATATATCCCTACTGTTCACTTAAACAGTTACATACATATACCTACCCAAAAATACATCTGACCAATTTCTGTGTCTCATAATAACAAAGAGATTACTTTCCTATTATAACATTTATCTATTTCAACCTGATTCTGAAAGTTTTCTGCTTTACAGTAATTTAAATAGTTAGTATTACAACCAGTAAGATTTTCCATAATCCTCATATCCTATGTATGTTGATACCTAGTGATCCAAAGTATATAACGTTAGGTAGGTATGATGCCTTCAACTTATGAAATTATGATACGCACATATAGATTATTAATGCAGTATACATACTTAGAAACATGTGAACATATATATCACCCCCTATTTTAACATTTGAGATCACATGTCATGTACGTTTGACTTTTCTATAAAAATAATTGCAATCATTTTGTACGTATATATATATCTACATTGATATATCATACATATCATATTGTTGAATAAGCCATAAAATAGCTATTCATTTATACATCATTTAACCATCATAAAACTATTCGTGCACCTACCAAGTAGCCTATTTTGTTCCCATTTTTAACGTACCAACCTAAGTATCTAACAATCTTCCCGACTATGGGTACCTCAACCCTATGGATCCCACACAGCCCAATTCAATCGATTTCTAAACAATATACGAGTAGGTACTTATCTGATCTGGTATCTTATCTGTTCGGGATCTGAGGTTTATTTAGCTATGAGCCAGGGAAAGATTAGATTCATATGGTACTTAGGTCAGTATTTGTGTAAAACCACATAAATACTGTGACCTTATAATATCTATCTACTTTAAATATCATTATCCTTTGATATGAATAACAACACACATGCACACATGCTGCACACATGGCTAGAGGCTATACAAATAGGCACATACATGTACCAATTATTTTTGTTAGTATTTTAATAACCAAAATAATAGCTTCACAGGCTAGTTGGCTCATGCTGTGGATAACGGTTCCAAGCAACCAATCATTAGTAATATTACCTATAGGTACTTTCTCATCGTTTTTCCAATAATAAGTATCATATTCATAGGTACAGAATCACAACAAATTAAGCTTAGCATCTCACAGCCATGCCAGTGTAATATATAATTATTCATAATTAAGTCATCCTTGTTGCTAATTCTAAACACAATTTCTAAATTATCTATGATTATTTAATTTAATTTTTAATTTCAATTGACATAATTTCTCAGGTAGGCAATGAGCATTCCTTATATGTTGTATAACCCTATTACGTATTATAGACTTATACTTACAGTCGTTTTTAGAATTAGCAAGTAAACAAATAAATTATTACTAACACTGTACCTTAAAAGTAAGGATCTTCCTTATTTACCTACTTGTTTCACTAACACATATGGTGCTTCGGGTGCATCATTTTAACAACATCATTATCTCTTTACATGGCTAACTTGTCTTGTAATTCACAAAAACATTTATTAAATTCAATTTCAATTAGCTCAATAGTAGGTACACTTTTTCTATTTTCACTACATTTTTCACTTTTTACATTTGCAATACTATCTACACCATCACTTCTCCGACAAGCAGACAACTGCCCTCGCGCGCTTGCCCGTGGTGACCACCACAGCTGCGCTGCGATGCAGTCTGTCTTCGCCCTGCCGGAGTTCATGGTTACACCTCCGACCAGCAGGCTGCTGCCCTCGCGTGCTTGCCCGTGGTGACTACCACAGCTGCGCTACGATGCAGTCCTTCTTCGCCCCGCCGGAGTCCTTTATTACACCTTCGACAGAGCACTGCACTCGTACACTTGCCCGTGGTAACCACCACAGCTGCGCCGCGATGCAGTCCTTCTTCGCCCTGCCGGAGTCTTTTGTTACACCTCAGGCAAGCAGACAACTGCAATCGCACGCTGCCCGTGGTGCCTACCACAGCTGCCGCGCGGTTCAGTCCGTCTTCGCCCTGCCCGAGTCCTATGTAACATGTCCTGCAAGTGGACTTCCGCACTCGCGCGTTGCCCGCAGATACAACTGCAGCTGCCCCGCGATGCAGACTGTATTCCACTTGCCTGAGTCTTGAGTCAGATGAGCCCGGCGTTCCACAGGTACTAACACACGCCAGCTCCACCGCCATCTTGTTGTTTTGCGTAGATTCCGCGACAGGGCCTGAACTTAAGTCTTTATAAATCTTTACCCGTCGCCGCTGTCGAAATCTGTACTGCCGATGCCGAGAGACTTTGTGTTTGTAGTATGTAATGCATTCAAAATGCTTTGATAAACTCGAGTCGCGACCACATAAGTATGTCATGTCACCGACTTGTCCCGCAAACGTGGCTGCTCGCAACGCACCAACTTTTAAACAAATACATTGTTCCACAAGTCGTACATGTGAATCCGACTCCACTACATCATAAAAATCACTTTTATTTAATTTACCACACGACATAATCAGTATTTTCGACGATATTTCCAATAGACTGCGCCACTTGTAATTGTTAAGTAAAACACAATGGCGGTTGAACTCAGACTGACTTTATTGAGTTGCTTGCATACAATTATTATTGAACTACCTACAATACATTACACCTACTAATGGTTTCCTATTAACGGCTTCCGTGGCGCAGTGGTATGCGCGGTGGATTTGCAAGACGGAGGTCCGGGGTTCGATCCCCGGCTGAGTCGATTGAAGTTTTCTTCATGGTCCAGGTCTGGCTGGTGGGAGGCTTCGACCGTGGCTGTATATTTTAGTTGGGATATTTTTCAAAATGAAACAAAAACAATGTTAAAACAATAGTAATTTATTTCTTCTATTACAATAATCTTTTTTGACAGAATAAAACAGACCCTCTAGTGCCGTTTTCAAGTATACAAACGTGACGTTTTTTTTTACTCTATGCTTTCCCTCATGGAAAACCTTGTTCACGCCACAGTGTGTTGTCATCAGTGTGCTGCCAAAGGTAGATGTGACGTTTTTTTTACTTGAAAACTAACACTAAGCACACGAACTTTTTTATATCAATTAAACATAGGCAACTGAATATAAAGCACAAATATAGTCATTCATTTAAAAAAAATTCTCAGAAAATCTACGTTTATTTTAGAAAAATACACGTCCTCAGTGCTTTATCCAAACTATATTCTAACTGCTAGTTCTTTTGATTTATTTATTATTAGGATTAAGGTAGAAACACATTGACAAACGCGACGCTCGCATAAAATGTAGAAACGCACCTTCATATTTCATTGTCAATATAAACGAGACCTTATTACGAGCACATATTATATAATTTTCATTGAAATGCCAGCATAACTATAACATATTTTTCAACAAATTGTTATTAAAAAAAACTTTATAAATCCTCTACATTGTGGCACCAGAGAGTTTGTCAAGACAAATGAGCACAAACTCGATGTATTTATCTTGTTTAATTAAAGACCGACATCAAAAATATTTGTATTATATAAATATTTGTATTATATTTACTTTTTCATCACATAGCAACGATCAACAAAAGTGAAAGTAGTATTTTCGATTACGTCGTTATTGGTCGACAGTGTCTTTTGTCATAACATCTTCAAAAATGTCGTTGTTTCATGCTAGGCCTCCTAGCCACCTTTATAAGACAAGCTCCATGGTAAAGATACTTTCTAAAGACCGTTTGGGCTTGATTGTTGTGGTAAGGTCCATGCATGCAGTCAGTCAAAGAGCGCCAGGAAAGTAGAAATATGCTCATAAATTATTTACCAGCGTGAGATTGTTAAGCGAACGTATGTTTGGTAAACTAGTTTTAAAGTAACACACTCACATAAACACTGCGTTTTTTCTGTGTCAGACTTCGCTTCATTTTACGCATACAAACATTCCTACTACTATAAGATTGCTTTATGTTTTTAGGCATAGGATACACTTACATAGCGTAGCGTTTTAATAATGTGTTTCTACCCTTATAGTGCATTTTTTTACTGTGTAAATTGTGACAATAAAATTACTTAACGTTTTATAACAAATGCACCAACGATGATGACGTCTAATAGTTGTTTAGTTATTTGTTTATTATACATTCCTTTCTATATATATATATATATATATTATAATAAGTGGTATTGTTACCTTTCTGTATAAATACTATATATTAAATTACTACTTTATTTACAACTTCTAACAGCTATATACACATACAGTTATTATAATTTATATGTATAATATGTAATAGTAATAAAAAACAAAAATTTTAATTAAATATATTATATTATATTGACTAACATTAAAGCATTTTTGAAGGCGATTAAACCGAACACCGTAATGATAATGTATCGAGGTGAAATTGTTTAAATTCGGTACTAATCCGGTTGTAAAAACGTCGCTTTATAACCACCTGAAATCCTAGGTTCTTAGGAAACTTAATTGTCAGGGATCCGTAGAACATTTCTTACAACTGATTACAATGAAGTTAATATTACGTGAGTAGCTTCATCTCGATGAGACGAACTTTTTTACTTGAGTTAACAGTAATAAAAAAAGGTGAGGTGCATCAGTCGTGGGGTTTTCATTCATCGTTACACGCCCCGCGGCCCACGCGCACCTTCAGGGGTGTTACGATAGAAGTTGCCAAACTATAGTAACAACTTTTAATAACCTTGTTATTGATACAAGTTGGGAGGAGGGTAGTTTAGCAACGGCTCACAAATTTTACAGAATCACGAAAGTCTTAAAGCTCACAGGCTCTCAATCTAAGAAACTTTTTAAGAAACAGGCGGTTTCACCACCATCTGATTATTGTCGAATAGGCTAACCGTAAGATTTGTTACTCTCTTACTCTTTAATTCTCGTTCCCGTAAGAATACAGGAATAAAATATAGCCTATGACATTCAAAAATGACGTGGCCTTCTAGTAGTATAAGAATTTATAAAATCGGTTGCGTAGATCCAGAGATCCCCCTACAATACCACAAACTGTACCTCTTTATTATATTTGTATAGATGACAAAGACAAAAATTTGTGAATAAACTGTCAGATACTTATGACGTGGTGAGACCGGCTCTTATTTTTTTTTTACACTACAATAACTAATTAGTAAAAAAAATAAAAAAAGAAAACAAAAAAAAAAATACATACAGCCGAACGTAGAACCTCCTCCTTTTTGGAAGTCGGTTAAAAAGTATTGTAATGACTGCAACGTATAACAAACAGCAATTACAACCGATTTAGCGCCTTTATAATTTACATTACAAACATTTTTAAGGATACGACTCTAAATGAGATAAAAAGATGGTCCGTTCTCGAATAAATGTGTACCATAACAATTTTTTACACATAAGAATATGTAAACAAAAACAAATTTGTAAATGTTTATTCTATATACCAATTGTGTATTTTTTATTCTGCAAATATATAATATAAAACTAACTGTAGCCCGTCTTCATATGGAATTCATTTTATTTACACAGACCTAATATTTTATGTTGTCATTTATTATAGAATAGATATTTCTTGTTGTTAGCATTAGGAGAATTATGGTATAAACAAAGTATTCCATACAAATTTTACAATTATATCTTTTTTTTTTTTTGTTGCAATATCCCGCATTTAATTACATTAATTCCTTTATCCAAAGGTTGTCTGGTAGATATTTCAATAAGCAATAAGACCGCCTTTGCACATACTTGCTTTCTATGTTTTCTATGTTATTGTTTTTGTTTTGTTATAATTAGATAAATAAGACAATGCTTACTTTTTTTATACATTATTAATGTAACAATTTATGACGAACAAGTTATTCTCTGAGAATCACCTCTAAAGCCGGAAAACAGTTAGGTTCTTTTATATATTTACAGTAAAAAATAAATACTTTTTTATGTAATATTTAACCTCACTTTAGAACCTGTATAAACAATTTCAAACAAAACCGTGATATAAAAATCTTTGTATACTACTTTCTTACCCTGTAAAAGCGAGTTACAAATAATAATAATAAATTAAAAATACTAGAATAAATAGATTCAACCTGTATCTGGCACTCCGAGTTGCGTTATTAAAAAATAATTGAATGAGCAAATGCAAAAAAATACATATGTATAAATAAGGTTTTCGCTTATAAATGCGAAAATGTTGGTTTTTTTTATTTTAATTTTAAAACTATATTGCACAAAATGATGATGTATATAGGCAAAACATAATATTTTGAGACATTGTCTGTCAAATTAACTTTTTGTGTTGTTATGAACAGAAAGAGGCATTAATAAGCTGACGTCCATTATAAACAATAAATAATTGTTTTATTTTGCTTTCTTTTACAATTCTAAAGTCTCTTTAGGAAACTGCGATTTAGGAATTGAATGTAAGTCGTCGAATTTTGTTTTCTTAAAGTATAGTCGTAGCTAAAAAAATTGGTTGTCTGTAAAGTCGGTTTACTGACGTTTGGACGTAACAACGTCATAAGAAAATACTAATGGAATTTTTAAAAGAAAATGTTAATTTTTCTTAAATACTGTTTAATAATCTTCATAGACCAGAATATACTTTATTTCTCGTAAAAAGGTTGGCAACCCTAGAGCGAGGGAACGACTCATGACGTCATCTTTTTTCGAGTGTGCTGCCGGCTCCATCGAATCATAAGACGTTGTCACGTCAATAAACCAATTATTCATTGATACTAGACTCTGTCGCAATCATTTATTTACCAATACAGTATAAATCTTTACCAATTTTTAAATAAAAACTAAAATTTATCTGGGAATGTCCTCTGTAAATGACATAGCCAAGTAACTTATGTTAGAAATCTTGAGACACTAATTCATAATTTTCTCGAATAACTTTGTTATTTTCATAATAAATTATAATCAATTTGTTAATTAATATATTTATTATTATGTACATTTAATTATTTTTTTAATTGAAGCATATATTATTGCCCGTCCACGTATAAAATAAACGCGATAATACTATGCGACGATGATAATATTATTAATAATAATAGGCCTACAAATATTTTAATTTTATTATGCTTTTTATACATAGCCTTTTGGCAAGACACGAAGTCATCTATATAATATAATCTCAAGCCACTGCAAGTATGGAAGCATTCCGTCTCTCTATTGGTGCGCTTACACGGAAAATAGATCAATAGGGTAGGTGACTCATATCTTTAATATAAACAATATTAATTTCGTGTAGTACAAGGAATAAGACTAATTAATTAATTAGTCAATTAATTAATTAATTAATTAGTTAATTAATTAGTATTTTATCGTTTCATGGCGTCACGTAAACACTAAACCTTAACCAAAGAGTTTAGTGTTTGTCAAAATTATTAGTTATTAATTAGTTTGACTTTTTTTCATTAGTACATCAAGTAACATAGTGACGTCACAAAGTGGACGACAGTGTTTACTGACATTCGTGAAAAATAATAAAATACATGATTTTTAAATTAATTTTTTTAAGAAATAAATATCGATGTATTTCGGGCCCATATTCCATGTAATATACGAAGTTAATATTGCTTATATTAAATATGATATGAGTCAACTACCCTATTTCGATAAAATAGTTGTTCCATATATTTTTATGTCGTCGACACGTATTGCTATGCTGTGAGCTTCATATCATATCCCGCTTTCGCGATAGTGCATAGCGGCATTTTACCGCCTTAGTGCATTGATGTAAGTCTAGATGTTCTAAATTAATCCATATTAATTTCAAATTAATTAGTTAATTAATTAATTATTTAGTCAATATTTAATTAATTAGTCAATTAATTTATTAACTATGTGTTTTTATAAATTGTTGTTTGCTAGAAATGGTCGAATGCATAATTATATTTGGATAGAAGCAGGCGTTACTTTGCGGAAGTTCATCATGATTATATAATGATTTATTTATTTTGCTATCATCCGCGAAAATTCGGCGAACCCATGCGACAACGTCACCCAGGTCCGACAAAATACTCTCTACGTACGTTTCACCCCGAAACCGGAGCATCCTCAGGAGATGTTGACTCTACAACGTGCAATTGCAAAGTGTCGATTTCGACCTTTGCTTCGTCTTTTATAGACCAAAAAGTAGGTGGGGCAAGAGGTGGGCGTTGCCAAGATACTCATAATATAAGCGATTTATCTCGCATCGCATTCAAACATTTTTATTAGTGGTGACTTCGATAACTCTATTTGTTCATTTAATAAGGTAATTCCTGACTTATTATGTTTTATTATTTCTAATTGTTCCAAAACGCATAGTCGTAGGCCTTTATTGCAAGTGTGTAAAATGTCATACATATGATTATCTGCCAGCTTATGACCAGTATCTAGGAGATGCTTTGCAAAGTGCGACCTTTGTGGACGGTCATTTCGAACGGCGGATATGTGTTCTTTGTAACGTGTATCAAAACTCCGACCGGTTTGACCAATATATGTTGCATTACATTCAGAACATTGCAATTTATAAACTCCCGATTTATGTTGCTTTTCTAGTTTATCTTTACCAAAACTAGAAAAGCAACATAAATCGGGAGTTTATAAATTGCAATGTTCTGAATGTAATGCAACATATATTGGTCAAACCGGTCGGAGTTTTGATACACGTTACAAAGAACACATATCCGCCGTTCGAAATGACCGTCCACAAAGGTCGCACTTTGCAAAGCATCTCCTAGATACTGGTCATAAGCTGGCAGATAATCATATGTATGACATTTTACACACTTGCAATAAAGGCCTACGACTATGCGTTTTGGAACAATTAGAAATAATAAAACATAATAAGTCAGGAATTACCTTATTAAATGAACAAATAGAGTTATCGAAGTCACCACTAATAAAAATGTTTGAATGCGATGCGAGATAAATCGCTTATATTATGAGTATCTTGGCAACGCCCACCTCTTGCCCCACCTACTTTTTGGTCTATAAAAGACGAAGCAAAGGTCGAAATCGACACTTTGCAATTGCACGTTGTAGAGTCAACATCTCCTGAGGATGCTCCGGTTTCGGGGTGAAACGTACGTAGAGAGTATTTTGTCGGACCTGGGTGACGTTGTCGCATGGGTTCGCCGAATTTTCGCGGATGATAGCAAAATAAATAAATCATTATATAATCATAATTATATTGTTAATCTGCTTATTCTCAACAAATAAACAAATTATGAATATATTATGAATATGAAGTGTTTCCAGGCATTGCAGTCAATAGTTTCATGTCGTGACGTCATAGTTAACCAACATTGCAAAGAATCGAGCGATTTTATTTGCCCGTGTAAGTGCACCTTTAGTAACTAACTCAAGCATACTCGTAGATCCAAAAATTCAAATAATATATTATAACACAATTTTATGCGTATAACCTGCCCCTGTCTCATAATGCCCCTTTAATCTCCTATTATCTAAAAAAAATGTATCCCAAACCATACTGTAAGTATTACTGCATGAATTTCATCTCCTTGACCATTTTTATGTAGATTTAGATATAATTTATCAAAACAGAAAATAATAACTAATACTTGCGTAATTTTGTGCGAAGTTTTTACCTTTACTAGAACGATGTTAGCAAAATGACATTTATTTAAAAGAGCTTATAATGGTTTGTAATTTTGAGTTACCAAGCAATAAAAAAACAAAATGGGGCCTTTAATTCTCCTTTCGTTTTGGCTTTTCGTAGCGACAAACTAGAACATTTCACCAGTTTCAAGGTTATTTATTTTACAATTACACATTCGCTGTGCTTAATAATTTTCGAGAAACGACCATAGATCTTTTATTAAAAAGTGGATGCACAATCAGCGACCAAAAACGTCCCCACTCAATGAGTGCCAAACACAACTTCTTGGCACTCAATTGAAGTAGTCTCATTTGCAAATTCAACCTTAAACTCAATAGTTAAGGTTGAATTTGCTCTGAATTTGGGATTTTATTGAATATTGGACTATATTATTTAAAGGCTTTTAGGTATAATTTTCTTTACCAATAATTCTAAAACTGTCAAAGCAAAATTGGCCAGTTTTTAAGTGAAATTTTCTACATGATTGAAATGACACCAAATTTTATGCAGATTGTCAGGCAAAGTCCGACAAAATTACGCAAATACTAATATATGTAATAAACTTCTCGACAGTTTCAGCATTCTCAAAAACCACCCAAAACAAATTGTTCCTAATACAACTTATATTATGACTACAGAATTATATATACGTCGGACAATGTTCCAAGCTAGTCCCACATGCGTCACATGCCCTAGCGTCCCTCTTATTGACCAACGTGCAAGCGGGGCACTCCCTCCCTCCCGAGGTCAGAGGTTCGATTTCCGGCCCCCTCTTCGACTTGCCGCACATTTCACACGCTACCAAAGAGTTTTTATTCAAATAAGTGCACGTACCGCACTGCCATTTGTCCTTTTTCGTGTCTGTTTCAGTGAGTGGGCGCTCGGTGCTCGCACGACTTGATGTTTGTTCGCGTTCGCGTTCGCCGTTCACCTTCGGCAGCGTTCGGATGTAATCGGGCTCGTCGAGCGAGACGACTAGTTGAGCTTTTAAATCGTAGTTGGATTGTTGTCCGCTTGCCACTGAAAAAAATAACAAATGGTAAATGTAAATGATCTTTTTAACATAAATATGGAACTGACTTCAAACATGTATTACTAAATCAATCCTCAGAAATATTATATGGGACCAATCTATCTCTATAGGGAAGTATATTATATATCTCTTTCAAACAAAAAAGAGTTTTCAAAATTTGGTTAACAAGTGACGAAGTTATGACTTAATAAGTGACGAAGTTATAAAAATTAATAAAAAACAAACATAAGCGTCGAATTGAGAACTACCTCCTTTTTTATAAGTTGGTTAAAATATCTGTAAGGATACGAACGAACTGACCAACGGACGGACGGACAGACAGAAGAATAGACATAGTTTGACCGGTTACAGTTCTATTATAAATATAGATCATAATCTCCTATTAGAAAGTGGTTGCACAAACAGTAACCAAAAAACGTCCTTTTTAAAGCAAAATTAGCCATTTTTAAGTGAAATTTTCTACAATTATGTAGTATGTGCGTCCTTTTATTATAAGAGGTCAATGGTATAGATTTGTTATATATTTCTTTTTTTTTTAATTTATGCTTACCTCCTGTGCTTTTCGAAGTGTGCGAGATTGAATTTGTCTTGTGCACTCCATTCTCTACTGGTTTACTCTTTTTTTCCACTTCTGCTGCAACTAACCTCGTTGGCTTCTTCACCTTTTTTACCTCCACTGAATTCGACAATGACCCATTCGTGTTCTGCTGCTTAATTACATCTTTCCTATCCTTAATCTCTTTCTTCGTTAAAAGTTTCACCTTATCCGGTGCAACTTTCAATGTGACTAGACCATCTGCTTTAGGGTTACCGATTGATTCAATGGTTTTCTTCGGCCTCTTTTCATCAGCCTGCTTTTTGGCTATCTGCCTGGCTCTCTTTGTCTCCTGTTCCAATTTTAGCCTCATCAAATTCTCGTTAACCTTCGCAGTCCTATACATATCTTCATCATAAGTCCTGTCGAGATTTAAAGCTTGGAGTCCATCTTCTAAATCGAGGGTAGTAGGT
This sequence comes from Bicyclus anynana, assembly GCF_947172395.1. Taxonomy (NCBI): domain Eukaryota; kingdom Metazoa; phylum Arthropoda; class Insecta; order Lepidoptera; family Nymphalidae; genus Bicyclus; species Bicyclus anynana. The sequence goes on along the minus strand of NC_069102.1, from coordinate 10,600,202 downwards.
TGGTATTTTGACCTCCTTTCCTCTTTTTCTAACCTGTCCAATGTCCTCGAATCTCTGTCCAATGACTGTGAGAAACCGCTTCTACTGTCACCATCGTGATCCTTACTCGATAAGTTCCTAAAAACGTAGTCCCAACTTTCATAAGTCCCCATACCGTCTTCTTTTGCTTTACTTAGAGTTGGCTGTGTATCGGATCGGGGTAAGCTTGGTAATGAGACATCACTGAAACCGGACTTTGGTCGTTTCAAAGTCTCTTTGCTTCGTCTGTGGCTCCTTTCTTCTGGATGCCTTTCGAATTTGCCATTTTCGTACACAGATGGCGCGTCTAGTTCTATCAACTGTCCCGTTGGTACTGATGGGTACCTGTTATATTGAGGCATAGGAGGGTAACCGTTTACAGGTATATTTGTTGCGTGTTTGATTGGTGCGTATACTGGAGTTGGTATCATGTATGGGGCTTGAACGGGGTAGTAATACGGTACAGGCCCATAAGGGGTCATCATTGGAACTGGGTTACACTGCGGTACTGTCACAGGTATGTCTTGGTTCATGTGTTGCATTGGGTACATGTTATGTGGCGGGACCATGTTCATCATATATGGGTTTATGACAGGTTGTACGGGTTCGTCTATGGGCTGATCTGTGCAGCTGCACGGTGAATTAACTGGAAATTGGGTTTCTATGAGCCTCCGTTGTGTTTCTGTTGTTGTTGCTGGCACATTAGAGTAAATTTCAGCATCTAGAAAAAACCCAAAACAAATTGCTATAAACAAAAAAATGCAATATTGCAACTACTACTAAACTCATTTGTTGCAATGATGCTTACTAACTAATTACTTGAAAGTACTGCCAGTGATGCCAAAATTCTAAATTAGTAAAAATAGTCAATATCACACATACATGCGAAAGGGGTGTGGATTTTCATCCTCCTCTTAACAAGTTAGCCCGCTTCCATCTTAGACTGCATCATCACTTACCATCAGGTGAGATTGTAGTCAAGGGCTAACTTGTAAAGAATAAAAAAAAAAAAAACATAGTCCGTCAAAAGGTGTGCTATATAACAAATAGAGTTGGCGCGACGGGAATTAATTGTTTTATTTAGCTCAAAAGTTTTGTTATTAAGTTCGGTTGCTGCATGAGATTAGATAATAGTACATTATGATATAAGTGTGGTAAGTTAAAAATTACAGCCGAGGCAATATTGCAGATCTCAAGCCGAAGGCGAGAGCTATAATAAGGAAGCAGAGGCTGTAAATATCAAAGCGCACGTATGTCATTCGACGTGTGCGAGGAAACACACTTTCTGAAAATGAATTTGCATCTTTGCCTGCTATCCATATGATGACATTTTGATACGCTTGTCATTTTAGGACAGATTGCGTGCACATACCAGCGTTTTTTTTTAGACAAATGCACCAAAAACAACCAGTATTACTCATACAGAAAATTATTATTTTTGTGTTTCTGTTAATTATAAATGGTTGTCATTTATTGTCAAAAAAATTAAAATGAAAGAATTAATGTTTATTTATTATATTTTATCTCACAAAGCTAATTTTATTCATAAAATGTTGACCACTTTTCTAACTGTATGTCAGAAAAGTGGTCTTTTTGCTAAGATTTAAAAAAGCACTGTTCGTTTTTAGACGAATGATAAAGGTTTTATATTACATTACGACCAATGTGCATTTTACATTACATTACGGCACATGTGCTTAATTAGATACGATATTGAAATTGGTGAAAAAAGAGATACTTTACGCGCAAATGTGTTATAAAGTAAATTATGAAATAGTGCATAAGTCGGTATCAAAACAATCGTGTACTACATATTTATTTACGTAAATATTTTTGATTGCGACTAACCGCACGGCTAACCGCACGACTAACCGCACGACAAACCGCACGATTAACCGCAATATTCCAGCTAACGCACTATGTGTAGGTGCCCTTACCCTCAGTGTACCCGGAGAGCCTGGCCGCAGCAGCCGCCACGGAGTGGACGTGCGCGGCGCGGTCCCTGGCCACGTCCGCCCACGTCACTCGCACGCCATTTCCCCACACCGCTTCCCAGATTTGCGCCATTATCTGCACCATAAACGATGGGTATAACTCGTTTTTTTTTTCACGACGAAATATTGCTTCATCTTTCGTTGCGATAGGAAAGAAAGCGAGAGCGATATTTCTGGTTAGGCCGCTCATTCGTGATTTTGTCTTCACGACGAATTATTACTATCTCTTTCGTTGCGGTAGGAAAGAAAGCGACAGCGATTTCTGGTAAAGCCGCTCATTCGTGATTTTGTCTTCACGATGAAATATTGCTATCTATTTCGTTACGATAGGGAAGAAAGAGAGGGCGATATAGTCTGGTTAGACCGCTCATTCGTGATTTTGCCTTCACGACGAAATATTGCTATCTCTTTCGTTGCGATAGGAAAGAAAGTGAGAGCGATATTTCTGGTTAGGCCGCTCATTCGTGATTTGACTTCACGACGAAATATTGCTATATTTCCGGTTCAGCTGCTCATTCGTACATTTGTCTTGATATGTCGTGAGTCGCATGTTAGGCCTACAGATATATGTGTATACCTGACATTCGCAGTGAGCTATGAGCGCATCTCGTGATATGGCGGCCACCATGTCCGGACACGCGGGCCCCTCGAGCGACAGGCGGCCGGAGCCGATGGAGCGGTACCCCATGGCCTGCAGCATGACCTCCGCGCCCACCATGTTGGCTTCCACCTCGTGCTTGTAGAAACCGGAATATAACTGCCGAACAAAATGTTTTTTTACTTCTCTTGCTCAAATCCCATAGTAACGTGACATAGGCAGTCCTGGATTAGTCTATAAGCTACTCGTATTTAAGCTTCGCTTAGGGCATCCCTTCAAGGGGACCAGAGCCAAACAAGAAACAAAAAAACGAGCACACGAAAGTTAAAGCAATTTCAAAATCTATGCGTGTCAAATAATTCAATTATTTTTAATTTCTTTGTAGTTCACTTAAGGATAGAGGGGTACACACGGTAAGATTGCTTAGTGCAGGGCAATAAATTCCTTTAATCCAACACTGAACATAGCAAGGATAAAATAGCTTATTTAGCATGAAGGATCCATACTAAGCCTGATTACAAACTTCTAGTAAGAATTCATTCAAGAAAATCATGCAATAGAACACTATTAAATTCATCTTGTCGGTCAATTACTCCAATTACAATCTAAAGTGTAGATGACACGCAACTTTAAGATACTCACTGAACAATTTCTTCTCATCACCTTGTGTAGAGGGTAATTAAATTAAAGGCTGACGATGATGCCGATTAAATCAAGATCCCAGGACCAATATGTCGCATATTTTATGCTGAACGTAATGAGTAACTACTACTACCTTCGTGCTAGTTTACCCATATCACTACATATCACTCTTTTACATTCATCTCCTACAATCTTGGACCATTTGTTATTGAAAGACACTTATTATAGTAGTATTATCGTCAAAGAAATCAACTACATACTGTAAGTAGCCGTCAATTTCTGACACAAACCAGCATCGCCGCGTGCTCCGGTAAAACACAGACAAGGCATAACACTTAAGGTTGACAAACTCTAGGGCGGTTGTAGGAAGTTGTATTTGTTGGAGCATGATCGACCCGTCTGTCGGTTAATCTACAGGATTTATATCGGAGAGTGCTCTTACAAAGCGTTGCAGATTTTTGTTCCCGACCTCACTGCTTCTTTCACTGCAGAGTTACCCTTCTAACTTCCGTTTTCCCTACAACCTACTCACTTTAAACTTGGAGATACCCATTATCTTCAAGTCAAAAGTGAATAGGCATCTCCTAGGCAAGCGCGTTTCACCAAAGGCCCGTCGCTTACTGTCAAGCGCTAGAAATGTTTCTCTGGTATAGGCAATGGTTTCCATTAAACATCAAGCCGATCAGCTTAACTTGTCCCGTTAACTATTTAGTAAATACAACTCACCCGAATGACCCGGTACTCCTTCCGCCAAGGTTGCACGAGCAGGTTACCCGCGTACCGAGCGATGGCGGCCCAGCCAATGCCCGCTCGGTACGCGCTGTAGTCAGACAGCTCGTTGATCGTCCGCTGGAACACCTTGCCAGTTTCCGCCAGTCCGAACTTGCACTCGTGTGGGACTAGTGTGAGGTACTCTAGGATGTAGCCTGGAACATAAATTAAACAATGGTCACGATTAAAAATAGACAAATATCCAGGGTGGTATGATGCAAATAAAATATTACAGGCATAATCGATGTGAACGTTCAGCATTTCTTCAATCGACAATGTTATTCGGACCCATCAAAAACCGGAAATTTCACTCCGAAAAACGCATCTTCAGACGTTGTCTCTACAATATTCAATCGAAAACTTTACAATCGATGACTCTTGATGGGGAACAGATACCTAATTAGATTAAACATCTATCTGTTTGTTGTGATGCAAAGGTACTAACCTACCGGTTCAGAAGGAAGGCAGATTTAGCGTTCAGATACAATGCTGTGTAGAAACCGCCCGCCAGTTAGCCCGCCAAGTTCGAGTGAGATTCGCCCACAAAGGGTCCCGGATTATTATTTAAAAAAACGGGAAAAAATTACGTTTGTTGTATGGGAACCACTGAAATATTTATTATATTCTGCTTTTTCAGGGATCATGCTCCTATCTTACTTCTTTTGGGATTAGGATTCTGTCGTTATAATGGCGACAGAAATACATCATCTGTCTAACTATCACGATTCATGAGACTCAACCTCGTGAAATACGGACAGACAGCAGTCTTGATAATAAGGTCTCGTTTTACCCTTTGGGTACGGAATTCTAAAAAGCTCTTCAAATACATACCATCAAGTTTCTTCTTCAGCTGCAGTTTCAAACCTCATTACCCTGTCAGGGACCCCCATAACAATGCAACTTTTCGTTCACACAACTTGATCATCTGGGGCTTTATTTGAAGCGTTTGTAAAATATTGCTCAATGAGAAAGTCAAGTTCGTAAAGCAAGTTTTTCAAACATGATTGATCGTTAGACAATTGGTCTATGACGTGACGGAGGTATGACTTACCCTCAAGTTTCTTCTTCAGCTGCAGTTTCTCGGGGCTGTCGTCGATCTCGAGGTAGCTGTAGTGCGCGTCCTCGATGCGCCGCCACAGCGCCGGCAGCCGCTCGCGCAGCACCGCGTCCCCCATCGCACACGAGCTCATGACCATCACACGAGCGATACTCTTATGATCCTAATCTGAAATGAACATCATCAGCCTATTTAATGACCCATAGTGACCTATGATTCCGAGACTTGGTCGCTAACTATGGGGCTCCTAAGTGAGAATGAGTTATAATCGGAGTATCTGCGTCATGGAATCAGAAATGAGGAGATCCGCAAAAGAACCAAAGTCACTGACAGCTCAAGCGAAACTAAAGTGGCACATAGTTTGAAGACCCGATAGACGTTGGGGTCCCGAGGCGCTGGAATAGCGACCTCGCATTAGACGACAACAAGCGAGTTGCAGGAATTAGCTGGACGCAGGCGCCTCAGGATCGTGGTGTTTGGAAGTCAAAAAACAACAAAAGGCATATGTCCGGCAGTGGATGTCCAACAGCTGATATGATGATGATGATGTTTGTAGGGTGCCAGACTCCTTCTCTCCTATAGAATAGGGGAATCACCTCAGCTTATGATATGTGAGATAATATAGCAACCCAGGGATCATGGTCTTATCTTCTCCACCTATTTTGTTAGTTAGTGTTTGTTGGAAAGAGGGGAATTAAAATGAGCATTTTAAGCAAAATTTTAATAAAAAAATTCAACCGACTTCCAACTCAAAAATTAGCCTAAGCTAAAAAGCAAAAAATAACATCTTACCTATGTGCTACTTTCTGATCAGTTTGGAGGCGGTGCCAAGCCAGTGATGTTTTAATTTAAGCCGTTTAAATTTCAAATTTTCTGTGGTTCTTCCAGAAACGGCTTTAATTAAAATGACACTGGATTGGCACCGCCTTCAAACTGATCAGAAGGTAGCACATAGGTAAGATGTTATTTTTTGCTTTTTAGCTTAGGCTAATTTTTGAGTTGGAAGTCGGTTGAATTTTTTTATTAAAATTTTTATTTTTTAATTTTTAGTGTTAGCACACCTACTGAGTGTAACCAAAACTGATACTAATAACCTTCGAGAAGTTCTCTTCATTGTCCTTCGTCTTCAATACCAGACCCTTAATTCAGTCACAACCCATCTAGGTGGAAAGTTCTCAGCAATACAAATTCATAAAGTCCCAACAAAGGTAGCTACTGTGAACCGTCGAGGAGTTCCCTTAACTCTCCTTCGTCTTCATCATCAGACCCTCAATACGGTCACAACCCATCTAGGTGGAAAGTTCTCATCAATACAAATAAATCTAGCCCAAACAAAAGGTACCTGCTGTAAATCGTTGACGAGTTCCATCGTCTGTTTTTCGGCTTCATCATCAGACCAACTCCAGACCTTCATAAAATTGTAGTGGTTTAAGATACCTTATGGAAACATTAACAAACGCACTAGCCGTCCCTACGATTTTCGAAAGTTTCCCTCGATTTCTCCAGGATGCCATCATCAGATCCTGACATGAAAAAAATGGGACCACCCTGGAATCAAACCCTTCAAAACAAAAAAAGAATTTTCAAAATCGGTCCACAAATGACGGAATTATCGCTGGACATACATAAAAAAAAAAAAAAAAAAAAAAAAAAAAACATACATACAGCCGAACGTAGAACCTCCTCTTTTTTGGAAGTCGGTTAAAAATAACATGAAAATAGACAATCATTGTAACACTATTATTTTACACATTTTTTTCCATTATACAATAATTAATTTTTGATAGGTCTTGTTCTCATTATTACCATCATCAGCTAATTTTTAATAGCTCAATATATAAAGCAGTCTCCTCTCATATAAAATTTGAGGATTTGGAACATTAACTCACCACTTTACTCCAACACAGGTTGTTGGGTTTATAGTGTTTAACACTGTAACATTATCTATGAGATATTAATGGTATTGGTCTGTACTGGCTTGGCTTGAAGTGCTTATATTAGAGTCAAGAAAAATTCGAAACATAAATTTATCAATAGTTAATAAATATAGTTCTGTCAACGTCTGATAATGATCACTACTATAGTTCCATTAACAATACCATGACAACTCGATTTAATTTATCATTGGGGTGCAACGAATCGCGTGTCTAGGAATGTTTAAAGGGGCCCGATATTTCTTTTACTAATCAATGTCGGAAAAGGAAGTTTCGTATTTAACCCATATACAGAATGTCCCGTTATGAATGGATAAAAAGCAAATGGTAGATACGCCACCTAATTATCTAATAGTTTTAGTTTTTGAAATGTTAGTACACTTCAGTTACATAAATTTTTTTACAGGACAGGTTTCTTAAATAAGGCCATCTTAATAAAAGAAAAATTGCACTCAAAGCAAATAAAACAATATTTATAAAAATAGTATCATAATACAAATCATAATCATTTAATCTGTAATGTTGTACAAAAATCATTTTCTTAAAATAATAATTAAAATATGGCATTGAAAAAACTGATACAAGATAGAAAAATTTGGAAAAAAAAAATATAACTTGGCGACCCTAAGGATTTTATAAAATTAATTTTAAATAATTAGGTGATGTTCCTTTTGCGTTTTATCCATTAGTTACGGGACACCCTGTATATACAGAACCTGATTTTTTGATGTAAGTCAAAATCATTTTAATAAGAAAAGTCTAGTTGGGTAACAAACGAAATTCCTTTCAGTTTCAAAGCAATGCGCTCACAATTACGCATCAGAGATCGTGAATTCCATGGTCTGGTAAATTAGAAATTTATTTTTTTAGCAGTAAAGCATTTACTTGGAATACTTTAGTAGTACTCGTAAGTCTCTGTTTGTATTATTGATAACTATATTTTTAAATAAATAATATCTTAACAAATTATATTTAATAGATACATTTCAAAATAAAAATTTAAAAATATTTTTAGGATTTATTACATCCACATTTTTAGGATCGCTTGGTCACCTCAGTCATTGTAAGTGCACAATGGTGACTATTAAATATTGAATTACATATAAATTAATGATATAAATTCCACATACTGTTAAACATCACTTCGTTAAGGATCACTTGAACATTACAAACAACTGAACTGTTTCTTTTATTATACATTTAAAGCCCCGCATTTTCGAGTATTTCCTGTTCCCATAAGAATACAGGAATAAATAAATAATGACACTCACAAATAATGTGGCATCCTAGTGGTAAAAAAATATAGATAAGTAATAGCCCAGTGCCTATGCCTCAGATGCTCCTCCAACTTTTCAATTGTGTGCATTTTAAGAAATTAAATATCACGTGTCTCAAACCGTGAAGGAAAAACATCATGAAACCTACATACTAGAGTCGGCCAGCGTGGTGGATTATTGGCGTAACCTCTCCCATTCTGACAGGAGTTCGAGCTCAGCAGTGAGCCGCATATGGATTGGTAATGGTGATAGATAAATAATGGTGATAGATTCATAGAGCCATTCTTGATTAATTGAGTAACAAATATTGATCCAACAAAAGATTCACATTTATGAGGTAGATATGGTCACCCTACTTTATCAAGTTACAGTATTGCAAATAAATGAGCCACGCCTATCAATGGTTGTCTGCCATTGAAGCATTTACAGGACAATACCCTTTTGTTTGAGTCATAGGTATAAATTTCACTGATAATAATAAAGTTAGATTGGCACAAAAACCAGTCATTGCAAGTCAAGCAAATTGTAAAAGTTGATGAATCATAAAAGTATATTACATAGCAGACAAAATAAGTCTATATCATCTACAAGTCATCTATAATACTATCATAAAAAGGAAAGAGTTTTTGTTTGTTTGTAACAAATAATTAAATAAAAGTATTGAATCTGTTCTAACCATTTATTGACCAATGCGCTACATTATCAAAAAATAAGTAAGTTAGACCATCATAACAAAATTGCATAAAAACCAAATTCAATGCTAGAAAAAAAAAAACTTGAACTGAGAACCTCCTCCAACTAGTAGTAGCTATTACTAGTAGAACACAAACATGACAAATATTGACCATTCTGAGTAATAACTAATATCACTGCCAATGTTTATGTAATTCAATACATGTGGTGTGTGAGTCATAGATTAAGATGCAGTAGATAATAGTAATCATTAATATTGTTATCAACTGTTAGTATATTGACAAGTTCTTATTAATTGTGACTACCTGAATTACTGAGAGTTAACAATTTAGTAAACGGAAACTAAATTATATATATCTGGGTTCCTTATTTTAATTATTAATAGCAGACTCTCATGACTTTATCTGTGAAGAATTTTTTTTTTTAATATCTACTATTATGTCCTGTCACGTCTCTTACTTAATTTGATTTGTGGAGAGAGTTTACTGTATCAATAGGCTGTTTGGCATGAACTAAACCTATGTAAATATAGGAAACTGTACTATTTTATTTTATTACTAGTGGACGCCTGCTATTTTCTTCGCCCTTAGAGCTCCTTATCCTGGCCATGTTGCTAAATCCATTCTTAGTCGATGTCCACAGTATAAAAGGGAATAAATATTATGACCTAACAAATAAACTAACTAAAAATGGCTATGTGGTTAGTCTGTTTGTTGTAGAAGTAGATGCGAGAGAATTACAAGCAAATTCTCTTTATAACTTGCTTAAAGACCTTGGCCTCCATAGAACAGCAGCAAGTTCTATATTAGAACGGGTATCCAAAGCTGCTGTAATAGGATCTTACCAAATTTGGCTAGGCAGGGAGAACCACACAAGAAGAGAAGATGAGATTTAATTGATTGTCACAGAATTCCTAAACCCTACATTCATTAGTCACAAGTCCAGGACTCTGCTCGGAGTTTTCCTCTCTGCCATGCGATGGACCCTGCACCTGCACGGTGAATCGCTAAGATATTCATCTCAATAAACAGTTTTTCTGCCAAATTTCATCTTGGTGCTTCAAGCAATTATCAATATTCCATGATGAGTGACCTTACGCTTTTATAAATATAGATAATAGTTATTTTGTTATTTAAGATGGCCAAAAATATAAAAAAAAAATGAAAATCTTCTCTTTATTTATAAACCATTCCTGTAAAAGAGTGAACAGAATAAAAGTGCCTCTCTTGAGTCTGACTGACTAACAGTGGGGATTATGATAGTCAAACAGGCAGGAATGGAACCCACAACCAAAATGTAGAGTCAGGGCTACAATATTAGGGCATTTGAACTCAGTTTTTCACAAATCCCATGGGTACTCTGGATTTTTCCGCGATGAAAAGTAGCCTATATGTTAATCTAGAGTATAATCTACCTCTACTTCAAATTTCAGGTGATTTGGTTCAGTAGCTGAGGCGTGAAAGAGTAAAAAACGGTCATACCATCAAAATTGTCAGGTTTTTCACATATCTCAGGAATCCATAGATTTTTTTGGGATGAAAAGTGGCCCATGTCTTAGTAAAATCTATTTCCATTCCAAATTTCAAATCGCTTCAATAGTAGTGGTGTTAAAAAGTAACAAACATCCAAACAAAGATACATCCATACAAACTTTCGCGTTTAGATTATTAGTAGGATCCTATTGTTATATCACTATTAACAACCAGATGTGATATTTGGTTTTTAATTAGAACCAAAAGAAATCATTTTTAGAAAGCAAACCCTATATATTTGTTTTAATTGCCCCCAGATGTTTAATATACTGTCAAATAAACACAAGGTCTAACTTAACTAATAATACTTAACTATTTAGCAATTGTTGAAGCTAATTAGTCAACATATCTGCCTCTAATGTACACACACAGCCTTGTTACAGTTTAACAAAAGTGTTGATAGATTAAGGAATACACATTAATATAAATAGAATAATAACAAGTGCATTGAAGCCCTACAAAACATGTACTATTTAAAACCTGCTTTTTAATTGCATTCTTACAATTTAATCAGCATACAAAGGCACTGAACACTAGAAACAGCTACAATTTGATAATTTATCCTGTATGTTGCCAATAGGTATGTAAATATGAGACTTTTATGGTCATAGTCAGTGTGATGTGGTGTGCACACATTAGTGTCACTGCTAATTATCGTTGGACGATACGCAATTAAACAGCTAGCTCACCTTGCAGGAAGACATTATGTCCTGGACGAGAAAATATAATCCAATCTGGTCTTCGTTTCTGCACCGAAACTAGAGCGGCCAAAAATAGTTTACCAAAAATAACAAAGAGTGATGAACTAGTTATCAAATTATATTTTAATTGTGCTTATTTTCACACGATTGCACTTGTACACTCAAATATGGTTAAAATGTTACTTCGTTGGTTTAATCAGAATTTCAATAAGAAAATTATTATTTGGTGAAACAAAACTGAGAAAATATTGTTTTGACGTTTCTAATTTTTCTCCACAGACACAGAATAAATTAATTACTCTGTGGTGTGTCAAAACGTCAGCAAGATGAAAAATCTTTTCGCTCCTCTGAGCCTAAACAGAAAAATAAAATCTTATTTTATTTAATCCGATAATATACATAATATTAATATTAAAAAATAATTTAGATAATTATTTAAGATATAAGAGTATTTATGTTCTAATCATTTAATTTAAACGGAAAAACGAAAACTATGTTTAAGTAACCTATTTTGTTATAAATCTATTAATATAATTTAATATTGCTATAAAATAGTAGATACAGAACCGTGATAGCCCAGTGGAAATGATATCTGCCTCCGTTTTCGGAGGGTGTGGGTTCGAATCCTGTCCGGGGACACACACACACAACTTTTCAGTTGTGTGCATTCTATGAAAATAAATATCACGTATCTGAAACGGTGAAAGAAAAACATCGAGAGAAAAACCAGCATACCCAGGTCTTATACCACAAGATTTCCCTTTTTTTCTGTCTGCGATTCCAAACTTATTTTCCTATTAACTCAGATGAATTGGTCTGAGGTCTGAGGTTAGCAATCTGCCAAGGTGGTGGACACAGATTCCTTATATACAATTCATTAATCTGTGATTATCAAGGGGGCGGCGGTGGCGGGTTGGCGGCAAATAACCAAAATTCAAAATTATTTACACTGTCAAGGCCGTTAAATCGTGGATTTTTAATAAAATGGACATTTATTTTGTCGATAGTGGAAGACAAGAAGAAATTGAAACATTTTACGAGGTAAGTAAAACATTGATTTACCATGTCCGCTTGTTTGTCGAAAGTTGGACATGTCAAATTGAAATATTCACTCATTCAGAGAATTTTCCATAATAAAATTAGCGCTTTGTTGCCTTGTTTGCTTTATATTTTATACTAGCTAACACCGCGCGGTTTCACCCGCGTGGTTCCCGTAGGAATACGGGGGTAATGTAGCCTATAACCTTCCTCGATAAATGGGCTATCTAACACTGAAAGAATTTTACAAATCGGACCAGTAGTTCCTGAGATTAGCGCGTTCAATGAAACAAACAAACAAACTCTTCAGCTTTTTAATATTAGTATAGATGGTCAGGGTTATATGTACCTATGTAATGTGTCCAGGCTTGTCAACGACACAGAAATTACTACAGGGGTTATCCAAAAGCCTACCACCCTTTGCTGTATTTCAAAGATCCGGAATACGCCTACCAATGCCCTCCTGAAATGACTCCGTAAGTTACTACACAGTATTAAGTACCTGGAACATACTAGCTTTTGGTTGTAGCACCCCTAACTGCTCCACTCGGGAGGCGGGGTAAAGAATCGCCCGGCAAATCAAAAAAAAAAATCGGAGTAAATTCTGAAAATTATAGTGCTCAATTAACTGAGTTTAATACTTATTTTATAGGTAACTTAGTTAATACCTGTAAAAAAAATATATTCACAAACAAAAAAAAATTAAACAAATTATGAAAACTTGTTAACTTGTTGTTTTGTTTTTAATTAGTAGGATTTTTTTTAATTTGGCGGGCTATTTCAGTCTACTTTCTTTTGCTAGATTTCAAAGAAAAGAACGAATCTGGTTCTGTTTCAGGACATATCTATCCTTCCCGATGTTCCACGTGAAATATAAACAGCCAGTGGTGTTGCCAGTAGCCGGTACCCGCACCAGCGGTATACCTGCCCTGCCTGACCGCACCCTCGCGGGCCGATACAATAAAGCTGCTTGTAAAGCTTTCGTCAGATAGAATCCACTAGTAATAAATAATTTGCAAAGTATTGTAGCTAAACTAAGACTCAGATAATATAAAATCAAGAGTTCGTACTTCAACTAAAACCAATAAATTGTGATGTGGAAGCAGCGACAGTGATTGTAACGTTCTTTTGTGGTAGAGGAAACATCTCGAGCAAGACTTTTGACCTTGGGAGTAGGTTTAAAGGATCCTTTCAGAACACTTACTTTACCTGCTCGACATGTTCTCCATGCCCACACTAAACAATTTATGATAAACAATAATTACAACACAAAACATTATTGCACAAAATCACTAACACGACTGGCAGCGTGACGGTGTCTACGCTGCCTAACAAACAACAGAAACTGCTTAAAGCTAAATAATAATAGACCGTGTTCAAGGACAACACTATTGTTTATAAAACACCACCACCAAGTATCTGCTGCAGAAATATTTAGCACTAGCTGACGCCGCGCGGTTTCACCCGCGTGGTTCCCGTTCCCGTAGGAATACGGAAATAAAATATAGCCTATAGCCTTCCTCGATAAATAGGCTATCTAACACTGAAAGAATTTTTCAAATCGGACCAGTAGTTCCTGAGATTAACGCGTTCAATCAAACAAACAAACTCTTCAGCTTTATAATATTAATATAGATTAGGCCATTGCATAATTTTATCAATATGTATGTACCTAGCTGGCGTAGCCGATAGCGCGAAAATCGCTCTGTCAAAAATTTTTCAGCATAAGCCCTCAGATCATTAAAATAAACTGTTGTTTTTGAAATATGTATTGTTTTATTTATTTCAGAAAACATTCAAAAGATTACAGTCTAAAATAAAATGCAGTAGCAAACTCCGGTATCCTTGTGATTATTAATTTGAATTCGCTCACGCCAATACTGCCGCTTCTGTCTAAGTTTACTTCCTTTAGTATCTGTAAAAGCGAAAAAGTTAATTCGTAAGAAACAATAAGTTAGCTACATGTTATGAAGTTCCTACTACGGGGTAATACGGGGATAAAATGTAGCCTATGTTAATCGCTGATAATGTAACTTCCTATTGGTCAAGGAATGGGGATGTTATCTAAGTTTGAATATATCTAAGGTACCATTTTGTATGGGGCGTTTTCAGGGATCCGCGGCAGCGCCGCAAATCTGACCCTTTAAATCCCTGTAACTCCAAAAGTAATGATCGCAGATACCCTGTTACTTTTACAAAATTATTTACTATTAGCTTACTTCTAATGTATATATAATTTAGTGGTCGGACTCGTCACCGAGGGGTGGTGGTTCGGTCTCCGCCCCACTATTGTCCTACCCACTCCAATACATTATTTCCCACTAGTTGGAGGGGAATGGAATAATGGTCATATTTAAAAGATATGGCAAATATTCGTTAAAAATAAATACATACCACGTCAGCAATTTTCATTTTAGATTCTTTATCTATATAATTAGTCCGGTTGTTGGGGTCCCAGGTCAAGCGGTCCAAAATAGAGCTGATATCTGCCGTTGATATTTGGTTGTCTTCATCTATATCTGAAATAAAACGAATGTAATAAGTAGGTAGGTGACTGCCTTGCATATGGAAGGGGGGGGGTCATTCTAGAATGGACCGGGGTCCACCCTAGGATTCTGCGCTACCGATATGGAATTCTAGATACTAATAATAGACTTGATGTCGGGGGCCAGGCCTACCCTAGAAAATAATTCTAGATACGCCAATGCTGCCTTGGTTGAGTTGGTCCAGTAGTTATCCTATCTGTTTTTGGACCACGTAGTCCTGGGTCGTGCTATAAGATATTGACCTTTTTTATGCGTATAACTCGCGTTAGACCATGGTATAACCTGATGGTAAGTGTAGATACAGTATAAGATGGGACACGCTTGGCTAGAAGGCGTCTAGGTGAATAAGATTCAGGAAATACTTGGGAAGGGGGTATTCCAAACCCTACCCGTGCGTATAAGAATGGAAGACGCAAAGCGTTTTGTATACGGGGACATTTACAACATAGGGATGAAAATCCACTCGATGTCTTGCTACCTGATGTCTTACTTTGATGTGTGATCTTTTCTTTCTTACACGAAATTCAGTTGGAATTGTCACAACAAGTAAGTACATAAATTGCCCCGCATATCATGGGAGTGTCATCAACGAACTTGCCAGACTATAGACGAGCCGCGCGCGAGGTGACGGCTTATTTTAACGCACGATGTTCAGTGACGTCATAAAATCAAATACCTACCTAGATAAATCTTTTATCTTACCGAAAACTTGAAAAGCCCAAGCGGCTTTAACGTCCGGCGGACATTCGGGGCTCATGGCGGAGCACAGGTCCAAGAGATCTTCGAAGGAAAAACAGTTGTCCTTTTAAGATGAGAATACGCGGAACAAGCGATCTTGGAAAGGGTTGTTCTACAAATAAAATATAGGTAGTTGAATTAATTTTCCTTACAAGAAATCACACTATATATTGCCTAAAAGCTTTTCTCATCTGTCCATCATGTCGCAAATCGGCAAATACCTACTCAGTTTCTAGGTGATAGGTCTACATAAAACCTTGTGATCATTTTATCTCCAGGGATTATTATGTACCTACACCTTTCTCCTACATATGTTTTCTGTGATACTACCTACTCATACCCCGATCAACAAAGGTTACCCAATACTTTGAATATGGGTGGGTAGGGTAAACATGGGTAAAGTTAGAGCTCTAGTAAGCTACTACTTCTAACAGGCAAAGATGAACCGCCAAGCGATTTAGCGTTCCGATACTATGTCGCGTAGAAAATGTCAGATGTAGGTATAGGTAAAACGTATGGTCATCGGTGTGGTGACTGATTTTATCTCCAAGAAGAAATAAGAACTTGTACTTATCTTAGACTGCATCACCACTTAACATCGGATGATCGTAGTGAAGGGCTTACATGAAATTGAATAAAAAAAGGTAAATATTAAATAGAGTAGGTAATGACTCACCTTTAAAACATGGAACTTATTGATTATTACATCTTTTTTAAACCGATGATTGTAATCCTTCTCGATCTTGTCCGGGTCTATTGAATAGAATTTTTTCATTAAACTGAAATTAAACATTGTTTTAGGCAAACAGTATAACTGAATCTAAAATATATGGTAACCAAATTATTGACATAAGATACAAAATAAAAGTAAGTAAATTAATTTTCATGATTATTTAGTTTAAAAAACTACAAACTTGCTTGATACCCATATCATGGGTGTGCATTTCAAATACAATATATAATTTGTACAAACGAAAAGGAGATTTAAACCCACGTCTTACTAGACACGGGCATAAGTTAGTTATTTCTGCATATCGTCTTCAAAGAGTTAAAAAATCTTTTGTGGGTTTGGGTGTACTCTTCTATAACAAGATCCCCAAGACTGTGATGGACTTGCCAATGCACAACTTTAAGCAATGTGTTAATAAACATTTACTTAGTCGAGATTACTACACTATTGATGAGTTCCTTAACGACAAAGGTGCTTGGAGGCCATTGGATCAGCTTCCACCTTCACACAGGAAATAAAACTATAAGAAATTGTAATTTAATTGTTATCAATTGTAAATTATAATACTGTATGACTTTTTCAAAAGAGCAACGGTTGAGTTTCTTGCCGGTATCTTCTCAGCAAAACCTGCCTTCCGAACCGGTGGTAGAATCTTTACAAATAGTCAACTGACATGTCAAAAGTGCTTGTAAACTGAGCCTACTTGAAATAAATGAATTTTGAATTTTTGAATAGCCTGTCCGTCATCTACGACGTCCGCCATATTGGATTTAAGTCACCTGAAATTAATTCTTAAATACACAGTTACAAGTGAAGCTAATATAAGCGTCTTATAAATAGATAGAGAAGAGGCCTTAACCAGTTAACTTTAAACTTTTTAAAAAATGTAATCATCAACTGTAAATAAACTCTTAGCTACTTACTATAAAACCTCTCCTTTACTCAAATAAGTTAGGGAGGTGTAATCTTCCAAGACATCTTGGGTCAAGCCAGGATACTGCTTGCTTTCACATATACCCATTTTTCTACGTTTTTGTTTTTTTAATAAAAAACGCCACTTTTAATCGGACACCGGCGACACAAACAATGCAATTAGATTTTTAATGACTACATTACCTATATCTTATCAGTTATCTGATTAACGATCGGGAAATCCTCTGCGTAGAAATTATGTTCTGAATAGTGATTCGTATCATCACAGTATACGTCAGCGGACTAATAGCTATTTTTTTTTAATTCTCTACATTTTAACCCTTGACTACAATATCACCTGATGGTAATTGATGATGCAATCTAAGATGAAAGCGGGCTAACTTGATAGGAGTAGGATGAAATCCACACTATTTTCGGTTTCTACACGACATCGTACCGGGACGCTAAATTGCTTGGCGGTACGTCTTTGTCGGTAGGGTGGTAACTAACCACGGCCGAAGCCTCCCACCAGTCGGACCTGGACCAATAAAGAAAACCTCGGCCGGGGTTTGAACCCAGAACCGTCTTGTAAATCCACCGCGTACTTTTATGGCATATTCAGTCTCCATTGTTTATGATCTTCAGAATTTTTTGTTCATTTTCGGTTCGGCTTACTATTGAGCACGAGTCTCCTCTCAGAATGAGAGGAGTTAGGCCAATAGTCCACTACGATGGCCCAGTGCGGATTGGCAGACTTCACACACGGGAATTAAGAAAATTCTCAGTTAAGCAGGTTTCCTTACGAATAAATATGTATAGTCATGACTCACAAATAATGTGGTTTACTAGTGCTAAAAGTATTTTCAAAATCACAAACCCACAATCTTTACCTCTTTAATTTAGACACAAGTCTGATTCACGAGTAATTTTTTCGCAGACTTCTTTCAATCGTCACTAAAAATTAGGCTCAAGCTGTCATTGGATACAATACAATGTATATTTGTAAGAAAATACCATTCGATTTGGCGTAAAAAGCACTCGTCAATCTGACTGTAATAAGCTACTGAAAATAAACAGCCTTTCAGTATTTGGCGAAAAAAAAATTTATTATTCCCTTAAATACGAAAACATCTGATCTGAGATCAAACTCAGCGATAGTAACACATTTTATCAAAAAGTTACTTAGTCGAGTCACACTTTACATCTAACTTTGCACAGCATATTTTATCCTAGAACTAAAAAGATAACGTATTAGAGTCCTTTTCATGAAAGAAGTCCCGCGGCTAAAACCTGAATTAAAATTAACAGCGCCATTAAGATATTAGCGCTGCGTCTGGAGGACTTTTTTCATGAAAAGGACAATACATTATAGCAGCTCCAGTGTTGCCACCTTATTAGTTTAATTTAAAAACATTTTTTTTTCTCAAAATATATTACTTTTGTTTACATTTCTTTCCAGCATCTCTGCTAGGGTTGCCATATCAATGAATATCTACATGTTATGAATTAGAGTTTAGATTTACTGCAACGCTGAGTTTGTTTGTTCGGGCTAGTCTCAGAAACTACTGAGCGACTATTCTTCCTTTTTCTCCAAAAGATAGATTGAATCAAGAAAGATATAGTAGGTATCATATTTCTAACTTTTAACTTTTGCTCTCAATAACACTTTCAATGTTTTTCTTTCAAAATGTTTATATGTTAGAATAATTATAGCATTGACACAGTAAAATATTTTCATTTATGTACAATGTGTAAAAAAATGGTTTAATTTTGATAATCCACAAATATATTATTATTTGGATTATTACGGTTTAATAATAAAGTGTTGCCATAAATAATAATAAAACATAGTCGTCAACACAAAACTATTTTCTACTAAAAATAAAGATATTTCAGTCGTAAAATTAATTCACTAGAAAATTTTAAGCAAGGCTTATTTGAGTTTTAAAATCAACTTTCGCCGACTTATTAGTTATTAAGCAATACAAACAGACAATACAAGAAATAATAAAAACGACCAATCGTCATCACATCTACGATTAAAATTAATGTTAAGTTGTAAAACAACAAAATAAAACTATAATTATAAATAATTTAACAGTAAGGGTCGGCGCATATAGAGCGAGTCGCCGCGTGGTGCATTTTTAATATTAATTTACGAGCTGTAGCCCACAAATATTCAATTAATTTTTATTTGAATTCCTTTAGTAAGATTTAATAATTATTTTTTAATAATCTCTTTCTTGCTAAGCTTGCTAGTAATATGAATAATCTTTTTAACATAAAAATTGAACCGACTTCAAAAACGTATTTCAGTTATTTTGATTGTAACACAAAATTACTAAACCAATTTTCATGAAAATTAAATGGGACCAATCAGGAAATATACTCTTTCAAACAAAAAAAGGATTTTCAAAATTGATTAATAAATGACGAAGTTATGAAGTAACAAACATAAAAAAAAAAACATACACGTCGAATTGAGAACCCCCTCCTTTTTTGAAGTCGGTTTAAAATAGTAAAGTCATCCTATTCCGGGATTGTAATTGACAATTTTCTATTGTCAAACTCTTTCTCTTACCACCTCTACATGCAAAGCCAAACAGACTTCTAAACGTAGACAAACTATTCAAACTACAAGTATTACTGACATTGATGGCATAGCTCGCACACATTGGATCAATTATATAATACTAGCGCAACACCCACAACTTCGTCCGCCCTTAGACCTCTTCAATCCGGCCCTATCGCAAAATCCGTTCTTAATGGATACCTACTAACTATAAACTACCTCCCTGCCCATTTTTTTTCCTTTCGAATTTATATATTAAGATTGTTATTTCTATTTTTGATTATTTTTTTAGATTTTATGATTTTTGATTAGATTTGCGCATCATAGAATCTCCTAATGTGTTTGTAGAATATTTCGCCCGCTATTTCCACGATTCGCCACATATGCGCCAGCCTTAAGGCCTAGTCCGGACTACTTTAGTATTTTAGTCGAGTACGAACAATTTTAGGATTTAAATCGTTCGTACTCGACTAAAATACTAAACTAAGCGTGAGCTTCGACGTAGCGAAGCAAGTGAATATCATTATATGTACAAATATACCAATGCTAGCATAAACATTCGTTTTAGGACGTTTATATTTCAATAATAATTAATCGCTACAATATTTGCCGACGCGTTGGTCACTTACCGAATTACAAACAATATCAATCAGGAAAAAATATTGCTGTATACGATTGCTGTCTACAGTAAAAACACATCTTTAGGAAGCACTTATTAGTCGTATCCATGAATTATTTAATTTAAACTAGACAAGGGTGATTCCAAATATTGTGTAACTAATTTTTAAACCAATATGCTTAAATTGAAGTATCACCAAACAACAAATTCATATGAATTTATTGATACTCCTTATATTTTGCTATGGATTAATTTACAGGACTTACGAATAGATCTCCTATTAAAAAGTGGATGCACAATCAGAGACCAAAACGTCCCCACTCAATGAGTGTCAAACAACTTCTTGGCACTCAATTCAAGTAGTCGCATTTGCAAATTCATTCTTAAACTCAATCCATAAGGTTGACTTTGCTCTGAATTTGGGATTTTATTAAATATTGGACTATATTTAAAGGCCTTTAGGTATAATTTTCTTTACCCAATAATTCTAAAACTGTCAAAGCAAAATTGGCCAGTTTTTAAGTGAAATTTTCTACATTATTGTGCGTTCTTTTATTATAAGAGGTCAATGGTTGTACCTGAATTTGTTAAGTTCTGCTTTCTAAAAATAAAAAAAAATCTTAGTTGCAGCTACCAAATACATTAAGGGTCGGTTTCACTACCTTCTGATAAGTTGTCTGATGGGTTTTTTGTCAAATTCCCCACACAATGTAACGAAATCCTTAATCTTGTCAATTGTATAACATACAGACGAATTGAGAACCTCCTCCTTTTTTGAAGTCGGTTAAAAAGAAGCATAAAATTCTTTCATATTCCATATATATGAAGAGTAGTCCTAACTTTGACTTTTTGCTTCAGTTTTAACCACAAAGCTCAACCATTTGATCCAGACAAAATTTTGTTAATATCCTATTTAGGCTAATTAAGACAATCTCTAAAATCCACAGAAATCTATCTAACCGCCGAATATGTACGAAGAAGTATTGAATTATTGGAATAAATAACTCACTAATCACAAATTACAACAATGATCATTATATTAAAAACAAGTACGAGTATGTGCAATGAAATGTAGACTTTATTGCTTCATCTTTAGATACCAAATGCAACTGATTTTGGTATCTCAAACTTAAAAACACTACCATCGATAATGTATCATAGAGCGCGCGCAAGATAAGTTAGCGCGTGGCCAAAAACGGAACCAATCATAAGTGCCGCCATCGTGTCGTCTCTATCTATCTCTTGGCGGGTAAAAGAGAACACTAAAGCTGGTAATAATTGCGCCGCCTAAAGATAATATTGACTTTTTTTCCTGAAAGTGTCATAAAAAACAAATTAAAATGTAGTCAAGTCAACAACCTAAATGACATAAGTGCTTCGTATTAACTTATAAAAAATAGTCAAATTTCACAATTAACCCTATGGAGACTTTCTATCCAATGGCGTGCACTTTATATACATTTAGATGCAAAAATATGAACCTGTATTTAAGGAGAAATATTCCATTTTGTACAATTTATATTATGCATACCCTATAGTCTAAGATCCGGCGTTAGAAATATATACCCTCATCTGTTATTCATTAGTGCTATGAAATAAATGATAATGTACAGAGACACATTGCAAATTGGTTGCCATACAAAATCTAGTAAACCATATAATTGATAAAAGGCAACCTAATACAGTTAAATTACTCATAAAATAAGCTTTCATTTGAGATATTAGACGGCTAAATAATTGATGAGGGTATATAAATAACATTACTTAACCTTTTATATCTGCCAACCCCACAGTTGCAGTGTGAAAGCAGGCAACCTTTACTTTTTCAATTCTTTTGTGTGTATTCTATTAACTATACTACAGCCTTTCTGTATGGTATTGGTATTGGCAACTCTTTTAATTTATGTATGGTTTGTTTATAAAATGTTATATAAAATATATAAACCATATCTAATTGTTCTAAGCTTATTATTCAAATTTATTTTCATTAATTTAAGAACAATTGAATTATAATAATTATTAGGTGTGAAGTGAATAGTGATTTATACCCTCATTTTTAATTTGTTTTTTTAAATTTGTTTATTTTAATTTAACATTACTCGTCAAGAAAGGTCCATTGAAGGGTAGGAGATTAAATAAATAAAAATCATGGAGAATAAATAAAAAAAAATAATCATTTAACACTGTTCAACCGCAATTTAAATAGACAATGTGTCAATGTGAATATTTTCTATCATTTATTTCTTATCCCAATTAAATAACAGATGAGGGTATATATTTATTACACCGGATCTCGTACTACTAGTTAAAAGCCGAGTGCGCGCCACTGTTTCTATCCTATACAATCACTTAAGTAATCACATATCATCACCTTTTAGGAAAGTCCACATTATCAAAACTGATCTGTCTCCTCGCCCTCATTTTGGCAGCTTCTTCGAACGAAGGCATGGAGTTAGATTTGAAAACACCAATTTTATCCATTGCCCCGAATCCGCTGCTATTCGAATTGGTGTCAATATTCACCATTTTGTCTTGCAATATGTTCTTCGATG
Organism: Bicyclus anynana; assembly: GCF_947172395.1. NCBI lineage: Eukaryota > Metazoa > Arthropoda > Insecta > Lepidoptera > Nymphalidae > Bicyclus > Bicyclus anynana. The sequence continues at coordinate 10,577,278 of NC_069102.1, read as the reverse complement.
TACTTCTAGGTTGTTCCAATTTGGATGGCCCCTCGTTGCATGTGTTCTCTTTGACTTGGGAGGTCAACGTGCACGGTGCTTGCTTGGCTTTCATTTGCTGATATGCTGTAGCTGTTATGTATCCAGACAGTTTGTTGGATTCCGTGGAAAGTTTGATCTGTTCGTCTTGGAAGCACTCTTCGACGGTGCGCCCTTGGATGATAGCGAACACGTATTGACGGGCGAGTCTGGAAGAACAACAAAATAAAATTGATGGTTCGGAATTAAAAACGTAGTTGAGTAGGATCGGCTAAGGCGGCCAACCGTCTCGTATTCTGTGGGACTGTCCCGTAATGCTAGATGTAATCCCGCTTTGAAATAATTAGTAAAATAGTGCCGTAAAACGTTGGATGCGTCCCGCATGTCCCGCATTTTCTACCACACGACACACACATACACAACATCTACGCGCGCACACAATAGCGCTGCATCTATACGCGTTGCGCGCGGCGTGTTCTCTCTTTCTCTCTACAGAATACATGAGGCGTAAGAGCGAGAGAGGCGCGCGCGCGAGTGATGCCCCCCCCCCCTTATCTACAAAAAGTCCCGCATTCAATTTTCAGAAAGTTGTTAATCTTGGTTATCCAGGGAGAACAACACGTGCGGAACAGGGAGTGTTATACGATCATCAAGGAATTCCTTATACCTAAATCTGTCACAAGTCCAGGCTTCTGCTCGGAGTTTTCTCTCTGCCACGTGAAAGACCCGGCACCAGCATAGTGAATCAATGGATTGCTCAGATATTCGTCTCTATAAAGCTAAGGAGACCTTTCCTGGATCAAATCCACGATATTCTTAAACATACCCTAAACCGATGACCTCGTATCTAAGGATTGGTGAGAATTGAAGGGAGATATACAAGATCATAGCAACTGGAAGGAAGAGTCTCTGTCCACTCCTACGGGAGCGAGACGTGATATGAAAGAAAGAAAGAAAATTATTTGTATAATAAATAAAGCACTGGCCAAGTGTGTGTTGGGTCACGAGTGCAGGGTTCTTTTAACCTTAATAATGCAAAAATGGATTCCTTTCCTTTAATAGGTGTTGTAACACCCACAATTTTTTTTCTCACACACAGACCTTTCCAATCAATAATACTACACTCTAAAATTCCAAAAACAATAAACCTTGTTGGATGGATGGACAGTCAGACATGATTAAACTATAAGGGTTCCTTGTTGACTTATAATTATCAGGCGCGCCAGCCCGGACGCCTTTTCCCCTCAGACTAAATAGATAAAGACCTGCCTCGCAAGGCATTATTTTTCTGTCAAGTATATGATCAACGATCTTATGCGATTATAAACACTGTCTCTATAGAATCGATGTTTCATAGTTTACAATCGTGTCCGTCAGTTAAAAACCTCCGTAAAAATACCTTTTTGTATAGTTAAATGGTGTAAAAAACAAACCAAAAACCTCTAGTTTAGTATAAGATATGTATGAAATCTAAGCTCGTTTTCCTTAGAAAATGGCAGAAAATTTTGTTCGTGAATTTGAGTGCGATACTAGTCCTTATGTATTTAGTCTGAGCTTCTCCCTGAACCCGGGCGACGACATGCGCCAGCCGTGCAGGGGAGCGGTGCCTAGGCTGATGATGATGATAGCTCACTTGAACAAGGTGTCCGAGGTGGAGAGCTTGGGCGCGGCCAGCTTGGCGGCGTGCGGCGGCAGCGTGAGCAGCTTGCGGGTGAGGCGCGCCAGCCCGGACGCCTTCTCCCTGAACCCGGGCGACGACATGCGCCAGCCGTGCAGGGGAGCGGTGCCTAGGCTGATGATGATGATAGCTCACTTGAACAAGGTGTCCGAGGTGGAGAGCTTGGGCGCGGCCAGCTTGGCGGCGTGCGGCGGCAGCGTGAGCAGCTTGCGGGTGAGGCGCGCCAGCCCGGACGCCTTCTCCCTGAACCCGGGCGACGACATGCGCCAGCCGTGCAGGCGGAGCGCCTCCGTCACGGCCCAGCATAACTTCTGCGAGAGTTAAAAATAAAATATAATCAAACATTAACTAAATAAATTAAAATACAATAATAGTTCATCATCATACGTCCACTGCTGGACATAGAGCCATTCCGAGAGCGCGCCACCACGCACGTTCTTCTGCCTTCCTCATCCAACCATTTCCCACTACCTTCTTAATGTCATCGGACCATCTAGCTGGAGAGAGTCCTACACAGTGCTTACTGGTATCTACTGCGGCCACCTGTTCTGCGACAAATATGTCCCGCTGCCACTTCAGTTTGCTAATCCCTAAAAATCTTGTGGATTTTTAGGTCCATTAATTTCGTTCTCTTACGGATTTCCTCGTTCCAGATTCTGTCCTTCAAAGAGACTTCTAACATAGCCAAATTCAAAAAATATTAACACACATGCTCGTTTATTGATGTTACTGATCTATGACAGACATACGAAAAGATAACTACCACTAAAAGGTAACTCTTCAGTTTTCAGACAGATAAAGCTACTTACTCCGTAAGTAATATTTAAGACATAGACCAAAGTTAACGAAATATAACATGAAAAAGCCGCTTTTGTCTATCAAAAACAATTTTGTTTGTAATAAAACTCAATCTTTTTACGTATTTACGTATCTGTCAATCTACCTAGTATGTATACGTATTTATTACGTATCTTATGTTATAGAGAAATAAATTTTGTAAATATATATTTATCTTAACAAAGTACCCTTGGATCTTTTTAACTAAGTAACGTATTATTTAAGACGATTATCGTCATAGCGAGCATAAGAGGAAGATTTATAGAAAAGTTTAACATTGCTCTCCAAGCAGACAATGTCGTCGGCGTCTAGTAGTTGTATTTAATCTGAATCTAATCAATAAATAATAAAAATCCCTTAATAATCAAATTCTTACCTTCTTATGAATCTCGTTCAATTCAGCCATATTCTTCGTAGTCAACAATTCGGATGCACGTCGAGGGAAAAGGGGTTGCGAAGTCCCAACATTCTCACCACCAAACGACAAACTCTTGGCAATTTTACTCCGACCATTGCTGTCTTCATCGTCAAAATCACGTTTCCTCTTCAAAAACTGGTCACTGGAAGTCCCATCTAGACTTTTAGTCTCAGCCTGTCGCACTGGTGAACTAAATAAGGCCCGTTTTGATTTTAAGGCTTGTTGTGAAAATGAAGGATTTGCCGGAACAATCTTCTTGTGTTCTGGACTAACAAAAAGTGCTCTTTTCAGGGACTCTCTAGGCTGGGACCTTGTAATTGTATCGTCCATGAGTAAACGTCTCATAGCTTTCTTCTTGCTTGATCCGGTTTGGCCTTTTGGTGTCTTGCCTGGTGTTTTCTTCCCTGGTGTCTTGCGTGTGGGTGTTTTCTTGCCTGGGGACCGTTTTGTTCTAGGGCTTCTTCGTTCGGCCGAGTTGATCACCTTTCTGTGCGGGAAGAAACTACGAAATTTTCTTTGTTAGTACATGTTTTTAGTTTTTAAATCGTTAGTCGGAGTATGCCCGACTAGTTTCAGCTCATGAGTAAGGGCCCCTTATGGGTTCGAAACTAGTCGTGCATACTCCGACCTTATTTTACGAGAGTTTTAGCCGTGTCATATTCAATTAACTAAAAATCAAAATATTGCTTACTTTTTATCAATCAGCACCATTTTGGAGTTGCTGGTCTGTGCTTTCTCATTGATGGTGGCAGCGCTACAGAAAGCCTGTCGCCGACGCGCCAGGTGAGAGAGCCTCCGACCGGGCGACTTCACTTGAGCCATCCTTAAACAATATTTCATTCTTAAGAAGAAGAAGAAGAAGAAGAAATACTTTATTGAACACAAAAATACAATTATAAATTAAAACAATAAAAAGATAAATTAAACTTAGCATGCAAAGGCGGCCTTATTACTAAAAGTAAACATTCTTCATTGTATCTTGCTCTCAGAACAATAGGGTAGTTGACTCATATTAAATTTAATATAAACAAATATTAATTTCGTGCAGTACATGGAATAAGGTCCCAAATATATCGATATCAGTTAATAAAAGTTAAGGATTTCTTAAAACTTAATTTAAATATCACATATTTTTTAAAATTTTCTAAACGTCAAAAACGCTGTCGTCCATTTTTTGACGTCACTAACACCGTTTATGTACTAAACGTCGAACCTATTGGTAACTAAGAAATGAAGAGGATTATACAAACAATTAAAAAAGCCTGGAAATGAAGTGCACTTTATGAGTAGGTACCAGGTTCAATAGAATATTGTAAAATGGTTATAAGCAAAAAAAATATTGGTTGAGTTTGTTTTGGGCTTCTCTCTGACCAAGGCGCATATAAAAAATAATAATATCCTCTTAAGAAAGTTATCAGCTAATCATCCAGAAAGGCTTAGAATTCATAAAACTTACTTCAACCTCAGTGCTTTTCGCTTGCTAGCACTGCTTGGGGACTGTAGTCCTCCAGAGTAGATATTCACACTGGTGTCTGTCTCGGCTCCAACAAACCTCTCTCCATAGCGCTGGATCAGGAGCTCATACTTCTCTGAGTAACAGTTTCTGTTGTAACTGCAAATAAGTAGAAATAACAAATTAGAAATATTAATTGTAATAACATAAAATTGAAAATTATGAAAATCCACTGAAGTTCATGAAATTATTAAATACACTCTCAATCAATTCATCAATATTCTCTTTTAATTCACTTTCATTTGAAACCCCACTCAAGTATATTTGCAGGCATTCTGTTATTCATCCCCACTTTCAACCCCCAGAACAAACATCTCAACCGATTTTCATCAAACATGTCTAAGAACACTCACATAAATCACCTTTTGTACAAAATACTCTACGTTGTATTTGCTTTGTCCGTTTGGGAGCTATGGTTCCACAGATAGACTGACAGACGGACAGACACATCAAACTTATAACTCTTTTTGTGTCAGGGGTTAAAAACTTAAATTGCTTGATAACAATGGTATCCCAGCTCTTAAACTATATATATAGGGGCCCCTATATCTTAGGGGCCAGTGTCTTCCCAAGTATTATTACCTATATATTACTAGCCAACACCCCACGTAGTTCCCGTTCCTGTGAGAATATGGGGATAAAATATAGTGTAAAACACAAATGATGTGGCTTTCTAGTGGTAAAAGAATTTTCAAAATTGGTATGGTAGATCCAGAGATTACCCCCTACTATACCACAAATTTTACCTCTTTAAAATATTACTAAAAATTAGTAGTTGTAAATAAAAGAAATGGAAGAAGAAAGACTGGGGTACGCACCTCCAACTTATCAGTTGTGTGCATTTTAAGAAATTAAATATCACGTGTCTCAATCGGTGAAGGAAAACATCTGCACACTAGAGAATTTTCTTAATTTTCTGTGTGTTTGAAGTCTGCCTATCCGCATTGGGCCAGCGTGGATATTGGCCTAACCCCATTCATTCTGAGAGGAGACTCGAGCTCAGCAGTGCGCCAAATATGGGTAGATAATGATGAAATAAAAGAAAAAAAGTTTACAACACAATTAAAAAAGTAATATATATTAGATAGGTCATAAATTATTTTTGACCCCCTACCCCCACCCTCCATTTTCAAGATATAATATTTTACATAAAAGAAAGATATATCCCAACAAAACCTTATTATAACAAAGTCAAATAGTTTTCCAAGAAAAGATTATCTATACAAAAACTGTGCAAACATCAAATTTATCACTCAATGAAAGACAAGTTAAAGTATCAATTAAATAAAAATAAGTCAATGAAATATAATATACTGCTAACTTAGCTAATTGTATTCAAAACAACTGCACAATGTATATGTTTCTTTAGCAAATTTTATGAAGGTGCAATATTGTATTGAAGGGATTACAGAAAATAAGGAAAAATGTAACTATGAGTCTTTTTTTTTTTTTTTTTTTTTTATTCTTTACAAGTTAGCCCTTGACTACAATCTCACTTGATGGTAAGTGATGATGCAGTCTAAGATGGAAGCGGGCTAACTTGTTCGGAGGAGGATGAAAATCCATACCCCTTTCGGTTTCTACACGGCCTCGTACCGGAACGCTAAATCGCTTGGCGGTACGTCTTTGCCGGTAGGGTGGTAACTAGCCACGGCCGAAGCCTTCCACCAGCCAGACCTGAACAAATTAAGAAAATCTCAATCTGCCCAGCCGGGGATCGAACCCAGGACCTCCGTTTTGTAAATCCACCGCGCATACCACTGCGCCACGGAGGCCGTCAAAGTCTATTTTTAAGATTCATATGGGGCTCTTATAATGTAGGCAAGGGCCCCACATGAATCTGAAACTAGTTGGGCATAATCAAACATTGTATTACACATATATGTTTGGCTGTGTTTCCTAATAAGTTAATGTGTAGTTAAGTTTTATAGAATTTAAACTATAAACTATTGTGAGTGTTATTCATATTAAATTAAAAAAAATATATCATATTAAACACGGCTAAAAATCACGTGATATAAGGTCGGAGTATGCCGGACTAGCTGCATCCATCGCCGCCGCATCGCAGTTTGGATTGTACTGCATTGCAAGAACCAGCTCATGACTAAGGGCCCCGTATGGGTTTTAAACTATATGGGCTTACTCCGACGTTGAGTGAACGCGCGCACCGCCACATCGCAGTTTGGATTGTACTGCGTTGCAAGAACCAGCTCATGACTAAGGGCCCCGTATGGGTTTTAAACTATATGGGCTTACTCCGACGTTGAGTGAACGCGCGCACCGCCACATCGCAGTTTGAATTGTACTGCGTTGCAAGAACCAGCTCATGACTAAGGGTCCAGTATGAGTTGGAAACTAGTTGGGCTTACTCTGACGTTGAGTGGCCGCGCGCACCGCCGCATCGCAGTTTGGATTGTACTGTGTTGCAAGAACCAGCTCATGACTAAGGGCCCCGTATGGGTTCCAAACTTGTTGGGCTTACTCTGACGTTGAGTGGCCGCGCGAACTGCCACATTGAAGTTTGGATTGATTGTACTGTGTTGCAAGAACCAACTCATGACTAAGAGCCTTGTATACGTTCAAAACTTGTTGGGCTTACTCCAATGTTAAATCATGTGTTTCATAATAATTTATTATGTAGTACAGTTGTTAATGTATTTAAATGAAAATTATATAATATGAAATAAAATACACTTTATTGTACTCCAAAAATTTAAATTATTCTGATTGTCAGTTTCTGGATTCTAGATTAAGATAAATATTATTATTTGTACTGTACAATATTATGGTAAAGTTATAATATAAAGTATATTATAGCGGAGTAGCATAACAACATCGTGGTGCCCAAGGGAGGAAAAAAGAAAAAGAGGCAGACCAATTAGTAGATGGAAAGACGATCTGATTGCCTTTGAAGGGACATACTGGACCCGATCAGCAATGGAAAGGACACAATGGAAGAGGAAGGGGGAGGCCTTTGCCCAGCAGTGGGATGAAATTTAACTGTAATAAATTTAACTGTAATAAATATTATGTAATTTAGATTGTAAAGGCTTAAATAAATAAATAAAAATATAATATAAAAAGAAAAATGACTTACTAAACATCATGAAACTTGCATTTCAAAACGTCAGGCCACCCAGTCTTGACAGCTTCTACCTCTGTACCCAATTTTAATTGAATACTCTTATCATTTAAACTAGTATTTGCTTCTGATTCAGTCTTCATAGTTTCCTTATCAAATATCTTATTTAAAATTCCTACAGATGCCTCATCAGCTATTTCTTGGAAATCATCTGAAATCATTGGTCCAGATGGTCTGGTTATGAATGAAACCTTCTTGGTTGGTGTCATAGAGTTATCCTCTATGGTAACATTTTCTTCTCCATTAAATGCTGGGAGAAAACAGTAGTATTTTTTGAGCATCTGTGTGACATCTGTCTTTAGGGTTGTAACTGAAGGTGGTGGTAATACTCCTTGTAATGTTTCCTGCAAATAAAAATCAATATTTAGCCACTTAGGGCTAGGATGTGTACATAAAACTAATACCTAATGGTATTAAATGGCTAATGTAATTTTTAAATTGTGTTGTAAATGTAATTTTAAAATCATTGAAAGCAAAATTTTATATTTTAAACCTAATATATTTATTTGATGATTTTTTATAATAGGTACCTTTAAACATTCTTATACCAACTCTGACTCTGTTGACAAAACCATTGATGCAGTGGCGCGCAGTTCATAGATGTAAAATGCACTGCCTATCCTACAGACTCAATACAAACATATGTTGGACCACAGAGTACGCCGGAAAAGAAATTATCAATATTTTACTTATTGTACCCTAGTTAAAAACCTTATGCACGCCACTGAATAAATAATGTAGTGTGTACTTGAAAACAAAAAATTTTAATATGATAAAAAATGCTCTACATCTACTATAAAGAAAAACAGAGATTTTTACTATGTATTAAAGTATCAGATATACCAAATATGTACCTCAATTTTCCTAACTTTTCGTTTATCATACGCTTCATAGTCTTTGAGGAAACACCAGAAAGGTTGCTCAGCCACACAAGGCTCAGCATCATCGTCCTCAGAGAACATATCTGGAGAACGCACACCACTGTCAAAAGACGCTTCAAGGGAGGAGTAACTCTGCTCTAAATTCCACTTGGAGTTTCCATCTTTAGAAGAATTTTCCTCTTCATGCTCGTCATTACTCTCTGTGACTTTAATGTTACTCACAGATTCCACTGCACTCTTTTCGTTACTATCGCTTTGCGAATTAAAATCATCTCTCACTGGTATGCTATTTCCTATGTCATGTAAGTTTAAGGTAAAGCCATTAGTACCTACAACTTCTATATTACTCATAATCTGTGAACTCTTTTCATTATTGCTTTGCAAATGGAGTACACCTGGTGTTGATGTATCTTCTGAGTCTACTTCTTCATTTAAATTGAGGCCATTAGCACTGCTTAGTGCTGTGATAGGATCTACTATCGGTTTCAATTTTTGCACATGTTTAATTATGGTACCATTGAATGATAGTTCTCTTATTGGAAGTTTGAAAACGTTTTCCGTTTGTTTTACGTCACGAAACATCGGTACACTGTCGACTGCGTTATTACTATTCTCCATTGTAGAGGTTATAAAGACTGTTCGAAAACCTTCGGATTTGGATTCCTCGGAGGACACTGGGATGGTTTCCGATTTGTCGTTCAAACAGTGATTCGCCCCGAACGATGTCTCAGACAGAGATGCTGCGAGGGAAGTACAAGGTGATTCGATTTTAACTAAATCTTGATCTAGAATTTTATCTACGTTGTCCACGGATGGATTTAAAGGGCTGCTCGCTTTGAAATCTGTCTCATTATCATTGTGCTTCTCTATAGTGGATTGTATAATAGTAGACAAGTCAATGTTGCCTCCGCTATTCGAGCTGTCGGATTTGTTGCACGGTTCACTTACGCGGTGGTCGAAATTGACGAGGTTAAAACTCCGCATATATCGATCGTATAATGAGAGACTGTCGCTCATCGAAGGGCAATTTGAGTCCTCGTAAGATTCCATCACCAACATCGATTAGAACTATACATTTTTTAGAGCACTACTCTTGTCATTCTTGTTCCGCACAAGCACAACGCATTACGTACTGAACAAAGAAATATAATACTATTATTTATTTATGAAAATGTGTTGCGATTGTTACAGAAACGCATAACATTTTTTAAGGGCATTGATGTATTTTATATTTTACAATAAAATCTGAAAAATTATTGAACTTGGAAGTTGGACTTGGAACAAAAATGTTTAATATCCACAGAGTAGAACAGAACAGTCAGTGTGACCATCTTTAATTTATTATTTACCTATCCTGATTCCTGCCACAATTTTTTAAAAAACCTGCCATTTACTCGAGTAAAAATGCCAAAAAACCGCTTTAGCGTTGAGCGCAAAAACTCAGTTTAGCGCAATAAAAAATACTTTTAACCTTATTTAACATAAGTATAAGTAAGAAAATATACTTGTTATTAGAATTTTACAACAAAAAAATTATTTGAAGTACCATAATTTTTATAAACTTATATTTTGTTAACTTACAATATAAATAAACTACGTATTTTAAAAGAACACGGATTTTCAACTAGGTATTAAAAATAAACCTAAGGTTAAAAACCCAACGTCTCGTCATCATTATCTTTATCACCCCATATTGGGCTCACTGCTGAGCACGAGTCTCCCCTCATATTGAGAGGGGTTAGGCCCATAGTCGACTACGTTGGCAATATAGATTGGCAAACTTCACACACCCAGAGAATTAAGAAAATTCTCACATGCAGGTTTCCTCACGATGTTTTTCCTTCCCCGTTTAAGACACGTGATATTTAATTTCTGAAAATGTACATAACTGAAAAGTTCGAGGTAAATGCCATGGACCGGATTCGAACCTACGCCCTCCAGAATGGAAGGTAATGTTATAAATAAACCTACCATAAAAAAGGGAGGCAGAAGTGATAAGTTGATAACTTAAGCCTACCCCTACCCTTACCCTAGGCAAATCTTATCTCTATAATATCTTCTTGATTATTAAGTAATTAATTTTGATAAGGAATTAAGTTTAGTTGTGTAAATAATGACGTAAAACTTAGTATATTATTCAAATAATTTATTAAAGTACAAATGGTATTATATCTGCTAACATTTAAAGGATTGATATAAGCTGTCGCGATACTTTTTGTAGAAAATGATGTGTTCTGCAATGTTTTAGTAGCTGCAAAAACTATTGATGTTTGACTAAAATAATGATTTTATTCTAACATCAATAGTTTTTGCAGCGCACGCCATGTAAACAAAACTTTTGTTACATTATTGGAGTTTCCGGAAGGAACTCTATTTTTTTTGAAAATATAATATAGCCTATAGCCTTCCTTGATAAATGAGCTATCTATCACTGAAAGTATTTTTCAAATTGGAACAGTAGTTCCTGTGATTAGTGCGTTCAATCAAACAAACAATCTAACTCTTCAGCTTTCTTACATTAGAATAGATTAGTATAGATCAGACACCTTTTGGAGTGAAGTCAAAATGATTTATATTGTTTATTGATAGTGTCGATTTAGGTATGCTATATATAATAAATAATTATGAAATAAAATACTATCGACTTCAAAAACACAAACCTATGCCGAAAACTAATAAGTAAAGAAAACATTATAATATTTTCTAACTACTGATCACTTTAAAGGCAGTGCCAATAGTAAAATTATTGTGTAGACAATCAAACGTCCCTTGTTTTTTTCAACCCTTAGGGTTGGAATCGCTTTTTCAAATTCAAAATAAACTCTTCCTAACAAAAGAAGTATTGTCAAAATCGGACAACTCAATAAAAAGTTATGCTGGGTTTAGATTAAAACTAATGGGCAAACAATCAATCATCCCTTGTATTCCTACTCTTAGAGTTGAAATTGTTTTTTATATGAAATATATAAGTATGGCACCATTTTCGGAAGATTTTTCACCCTTTCTATTAAAAAAGAATTATCAAAATCGGACCACTCCATAAAAAATTACGGTTCATTTTACATTAAAAATGGTTAAACAATTTTAATAAAGTTCGAATAACTTTATTTTTCATGGTTTGTTGTATAACTGTCTGAGCAAACAAATGTTTTGTAGCAAACGAGCTAAAATAATTAGGTGTTAAATGTTACATGGAACTACTTAAATTATAGATGTACCTACTATGAACTATGTATATCCAACTGGCGATGGCTACGCTACACAGGGCCAAACATTTTCAGTTGCCATAAAGGAATTTGGAAGTTCATTTCCTACATCGCAAAACTGCCAAAACCTGCCAAATCTCTGAAACGTTGACCGATCATGCCGCACGCTAAAATAAGAGAACAATCCTGCCACAATGGCAGGAAACTGCCACATATGGTCACACTGAGAACAATATGTACAATTTTTTTTCAGTGAGCATCAAAGAGTAATAAATAGGTTAATATTATGTATTATTAAACTCTTTGGTGAGCATAATATAAGGAGCATTCATAGATTTACGAGTCGGTACAAGTACCAGCATAATTATGGATAAAAATAGGTGAGCATCAATGTTTCGGGTTTCGGCAATCGAATAATACACTTAATAATCTTTGGGCAATGCATTGAGCAAATTGAGTAAAATATACTCATGTTCCATCATGATTTTATTATCTATTAATCTGTGATCATAGATAATTTAAGCATTTTTATCTGTCTGTTCTTCAGGATTTTGTCTTACATTCTATTTCTAGTCTGTGTCTGTGATTCTGTCATTTACCATTTTCTTCATGTTGAGTTCATTCATTCATTTCTTACATTTTTTAATTTTTATTTCTTGAATCTGACAAAATATACTTTCGTTGATTATTTTTTTAATGAATTGATCGATTGGATTTTTAAAAACAGGCATATAACTAAGCAATTGGGACTTGTGTTATTGAGTGGTTAATGCTATTGGCGTATGAAGTAAGTTTTAACTTTTGAGTTTAAAAAGTTATAAACATTTTATATATTTATTATATACACAATTTATTGCTTATATATTTTCACTGGCGTTCTTTAATATTAAAATATAAGCTGCTAATATTCATGAAACATCTCGTAAGCTTTCCCTTGTGAAAACATCACATAAAACTTTCACAATAGCAATTTGTATTCATCTCTATGTACTCATCTTTACTTAATAAATACCTATTTAAGACTTTTATTTAAATCTATTTCTGTATCTACCTAGCATCTCTGATGTAAATTTCATCCAGGTCCACTTAGCCATTCTGGAGTCATAAATGGTGTAATTACAACAGTAGCTTGCTATAACTTATAGGTGATCTTCATCAGAGCCATGATAGCCCTGTGGATATGACCTCTGCCTGCGGATCCGGTGGGTGTGGGTTCGAATCCGGTCTGGGGCATGCACCTCCAACTTTTCAGTTGTGTGCAATTTAAGAAATTAAATATCACGTGTATTAAACGGTGAAGGTAAAACATTGTGAGGAAATCTGCATTCTCTGTGTGTGTGAAGTCTGAAAAGCCACATCGGGCCCGCATGGTGGACTATTGGCCTAACCCCTCTCATTGTGAGAGGAGAAATGATAATGACGAATCTTCATCAACATATTTGAATGGCCACAGAGCCTCCATCCATATAGAAGGAGCTTGGAGCTTAGAGTTTTTCTATAACTTAGATTATAAGGCACATGCACACCCTAAATATTTTGACAAAAATATTAGTTAACATTTTAGTTTGACGTTTAGTACATCAAGTAACATTGTGACGTCACAAAATGGACGACTGCGTTTTTGACATTTAGAAAATTTAAAAAAATAAAATGAAGTTTTATAAGAAATCTTTTAAATTTTATTAATTAATATTGATATATTTCGAACCCTTATTCCATGTACTACACTAAATTAATATTGTTTATATTAAATTTATTCTATGTCAACTACCTTATTGTTATCAAAGCAACATTTACAAAAATTTATCACACCTATAATTTTATTTTACAATGAAATTATTGCCACTAAAAATATTTTACAACTAAGCCTTTCATTGGTATGCCAGAGGACTATAAACCATATCATATTGTCAAGAATATAGAATTAAATGAATGCGAAGTCTGCCATATGTTATTAATCACTCATTATTTTATTGAATTATTAACATATTTTATTCTGTTTTAACCAAAACCACACAGTTTCATCCATTTCCTATTCTTGCGGGAATACACAGATAAAAATAGCTCATGTTCCTCAGGGACAATGGTAATGTGGATCCAGAACTTTTTTATTTTGTGGCTGTGTATACTAAATAATCTTATTACATACTAGTTTCTGTCTAACAAGTTACTTATTTATTACTGATCTCTGAAGAGTCAAACATTGTCACGCTTAAGTACCCTTAAAATCCACAAGCTTATGATACTCATTAACATGATAATCGTCATCATCGTCATCATCCTCATCAATGCCACTTCAACTTCACAACTTGCTGGGCTATGTCAGTGACTTTGGTATTCCTCACAACTAATTTTGTCATTCCTATGTTAATGTAAACCTGCATCATGTAATGTATAAACCATAGGCTGATGAAATACTCTTAGATTACTTAATTCATAACTTACATTATCAACTAAATCAAATTAAGAAATAAAATCATTAAACAAACAAACAAATTACATTTTGTATGATATTCATTAAATAATTATGCATATTTGTCGTAGCTGTCTTGATATCTGGCTATGATTGCAGTAACCTATGCCCTTTGACACTGTTTATAATTGCTTTCTATATGCTATGCGCTTGGTTTTACTTGAAATTGAATGCACAATGTTTCTATGCATTTAGTTTATGAATCTAAATATAAAATAAAATTAAAATTATTGAACTTTGGAATTAATAGTAGATTATGAAACCATAGAGTTCCAAACCCACGCACAATGGCCAATCACATGGCTAAGTGCGGAAACGGCCCAGAAGAAAGAAGAACAAATCATAGAGTTTTAAAACTTGGAAGTGAGGTTTCTGAATAAAGTTATGAGAGTTATGTGCCTCTTCATATTCGATTTTATCTAATTTTCTGTATTAGATAGTAAAACTTTTAAGCAAAGAGAAACAATTACAATAGCGACAAAATGCAGGACTAATTAACAAACATTTCCAAGTGATTAACTATTAAAAGCTTATTAAATTATACAATACATATAATTGACTAATTATTGTATATAAGTGATTACAACTATCTACAAGTATATTTCACAATTGATATTTATGTTTGTTGGACTTTGCCTTTAATACAAGAAACAATAACTAGCTATTGTTAAAGAAATAATGTAAAAAATAAATTTTTTATCAAGGAATGATAAGTAAATACAATACCCTTCAAGTGTCTTTGTTTTAGTTTCATGTGATCTAAATAATATGTAGATTGGATTTAAAGAGTTAAAAAAATCACGTAAAAAAGTAATGTGACTTTCTTGATTCATCTCTTATGAGTAATTATTTTTTAGCATTAGTATCCCTTGTTGGATGGATAAAGGTAAACATTAATTAAGTAAATGTGTCCATGTAACAATAGTGACTTAACTCATCGGGTTTTCTATTAGTGAAAACTATATCAGAATGTGTATAGCAGTTTTTTTTTAAATACATTTAAAAAAGTAAATATTCAGCCTTGCTTGCTTGATGCTTGATGCTTGGAGGCAATCAGATCTGCTCTCATATAAGAAGTAGAATAATTAATTATTTTATGTAATCAATTTTATAGGGTTCTTGTCTCTACAAATAGTCAAACTTGACGTTTCAAAAGTGTGTAAACTAAAGCTAAGTCGTAGCTTATTAGAACCACTCGACCCGCACCGCCTCGTCGCTAGGCGTCCGCTTGTAGTCGACATGTGGACCATGGGTGGACCCCGCGTTGTCACCAATGAACCAACCAATTTCCGAGTAGTCTACTAGCGTTTGGCCCTAGGTGAGCACGTGTGTGAACGAGCTATCATTGAGTGGTCCATTCGCAGTCCGCGCGTGGACACCTCGCGGCGAGGCGATCCGGTAATGGTATGGAGTTGATGTAGTGAGCGCATGCCCATACAAATCCAAACGAAGAATATTAATCACTCAAAAGGTGGCGGTATGGGTCGGATCCCGGGTGGCTCTAATGAGCTACGATCTTAAGTCTGGCCTACACCGAACAATCTCCTTCTACTACTCTACACTGGCGAGATTAGCCGTGTCCAGTTGGCACAAATGAAAGCCTTAAAAAATTTAATTGAACTAAGCCTATACTTGAAATAAATGTTTTTTTGATTAAGAAGAATTATATTGAGTAACAAACGTATAAACCGATTTATTATTAGTAGTTATCACATAATACGGCATGAAGGAGACGTGTTTACTTCGTCCCCGAGACCATATCAGCGTGGCTGGGAGAAATGCGTTGTTATCGGGCGTGTTTTCTTTTTGTCGAGTTAAATATTAAATATATGCGGCTTTTGGGCCTTTAAGTTACTTACGTAACACGAATTATTTTATTGGAAAGGTGACACTTTTTATCACCAAATTATATTGACAAATATCTCGCCTTGGAACTGTTTATTGATTCTCGTGAGTATACCTAAGTTAATTAAGATAAATGTTATTGTAAAAATTGCTTAAGTAGTAAAATATATTTAAATGAATGATTGTTGTATTGATTCTGTATGTGAATGTCGTTTTAAACAGTGAATAGTTGATTTATTTTGATGTTTTCCGCGAAAGACCGACAAATTCAAGTGCTCGCTTTTATAATATGAATTATTTTATTGGGAAGGTGACACAACTTATCTCCAAATTATATTAACAAATATCGAACTTTTATTGATTCCGGAGAGTAGGTACTTAAGTTGTAACTAAGATAAACGTTATTAATTAGTAAATATTGTTTATATGTTCATTTGGTATGATTGAGATATTGATCATGTAGGTGAATTTTGTTTTTAAAATAGAATAGTGATTTATTTTGCTCTTCTCTGCGACAAATCGACGAAGTAACGTCTTCCAGCACCAATAAAAAATCGTACTGTTCACAACGGAGCATCCACAGGAGTTGTTGATTCTACAATGTTCAATTACGAAATTTTCTTAAATATCAATCATTTAACTTTCGTTCATCATCATCATTATCATCATCATCATCAACATCATCATCATCATCATCATCATCATCATTATCATCATCAATTTTTTCACTTCATCATCGACTTTACACACACAGAGAATTTAGAAAATTTTCTTTTATGCAGGTTACCTCACGATGTTTTTCCTTTTGAGACACGTGATATTTAATTTCTTCAAATGCACACAACTGAAAAGTTGGAGGTGCATGCCTCAGACCGGATTCGAACGCACACCCTCCGGAATCGGAGGCAGAGGTCATGTCCACTGGGCTATCACGACTCTCTTATCACTTTTTATAATATTGCCTTAAACCAGGTTAGGTTTAAGAATTTTAATTAACGTGATTTCCATAACATAATATACTGAAATAGGTAAACAGCAATTTGTATTAAACTAATAATGGGTCCTTAATTATGGGCTTGTTCACGCAATCCGAAGTAAACCAAATTTAAAGACAGTTATAGGTTCATTTAGTCATAGCTTACGGTTAAGAAGACGGTGGCCGACACCTTGGCTGATTTATAATGTCTGAAAGGGGAATGTTTGGGGCATCTTGATCCATGTTAAAGAAAGAAATAAACCCTGACTGAGTTTGTTGTGAGCTCTTCTCAAATCATGGCGCTTTGGACCCTCGAAACTTTAATTTAAATTTTTTGACCAATTATTATCACCATTATCTAATAACTAGCGGGCGCCCGCGACTTCGTCCGCGTTGAATTCAGTTTTTCACAAATCCCGCGGGACCCATGGATTTTCCGGGATGAAAAGTAGCCTATGTGTTAGTCCAGCGTAAAATCTATTTTCACTTTAAATTTCAGCCAAATCGCCGCAAAATTGACAAAGTTTCCTTTCTCTATTTTATTACCTTGGGAGTAGAATTGATCAAAATTATTTCTTAGCCGACGACATAACATCTACCTGCATGCCAAATTTCAGCTCGATCCGTCCAGTGGTTTGGGCTGTGCGTTAATAGATCACTATGTCAGTCAGTCAGTCACTTTTGAGTTATATATATTTAATTAAGATATTATATACCTGACGTTTCGAAAGTGCTTGTAAACTAAGCCTGATTGAAATAAATGAATTTTGACTTGTATTTTGTATGGCATGGCTTAAGATTGTTCAGATTGTATTTCTTTCTGCAGGTGTGGATCATAACTTCAATTAGTTTGGTTCCAGTTATTCGTTATGTATATATCGACATAATTATTTATATATTTAGTTTCTGTATAAAACTGATAGCCCGTCCAATATACGAAGTCGCGACCTTACGTGTCTGGTCATGCATTAGACCTTATAAAGTAATTAGACATTTATCATATATGTCTAGACTGGAGACTTAATATCCATAGGTATTATTTTACTAATTTGTAATAACAGATTTGTATACCCGTAAATAAGTAGGTAAGTACCTTATAAAAGTATTTTATCTGATGTTTACAAGAAAATAGAATATTCTACAGTATAACAACAATTTCTTGGAGTTGGGTACGAAACGTAAATTACAATAATATTATTTTTATCTGTGACGGACTAGACGGAAAAACTAAATCTGGAAAAGATTCTGAATCCCACGCACTGATATCGGAAAATACTAATACTCACGGGCTAAGATATCGGGATATCGATCATCGTGGCATGTCTCGGCTAGATTCTACGCTTTACGTCAGGAATAGCAAAGTACACAAAGTAACACTATCAATCACTATCAGAATGGTTTCTAGACTTACTACTACAGTTATACCCTCTAACTACAATATTGATTTAGGACACTACTGACACTATCAAATGGAAACCAGGATAAACTATCGTTTGGCAGGGAGTCAACCACGAGCGGATCTCTTGCGACTGCAGGTAGTAGGGTTAAGTGCTCAACTGAATTAGCCTGAGAGTTCCCTCCCCACCCAACTCACGGAACACCTCGCACTCGGCCCATGACGACACACCGATCTAATGACCCGTCGCGCCGACATGTCATTAAATTAAAAATATGTGTAAATATATTCTTATGTCGTGATCGCAATTCTAGTGCCCTAAGGAAAAACTACCCCTTTTGGTTTACTATGTTAGTAAGTATATAAGATAACGTAGATCGTCTTAGTTTCAGGCATGGAACTGGTGCTGTTAGCGAAGGAGGCATTGCAGAATGGAGCTGAGCGCGCGGCGAGCTACCGCGCGGGGCAGTCGGCGCTGCGGTACATGGACCGCGCGCTGTGGATCGTCGAGAAGAGCGCGCGCTGGGCTGTGCCGCCGCCGCGTATGTTGTGTTCTGTTACGAGCAGTTAGCGCAGGAGGCACAGAATGGAGCTGAGCGCGCGGCGAGCTACCGCGCGGGGCAGTCGGCGCTGCGGTACATGGACCGCGCGCTGTGGATCGTCGAGAAGAGCGCGCGCTGGGCTGTGCCGCCGCCGCGTATGTTGTGTTCTGTTACGAGCAGTTAGCGCAGGAGGCACAGAATGGAGCTGAGCGCGCGGCGAGCTACCGCGCGGGGCAGTCGGCGCTGCGGTACATGGACCGCGCGCTGTGGATCGTCGAGAAGAGCGCGCGCTGGGCTGTGCCGCCGCCGCGTATGTTGTGTTCTGTTACGAGCAGTTAGCGCAGGAGGCACAGAATGGAGCTGAGCGCGAGGCGAGCTACCGCGCGGGGCAGTCGGCGCTGCGGTACATGGACCGCGCGCTGTGGATCGTCGAGAAGAGCGCGCGCTGGGCTGTGCCGCCGCCGCGTATGTTGTGTTCTGTTACGAGCAGTTAGCGCAGGAGGCACAGAATGGAGCTGAGCGCGCGGCGAGCTACCGCGCGGGGCAGTCGGCGCTGCGGTACATGGACCGCGCGCTGTGGATCGTCGAGAAGAGCGCGCGCTGGGCTGTGCCGCCGCCGCGTATGTTGTGTTCTGTTACGAGCAGTTAGCGCAGGAGGCACAGAATGGAGCTGAGCGCGCGGCGAGCTACCGCGAAACTATGTAGAAATATGATGGATAATTTTTTTCTTATATGCACGTTATCACGTTAAATTGTCGTCCGTAAACCGACTTTACAGAGTCAATTTTAGGTTATATGTGTTTTTTCCAGTGGACCAAGATGAACGTCCACAGCCCGAGCTGATCCGGCCGTTGCCGTGGTTGTTATTCTTCCCTCTGCTCATACTGCTGCGGCTCTCGAGGGAGTCCATATCACTGGTGAACCTCGCCCTCGGCAAACCACCTTTGAGATCGGCTGATGTTGTGAGTATCAAGATCTATGATAGTTGAAATTGAAGTAAAATCATCAACATATAGACGGGATTTAGAGCTAAGACCTATGCTTAATTAGGGTGTAAAGAAGGGTCTCTATGCCTTCTTTTCACCCTAATTCAGTGTAGTTCTTAGCTACCACCTAACGATCCCACCTAATGGTTCCCACCGAATGTCTCGCAGTGCGATGTATGACGGCGAATGACTCCTGTAGGCGTAGCATGCGTCATCGACGTTATTATTATTTCATGAAAATAAAAAGACTTTTACTAGCTTTTTTGTTGTCATAGGTAACATATATACAAGGCAAGCGGCGCTACCTGCGAACACTGAAGTACCAGGGCAACAGGATGATGCGAGCGCGCACCGACCCCAACCGCGGCGTGCGCGAGTCCTGGTACACCCACCTGCAGACGCTCTTCGAGTTCACCATGTGCTTCCGGAGACAGCACTACGGGAACAACAATACGCAACTTATCAACGGAGACGAGGTGTTCGTAAGTATTTAGCAACATCTCTTCACAAGTTGGTAGTCCTGGTCCACCTATTTGCAGACGCTCTTCGAGTTCCCCATGTTCTTCCGTATTGTCCCAAAATGTCCTTTACGATCCAGACATGTCATCATGACGATCGACAATGCTTCCCAGGCTACACAATCACAAGCTGCACAGCGTCTTTGCCGGCGAAGACGAGGTCCCCGATATCTAACGTCACCCGGACGTTGGTTTTCTAACTCACGATTTTAGGGTGATTCACTCAGGTCACATTCATCCCCTCTCGAATGGCCCTCTAAGCCGAGGTCCGAGTCTCATAGGAGACGCCCTTCGAGAGTCGTTCCGTCCTCTATTTTTATTTTAGCGAGGTGTTGGCAAGTACATAGTAACACCTCTTCATAAGTCAGTAGTCCTGGTACACTCACCTACAGACAGTCGCAACTTATCAACGGAGGCGAGGTGTTGGTAAGTATTTAGCTACACCTCTTCACAAGTCGGTAGTCCTGGTACACTTACCTACAGATACTCTTCGAGTTCACCATGTGCTTAGCTTAGCTTATCAACGGAGAAGAGGTGTTGGTATGTATTAAGCAACATCTCTTCACAGGTTGATAGTCCTGGGACACCCATCTGCAGGTGTTGGTAAGTATTAACAAATACTTACCAACACCTCGCGTCCGTTGACAAGAAGAAGAAGAACAAGAAAAAGTTGATTGTTCTTCTTCTTCTTTCCTGGGCCTTTACCGGGCTTGGCCATTAAAGTTAGTTATTCCGTTTGGTGCTGGAATCACTTCAGCCAAGCGAGCCAAGCTCCGGACGAAGTCGCGGGCGTCTGCTAGTATATTAATAATAATTATGGATGGATTAGTATAATTGTGTTAACAATTGCTCACCATTATTGTTTTTATTTGTTTCTTTCTAGATAGTGAAACGCAAGCGGTCGCGCCCAGCGGCTAACACAGTCGCGTCCACCAGCGAGACGAGCATGGAGCGGCTCATAGAGAAGATGATGGTGGACGTTGACGTGGACTCGGACGAGTCTTCCAGCTACACTGTGAGTTTACTGTCCCTGTAGCTATACATTTTTCTAGTTTTCGAAGCGTCGGCGATCATAGAAAGAGAATCGACGTGCCACTGGAGTACAGGGGCTGGTTGGCTAGTATCGTACATATACTTTTGAAGAGACTTTTAATTGAAAATTTCTTGGAAGATAAAAAACTCAGTAGGTATCTCATATAGCCCCAACTCAGGATTCGAACCGAGGACCTAGTGGTCCAAAACGTGCTTTCGTATCAGGCTAACCCTAACCACTAAAAGTAACTAATGTACCAACGAGGCAATGGTTGAATACACTAAAAAACTAAAATTAATGAAAAATGTGCATAATCAAAATCATATACCAAGAGGGTGTGGACAATTTTAAAGGGGTATTAAATAGAAGATGAAATTTGGTGATGTGTTTCTTTCGCGTTACTGTACGGTAAATATGTCAGTATTTGCTGATATCATAAAGATTCTTAATTATATACGAAACTGTATGCAGTATTTCACTCTTAACATTTTCCTAAACTTACGATTGCCTGGAAGAGATCGCTATAAAAATATATCGCTTATTTGTTTCTTTGTAGTGTGGTGTACAAATAAAGTATATAAATAAATATAATAAAAAATAAACTGTCACACATAACTGAGAATTATGTAATTTGATGGCCATTGTAATATGGTAAAGGAGAATGGCCACCGGGCATACAACGTCGGCCCTGCAAACCCAGGTATACCCTCGTATAAAAGTATATGGACATGATAATATGGTGTATAAATAAGGATCTTGTTAAATAATTGGCTTAATAAAAGTATTCTTGAAGAAAATTACATTTTTTTTTTCGTTTTTTTAGGGCAATATGTTCGCTGGTGTACCAAAGCGGCTAAGTAACATTTGAAGCTGTATTTTTTTTCGTATTAATTTTTTTCTGTTACCAACAAGCTTAACAAACAAGAAAACGAATAAACAAACCAATCTTAAGTCCTCAAAAATATCGTAAAACCCAGGCTGTATGGTCAACGATCTCCGCTTATCCCCGTTGTAGACAAATTAATCATAAATTAAAAAAATCGTAAATCATTGTAGTAAACTATTAAGTAATGATTTCATTAATAAAGTAGAAGTATCAAGATTTTTTTAGACAAAAGTAAATCGGCGGCTGCTTCAGTTAGGCCTGGGCCGGAAAAGGCCCTTTTCTCGTAACATATTCGTAATTCGTAATTTCTCATTCATTACTGTACGTCTTTACAGTTGACAAACATAACAAGCGGACGGAGTGACCGATCAGACTACAACACAGAATCAGACCAGGAGGCAGTGGATACAAAAACGCAAGCTAATCAACACAAATCATTGAAACAATCCCACGGAGAAACTTCCCCTAAGAAAAATAATATAACAACAGATAAAACAATTGACAGCGACCAATCAAATGCGTCGATGACGAGGATAAGAAATAATAAACAAGAAATAGACAGTAATACTAAAGAAGCTTCGTTGGATTTTATACAAAATGAGATTGGCTGCCATAGAAGTGACTTAGGATATAGCGATTATAAAATTCGTAAGTAGACTTGCATACGATAAAATGGCAGGTACTGAACGGATTTGACTGAAATTTGGAATGTAAATAGATTTTACTCTGGACTAACACATAGGCTACTTTTTATCCCAGAAAAATCCCTGGTTCACGAGGGATTTGTGAAAAACTACGGAACTTGCTGAAAATTACTTCTTACATTCATTCACACACAACCACAATGTAAGAATGTCCTAGAAGATGTCATCTAAATATAAACTAGAACTTAGATCTTGCAGAACTTGTTTGTTTCATCATTATCATCATTATCAACCCATATTCGGCTCACTGCTGAGCTCGAGTCTCCTCTCAGAATGAGAGGGGTTACGCCAATAGTCCACCACGCTGGCCCAATGCGGATTGGCAGACTTCACACACGCAGAGAATTAAGAAAATTCTCTGGTATGCAGGTTTCCTCACGATGTTTTTCCTTCACCGTTTGAGACACGTGATATTTAATTTCTTAAAATTTGTTTGTTCATACTATTTTATTAGATTGTAGTTACAAAATATTTTTATAAATGTTTCTTTGTTTCTTATTTTTAGCGAATGGACGTATGGCAGGAGATCTTACAGCGACGGACAGGTATTTTTTTTAAGTAGTAGTTTTTTTGGTAGTTACGTAGTTTAATATTAGTCATTGTCATTGAATTTGATTTAACCTGATGATCATGATATGATAAGTTGCATAGACTTTCTACTAGAACAATGAGGCGATCAGAAAAATGTTTATATGTACTTTCGCTTTATCCACGTCCATGGGTTTAAATAAAAGGTTTTGTTAAACAATACGTAAATTAAAAATATATTTAACGGTTTAAAACTCGTTTTTCATAAAACAAGTATGTTATTAGGCATTTTACTCTAACGTATTTATTTAAGTGTATTATGATTATTTTCAGGTAATATGTCCACATAAAATAATAATTGAAGAAAAACTTGGGGTACATTATATAAAAATCTAATTATATTAACAAAATATATAATAGTTTGTAAGGTTTTAAAATGTTTTAAATTTTTATTTATACATTAATTATTATTTAAGCGTACCTATATATGTTACACACAGATGTTTACATATATGGCTGGATATTTTTATAACTTTTAAGAATAACCATAAGAAGCTATAAATTTAATAATCTACTATTAATAAGGGCCTTCCATAGAAATGTTAATAACAAAGCAGTAGAAATGGCTGTTTCACTCCAAACTACGGAGACCAGTCACCGTTGGATACTTGGATCTAGACTAGAATAAGCTAGTTGACACTTTTTTAAAAGGTCTTGAAATGTTCATTATAGCGCTTCTATATTTAAAAAAAATATCATGTTGTTTTGAATACATAACAATTTTAATTTTAATTTATTTTTATAATACAAGCCAATACGCTATCAGCCATGATGGTCTATATTTTATCTGCCTGTGTTATGACGTCAAGTGAACAAAAAAACAAAAGCAAAAAATTGGGCGTCTTAGACGTTTATGTCTTTAGTGACATCTAGTAACATCGTGACGTCACAAAATGGATAACAGCGTTTTTGACATTCAGAAAATTTTTAAAAATACATTAAAGTTTTATGATAAGTTATAACTTAATTAATCGGTATATTTTAGACCCTTATTATGATAAAATTAATGTTTAAATTGAATTTTATATGAGTCAACTACCCTATTCTAGAGTCTCGAGTGCGGGCAGAGGTAGTTGTTATGATGGGTGAGCCTTTTCAGGAATTACGTCAATTGTTAAAATACAACATAGTTTTCTGACATTTAATGTGGAATTATAGAGTTGACATTCGTAAATTACTCAAATAATTAATTATTTGTTCAACGAATATTTGGTTAAGTAACAAATCAAATAACTGACATAAAAATGTATTTCTCATCAAAAAAATCGAAACAGTCTGCCTGAACAGTACTTGCGGACTGTTTCGATTTTTTTGATGAGAAGTATATTTGTACATAATAGATTTTGCTAACCGATTTAACTGATAATACAGGTGGGTATATATTTAGCAAAAATATTTTGCCTGATAAATTATCAATCTATTTAAAAGATTAGATTTGTGCAACTGTGTTTTTCATTATGGCGTAAATTCTAATAAGTATATTACTTTAGTAATGTGTTTTCAAAGAGTTATATTTATATACATTTATTTTTATCTATGTTTGCTTGGCAGCTATTTATAAATACTGAGTTCCTAATGCTTTTAAAGGTATCTAGTAAGTAAGAAAGTAAGGGTAGAAACACATTTACACGAAACTTGTACCGACGATATACTTTATTTATTTATTTATTATTCAACAAAAAAACACATTTCAATTAAGCCTAACCATAGTGCAACACAAACCACAGTTGGTTTTACTGTAGACTGGTTATTATTACATAATACAATATTTGAGAACAAAAATTATTAACAAACAAAAGAGAAGAAATACCAAGAATAATCTTTATAGGGTAGTTAAATAAATATCGTAAATGTGTGAGTGAACCGATGCTACGACGCTACACAGGCTGTCCCAAAAAATAATTCTTTAGTTTCCGCTTATGTACGTTCGTGAGTATATTATCTTTTAGAAGATTCTTATTATGAAGTTACTTATTTATCCAGATTTATATTACACAGCCTGTGTGTAATATAAATCTGTATCATATCAGCTGAATGTTTGTCCAATGCTCCTAGGTACATCTATTTATAATGTTTTAATAACATTCGTCTTAAGGACAAAAAAATACTAAGATTTATATTCATAAAGAGCAGGGAGCCTCAATATTTTATTTATATTATTCTTTAAGTATCTAATAGTCGTATGAAGTTGTAATCAGATACCATTTTTGCTCACAATGATTATGACATTTAGATTTGTAATCATAATATTTTTTTTGGTGTTTGTGGTGTTTGGGTAAAAATGAAGTTCCAAGTGTTCTAAAATGAGATGAGAATTTTCAAGGAGCGTTTGATATGTCAAACAATTATTTTCATATGTGTAGTTTTTGGAGAATCCAAAATTTATATATTGAATTAGGTAGTACAGTTTAAAGAATAATTTTGATATTTAAATTATTTTAAAATAAACACCCCTCGAAAAATGTCTACACTCTCTTGGTATATGAAATTATGCATAATTTTTTATAGAATATTATTTCATTTTACCTATTTATTAATTATTCTCAATACATAATTAAATTAAGCCTAACCATAATGCAACATAACCACAGTTGGTTGGCTTTTTTTACTGTGGTTAATTTATATATTTATATAGTTTCGAACATAACCAACATTCCCATTTCCTTCCAATGTACAAACTAAGCTAAATGTACAAATTAAGTACTATATCGTCCTTGGTTCAATGATATTGTAAACTATATCGTCCTAAGTCTCACCGGGCGGGAATCGAAGTCTGGACCTTTTATGTCCAAGTGGGTAATGGGTCAGTTACGTGGTGCTATATAAGAATAACACATTGCTTCTGACCAACATAACTTTTAACTAGTTGATAAGAATATTTTGTAATATTTTTACATAAGTTTCGTCCGTAAATAAATAGTTTTAAGAAAACACTAATGAAGCTAATTTTTAAATTAAATTTTTTATATTATTTCCTTATTTTGATGGGTTAGTGCATTATGTTCAATGTCATATGACGTTCTTTTTGTGAAGTTTAGTGAAAGAAAAGAAAAATGTTGATGGGTTAATAGCGTCTCATAACAATAGTTGTGGAATTTGGATGATTTTACACAAATAAATTATTCTACATTAAGGATATATTAAATACTTTAAAAAGGTCAGATAAATAAATACCAGTGGCTCGCGTGTAAAAATCTATTTTTCAAAAAACTGTTGAGTAGTTTCTGAGACAAACAGACATACCAAAGAAAATTAGTTTGTGTTATGCTGGTTTTCTTTTTTTTTCTAAAATAACATATTTTGGTTTCTAATCTCTTTTTAACCGACTTCCAAAAAGGAGGAGGTTCTACGTTCGGCTGTATGTATGTTTTTTTTTTATGCATGTCCAGCGATAATTCCGTCAATTATGGACCGATTTTGAAAATTCTTTTTTTGTTTTGTAGGGTTTTAATAGGTCTTTTAAATTATAATATAATTTATAGATTTTTCCGTTTTACATCTACTGTAAGCCTAACGTCAACATAAACGACGATGAGAAAAAAAGACATTGTTGTCGACCAATTGCGACCGAGTTAAAATACCGCTCTCTTTCGTCTTAAAGCAACGAAAGAGCGATAGTATCGAATCCGCCGCTATTGGTCTACATTTGTCTTTCTATTGTCTTTAGATATGTCTTGGTGCGCGTATCTTAGGCCTAATGTAGGATTATTCCATTTAAACAATAAGTCACTAGAACAACTTATTTTCGTAATTGTGATCATCTTAAGTACTCGTAGTTATTTCAACGAAATGATCTTGACTACGTCATTTTACATCAAATGGCAGTGATTATTTTGTTTTACTGACATCTAACATGATTTCGACGAAATTTGTTTTTTTGTTGAAATAGTCTTATTACTTGCTACTGCTACTTCGTTATTACTGCCACTTTACATAAAATGTAGATACCTACTTATTTCATGTCATTACCTTAAAAATACGAAGTCAGATGATTGCACAAACGAAAATAATATGATGAAAAACATTGTAGTGTCTCATTATTGGAATGGTACACAGAGATACATAATAACCCTGCAGGGCTATTTGGTGTAAAACTATCCAATGCAACGCTTACGGTAAACGTATACTCTGCGCCACGTAACAAGTCCCTTAGACGCGGCACTAATGTCATTATGGCGCACATTGTCATTTGGTAATGGCGGTCTTACTGTCATCTGTCTATGACGCTGTCAATTTTAGTTCAGGTGTTAGTCGCGGGACTTCTTTCGTGGCGCGGAGTCTAATCCTTGTTTCAATGATATTGTAAACGCTCCACGAGTATAATTCCAAAGTTTTGGCTGTGTAACAACTGATGAACAAAGACTGAACGAGAAAACTATTGAAATTGTTCCTAAATCATGCTTTTTCTCGAATTAACGTAATGTTTTTTAATCTTTTATACGTAACATACTGTGTAAGGCGTTTTTTATTAATGTTTTTTTTGAAGTGATGAATTTACCTTTGCTAAGCTAAATATATTTATTTAATTAACCGTGAACTGTTTTTTTATTGACAACCTTACTTGTCCTTTACCTTTTTTTTTCAATTAAAGGTGCTCTTCAAGGTTCAATCATATTCTGTACGAAAATTCATCAAAATTGGATCAACAGTTTAGGCGCGAAAATGTAAGTTTCTTTCGCATGTACAAGTTTTTTCGTTTTGTACAAGTTCTTTCGTTTTGTACAATTTACAAAACTTAATGTATTTTTTGGATACTTTTAAAACTAGATTTCTACAAATATTTCAAAAGCATTAAAGTAAAAAATAAAAAAAAAAACGAAAAAGATACTGTTTCCGCCCGGGATCGAACCGGGGACCTTGTGCGTGTGAAGCACACGTGATAACCGCTACACTACGGAAACTTGAATGCGAGTGATGAAATTGCTGAACCTAATTTAAATTACATTTAGAAAAAAAAAAGAAATGTGACATCTGTCTATTACCATCAGCTATCAAGATTCCAATCCGTAGCGTGGAATGGCAACCAAAATGATAAAAAAAATAAGCCAATCTACGTTCACTTCCGCATCGTATAGCCAATAGCTGCGCCAGCCGCTAGTCTCGCGGCTACTTTACCCGCGGTCGGTCGCGGCTACGTCACCGTGACATTTTATCGTCGGTGTTAAGTTAAGAAATATATTATTTATTAGTAAGTTAAACAATAATCTACCACCATGGATCCCGAAGCCTTTTTAGACCTGGCCAACCAGGTCATAAAGCTGAAAATGTATCCATACTTCGACATAGCGCATTCATTATTATGCGCTTTGGCGGTGCGGGAGGATTTAGGAGCTGGTAAGTAATATATAGACCATAATTCAAATAAAACCCGCCAATTAAACGCTCATAAATCGTTTTATAAACCATTAAAAGTTCCATAGCGGAAATGGTTAAAATCGTCCTGAATTTAATGTACAAAAATAAAGCCACCGATAGAGATATAAATAGATCTTTCGTAGCAGATACAACGAGATTGTTTTTAGTATCAGTAATTCAGGACGTTTTATATTTCTGTTACAGTACTTAATAAAACAAAGTAACTCTTTATTTTCATAGTGAAATACGTATAAATATTTGTTTCATATCGATAGTCATGTGAAACATTATCTGTCGTCCCCGTTGCATTATTTTTATCGCCTCTGACGTGGTCCAATGTGATTGCAAGCTTACATAAACAAATATTTACTAAATAGACATGTAAATAATTCCAATTAGAGGTTATGCTACATGGAAGCTGCAACTCGGGATGAGATCTCGGGAGCGGCTAAATCGCCGCACCGCGATTTAGAAATGTAGAGCTAGATGGCGCGTATATCTAAAAAAATAGGTCAAACAAATCGACTGTACTATAAAGTTTAAATTTTTTTTTTTTGAGCATATATAAATTCCACGACGAAGTTTTCATATGGGTTTTTATACAAAAAAAGGTTTCCTCGGGCTCGTCCGGGATTTGAACCCGGGACCTCTCGCACCCGAAGCGAGAATCATACCCCTAGACCAACGAGCCACATTGCAATGGGACGAAATTATAAATCTATTTCTACGTCTGTTTTTTCAATTGCTATTTTTTTCTTTACAAATTCAAATGGGGATGCCATTGTTAGAAACGTACAAGGGAAACCGTAATGGCATAGTAAAAATATTTGCATGTCGTTATTGATTCTAAATTTCGATCCGTGATCTTCACAAAATTAAAACTGCTGTTTAAACTTTATTTTTAGGGCAGTTACCTAATTAGATTGAAAGCAAACCTTGTATTATTTTTATTAGGGTTTTTTTTATCGCCTTAAGACTATGGTTTGATGAGTATCTACAGGTATATACCTACTCTTAACAAATTCACGATACGAAGTAGAATAAATTGATTTTATAAAAATAAGGGATCTCGCTCACTATGTGGTCATGACTCATGACCATGACCGTTGGTCGTTGGCTGTCTTTTGTCTGCAGCCAGATTTGCGGCCACTACCACGACCGGACGTAAAGCAACCAAGTTTCAGTTTTTTTTTACATGTTAAATATGTATAGGCATGCGCTTGACTCAATCACGCCGGATAAAAAGCGAAGCGAGTTGAAGCGCTTGCCTAGAAGATGCCTATTCACTCTTGCCTTGTAGGTGATGAAATTATTATAGATACGAGTCTGGAAACACAGAACCCACAACTGCTAAGTTGTGGGATGCCCAGATCACAGATTAATAGATATGGCCCAGATGTTTGCCGGGTCTCATCACAGACACAGACATCGCTATCACAGAACGAATGCGTTACAATGCCGGATTAAGGAAACTTGATGTCCTAAGCAATCTTCTCCTATGTGTAGGTAGGAGTAGGGTAGGGGTAGGGTAGGGACAGGGTAAGGGTAGCATAGGGTTAGTTGAAAGTTTACATCGAGTTTAACGCGGACGAAGTCGCGGGCGTCGGCTAGTAATTAATATAAAAGAACGTTTGAATAAAAAAACTTATACTTTCGGTGCACGTTTTTTTTTCTCGTTTGTCTCTGGTGTCCATCTAAACGGAATGCCCTTATCAATGTTTAAATAGCTTACTGGTTAATCCACGACTGGACGCGAACGCTCATACGGTAAACTATACGTAAGTAGCTTAGCATTAGCAACGAACAGTCGTGCCGACGATCTACTGTCAATTGACCATTGCCAAGTGCGCGATGTTCATATGGTTTCTTCAGTTAAACTGGTCGTTGTGGCCACTGGTCGTAGTCGTGGCCACGTAGTGTGCAAGGTTCCTAAGTCTTAAGTTTTGTAAACAACAGAATTTCATGCGAACAGATTTGTGGGCGGTTCGAAAGTCCATACTAATGCTGAATTCAGTTTGTCTATTTTAGTATAGAGATAAATTATA
This sequence comes from Bicyclus anynana, assembly GCF_947172395.1. Classification (NCBI taxonomy): domain Eukaryota; kingdom Metazoa; phylum Arthropoda; class Insecta; order Lepidoptera; family Nymphalidae; genus Bicyclus; species Bicyclus anynana. Next base: position 10,546,238 of record NC_069102.1, on the reverse strand, counting down.
GCATCTTGGAGTGTTCTCCACCAATATGCCACTATTAATAACCTAATTAGTCATCATCATTATTTCATTGGCCTACAGCAGGGCCGCCTCCAATCCTTATACTTAGAAGTTAGAACCTTAGGATTTGGAGCTTAGAACCACTCCACTGCTCCAATGTGGGTTGGCGGGCTTAGGGTTATAATGTTAGTAGGTACCTACTTTTATCCTCAGAATACAGAAACCTTTATCATCAAATGTTGATAACGCATGACAGTTTGCCGTGCATAGCAAGTATTTAAGGCAAAATAGGTAAATGTGTGTTATCGATTGGAAGTTTATTGTTCAGCTGGTGTATATATAGTCGGATGCAATCTAGACTTTTCGGAATATTTTAGATATCAGCGGTAACGTGGGGGGGGGGGGGGGGGGCAATCACCCCGCGCGGCACCCTCCCACGCGCAGTAGCCTCATCTTGTACCTCAACTTTAAGTATGATCTGCGTGTAGCGACGACAACCGCAGCTTATGTCCGAGACGTCATAAAGATTGCATTGATTTTCCGGAATGAAAAGTAGTCTACGTTCTGCTTCAGGGTCCAATTTATCTCAATACCTACCAAATTTCAACCAAATCGATTCAGTGGTTGAGTGGAAAAGTATCAGACGCTAGATAGACAGACATACAACTTTCGCATTTAAAGTATTAGTATGCATAATTAGTGTATTTTAAAAAATATACTGTTATATCATTGATCCATAGTTTACTTCGTCGTCATCAACCCATATTCGGCTCACAGCTGAGCTCGAGTCTCCTCTCAGAATGAGAGGGGTAAAGACAATAGTCCACCACGCTGGCCCAATGCGGATTGGCAGACTTCACACACGCAGAGAATTAAGATAATGCTCTGGTATGCAGGTTTCCTTACGATTTCCTTCACCGATTGAGACACGTGATATTTAATTTCTTAAAATGCACACAATTCAAAAGTTGGAGGTGCATGCCCCGGACCGGATTCGAACCCACACCCTCCAGAATCGGAGGCAGAGGTATAAAGGTATAGGTATATCCATTGGGCTATCACGGCTACTTATCTACTAATAGTTTACTTACTCGTATGTTAACTTACAGGCGCACAAGCGTTCTCGAGGAAACACCCGCTGTCATGCTGGTTGTCGACGATGCTGGTGATATTCGCGGGCGGGATGGTCGCCAACGGCCTGCTGGGGGAGCCCATACTCGCGCCGCTGAAGAACACACCGCAGTTAGTTATAGGCACTGTCACATGGTAAGTTCATCATCATCATCATATCACCCGATGGACGTCCACTGCAAGAAATAAGCCTTTTGTAGGGACTTCCAAACATCACGATACCGAGCCACCTGCATCCAGCGAATCCCTACGACTCGCTTGATGTCGTCAGTCCACCTGGTGGGGGGTCGGCTAACACTGCGCTTACTAGTGTCGCCATTTCTTCACTTTGGGACCCCAACGTCCATCGGCTCTTCGGACTATGTGTCCCGCCCATTGCCACTTCAGCTTCGCTTCTTCTTCATGGTAAGTTAATGAAACCATTTTTTTTCATTTGCGAAACCGAAGTGATGTGTTAGCCCAAACCGGTGCTACGACTCATCAACAATGTCTATTTGAACTATTTCTCCCTCCTTATAGGTTGTCCTTTCCTAAAGGATAGTAGATTTGGACTTAAGACATACCATACTGCTCTAATGAGAGTTGGCGCGCTTAGGGTACAAAATAACTAAAGTCACCGACATAGCTGAGCGCATCGCGAAGCTAAAGTGACAATTAGCGGGACACAGCTCATAGAGCCGATGGACGTAGAGGTCTCAATGAGCTCGAAAGTGCAGTGTGGTTGACCCCCACTAGGTGAACCGACGACAGCAAGCGGGTTACAGGGAGCCGCTCGATGCTAGCGGCTCCAGACCTTGGTGTTTGGAAGTCCATGCCAGAGGCTTATGTCTAGCACTGGACGTCCATCGCTTGATGATGAGGACGATGACGATAATAGGTGATATTGTAAAACAGTATATTGGATCGGGTGTTAATAATAATGACCGAAACCGGAAGCTTGACACGCTTCTATTGCCACGGAGGTTTATCTAACAGTAACAAACCTTACTCCGCTGAGAATTTTTACTGATGATTTTGCGGAGGAAGGAGAATCCCGACCCAGGTATCGAACACTTTGAGAGTCTTCCGTCTCCCCATATTCTTCTAATCCTCTAGACTCAGGCAGAGTTAGTCTTTTAGATGCGTCCTTTCTTCGGAAACGTCTCACTTATGTACAAATAAGTAAATGCTATCTGATGAATTCAGCACAAATATTAAAACGTGGAAAAGGATTTTTATTTTTTAAAATCATATTTCCAGGTACGTGGTATTTTACACGCCGTTCGACGTGGGGTATAAAGTGGCCAAGTTCTTGCCAGTCAAGGTGGTAGCCGCTGCCATGAAAGAAATCTACCGCGCCAAGAAAGTGTACGATGGAGTCTCGCACGCCGCCAAGCTCTACCCCAACGCTTATATCATCATGGTCATCATCGGTGAGTCTCAATAGTTACTCATACCTATGTAAGAGGTCATAAGCTTTAGGTCCAGTTCTTGTCTGTCAAGGTGATAGACTTTGCCATGAAAGTGATCTACTGTTCCAAGAAGGTGTACAACAGAGTCTCGCACGCTAGAAAAATGCACGCTGGCACGCTTATATCAATCATTACGGTCATAATCGGTGAGTCAATAGACTGACATACTTGCACATAAGAGATCTGGACCTTTAGACCATGTGAAGATGAAGTAAAGGTGCCTCTGCCATGAAGAAGATCTAGTGGGTCATCTAGCCGCCAAGCTCTATCACAACGATTATAATATAGTCATGGTCATCATCAGTGATACAGATAGTGGTCAGCAGGAACTTTAACATGGAATAGGTACACAGGAATAGGAATGTATTGTTATCATCCTAATAATCAAACTTCGAAAGTAATCTTAATAATAATCCGAATAGCTGTAAGGTAACTGGAATATTGGGCATATTTAAAAGATTTGTATTATTTATAAAAAATGAAATATGTAATTTACACATCCGTTTCTGTTTTGCTCACATTCCTCCAGTTTCACGCGCTAACACGCTTGTCATCTCTTCACTTCTATAACCAGGGCCATAATTTTACCATATAAAATAGAATCTCTTATTAAATTGGGAAAGAACTTAAGCTAACTTATCATAATGACTATATATATAGTGGCTACATTTCTGCGTTGGATCGCCAGGCTGATTCTTCGCGCAAAAAAAAAAAACATACATACAGCCGAACGTAGAACCTCCTCCTTTTTGGAAGTCGGTTAAAAATTAACCAGCCCTATTGGCGTATCTAGGACTATTACCTAGAAGTTGGCCCAGGCCCACCTTATGAGGCCAGCCCCTGACATACCGCTGAACAAAATTGAGAATCATTATAGAAATGTCGTTTACAATGATTGTGGACGTTGGCTTTTGAAACGGGTCGACTGATTTTATTGATTTTTCTTTGTATATTTTGTATTTTGGCGTCCATCATAGAATTTCAAATCGGTAGCCCAGAATTCTAGAGTTGGCACTGAACCAATCTAGGGTGGGCCCGGACCACCCGGCCCACCCGCTTTATACGCCTATAGCCTGCCCTCTTCTGTCTCCAGTCGAGGCAACTAGCCGCATTAAAACACAAAACTGAAGATATTTTTCAAATGTTTCCAGGTACGCTGAAAGGTAACGGCGCCGGGTTCACCAAGCTGCTAGAGCGACTCATTCGCGGCGCGTGGACACCCACCGCCATGGAAACTATGCAGCCCAGCTTGTGAGTACCACATCTTCTTTATCATCTTAGACTTCTGCTCCATTAGTGCGTAGACGCGTTACGTTGTGTCGTCGTAGCGTTGTTTATCTATATATTTTTAACGGACTTCAAATAAATGGACGCGTGTTTTTTATGTTTGTAAGAAAGAAGAAAAAAGAAAAATGCCTTTAGTCCAATATTGTGACACACATCACAATATCTCCAATATATTCTCTCAGAACAATACCCTGCGACGTGTGGCATGACTTGGGCATAACCCAGAAAATGGCCAAAGCTCAGCAAAAATACAACATGACCTTTGAAAAATAGATCAAAAAGCGCTCCTTTTTATTGACTTGGCTGCGATCTCACCTGAAGTGACAATGCAGTCTCAGGATGAAGCGGGTTAACTTGAAAGAGGTAGCTACCTACAAGTATATTCCTTTGACAGATTCATACGGATTCATACCGAAACGCTACAGTGCTTAACGGTAACAGAAACATCTTTTAAATCAATCATATTTAGGACACAGATTGTCCTAAATAGTCATTCTGAAAATAGAGATAAAAAAATCTAGGTACATCCTTCTTTCTCTCTTTCTTTCTTTCTTAATCGTTACCTGTCTCAAAACTCTATGGTCGAAAGTCTAACTCGTCTAGCCTAGAAGTTCTACGCGACTTACAAAATGCCAAGTGATCTATTACTCAGCATTTTGTATTAGAGAACGTTACCTATGTTCAAAGTTTCACGTTTACCTAAATACAAAATAGGTACCTATATTACTTACCTTTTGTCGCCAGTCTGGGTACTCATAGCGTTTTTTACTCTACAATAAAAATAAACTGTGCGCCCTGAATGTTCATTCAACCATTAATGTATTGCAGTTGGTCAATAGAAAGACAGGTAGGTACAAGTTTAACTAGTTATCTAACTCATATCATAATACTATAAAAAAAGCCTTTTTTATTTATTTATTTATTTATTATCATAATACTATAGTAAGTTACAAAACCGCCGCGTTTTCTTGTTACGGGTTAGTTTATGCATCGGTTCTCAAAGGGAGAAAGGAAGAAGAGAAAGTTAGGGAGCATTGGGATGCCACAGTCACAAAAAGGAAGTAGGCAAATGAATTTTATAAAACGTGCGGTGACGGCGCGCTTTTATCCTACAGGACAGTTTGTATCGATACACACGCGCGTTAACATCGCGTTTGTATCGACATAGAAGGGGTACGTCGCTGTATCGATTCAAATGCGTGTTAGAATTTATACAGATGTGCAAAGGTTTACACTATACAGGCTGCGTCTGTCTCGCGTGCGTATCGCGACTGTATCGCTACAAACGGGCGACGACGGCGTGTTTATAAAACGTGGTGTGCACAGGCCTTAAAATATTATCTAGGCTAAAAAAAGACTCCCATAATAATTGTACTAGGTAACTAACTACCTACTATATGAAAAATTAACTCAATAATGTTACAATTTTATCTAAAATTAAATTGAACGAAGATTGGACGGAATTTGGCGTTGAATATAATTTAGATGACAAAATTGTCGCACCACCGGTGGGCAAAATTTAGTTGACTTGGAGTTTTCAGGTTCACTTGAAGTTACGTTTCTTAATCATTGTACCATACCTACTTACAGTGTGAACCATATAGACATTTTTTAAATATTTTAATTTATGCTCTCCAGCTACACGAAGGCGTCGCTGGTGGCGTCCGTGATCTTCGTGCTGGACAAGAAGACCGATATCATCTCCGCGCCGCATGCGCTCGTCTACTTCGGCATTGTCATCTTCTTCGTCTACTTTAAGGTAAATTATTCCTTAGAGATCTTCATTAGATGTATATTATATTATTCACTAACTATGGGCCTCATCAGAAGGCTCAGAGTCACACAGCGGGCGATGGAACGAGCACTGCTAGGAGTATCTCTGCGTGATCGAATCAGAAATGAGGAGATCCGCAGAAGAACCAAAGTCATAGCTCAAACGAATCGCGAAGCTGTAATGGCAATGGACGGGGTACATAGTTCGAAGAGCCGATGGACGTTGGGGTCCCAAGGTGCTGGAATGGCGACCCCGCATTAGAAATCGCAATTTTGGTTGACACTCCACCAGGTGGACTGACGACATCAAGCGAGCCGCAGGTATTCGCAGGATGCAGGCGGCTCAGGATCGTGATGTTTGGAAGTCCCTACAAATGGCCTATGTCCTGCAGTGGACTCCAGATGTATGTAGCAAGTTAGGGGCACGTGCCATTGCTGAGGGTTTGCTTAATTTCCAGTTGTCTTCCATCCTGCTGGGCATCCACGACCCGTTCGTGCCTTTCGAGAATCTGTTCTGTGCGCTGTTCATGGGCGGCATTTGGGACTCGCTGGCCAAGCTGATGGGCAAGGGGCAGCCCAAGGAGGAGACTAAGGATGCTAAGAAAACTAATTAGATATAACATACGTAAGTGTTTTCAAACAATTTGTATGTCATTATCAACTTATTTTCACGGCCCACTGCAAGGATATGGAGGTTGGACCCACAATGCTGCCATACGGGTTGGCGGGATTCGGACCCAGGACCTTGTGATCCGAAATCACATAGTCTTACCAACGAGGCAGACATGTTTTTCTTTGAACTTATTTCTTGATTTATGCCTTTACTCGTATACTCAGTAACATTTATTTTTTTAAAGAATATTTGCCATATCTTTTTATATGACCACTATTCTCATTCCCCTCCAACTAGTCGGGAAAAATATATTAGGAGTGGGTACGACAATAGACCAATGGGGCGGGGATGGAATCACCACCCCTCGGTGATGATTCCAACCGCTTTACCGTTGAGCTATGGGGACTATTTTGTATATTATCAAGCACTATAGAGTCAGACCACCTTCTCTCCTTAGAGATATAGAGTTTAGATCTTCCTGCTCAACAAAATCGTGGCCCATGCCACCCCTTTCCCTATGCCACCCGGGGCAATTGCCCCTTTGCCCCATCTCGCTACGCCACTGGCTTACATGTATACTGGCTGATGGAATGCTATCCCTATCATCGTCATCATCAATACATATAAGTAAAATTGATCTGTCTGTCTGTGATTTCAAGATAATGGTGCTTTCTCATGTGCTTATAGGTATTTAAAATTAAAAAAAAAATGTCTGTCTGTCTGTTTTTCTGTTTGTCCGGACTAATTTTTTGGAGCGTCTGAACCGTATTCGATGGGACTTTCACTGGAAGATAGAGGAATCTATACATATAGCAACGTGTAGGCTACTTTTATCCCAGAAAAATTCATGGTTCTCGCGGGCTTTGTGAAAAATTTAATTAGTTTCCGCTAATCTTGCATACAAATTACAAACCGATTGAATTTATATTTTCCTTTTCCAGGTCGCATATTTTTCATCTACTGACACCGACAACATCTGCGACGTTTTTCCTTAGACGAAAAAAATATATAAAAATGAACATAAAAAAAAATAGAAAAATCCTTGTAAATTTAAAAAAAAATGGCACAACGACCAAAGTTCGGGTAGAATTGTATTAATTTAAGTTTTTAAGTTTGACTAGTCATAAACTTTAGGTTTTTATAAGTATACGGTGATTGTTTCTATGTTATATCTGTGTGGTTTTTACATCCCGAGTTTTTGGGTCTATCATTTGATAGCGGATACCAGTGAGATGATGGTGATGGTTGAAAAGCTTTTGTGGTACTCTAGAGGTGATAACATCTCATTGGCTAAAAACCTTTTCCTATGAGCGTATTATTAGTTGTTAGAAAACTGGAGCAACAAACCTTTATTGTATTGACAAATTAAATAAATTGTAATTTATGTGTTATTATGCTGAGTTACCTATAATTTACTAATTAACTTTTTGGGGTAAACCCATATTTTTGACAATATTGGGTAGGTTCAATTTCAAAATCTCGCAAAATAAACATCTGAATAACACTTAAAAAGCGCTTGTATTTTTTAAAAAGAAAATTACCTAAAACTATTAGGTGTAGGAAAACACCTCATCTTTTTAGGTAATTTAATTTCTATTGCACAAAAAAAAATTTACTTAAGATTATTTGAATTTTGAGGTTTTGATGTAATTAGTAAATAGTAAATTATACGTAGACTTATTTAGGCTTAATGTTGCCAAACTAAATATAATATTTTTTACAATGTTGACATATTTTTAAGTTTCCAATTTCATTTTAAAGCCATGATTTACTGTTTCTTCGCATGATATTGTCTTCCTTCTAAATAAATATATTATAAAAAAACATATTTATTTAAAAAAATGTATGCTGTGTGTTTCGATAGGAATAAAAGTGTGAAAACCGTGAAAACATTAAAATACCGAGCGTTGTAATTTTATGTTTAGGTTTCGAAACGAATTACGAATCTATCGACTTCCTTTAAAAACAAGATTCCACACAAAAACTGCAATTTCACTCAAAGATTTGATTACAATAATAATTGTAATATACAATTTTAATTTAATTATATAATTTAATAGGCACAAATATTTTTTATCTATTAAATGTGATATTTTTTCTTTTAAATGACAGATGACATTTGACATTAATGTATTATTATTTCATGAAAAATCTGACTGAATCGCGCGGGTGCTAGCGGTAAGGATCACATATTTCGTGGAAATTAAAAAAAAAAAGTTATTGCGACGATTTGCCCACTGAAAATGAATTAAACTGTTTGGTTTATGGTAAAGGAAAGAATAAATTGTTTTATTGGGTCTTGTGTTTTTTTTTCTATTTTATTAACATTTTACTCTTGCAACTTATATATATAGATGATTATATCAATACCTAAGTAGGTAGTACCTACTATTTATATATCTATCTTTTAAGATTCTATTACAACTATGCATGGTTATTTCAGGAGACGTCATTTAATCTATACCTACATGAAATAAATCTGTAGACAGGTCAATTCTGTACATGAAATATATTTCCAAAATAAGTATCCCCGCGGGTGATTAGTGATCGATACTGATGCTAAAGATGCAATCAGTAAAATGTTTGTCTGTCTGTATGTTCATTATAGAAACAAAAACTACTCTACGGATTTTAACGAAACTTGGTACAACAATTCTTCATACTCCTGGACAGGTTATAGTATAATTTTCATTACGCTACGATCAATAGGAGCAGAGCAGTGAAGGGAAAAGTTTGGAAAACGAGAGTAGTTACTTCATTTTTACAGCGATACTACTGTAAAGGTTGGATTAAAGAGGTCTAAGGGCGAACGAAGTCGCGGGCGTCCGCTAGTATTAAATATGACGACTAAAAACGGTGGATCAATTATATTTTATTCATCTCCTTGAAGAAGAAAACTAATAAAGTTACTCAAAATCTTGGTTAAAAAATTATAATTTGGAAAATAATAATGTACCTATTTAACTATAACACCTGTAGTGAAACAAATGGGAATATTAGTATCAAGGCTAAGGAGATGTTACGAGCACTGACCTATCTGTCTCTATAACGAGTAAAACTAGTTTAGCCAACTGGATCATTACATAGTAACTTACTTACATTACATTACTTGCTATACCCATTGAGTTACTATGTGCTGCGTATTAGAGAAGCTAGCATTCATGCTTACCAAATAATTGCGGCGATATCGCCGCACTTCATAATTTCTTGTTAACTTAAATGCTGGTTTGACGCTATTATTATTGGTTTTAAATAAACGCTGTTTTTCGAAAGACATGAATGTAAGGATTTCGGCAAGAAAGGCATCTATCAAAAATTTAAATTTTATACACCCAGGTACCTAATCGTATGTAGATAAGGTATGATACTTTTATCTACTAATACTTTCGGACGACCGCATTTCATCTTTTTTTTTATTCTTTACACGTTAGCCCTTGACTATAATCTCACCTGATGGTATATGATGATGCAGTCTAAGATGGAAACGGGCTAACTTGTTAGGAGGAGGATGAAAATCCACACTCCTTTCGGTTTCTACACGACATCATACCGGAACGCTAAATCGCTTGGCGGTACGTCTTTGCCGGTAGGGTGGTAACTAGCCACGGCCAAAGCCTCCCACCAGCCAAATTCTTATTATCTCTTATTTACACAATACAGTTTTGGCATTAAACTTTTGATAATCCTTCCTCCGTTGCTAACCTATTGTTTAAAAGAGATCGCACTAGTAGTGCGTATAGTATTTTATCAATTGGATATCCTTTTATATAGTTACTCGTATACTATAATATTAATACCTAGATGAAGGTAGTTAGTCTTTGTAAATAAATAATATATTATTTCGTAAGTATTATTTGTGCGTAATGTTGCGTGACATAAGCTAATATATGATCATACATCATATGAACCGGAGAGCGGCACCGGCAAGCTACTGCGGACATATTACGGTACTCTGGCGAGGCTGCGCGAGCGGGGTCACTGTCGACTGTCGAGCCTGCGGCCGACACTCACACCGATACGAGCCACTCACCAAGTGGCTCGTATTGGTGGTCAACCTATTTTCATCAAACATGTCTAAGAACACTCGCACATAAGTCACTTTTCATACAAAACAAACTAAATTCACGCTTCATCCGCTCGGAAGCTGGCACAGACAGATAAACGGACACGTCAAACTTGTAACACCCCTATTTTTGCGTCGAAGTTTAAAAAGGGCCGGGTTCGAAGTCGGGTCTATGGTTCGATTCGCGCATGTTGGGCTATTGTCGTGAATCTCTCAGTCTCTATGAAAGTCTGTTCAGAATTACCATACCAAGTGGCTTCTTAATTTCACTAAGTATATTCACCAACTATATGATTGGACACCTTGAGCTTCCCTGGCTTTTGACCAAGCTTCGGTCGTAATTGCAGGTAATTAGGACATTATTGTGCAACTTTCGCTTCAGCAGTGTGATTATAATCCGATTGCAATACGTTATGACGGCGATCGACCGGACGCGACCGGCGACAGACTCAAATGAGCCCGCGCTGCCATTATGGAAAGCTGGTTAAAGTCAAAGAAACTCGTCCTATTCCATAATATTCCAAATGATTTCAGTTACATAGATTATCACTAAACAACTTGCGCGTCCCTGACTTTTCCTTAGTTTGCTAGATAGCTCCTCAATTTCACTGATTAATAACACCTTCCTACCTACCTTCTAGATTTTTTTGAAATGGGCGAATGGAATTTGCAGGTCGTTTTTGTGTAACTTTCGCTTCAACGGTGTGATTATAATTCGATTGCAATACGTTATGACGGCGATCGACCGGACGCGACCGGCGACAGACTCAGATGAGCCCGCGCAGCCATTAAACAAAGCTAAAAAGTCAGAGAAACTCGTCCTATTCCATATTTTTCCAAATGACTTCAGTTAAATAGACTATCACTGAACAACTTGCGCGTCCCTGACTTTTCCTTAATTTGCTAGATAGCTCCTCAATTTCACTGATTATTAACACCTTCCTACCTACTGTTTAGATATGATGGAACTTGGAATTAGAATAAAATTCTCGTGCAAATCTTTAAACATAAACGTGTATTCCTCAAGGTGAAAAATTAAAAGTGAAGTTTACATTACAAAGGTTATAATTATCACTGACAACTGACATATGACGTTTATTTTTTTTTTTTTAAGTTTTAAGTGTTACCCTTTTAGTAAAAATGAACATGCCCCCGCACGTTGGAAGCTTGCCTTTCAACCAGACTCTTCTTCGTTTATCAATGGACAAATCTTGCTGAAAGCTCGACGAACAACTCCAGTTGACGTTTTTATATCCGCCACTCTGTTAATGCCATCTGTGCCGGGGTAAACAGCAACCACGCGGCCTAATTTCCATTTTAGAGGTGGTAAATGGTCTTCTTTGATTATTACGAGACTGCCCACCTTAAAAACTTCTCGGTTAGACCTCCATTTGCCTCGTTGTTGTAACTCAGCGATGTATTCTTTGCTCCAACGAGTCCAGAAGTGCTGGCGAAGCTGTTCTATTCTTTGGAATCGCGTTAAATAAGATACCGAACTTTCAGTATGGTCAGGAGCTGGGAGTGCCGTCAGTGGTCGACCAATAAGAAAATGACCAGGCGTCAGTGGCATGAGATCATCAGGTTCTGTAGATAGTGGAGTAAGCGGGCGCGAGTTGAGGATAGATTCGATTTGTACCAACACAGTGTAGAGTTCTTCATATGTCAGATTACAATTTCCCAACACTCGTTGCAAATGAAATTTGACAGACTTAACACCAGCCTCCCAGAGACCACCGAAGTGAGGAGCATATGCAGGAATGAAACGAAAATTGATGCCCTCATTAGCTACAGTCTCAGACAATGAATTGCAATTGCTTTTTATAAATTTACTTATTTCATTAAATGCACCTACCATGGACGTTCCGTTATCAGAAAATAAAGTTTTCATTTTTCCGCGGCGACTAATTTGTCTCTTAAGCGCAGCGATAAAATTATTACTGGTTAAGTCTCCCACTAATTCGATATGTACTGCTTTGGTGGCAAAACAAACGAAAATAACTACATACACCTTTACTAACCTACATCCTCTACCTTGACGACTAGCAGACAAAATTGGCCCAGCATAGTCGACACCTACGGAGTTTTCAAAAGGAAACCCACCAGGCTGCAACCGTTTTGAAGGCAGGTTACCCATTAGAGGAGCACCTACTTTGCCTCGCATACGAGTGCATCGGATGCAATTTCGGTAGCATGCTTTAGCCAAATTACGACCGCCTATCGGCCAATAATGTTCGCGAATGGATGCCAACAAAAGTTGCGGCCCTGCATGCATTAGTCTCTTATGCTCAAAATTAAATAATACCTTTGTAAAATTATGTGTGGACTGTAAGATGATTGGGTATTTTTTATCATAAGAAAAACTGGAATTCTTTAAGCGACCACCCACGCGCATCAATAGGTTTTTATCCATAAAAACATTTAATTTATTTAAAGGGTATTCTTCGGTAAATTTTTATTGTTTAACAATAAATTATATTCAATAAATGACTCCTTTTGAGAAATTTTAATGATTAAATTCATAGCGTCTTGCAGTTCACTAGTAGTTAAAAAACCTTCTCTGATTTTATGTTTCTTACACTTATTAATAAATCTAAGACAGTAAGCAACGACACGATTTAAGCGGAACAAGTTTGAAAAACGACTTATATCAATTACGCATTTATCGGGTTGAGCATCAACATGCAGTATAATTTCTCTGGTTTCAGGAAGTAAACTTTCATCAGTACATGCGAGATTCATTGGCCAATGATTTTCATCATGCCTTAAGAATTCTGGGCCAGACCACCATAAAGTACAAACCTCCATTGAGTCTGGGTTTGTACCACGCGATATTAGATCAGCTGGATTTGAATCAGTCGGTACATACCGCCAAGTAGCATTACCGGAAATTTCGCGAATTTCTGCGACACGATTCCTAACAAATGGTTGCAGTTTAATTGGCAACATCTTAAGCCAGCTTAACACTATCGTCGAATCTGTCCAAAAATATGTATACCGTACTTGAATCCGCAGTGATTTCGCCACCTTTTCGTATAATCGCACGCTGGTTAACGCACCGCACAGTTCGAGTCGTGGAATGGTGGTAGGTTTGAGGGGGCTCACTCTGCTTTTGGCTATCAGTAAGCTAGAGAAAATTTCACCGTGAGCGTTTGTGCTTCTAACATATACGCAGCTACCGTAGGCGAGTTGAGAAGCGTCTGAAAAAATATGTAAATCGATGTGCTCGAAATCATTACAAACGACACAACGAGGTATACGCAAATCGTTTAGAATAGATAAACTTTTTGCTATCTCTGCCCAAGCCTTAAATAAATCATGTGGCAATTTCTCATCCCATAACAACTTATGAAGCCATAGCTTCTGCAACATAATTTTCAATGTTATTATGCAGGGAGCAAGTAATCCCAAAGGGTCAAAAATTTGTGAAATAACAGAAAGTATGGATCTTTTAGTAATCTCAGTAGGAATATTACTAGTAATTTTAAATAATAAATTATCAACTAAATTATCCCAGTATAAACCTAAGGTTTTATTACATTCCAAAGAGCCAATGTTTAAGTCAACTGAAGACTGATTTAATTCATCAGACATTAATAGTGTGTTATTTGATTTCCATTTTCGTAGTGGCATACAAGCGGAGGCTAGCTCACTATTTACATTATTTTTAATATCTAAAACCTCCTCGATAGTGTCTGCACCGGTTAACAAATCATCCACGTAGAAATCATGAATGATTATCTCGCTCATCTTTTTATTTTTACAATCTTGGCCTATTTGTTTTAAGCACCTAGTTGCGAGAAAGGGAGCACTAGCCGTACCGTATGTAACCGTGTTGAGTTGATAACACTTCACCGGTTGTGACGGGTCATCACGCCAGAGAATCTGCTGCAGATGCCGGTCATCTGGATGAACTATGACGTTTCGATACATCTTTTCAACATCACCGGCCAAAATGAACCTATGAAATCGAAAACGCAATAGGATAGATAATAAGTCATCCTGAATAGTAGGGCCGACCATAAGTATATTATTTAGAGATAAATTTTTATCTTTGGAACCGCTGCTGGCATTATAAACCACACGCAACTTTGTAGTTGAGCTACTTTCGCGCACGACCCCAAAGTGTGGGATAAAATATCCCAAATTTCGTAAATGATTATCGCACTCCGACATGTGACCTAATTTTAAATACTCAGACATAAATTCACGATACCGTTGGGAATACAAGGTATCCTTATTAAATTTCTTTTCTAGAAAAAAAAGACAACGTTTTGCACGCTGCAATGAATCACCTAAAACATTAGAAGATTGTTTTAAAGGCAACCTCACACAAAATTTACCATCTGGTAATCGTGTTGTATTCTTAACAAAATGTTCCTCACACGCCTGTTCCTCTTCGGAGAATGATGACTTACGGCTAACCTCTTCTAGTTGCCAAAAACGCATTAAAGTCGTTTGGAGATCATCATTACATAATCCATGAGCCTTAGAAGAAACAGTTGTACTAAAATTACATTTAATTGAAGGTAACACATGGTGTGACATGAAGCTGCTATTGATCGGACCAGCTACAATCCCACCTAACCTAGTTTCCCACAACACCGGCTTACCTGGACCAAGAATAATTTTTTGAGAACCTAAAATGTCCCAATAAATATCAGCACCAATAATCATATCAATTTCAGACGGTGTGTGAAACGTAGGATCAGCTAATTTAATTTCACTTGGAATATTTAATTCCAAAATGTTAACACAAGCACTAGGAGTTTGATCCGTAAGCGACGGTAACACAAAACAATGAACACAACTTTTAAAGTTATCTATTAATGATTTAATAGGTACTCGGCACGATTCACTAACATGTGAAGTGGCATTATTAATTCCGAGTACAGATCTACTTATTTGAAAGCGTGGTAAATTCAACTTATTGCATAGCTTACTTGTCATTAGACAAGATGTGCTCCCACTGTCCAATACAACACGCACAGTGTGCTCACGATTATGTGCATCATACACTTTTATTAAAGCAGTAGACAGTAGTACATCATGTTGATGTGAAGGGATGCAAGCTGATAACGCAACGCTAGTATTTGACTCACCATGTGGGGATTGTGTTTCAACAGGAGTGTTGGAATCTCGCTTTGCTGTTCTATGAATCAAAAAATTATGTTTACCAGGACAAAAGGTACAACCGCGTTTTTTATGGCACCGATTTGAAAAATGAGTGGGAGAAAAACAGTTAAAACAGACTTTATAGCTGGGTAATAACTTTAATCGTTTATCCACACTTAGATCCAAAAATTGAGGACAACTTGATAACAAGTGGTTTCCTGTACATTTCGGGCACAACTTTGAGGGTGAACCAGTTGGGGATGAATCACTCGACGAAAGTGAAGCACATACTATACTTTTATTAACTTTGGCATTACTATTCATAATTTTATTATTTTTATGACTTTGTTTCATAGACAAATGTTGGTTACACAACAATTCTAACTGTTGACACAAATTTGCACGATTAAGAATAAATTCAGTAAACATTTCTAATGTAATAGGCAGATTCTTATCCAGCCGACCTTTATATTCCTCCCATTCACGGAATGTCTTTGAATCTAACTTGTGAGTCAACATATAAATTAATAAGGTATCCCAGTTGTCGACTGGCTGACCTAATGACTCCAAAGCCTTTAAGTTTTTAGTAACCTGATCAATGAGAAATTTTAATGCATGTGATGACTCTTTACTAATAGACTCAATGTCAAACAGGGCCGCAACATGGTTTTGAATTAATATTTGCTTGTTGTCAAATCGTTTGCAAAGTAGACTCCAAGCAACAGAATAGTTGTCGGCTGAAAGTGGAACTGATTGTATTAGAAGTGATGCTGTCCCTTCTAAACACCCTTTTAAGTAATGAAATTTATTAATATTATCTATACTGTCATCAGTATGAATAAGGCTAACAAAGCTATCATGAAATTCCAACCAATTCTCATGAATACCGCTAAACTTAGGTAATGGAATAGTTGGAAACTTAACCAGGTGATGCTTCTTTGTATAAGAAGAACAAGAAGAATTATGATCACTATTATTATCATTATGTTTTGAATAGTCACTTAGTCTCTGTTGCGCTTTAGACATTAAAGAAAAGTACAACGTTTCAAATTCATTTCTTTCTTATAATTGAATTGTCATATCATCTACTAAACATTCCAACTTGGTTTGAATTTCATCATAATGTTGGTAAATAATTTCTACCTTACCTAGTCGCAATTGCAATTCATTACTCTGGTACTGGTTTAATGAGTCACATAGGCTGTTAAGGTAGTTGGAAAAGGCAGTTAGGCGTCCCTTGTAACTCGCTCGTTTTTTGATCAATTCCTTTTCTTCTTTGTCCGTCATTCTGGGAAACTGATGTGTCTGAAAGGTGATTAATGTATGAGAAACGAATATCTTAGTGTTCCATGGATTAACTTCACCGTGCGGGTGCGGGTGCCGGGTCCATCAGCATCACGTGGAATCCTTTATCCTCTTGTAAAATCCTTAGTTCCAATTAATTATCAAATCGCTGGATCAGATCCGGCTCGAAGGACCGAAATATGTTTAGATATGATGGAACTTGGAATTAGAATAAAATTCTCGTGCAAATCTTTAAACATAAACGTGTATTCCTCAAGGTGAAAAATTAAAAGTGAAGTTTACATTACAAAGGTTATAATTATCACTGACAACTGACATATGACGTTTTTTTTTTTTTTTTTTAAGTTTTAAGTGTTACCCTTTTAGTAAAAATGAACACCTACCTTCTAGGTTTTTTTTAAATGGGCGAATGGAATTTTCAGGGCGTTTTTGTGTAACTTTCGCTTCAACGGTGTGATTATAATCCGATTGCAATACGTTATGACGGCGATCGACCGGACGCGACCGGCGACAGACTCAGTTGAGCCCGCGCAGCCATTATAGAAAGCTGGAAAAAGTCAGAGAAACTGGTCCTTTTCCATAATTTTTCAAATTACGTCAGTTATATAGACTATCACTGAACAACTTGCGCGTCCCTCAATTTTCCTTAATTTGCTAGATAGCTCCTCAATTTCACTGATTATTATCACCTTCCTACCTAGCATCTAGGTTTTTTTTGCAATGGGCGAATGGAATTTGCAGCGCGTTTTTGTGTAACTTTCGCTTCAACGGTGTGATTATAATCCGATTGCAATACGTTATGACGGCGATCGACCGGACGCGACCGGCGACAGACTCAGTTGAGCCCGCGCAGCCATTATAGAAAGCTGGAAAAAGTCAGAGAAACTTGTCCTTTTCCATAATTTTTCAAATTACGTCAGTTATATAGACTATCACTGAACAACTTGC
Organism: Bicyclus anynana; assembly: GCF_947172395.1. Classification (NCBI taxonomy): domain Eukaryota; kingdom Metazoa; phylum Arthropoda; class Insecta; order Lepidoptera; family Nymphalidae; genus Bicyclus; species Bicyclus anynana. Next base: position 10,528,558 of record NC_069102.1, on the reverse strand, counting down.
GTGTCCCTGACTTTTCCGTAATATTCCAGATAGCTATGTACCCACCTTTTTAAATTTTGGAATGGGCGAATGGAATTTGCAGGAGGTTTTATGTAACTTTCGCTTCAACGGTGTGATTATAATCCGATTGCAATACGTTATGAGCGCGATCGACCGGACGCGACCGGCGACAGACTCGTCAGATGCGCCCGCGCCGCCATCTCAGACGCTCGTCTTCATTCAAAACAAAACAATAGTGCCTGTGAACAGAGTGTAGACTAGACACGGGATCGCGGTAAGCGGTAAGTTATTTGTATAACGGTGTGTGTGAAAGTGAACATTAATACGGTCGAAAGTTTTGTTTGATGATACGTTTGATTGGTGTTTGCGAATTTGTATCGAAATTAATTATTTTAACTAATTCGCTTTTTTCTGTTAAATACATCTTCGATTTCTGAAATACCTACATTCGTTTGGACTAATCGATTCTGATAATGATACCTATAAAGTAATTTATTATATGCCAGCCAACAAGCCGCGGTTTCACCCGCATAGTTCCCGTTCATTCGAAAATACGAGGATAATAATTATATAGCTGTTTCATTCACAACGTGGCTTTCTAGCGGGAAAAGAATTTTCAAAATCGGTTATGTATATCCAGGGATTACCCCCTACAACACTACAAACTTTACCTGTTTATAATATTAGTACTCGTATATACACGCGTGATAGTCCATCCTCGGTAGATATATAATAATATCCTTAATACATACGAGTACCTTATCTATAAGTTATAATTACTCATAAAATTTATAAGAATTAGTTTTTTCGTTTTTGAGTATTTTTTTAAGATAAACTAACAATAATATAAAATGCCTATTAGTTTGTAGTTAGTATTTGCCTCGCATAACACCTTCAAGGGTTCACTAACCCTTAGTACTTATTGTTAGTATGTTATAAGTACCTATCTGAAAGTAAGGTTTCACTCTCCCATGGAATAATAATCTACAATTCTAAACCGCTAAATAAAGAACCACTCAGTAGAAAACGTATGAATGATAGATTCTCCGAACTGTAAGCAAATGGTGTCTTAAATTTTAATTCTTTTCTGAATATATTCGTACTTTAGTCTTGATGTGTAAGTAATTTATAGGTAATTAAATAAGTAAGCTAATAATTAAGCAAGGACAGAATAAATCTTTTCAAATTCATTCGACAAAGAAATCTGAAAATATTCTTACTATGTAGTAACTTAATTAAAAACAATATGCTTGTATTAATTAAGTACAAAAATGAAGCAGAAGATTCTCAAGGAGTACCTACAGTAGATTAATACAAGTGCCATACGTACATAAATTTCCAAAACTAACCACGATATAAATATCTATGAATAGCAACACATTTTACTAAAATATTACTGCGCTATCGAAGAGGATGTAAAAATAAATAAGAAAAATATGAAATCGAAATCAATTCAAATAAATATCAATGCCTTAAACAAAATATCATTAAGTGGAATCTTGTTTTCAAATAACCTAATTCCAAATTCAATGATACACCTACTTAAAATGGAGATACTACTGATTTTGCGCAAAAGATACGCGAATTTGACAGTGTGATTAGTATAAGAATTGATAAAATCGATGGCACAGCGAGTAATTTCAAAGAAAACTCTATCTTGTTTCTATTTCAATTAGAAGCATTTATTAGAAATCAATAAGTTATCGATGCATTTCATGAGTATTATAATTAAATACTAAAAGATTCAATAGCTGCTTAGCAGTTAAGAAATTAGATTAAAATCAATCAAGTACTTAGGTGCTAGGTTAGGTACATAAATGAAAGATGTAGCAAACGCACAAAAATAACAAGATATAACAAAGCACAAGAAAATTTTTAACTAGTCTTTAAACAAGGCAGCATTTAAAGAAATATACTATAGTTTAGCTCAAGAAAACCTAACAATTGTGTAAAAAATTTTACTTTATTGCAATTAAAATACATAATAATGATATAAAAGTAACTGAATTACTTCGATATCTGCGAAAAATTAACATACGTTCCTCACGTAGGCAATAGATACATACATAATTTAAATTACTGTTTCGTAGACTCGATAAAGGCGTAAAATAAAAGTTGCAATCATAGTCAATAAAGCAAGCAGTTAAGTGGTTTTAAAACGTGAATATATTAATTACGGAGGCTTATATACATCCTTCAGTTGTATTTGTTTTGTGATGGCTTAGGTTGTTAGCCCTCAACGGATGCTTGTTTTTTTTTCTTTATGAACTCGTTATGAACATCTGCAGAAGGCGTTATTACGGCAATGGAAAATGGTTGATGATATCATGGAACACTCATTCACATCACGATTAGCTGTAATTACTTTTATCTTAGACGTGAGGCTTATTTTTTATAATGAAGTTATGGATTTGTGACTCACAAATCAAATAAGGAATAATCAAATGGTAGAATAGAAAATGTAGAAGTTAGTATTCAAAATCCAACTGCAAAATGAGACTTTATTAATCAATCAACTCCCAGGAATAGCTTTGAACTAGAACTAAAAGAAATAAAGTTAAGTTAAGCATACACCAATTTAAAAATTTATCGTCATTGCGTTATTAATTACCAGATAATAACATACCTACATATGAATACAGGTACACCTAAATAAATAATACAGGTAAGGAATTTATTAAATTAAGTAGGAGATTGGAAAATAATAACAAAGATACGTAGTAAGGAAATAATTCAAAGCACCTACTCGCAGATATTCTAGAATCTCTTGATAGTTTTAATGTTATACCTAGAGACTGAGATGTTTATAGAACAAAACCTCTGTCAACTTGTGAAATAATTTCGTAAGATCCTTGATGATGTACTTGAAGCAGTTAGCGCTTTGAGGAATTCATTCACTTAGCTACCTTAAGGCTTACGGTAGTTTTATACATTGTAAATTAGATTCAACGAATCAATAGTGAAGTAGGGTCACAATTACGGTATTTTAAATTAAGATGCATTCGAGGAAGAAGGCAACTCTTCAGAATTAGTTAATATTGTTCTTGAGGAATTTTTATAAACATTTAAAATAGCAACTTTAAAATTAAACGGAAGCTTACACTTATGTATTTAAATCTAGACATTTAGCTTACTTTGCAAATCAAAAAGCTCTAAACAATAAACTAGTTAAATAGTTTTTTCAAAAGAATATGAATTTATTTATAGTAAGTAACTATTATCATCTATTCAAAAAGATTAAGCTTTTTTTAACTTAAACTTAATAACCCGAAAAAACGAAAATGGTCACGATCGCATTTAATTAAACATCATCTTGTGAAGGTCTTGTAATTAAAGTCTTCCGTAGTAGAAATATCAATTAGTCGGTAATGTTTGTTCAATATAAATATACCTACTTAAACTTTTGGTCTTAAAGAAAATATAGGTAACGACAGGGATATTAATAAACAAGGAGAAACAAAAAACTTGACAGTACTTAACAAGTACATCCAGATTGGCTGAGGATTTTCCTTAATATAATTAAATCAGTGCAATGATGTGAGTCTAACAGTGGTTTCCTCTTAATATTGTCGACTGTCGTATTGTCAGTTTACAAATTCAAAGTCACAGTCAGGGTTATGCCAAATAGAATATAATTGCACATTGTCCCATTCATGTTTTTGTTTATAGTTGAGCTTCCTAGTAAATGCTAGCATTTATAGTCATGACTTTTTTTAATGTACAATCTAACGACCATCTACAAAAATGCGGATTTACCGTCGCCAGAGAAAGCAGTATACAACTGACTGACGTGCCATAATGTCTAGGGACGGCTTTACGCGCTTTCCAAGGCAAGGTAGTCTAATACAACCCAATTCATCTGAGATGTTGCTTTTGAGAATTTCTTGATAAATAAAAACTTAATATAACTATCACACACACAATACTCTTGATCCAAAGCCTAACTATACCAAAGATTGCATCAAACCTTATTCTTAACATATTTTTACATTTTGTTTCAGAATACAATATAACTACCACAAAAGTCAAGATGCCGAGATTCAAGACAATAATGGTAACAGGAGGTGCCGGATACATTAGCAGCCATTGCGTGGTAGACCTCCTAGATGCGGGATACGAAGTAGTTGCCATAGATAACTTCGCAAACGCAGTAGGCGATGAAGATGGCGCACCTGCACTACAAAGGGCCGAAGAAATCACAGGCAAAAAAATCACGTTCTACAAAGCCGATTTGTTAGACAAACCACAAATCAACGATATCTTTGATAAGGTAACAGTTTATAAAATACGATAAAGTGATTGATGATTTATCGAAGTCGCTTGAAACAATTAGCGGTTTCCCTTCAGAAATTTAGCGGTTATATGATAGAAATTATAAAGATTACACTGTTTATTAGATGGTTGATAATGCATGAAGGAAAAAATACGTTAAAATGTTCACAATCATGACTGGTGTTTGTTATTTATTTAGAGGTTACAAAGGATAAAGCAAGGCATTTTAAGCGTTAAATTAATAACGCAAGAAATGCCTTGGTAACATTCAAGTAACATAAAAAGAAATAGAATCTCAAAGAAGTAGGTACCTACGGGGTTTTTCATAGGGCACGGATGAGTAATCCGTAAAGAAGTCGTCATGGACAATCCAAAGGTATCGTTATTGATTATAATATAAAAATTGGAAGATATTGTAACATTGTGATATTGTGATAAAAGAAAACATCTACGAGTAACTATTACATATTTTGAAAAGTTTAATTCTATGAAGCTTCATTATCTACCTAGTCATTTTGAAAGTGAACCATGACGATAGATAGATATTACTTATTTATTGGATTTCAATGATAATAATAATTAAAATTGTTATTAAAATGACGTGTATAATAGAATTCACATTGTCTAGATAACGACAAAGTTCTTAATTCCTATAGTAAATAGTTAGATATACTCGTGCCTAATTACCTAGGCTTAGTACCTGCATAATTTTCTATAATATGATCATTGCAGCATAGGGTGGAGTGTGTTATCCACTTCGCAGCCCTAAAGGCGGTCGGAGAATCCATGCAACAACCTCTACTATACTACCAGAACAACCTACTCGGCATGCTTAATTTATTGGAGGTAAAGACCACTTTTACTTGTTCGTAACTTGCTGCAGTGTCAGGTGTTACTAACGACGTCAAATCAATGATTGGTACAAATGGTGGAACCTAACCATCGGTTTATGCGACAGAAAACGCTAAAGCACTAGGGACTCTTCAAAAAAATTGATGTCCGACCCGTACTAATGTACGGTAGTGAGACTTAAACAGCCATGACGAGGCATATACAGAAACTCCGAGCCACAAATTTGAAAATATAACGTCACACAAGTGTTACCGCCAATTTATCACGCATCTGCAGTAGATTCAATATCTGTAACATTGCTAAACTAAATCGAAGCTAAAACATATGCATTCTGTGGCTAAACCACGAGATTGCCCAAGACAGACACCTTGTGCTGGAAATGGGACCACGAGGAGAACAAGGAGACCAAGCAAAAATTAAATTACCAGAAATATCTTGACGATTAACTAACCAACAAAATAAACGAGTGTGCTACAAACCACACAACTGAAGTAAAACTTCTTTTGGTTTCCCTTTTAACCTCGGTTTGCTTCACCCAATTACAGTTTTCGTAACGTTTTCACCAGCTTACTCTCCAAGTCAAACATGCGTAAAGAAGTTAAATGATCCTACCCATAATTGATCGTAGTCATAATATCTTTAATACTCCAGGTCCAGGAATATCAAGTATGTTTGATGTTAACGTCGAAACAAATTTTCCAGGTAATGCGATCACACAACTGCTACCAAATGGTGTTCTCGTCATCTTGCACGGTGTACGGCGAGCCGGAGACTCTTCCCATCACGGAGACCCATCAGACAGGCAATATTACAAATGTTTATGGAAGAACCAAGTACTTTATTGAAGAAATGTTAAAAGACTTGAGCATTGCTGATGAGGTGAGTTGATAACCTCTTACACTACTTTCAAAAAAATTTTATGTAAGCGACGACCGCGTGGCGAGGGTAGTTATGATTTCCGATTTCATGGCTGTGGTTTCGATCCCCACAACTGGAAAATGTTTGTGTGAAAGCACGGGTCTTTTCCAGTGTCTGGGTGTGTTTATACATTATTTAAGTATTTATATGTACCTAGTATTATATAGTCACCGACATAGCTCAAGAAGCTGAAGTGGCACTGGGCAGGGCACATAGTTCGAAGAGCCGATGGACGTTGGGGTCCCAAGGCTCTAAAATGGCGGCCCGTACTAAAAAGCGCAGTGTTGACCCCCCATCAGGTGGACTGACGACATCAAGCAAGTCGCAAGGATTCGCTGGATTGGCCATTCAATACTGCCACTATTAATGCGATGAATAAAATAAACACCTACCAATTGCATTAACTGCACCTGTCAAACTTGTTCTATACCAAATCTGTACCGCATCGTATGAAATCATAGTTATCTAATCTTCTAGCATCTGCGCTTGTCAATTAGGTAGACTCATCTACTTCCTAATTTACAATTACAACAAAACGACCACGTGTCCGGTCATTGGTGACACAAATACGATCGTGATCTTGATATTCTGCAACCGGTTCTTGTAACCCACTAAACTAATATATAAAGTACGACTACTTATACACATGTTAAGTTCAAGGACAGTCTCGTTTTTGCGTGAATCAGATTCAGGGGACATGTATAGCCATTATAATTCGTTACAATATTTGTAGTATTTGTGACTGTAAGTCTTCCTGTTCAAAGAGCAATACGGAGCCGTGCATTACCTTCTGTTAAACGCATAAAGTGAATACAAACAAAACTTTACCTACACTGGCAAGGATATTTTAAAAAATCTTAAAATAAAATGGTTTTGTTATAACAAAACCATTTTATTTTAAGATCAATCTAGGTAGTTTTAAAATGTATATCAATATATTAAAGCAAGGTCAGATACTGTCTCATAAACTAGCTTAATTAATTTAAAATTACATACAATATTTTATAAAAATGAAGTACTTAATGCAAGATTTTTAAAACGGATCTGTGAGGAAAACAACACGAAATGTACCTATCTACTTTGCATTACGAAGAATTGCCAAGTCTTCGCGGAATATATTAAATTAAATATTATTCATTAAGTAGGAGTATTTAGTTAAAACCACGCTTTACGTTTCAACAGTGTACCTAAATTTACCAACCCCTATTGAGGGAAAAGCAGTATAGAGATAAAAAGTTATTTAGGTAAGTAAGTGTAATTGAACAATAAAAATTAAAGATAAGAAAACCATCACGAAAGAAAAATAGAAAGAAATAAATGTCAGAAAATAATAAAGAATCTATAGGTACATTTGAAAGCGAAAGGTTATCATCATCATGAAATATCGAAAACCGCTCAACGTAAGATCTAATGCAGCAGAGAAGTAGTTTAGTATTAGTAGTCATACGATAAGAATGGATTTTGCGAGAGGGCCGGACGAAGAGGGATTAACGGCGGACGAAGTGTAAAATAATTCTATACCATACTTACAAGTACTAGTAGTAATTGAAAAAACATCAGTTTGAAAAATTAATAAAAAGGCACGAAGTAGTCTTTAATGTTAGTCACTCTGTTGTTAACAGAAATGGAACATAATATCTCTGCGGTACTTCAACCCGGTGGGCGCGCACCCCTCCGGGCTGATCGGCGAGGACCCCACGAAGGAGTTCACGAACCTCATGCCCTTCATGGCGCAAGTGGCGCTCAAGAAGAAACCCGTGCTGACTATTTTCGGTGACGATTATAACACGCCTGATGGAACTGGTGAGTACCTTTGGCAGGGAAATTAAGTGGGTACGTCAATTTTCTAGCGGTCGATAATGGAACCCATAACCTCTCGGTGACTGTAGTTTTCCAAGTAATAGTTCATATTAAGTGTCAACCTGTAGAAGAAATTCCGCTATCAATCCCAGCGACCCCGCATCGTAAAGCGCAGTGTTGATCGACCCCATTAAGTGAATTGACGACATCAAGCGGGTTACTGAGATACTGGTGTTATTTGCAAGGCCAAGTCCAGCATTGGACGTCCATCAGCTGATAATGATGATGATGAATGAATAGTTGATCTATGCTGAAGGGAAAACTATCAACACAGCGCAGAGTAGGTATGCTAGAAACGGTTTCTGAATTCTCGGATGAAAAAATTAAGCAGGGCGCGGCGGTAGAATCTTTCTCGAATCATCTTTGTCTCAAATTAGTTTTAACAGCTCTTCTGCAACTAGATTATTCACTATTTCGGTAATTTTTATTAGCGAAATATTATTCTTACTATTCGAATATAAAATACGTCTGCTATTATTCGAATAAGTAGGTACTTAGGTCATTTACATCCGAAAATTTATCTGCAAACTTGATGATCTAAATCAATTGCATCTAATAGGTAATCTTAATATACAAGTATAAATGCGAGGTCATTCATCATGAAATCTCGAAAACCGCTTGACGTACAAAGATGAAATTTGACAGTCTATAGTTAGTAAGTCTCCGCTAAGAACGGATTTTACGACAGGGCCGGATTAAAGAGGTCTAAGCGTCCGCTAGTCTTATCATAAACTGCAATGCGATGAAGGTAAACATTAGTCCAAACATGCATAAACTAATGGTTTGAAATTACTATGTTGTTTGCAGGCATTCGTGATTACATTCATGTGATGGACCTGGCGAGTGGGCACGTCGCTGCACTCAAACTGCTCACCGATAACCACGTCAGACTAAAGGTAAGGTAAAAACTACATAATTATGTATTACATCCACTAAAGGCAAACCACAAAATCTCTTAACCTCAAGAAACCAGATTGCTGGTAATTTAGTTGAATTCAGTTCATTCGTTCTTAATATCGTTACCGAATTTCGAAAAAAAAGCATTTTAATTATTTAAAAATCGTTCGTTAGATCAGTGCGAATCATAAATTCCTATGTAGGCCTTAAAAACTGCGCTAAGAACTGCCAAACGCATACAATTTGGTTGATTTATTCAAAAGACATACATAAATATTAAAAAAAAAACGTCTTTCTCAATATAATACCTAATTAAAAACATTCCGGCCCCTATTGATAGTCTTAATTGATACAAACCGTCGGTTTAATGAAATCTCAAAACAATGTTATTTTGGAAGTTTTTGAGATAAAGGAGCTCAAAAATGTCGCTAATAGCCACATTTGTTTGCAAAGCTTTGTTCTTTTAGCAGGAAGTAGCAGGTATTACGGAGGGTCAACTATTTACTATTATTTTTCAGGTATTCAACCTGGGCACAGGCAAAGGAGTATCAGTGAAGGAGCTAGTGGGGGTGTTTGAGCGAGTCACCGGGGCCAAGGTCCCCGTGAAGTACGTCGCGAGGCGGAACGGTGACATCACGGCCATGTGGGCAGACGCCTCGCTCGCCAAGCAGGAGTTGGGCTGGACCGCTAAATACTCGGTGGAAGAGATGTGTTAGTATACAAATCCTTTAGGCCTAAAATGCGAACGACATATCTCTAGAGAAATTGATATAAAATGTCGACCAATGGCGGTGGACTAGTCCCAGACACAGATGTGTCTGGGACTAGTCCACTCCACGCTCTCTTTCATTGCTGTGGCACGAAAGAGATCTTTCGTGCCACAGCAATGAAAGAGAGCGACATTTTGTGTTGACTTTTGTCTATTTATCTTCAAGAGATACGTCGTTTGGTCGCAAAGTGACACTTCGTGTCATTTTAAATTAAGTAGTAGGCAGACGAAAATATAATTTATTCGCTAAGCTTTGCTGTGATTCATTTCAGTAGGGTAGGGTATGGCTCTGCCTACCCTTAGTAATCATTACGAACACTTAATCGGGTAAAATAATTATACATTTCAACCTATACTGATTGAGCGAAAAAGCGAAAAGTCGAATCCGCTTGACCTACAAAGTGGAAATTTGACAGGGAAGTAGTTTATAGTAGTTGTCCGCTAAGAACGGATTTTGCAGGAGGGCTAAATTAAGGAGTTTATAGTATAGAGAATTAAAGTCACGGGCCGAGGGCGTCAGTTTTTTTTACTACAAAACCAGAGCATTCAAATCCTTCTAAGATGTAGACTGTGACTGTGATTCTACAATCTTTATTTCTAAAGTAAATGGATTTTATATTCGAAATGTAGGTGATGCATAGAGATTTTTTTATAAGATTTGGGTGGCGCAGCTAATAAAAATAAAATAATAATAAAAACTCTTACCTCCTTCTACTTCTCAATAAAGTTGATAACTTTTCTAATTACCCATAAAAATGCAAGATGTCAAAACAGAATGAAGATAAAAAAATCCGTTTCTTCCTCATTTCAGGCACAGACTTCTGGCGATGGCAGACTATGAACCCCGACGGTTACCCCAAAAAGAACAAAACTACGGTCATCGTTGTTAACGGGAAGAGTTAACGATAAACAGCAAACGAGAATATTCCACTTACCTATAGCCATTTACTATTAATAAATATTTTATTTATAGCTCTTTCTTATTATTTATACTTAACTAGTAGTTTTAATAAACGCGTTAGATCGTTGATCTTATACTTCGACGTAACGTTGGGTAACGTCAAGCGACGCAGTTTCATCATTATCAACCCATATTCGGCTCACTGCTGAGCTCAAGTCTCCTCTCACAATGAGAGGGGTTAGGCCAATAGTCCCTATGAGGATTGGCAGACGCAGAGAATTAAGAAAATTCTCTATATGCAGGTTTCCTCACGATGTTTTCCTTCACCGTTTGAGACACGTGATATTTAATTCTTAAAATACACACAACTGAAAAGTTGGAGGAACATGCCCCGGACCGGATTCGAACCCACACCCTCCGGAATCGGAGGCAGAGATCATATCCACTGGGCTATCACAGCATTCCGAAGTATCGCTGCATAATTGAATCGAAAATGAGGAGATCCGCATAAGCACCAAAGTCACGGACATAGCTCAACGAATCGCGAAGCTGAAGTGCCAAGAAATGGGCGGGGCACATAATTGGTAGAGCCAATAGTTGGGGTTCCAAGTTGCTGGAATTGCGACAGCTCTCCGGAAATTTTGCCTGACGAACTTTGCCGGAATTGTTCCAAAAACTTTCGAAACAATCAGAGGTTTCTATTCATGTGCTTGTTCACGCAATGTGGCGTAAATCAAACTGTATGCGGCACGCGTTATAAGGGAGCTGATGTGGCTCAGTGAATTCTAAAAAAAGACCTGCTCAGCACTGATACTTACAGTTACCACTAGCTAACAATTACTTGTCTACAATTTAATGGTTTAAAATAATATTCTAGCCCATATGTAATAAAATAGCCATTTATTAAATAAAATAAGTGTACTTAATTATCAGCTTATTTCCTCGTACAGTGACAAATGTTGCCATTTTAAAGGTTCGTAGCCCACACTGGTTGTGTTGGGGAGGAGGTACCGCGCAAACAGCTCCAATATCTTTGGCTTCTCTATGTCGATGCAGGGTGTAAGGAGATCTGAAATATATAAATCTAAAATCAAAACCTATTGTAGAAAATAGAAGACAGATATTATGTCAGGTTGCGCGACTTGTTTCGTAAAGAGTAGGGATTCAGAGAGGGGTAGCGATCAGTTGGAGGGAACGACTTGCGATATAAGGCGCTCGCCGTCCACATTACTTCTTGTGTAATTCTTTATGGGTTACTTGTGACAGGCGGTGAGAGTGACTTGAGTGGAAAAGGGGAGTGTTGGTTAACTATGTAAAACGTCTTTAACCCTACACACAACGTTCACAAGTGCGTGACTTCACTCAAGGTAATTCTCTGTCATTCAAGGGTCTTATTTTGGTAACAGTTTGATTTGTTAATTAAGTTGTCCTGACAAATATTGTGAATCATAAGCTTTTATTCAACATTGGTTTTCTTATTTTTGTAATACACTTCTGAAAAACTATATTATTCTAGACAAGTAGGTTATGTTGCTGTTTTGAGTGTCAGAACATTAATTTGTGAAAAATTAATATAATTGATTGATTATTTTAGTATTTATAGTTTTGCCACTAAAAAAACCATTGTTTTATGGAAGACAGGCTCGCGCTTGGCTACAATTACGCATGATGAAAAGCAGTAATGCAGTCCAAGTAGGAGCGATGAAGATAGATAGGTAGGTAGGAGAAGATGTCTCAACTGGCGAAATCAAATGACAGAACCTCAAACGACGTTTAAAATGAAACAATAAACTAATTCCAATCAACATTGCCTTTAAATTCAATAAATAAGTGTTTACTTTGAATAGGCTCTGAAACTCATGAACCGATTTGTTAAATTCTTTCACTGTTGGGAAGCTAAACATCCCCGAGTGACAAATGTTATAGGCTATATTTTATCCCTGTAACCCTAGGGAAACGGGAACCAAGACACATCTGCTAATAAAATGCCTACAAGATTATTTTAATTCAAACAAAAATACTTACCCAATAATGGAGGTTTATGTGAATGCAATGCACTGGGAATACTAGCAACCAATAAGTCACTGGGCACACGCACATTGCCAACTTTTCCTATAAGAACTCTCTCGAATGGCTGCTTCTTACACCCACTGCTAAACTCACATAGTGGTTTAAAATCTATGGTCAGCTTTAACCAATACCAAGTTGTCACATATTCTACACCCCATTTGGGAAATATGAGATCTTTTATTGCATTAATGTTACTTGGTGCATTTGTACACCATACAGCTACCAGACAGTTTTCTGATAGCAGTTCTTTTACTGGTACTGATGCTATGTCTTCATTGTACATCATGGAATAACTGAAAATAAATTAGTAGGTACATGAATATTTAATTTTTAATGAATATTAATTTACATTTGATAATTGATAGATTAATATCTAAAGGTTCATTAACAACCCATGTTCGGCTCGCTTTTGAGCACAAGTCTCTTCTCAGAATGGAAGGGGTTAGACCTTTTATGCCGAATGGCAGACTTCACACACAGAGAATTAAGATGGTTTCCTCACAATGTTTTTCCTTGATCTTTTGAGAGATAGATATATTAAATATCTAAAGGTGCTGTTTGTTAAATTTAAAAAGACACTAACCTCAATTTATCATTGGCACCTTTCAATCTTCTGATATATTTATTCCACCAAGGAGGGTCAGCTATCAATATATCATATTTAGTGCCATTCAATTTAGCACATTGCTCTTTCACACAACCACAGAAGAATCTAGAAAAAAGTAAAGAATTATGTTGCTTGAGTTTCATATTCCCCATTTCTTTCTAGCAGACGCCCGCGTCTGTGTTTGCATGAAATTTTGTAAATCTCAAGGGAAATCCATGGTTTTGCTCTAAGGCCAAACTCAACTCTATACAAAATATCATCCATTAATAAAACTTAAATTAAAATGCATCTTGTTGGTTTATCTAAATTGGTTAATAGCCATTTATCAATCATCATCACAAAGGCTATCAACATCCACCACATGACATAGGTTTTCAAATACCACTATATTACAAATATACAAATGATTTACAATACAGAGGTCCTGGGTCTCATCCCTGGCTGGGCCGATTGAGATTTTCTTAATTGATCCAGTTTTGGCAGGTGAGAGGCTTCGACTGTGGCTTGTTACCACCCTACTCACAAAGAAGTACCACCAAAAGATTTCTCATTCCAGTACAAGGTCATGAAAAGAAGGTGGATTTTCATCAGGCTCCACAAGTTTACCCACTACTATCTAAGATAGCATCATCGGTTACCATCAGGTGAGATTGTACTAAAGGGATAATTTAAAAAGAAAAAACAAAACTCCTTTTCCTGTAACCAACAGTTCCTTAGAATGTCTGTCCTTGGGAGCTGCTAATTAGTGGATACCTAATGGGGGTACAACCAACACTTCATTTTCTGTTGGTAAATCCAACATCTTAACTATGGCTTGTTATTTTATTAATTAGTTAATAATTGAGATCCTAAGTTTGAATTCTAGGTTGGTATATGAAAATATTAAGTTTCTTGCAAGAAATTCTCATTACCAGCTCATAGTTGGGAAGGTGGAGGTGTTACACCACTGTATGTCAGAGAGGCTATTAAGCTGTGAGCCCCATAGGCTAATGATACATGTATAAACAGACAAACCTGGAATTCTGAGGAATCAGATAATATTCATCCTTGACCTTACATTTCAGTGCTGCATCAGAATTATTGCCACCACTCAACCCATGGTGATCAAATACTGTTGATTCAAAGTATTTCTGGGCTAAATCCCTCACTTCTGATGTCTCCAGTAAATCATATTTTTCTCTTACATCTAATATAACATCTGATGGTAGTTGTGTTAATAGTTCATTGTACATATTCTTTATTTTAGCTGTCTGAAACAAACATTCTATTTATATATCATAATAAAAACTTCCAATAACATTCTAGTCTTGTATTGAACTTCTAAGCTAATGAACCGGTTTTAATGAGACTTACTACAATGCCTTTAGTTTAACTAAACAGGATAGTATGTATATAGTGATTTTAAAAACCCCCTAGAGGGTTAGGCGGCTAGGCCTCCTTTGCTATAGGAGAGGGTATTTTCTCATGAAAACTTGAAAAAGGCTCGATTTGCTCACAAGTTTTCCCAACATTTATATTATCGAGACAGACAATAATAATTAATTTCGATATCAATGATTATTTTATACTATAGATTGGTTATGTCCCTACAAAATCACTGCAAAAAGTGATCTGAATAATAGGCTACAACACTGAGCGCAATACATGCACAATTTTGTCTTTCATTCCATTATATATTTAAGCATACATAGTCTTTACACTTCATGAACACACAACTCAACATTGTAGACAATATTTAGGTATTATTTGTTTAAGTAATGTTCATTCTAGACCACAGCTAACATTGAGTTGTATATAAATTTCCTCTTTTGAGCGCCTTGTTTTTTATGCGCTAGTAACACATTTAACAGTTTTTAATATCATTGCTCGATATACTTCAAGAATGGCTTCATGGTAAAAACAATACGAAATTCACCAGCCCCATACTATAGGTACTTACTTCTTGTAAAACTTGATCACATTCGCGTGTTCTCTTTTTATTAACTAACGCATGTTTGCTAATACTTTTTATACAAAATAAGTTTTTGTTAATAGTAAAAAGTAAACGTTCACTATTTTCATTTTTAAAAGCATTTGCTATAAAGTCACAATGGTCTATTAATCGTAGATTTTTATAGCTGAAAGTAATACTCATTTTAGCACTTAAAATGTTTTATACGCATTTTTTTTAGCAAAAATAAATAAAAATAAAGTCTAAACTCTAAACAATTTCAAAATTCAAATCACAAAAACAAACGTCAAAAAAATGAATTTTGACAAGAACATAGAAAGCTCGGTTGACTTTGACGTTTTCCATAAAGTTTAGAAACTACTGTTAAACCATAATTGTCTCTGATCTATAATTCTATAATAGATATCGGAGTTGCCTCCCTTTATAACCAGTTTTACCAAATTACTGCATTAATTGTAATAAACTATAACTTTTTATAACGTACAACTAATTGAAAAAATAACTAATTTCAATTTCTTGTTGTTTTTATCTTGTAAAATTCAAGTTTTTTAACGTTTTTCTGTTGAAATGACATTAATTTACAATTTTTGGTTTATCAATTGACATTTGTTGACATTGACAGCTTGAGATTATTTGATAATTCGTAAATTCCTATCGAGACTGATGATCGGCGTTCATTGTTTATTATTAATTATAATAACTTCGGATTCCCGTTAATAAATTAAATACATATTGTTCTTAAAACGTTTATCAGTTATATTATTTGCTCGTGGTTTCATAAATACACCAATTTTATTCGAATATTGACTATGCCTAGCCAAATGCAGTTTTTTTTATTTATCCTAAATTGAATTGATCTCAAATATCTTCGATATCTGTTATTATGGCTGTAAAAGTATGTAAGTATCTTTTGGTATTTGTTAAATTATAATTCTTAAATTAAAGCCCTAAATTATTTACCATGTATGAGTATTAAATTGTATTCTAACTATCTTTTATAACGCAAAACAAACTTACTTATATATACTACTCCATATAATATTTAATGTTTATATTTAATTTCTTATTAAAAACACTTGAATTCTTCTATAGAGTCTCTAGACCATAGTGTCTTTATTTGTATTTTTTGTACTGTTTTTTTGACTTATCAAGTAAGACCTTGTACTGTTTGGGTTCAAGAGCATCACTTGTTTGAACGTGATCATGCCAAGGTAATTGCATGCCAGTCTTTGTGCATGTCTGTTTGTAAAAATGCATGTATTCTTTAACCTAATTGCATAAAATACAATTAACTGTTTAATTATAATTACTCATCAGTTCAGAAACAAATTAAAATAAATATATATAAACAATAAGTAGTTCAAAGCTTAATGATTATAATTAAAACATACAGAAGCTTTATTAATGTGTCTTTTTATTACTGGTTAACTATGTTTTTAGGTTTTTTGACCTTAGTCAGACATATTCATTGCCTTTTAGGAATACATCAATTTCCGAAATATTCAATGTGTATTATTTTAATCATTAAGTAGGTACACTAGTGTGCTGAAATTGTTTTTATTCTTAGTGCATAGTTTTTTTCTTACCAATGAAGTTTTTACCAATAAAAAGCGATTATGTATGAAACTTTGAAGAAACAAAAGGATTTTAAAGACTGACTGTTTTCCATTTTGAAATTTTACAAAATGATTTACTGAATTCTGAGAAACAAATAAATAAGTCGGAGAAATGTCTGATTAGATAGAATATATTTAGGTGATAAAATAATATAATAAGACATTTTTTGTATAGGTCCCAGGGAAAAATGTATATGATTAATAATACTGTGCAATCTCTAAATTTCCTTTGATTTATGTACACAGAATATTATTGCATGATTGAAAAATATTATGCACAAAGACAAATAAAAAGTCCTGACAAATTATAAAAGTAATAATTTAGCCACTTCCCATACAAGAACCTTTGAATACCTTTAATAAAAAAGCAACCAGCATGATTTTACTTCTAAACTAATAATTTCTTAAACACTGCATAAGTAATAGTCAAAAATGGTTAATTATTTCTAAACAATGCATGTGTTAGAATGATTTGATATATTATCAAAAATAGATCATTAACTTAACTGTATTTTAACTGTATATTGTATATTTTACTGCTAACCAGTGATATAAATATTATGTATATTTGAATACAAAAATATACACCAAGTATTTTTGTATTCACTGAATTTTCAAGTTTCAGACAAATTAAAAATAATTAAAATGAAATAAATGTGTGAAGTATTTATTTTTATATTTTAATATTTTCAGTTTAGTAAAAATAAAAATACTAATTTGCATGTAATAATGAATTATTATTAATTTTTCACCAGTTTAGTAGATAAATTAAATAAAATCTATTTATTGCTATCGATAATTTGTGAAGAAAACTGTAATCAAAACCTTGAGAAGTAAAAGTATTGTGTAACTTATATAAAAGTATATTGTAATGAAATTTTTTAATTCTAAATAATTTATGAATCACACAGGATTTGTTGGGTAAACCCCATCTGGTTATGTACTCTTGACATTATTATTTTCTGATAACTATTAATTACTCATACATTCCCATTACATTTAGGTACTTTTATTTACTTGCGTTTTAAAAATTATAGACTTAAATGCATGTACACCAAAACAAATATGAATAAAAACGAAATTAAGTAGCTTATACCCATACTTTATACTTAAAAAACACTTACACTTAAAAAATACTGCTAGAATATGATTAGTAAAAAAAATCTTTATCTGGTATAAATTGTATTCATTAACCTTCAGGAATAAAATACATTTTTTTTAATAATAATTTTCATGTGTGTGTAAACTCACTGAGGAAATAATAAAAGCTAAATATAATAGGAAAATGGCTCAGTTTTCCATTTTGCATTTTGATATTCATGTTGTATGTTACTTTCATTAATTGAATAACTCAATTAATAAAAATACGACTTAACTCGGCGAGCTGTTATAAAAATATTTGTTTACGTGTATAGTAAATATTTAAACAAATTTTGCGATTGTGAGTAGAGTGCCAACTTTTTATTGGTTTTAAGCCAAAAAACGTATATTTTTCCTATAAAATAGTACAACAATTTGATATTCATAGAGTAAACAATTAAGAAGGAATGAGTAACGACTTAAGTTCAGGGTAATTAGATACATACTCATCATTAAAGTCTTTAGTCAATACAAATAAAGATTGATTGTTCTCTGATAATAT
The DNA here is from genome assembly GCF_947172395.1 of Bicyclus anynana. NCBI lineage: Eukaryota > Metazoa > Arthropoda > Insecta > Lepidoptera > Nymphalidae > Bicyclus > Bicyclus anynana. The sequence continues at coordinate 10,510,203 of NC_069102.1, read as the reverse complement.
CCTTATCTGGAGTGTTAAAGTTCATATTATCGCTTCCTGCTTCCTTAATGTTTTATTTATAAACTGTTTTGTATGATTTTTAGTAGGTACCTATTACTTATCTTCTTGCGGAAAAATTATACTTGTAAACTTATCCAAACATTGTGGTCGTCTAGAGCGTATTTTTGATTTATTTATTGGTTGCAAACGTAATTATTAAATTCTATATTAATACGAATTTAAATTAAATTATAAACTACTTTTAAATCTTAAACCTCGTCGATATAATATACATTAATATGTACCAATAAAAATTACAAATAATATAATAGAGCATATTTCGTGCTGCGAATTTTGTCGATCGGTGATATTGTTATGTAATAGTGAAGCATTATAAATTAAAAATGTAACGCGTGTTAAATTATGCAGAGGCGTGATACGGTCTTCGTAACAGTTTCATTGACTGGAATGACGAAAGTTGTACGAAGTAGAGATCGGGGGCGAATATTGATTAAGGGTAGCTCTGCGCTTGTGTGCGCACACCCCTCGCGGGCGGGCGCCGGGCGGTGCGCGAAATGTGCGTGTCATGTGCCCGCGGGGCGAGTCAGGACGTCCTGTGTGGAACGTACCTACGTGCACTGCACACTTCCACCGTTATCTAGTTAATTGGCGAGCAAACGCGTTTCCAGTGAGATGTAAGGCGATCCGCCGCGACGGAACTCGGGTGCCGGCCGCGATGGCACCGTGAAAATCAATAAATCTCCCAGTGGAACTCGCGTATTGCATGCGACATTGACTGTTTAGTACTCGTATCAGATGCATACGCCGCGAGTGACCGCGCAGTGTACTTCCCTTCCAGCGGGATCCGACGGCCGCTGAGGCGGGCTCCCGATGTTCAATCACAAGTTGCCGTCTGACTTTCCAATGCAAACCCTCCGTAAGAAAACCAGCCCTTGCAAATGTGAGTTCCGTGTCATGCGTGATAGTTTTACACGACTTCCTCTTTTCAATATCATTGCGGTCATGTGTTTAGTTAGTGCTAAATGTCGGCCAGCACGTTAGGGCACCCTCGCTTAGCTGTATATTTTGCGTTCTTTTCCGTTGTAACATGCATGGTCCGGCTAGGGTAACTCACCACTAACGCCCGTGCTGTTGCTACTCCCATGTCATAATTAGTGAACCCTGGTTTTGAACAGAGGGTGTGTTGTGGGCCCCGGCGGTGGAGCGGTGCGGCGGGGGGACTAACTAACTTTAAAGTCGGTTTGTTCGGAATAATGCAGGTGTGTCATTTCCAGCACCTCCTTCGGCAGTTCGGTGAGTACTGCATATTGCATTTCACGCTTCCCTGCATACATTACACTTGCCCAGTCGCCAGCGATCCCTTTATCCCTCTTTGATCCTATTATAAACTATGTACCTACTTACGTGCAAAGTCTGTATGCTATATCTATAACTATGTGGGGCTAACTAATGAGCGGGGGAATGGAAAAATGTGCTAAAAATAACTGGCAACATTGTATTTTATGGTCATTTTAAAATGACATTCACCAAAGTCACAGCACGAATATTTTGCTGAGACTACGGTATTGTTTTATGGTAAAATATTAAACATGTAAATATTGTTAATACGGTGCATTCATATTGGAATTTTTGTTAAAATCTATTAATGCAGAAAACAATAATTAAAAATCACATTTGTTTTTATTTTAACATCTATAATTGCTTAAACACTATATTCTACTAACTCGTACCTGGTGTAACCGCATTAGGATTAAACATATAGGTTTTCGATGAATCTCGTGCGTTGTTTGAGCATCATTAGCCCAATCGAATATTATTGTTTCTCTACCAAAAGTCGTCTAATTCGTCTAACTTCACTACCGAGTATAGAGGACCATAGATCCACTCCGTTTCAATATAAACTCTGATAACTCTAAACTCTAAATATTTTTTGGAGTTCGTACCCATATCATGACTCATCATAAGATTCGTATTATCACATTTTTTTCTAATCTGGTCTAATTGGCAAAAGATTAAGCATTCTAGTTGGATACTTAGAAACCAGTACTTTTTATGGACGATCACAAAAAATGGAGAACTAAGAGCGACTAAGGGACTGTTAAGACTTTATCAGACATTCCAAGAAGAATGGCGTACGCTAAAATTATTTTCAATAACTTTACCTATTGTCATTGCTATAAGCCAGCTACCATCTTCTGTATCGTTATTTAAGATAAATTGAGACAACAGTCGAGATAGGAAACAATGGAATATTGAATAGTAAATTGTGATTTACAATATGATTGTACCTAGTTTGTACATTAAGGATTGTACATCTGAGGATACTCCGGTTTTTAAGAGCGTTTTTTCTGTTATACTTCAACGCGGTGTCAATCATCTACTGTCAACTTTACCTACTACCACATGCAAAGCTGATCAGACTAGCGAAGTAGACAAACTATATCTATCCTTAAAATAGCAAGTCAAAGAACAAGAACATAACGTTCATTTATCTCAACTCGAGCGTAAAGATAATAATTCTGATCGTGACAAAGACATTGCCTTTTGTTCTGTTCTTATCATTTTGTTTATCAATTATCAGTAAATATTCGCGTATGCTGTCTGTCACTCTAAACTAAAATAACAAAGATTACATATCTATTACAAAACTAGAATACGTATTATCCAATCGATATAGATATATCTAAGTTATAGGTATACATAACTGTCAGACGTTAGAGTTCGAGGTCAGGTTCTAAGTTATTTCATATATTACTTTAGAACTTTCTCGTTAGGTGAGTATTGCACCTTTTCGGATAGGCTTTCTCCTATATCTAGTGCTAGAAGATATAACGTCGTGCCCAAGTAAAACACAATTCCATTTTGATATATTAAGCCAGGTTTGTGGAAGAGAGCAAAGACACCAATAGCTACATCAATCGACCTGTCGTCTTTGCTTTTTCCCATTTGTGTAATAATTATGAGATATCGTGTCTGTGGTCGCATTAAACTTAACTTCATGGCAATCGTTCATTGGTCACCCTTAAAGTTATCTTGATGCTACATACATCTCCTCCTTCCAAACTATAAATTGCTTAAACTGTACTACTACTTACCTACTCGTATATGATAGGAGCATGGGCTAATTGACTTATGGGGTTTCGCTCTCAAACCTTTGAACTTTAGGGGCCTTTTCTTTCCTATGGTAGGACTCAGTGACTTTTAGCTTATTATAAATTAAAACGTGTCGCCATCACAGGCTTTCGTTCTCAAACTTTTCAACTTTAGGAGCCTTCTCATACCTTTACCGTCTCTTGTGCAAAAAAGTCACTTTTTCACGCCAAATTTCCAAAACAACAGTCAAGTCACAATTTTATAAATAAGGCCAGTTTTGTGCTAAAGGACAATGACGACAATGCAAGTACCTATTAGTTTAAACAAACATATAACTTCCAAAAAAGAAGTTAATTTTGTCGGCACATGTTGTTCCCATTATAATTTCAGAGACCCGATAGTGGTGCTACAATGTGCTGTACAGTGTATTTTTGTAACAACAACCACATAGCGTATATGCGTAATAAACCCCACTAATTAATTGGCATCCATGCTTTTTAATAAACTGATCTCATATCGCTCTGGAATATGTACTTTGACCATTAGCCCATGAAGTCGTTAGGTACGTTTTCATTTAAATACGTCAGACATAGGTAATTACAATATTTTTAAACGGCTACAATAGATGTTTTCCAACGCATATTCGTTTTGTTTTTCAACGCATATCGGTTAGACTGCTAATAAGTTACATCGCGGTAAGAATATGGTCAAAGTTCAACTTTAATTCAGCAAGTTTAGAAGATTACTAATCAGTCTTGTAAGTAGATATTTGTAAAACGTAGGCATATTAGGCACGTTAGTGTAATCTAATAATGGGGGTTAAACGGTTAAACGATACTGTTTAGGAAACCTGTAAAAACACCGGCTTTATGCACGATAAACTCTATCAACAGATCGATATGAAACAGTACCTGATAGGGAAGAGGTAACTTTGTAGGTGTTTGTATGGATATTGCTTTTTGGGCTTTAAGAGCTTAGAGTAAAATGTATGGAATTTGAGAATATATTAAACAAGTCTGAGCTAGGAGTACACGTATAGTGAGATAGTTCTATAACGAACGTTTCTAGAATATTGTCTGATTTGTTATCTTTATCATCAGAATGCAGTATTCCGTTTTTGATATAATGCTCGACCTCGTACCAGGAGTTCATAAACGGTTCGATAGTGGAAATACTAAATAACACGCAATACGGAGCGTAGCTACTTTAGGTTTTAGTTACGTGTTTTAATATACTAGTTTACTTTCTTATTTATTTGGTTTTTTAAGTTCTAATCAATTTGGGACAATTATCGCTTAGTAATTTGTTTTTCCACATTTGGTATGTAGGCCAATAAATCAAGTTATCAAAATACCTATATTTTTTACAAATTGGCAAAGATATGTCATAGAACACTACTATTTATTTGACTGATATTAATTAAGTTATGGTTAAAATTTATAAAGGTGAAGGTTGCTGATAGTTAATAAAATGGAGTACCAACACGCGTAATCCTTGTAAAGACGTTACGGTACGTTCAACTAACTATCTACGAGAATATTTATTGTGTCTTACGTTCGATATTATGTAGATTTTGCTATTCTATAAAAATAAATGTATATCTTAAGTATCCTTTGGAGGCACTGGTCTCTATAATTGTGGCACACCCTACTTTCATTGCTTTATTATAAAGATAGCCATGGTTTTGTTCATTGAGGTACTAGGGTTTCATGACCAGGACGTAGGCACCGGCCCCCGGTCGAGGAGATTCTAAATTTAAAAGCAGGAAATTCAATTAGCCAGCCAGTGATATGCCGTAAACAGGGACCGAAATAGGACAACAGAGTTCATTTTTATTTTGCACTCAACTTCATCCTCACGTTCTTTTCAAGTTTCGCGTTTATTGTAACGCAGAGAATGACTCTTAAAAAAGCGGATTCGAAATTTCTGCTCAGCCGAGGTACAATGCAGTTTTAATTAAAACTTTTGCCAGTTTTTGAAGTGAAGTTTCAGTGAAATTTTGTATTGCTCTAATGGCCTATTTGGTACGTTTGTTTATATTCTAAATACATTGCTGTTCGTAGAGGTAACATCTACATCGATGTTGTTGTTCTGGTAAATTTATCGATTGCCTAATCAATGACATTTCACAAAGATCTTGAATACTTGCGAGGTTTACGAGTGAATTTCTTAGCTGCCCTCAATGCTCAGTGATGACAAAGAAATGAAAAAAAAATTTACGTTCGTAAAAACATTGTAAAATTAACTTACACGATCTCAACAACAAAGATTGCTGCGGAATCGTCGAGCATGACCATTAGATTTATCGTAAAATTTAATAGCCGTTCGGTGCCAACTCTCTCGAATGCGAATCCGAAGCGATCCAGACAAAGACCTTTATTATTTTGGCGTCCAGTCGAATGTCCTGCCAAACGACGTCCGGATGAAGAATTTAAAAGTTAAATATTACATCCCTAGTAGAGCAGCCCATCTAGCCAAGTGACATGTTAATTCTCTTTCCATGATCTCTAACGCTTCGAAAACTAGAAAAATGTATGGGAACTACAGATCTTGATCACGTGACCTGTCGATAGCAAATGTCATTCCCATACATTTTTCTAGTTTTCGAAGCGTTTGCGATCGTAGAATGAGAATCGTCCGGCCACTTAGTTACAGGGGTAGTTGTTTTAGTAAATTTTCTTTTATTCATCTTTATCTATATTAGAGTAGATTTTTTAGAAATTAGCACTGTATTTCCATTATGATTTGCACAATTTCAACGTTTTACATGTTATTTTTTTTTCTGTTGAGTGTTTATGTGTGCTGTTATTTATAGCATTTGATATACTTTAGGATATATCACATATCTGACTGTGTTCACAATGGTAGCGGATTGGCAGATGACAGTACTGCAGCATAGCAAAACTAATTATGGTAATCCAGGATCCGAGGAGCATTTTTACAATTGATTACTATCAAGTAAATTTTCCGTGAGTAGCATCATCTTAATAAGTCGCTCAACTTTTTTATGTATGAAAATTCTTGTTTCTGGTAGCTAACAAGGTTACTAGGTAATAAAAACTTCTGAGCGAAGGAACGTGATAACGTACCACGCAATTTGTAAGACAATGTGGCTGTTAAGTTGTTTATCTCATAATGAAGCATATGTAAAAATATCACCTCATCAAGATGAAGTTACTCAGGGAAAATTTACTTCGTAGTATCCTGGACCATTGTGTGTGTCTTACTTTATTTATACCAAAGTTTATTGAGTGATTATAGGTGATGACTCAACTATGTATGTTCCAATTGTCCAACTTTTAATCTGTCTTGATCTTTCTGGTCTGATTTTCAACTATAATTGATTGTGTACAAACTGACAAATTAAGCTGAAAACCCACATGATCCTTCTTACATTTACTCTCTAAAAAAGACGAACAAAACAATTTTTGAGGAACTCCCCTTCGCCCAACTTGTATCAATAACGAGGTCATCAAAATTGTTTCTAACCAGCTGTTTTTTTACAGTTGCTTAATTAATAGTTGCTCAACTTTTAACAGCCACTTTGTCCTACAAATTGCGTGGTACTTTATCACGCTCCTACTTTGTTACTACCCAAAAGTTGAGGCTCACCAAAATTAAACAACTCACGGAAAATGCACTTGCTAGTAATCAATTGCAAAATGCTTCCCAGATCCTGGACTAAAACTACCGTTTTTCAGTAAAAGTCTAGTCACAAAATCCAATGTGAACACAGTGAAATATGCTTTCACATCTTACATGCTCATAGTACTAACGCCGTTCATCTTTTAGCTTGAGAACATGCTCACCGTGTTATTCTATAGTCATTTATGAACCTCTCGCAGACAAGAACGAGCCGGGCCGCTTCCTAGGCGAGGGGGTGTCGTTTCGCGCCAAACTTATCGGTGTACTGGAAGTGCCCGAGGCGCGGGGGGATAGGATGTGCCAGGAAGCGTTGGCGGACTTGAAGATGGCGATACGGGCGGCGGGAGAGCACAAGCAGAGGATACAGGTGCATGTGGCTATTGACGGGTTGAGGCTGCGCGATGACAAGACTGGGGTGAGTTGGACTACTTTACTAGCCAGTGGGGTGTACTAAATACGAAAAATAGATTAAATCCTTCTTCAATACCAGGAAACTTTTGGAGCAGGCAGTGCTTTTTATGCATAAATGAAATTGTACGCTCTTGATGCTAGTTGATGGAAGAGATGATCTTTAAAGATGAACGCACACTTATCTGAGATGAACGCATCGAATGAAACGAACTTTTATATGTGTCTGAAAGGTGGACGTAGATTCGGACGTATCGGCGCGGAGAAGATTTCGAGGTTTCACGGGACTTCTAAAATTTGTTTCGTTCGACTCGTTTGACGCGTGCGGCTCGAATCCGTCTGCTTTCACCTTAAAACACAACATCTGAATAGCTTCGACAGCAAAGTAGAGGTCTTTTCTTTCATACGTGACACACATAGAACGAACTACAGTCACGGAGATGTCACACAGCTTACAATATCCATAGTCCCTACATCACTCTAAGTCCGAGAACTCTAGCCTTAATGTCGCCGCACACGGGCAGTGACGTCGGTGGGCGCCGCAGCCACAAACGCCGACACCTAAACCTGGAAGCGGCGTTATGTGGTGACCACTGACAGCAACGCCCGTGTGCGGTGAGTCCATTTAAAATGTATGAAAAGAACAGAAAATAAGTCGGTGGTTTTGTAGCTGTAGCATAGTTCCCGTGTGCGGGGACCCATGGATAGGACCTCACTTTCACCACTATTATGCTAACCTTAGGGTTCAAATCTATATCAGAGAGCATTGGCGCTCGCTCGTTATTTTACACTCGTCGACGAACTTTTTGCCTATTCAAATTTGAACTTTATGTTTAGACGACGCTTAAAATGTGACTGACAACGAAGTTGCCATGGAAACAAAGGATGTTACATCGATGTAACCTTACAGAATGTAGAGGCTGGATAGACTGCTGCGGATTAAAGAACCTACAGCAAATGTACAGCCAGAAAACCTTCTGAATCTAGTTCTTTCCTGACTTGACGTTATTACAATTAACAATACAATCAGTTACTGCAGAAGACTGCACTATAATTCCCGCATTAATCCTAGGCTACATAATTATAATCCGTTTAAAATGAATGTGTATCTACGACATGCACTTATGAATATGTCTAATAGAATTCGCTCGACACAAAGACTACTCTTATATGCATGGGACCTTCTTACTGCTTCTTACGTATGCATGGATTCTCTTGTAGTAGTAGGTCATATACGGGGGCACGAGGTTTCCCTGCCAAGTGGGTATAAAACGGTAGAGCTTGGGCATTACCCACCTTTTCTCAAAGCATTTCTCGCATTTAAAAAAAAATCCCTTAATTTGGATTATCTTATTTTCATTGTACACAGGATCTCTAAAATCATCTTTCTATGAGAAATATCGTCCAAATCGATCTATCTGCAATGCCGAGCACTACATACACTAGGCGCAACCATGCACTGCCGACCTTGAGAACTCATACCGAAATTGTATAGGTAAAACAATCGGTATAGTGCCTCCCCTAGTTGAAAACCTTGTGCAGACCACCATATCTATCCGTCTTCCAGCTATAATCTATACTAATATTATAAAGCTGAAGAGTTTGTTTGTTTGTTTGTTTGATTGAACGCGCTAATCTCAGGAACTACTGGTCCGATTTGGAAAATTCTTTCAGTGTTAGATAGCCCATTTATCGAGGAAGGCTATAGGCTATATATTATCCCCGTATTTCTACGGGAACGGGAACCACGCGGTTGAAACCGCGCGGCGTCAGCTAGTGTCATATATAGGCACACAGATGCACTTTGCCTTCAGGATTGTGGGACGCAGCGTTCTTTCGGTTTGCGACGTATTCCTACATGCTTCTTTAGTCAAATAATCTAAATATATAGGTAACTCAAAGGTGACTGACTGACTGACTGACATAGTAATCTATCAACACACAGCCCAAACCACTGAACGGAGCGGGCTGAAATATGGCATGTAAGTAGATGTTATGATGTAGGCATCCGCTAAGAAAGGATTTTGATCAATTCGAACCCTAAGGGGATAAACTAGGGGATGGAACTTTGTCAATTTTGCGGTGATTTGGTTACTTTTCATCCCGGAAACAGAACTCCATGGTTCCCGCGGGATCTGTAAAAAACTGAATTCCCCGCCCGCTAGTTAAACCTCACTAAAATCATCTTCGAGTATCGGGTTATCTCTCGTACTTTATACTCTACAGTACATTGCGGTGGTATGTTCCCAGGACTCGCTATACCACCACCCAGTGCACAAGATATCGTTCATCGCGCAAGATATGACGGACTCACGCGCCTTCGGCTACATATTCGGCTCGCCCGACACTGGACACCGGTTCTTCGGCATCAAGACTGATAAAGCAGCTAGTCAAGTGAGTCAGAACCATCATAAGCCTATTTCAAAAGTCTATTACAGGGCACAGGCTTTTCTCCTATACGAGAAGGTAGCATCGCGCACAATATGATGAAGTCGTGGCTACTACTTTTTTTGTTGAATTGATTGACTCTTTTGTCGATTTCGATGCGATGGGACGTCAGAGAGATCGCTATTTTTGATGCCGCTGCTATTAGTCGATTTTGTGTCTTCAGTCTTCACGATAATGCATGGCGTATCTGAGACCTATACATACTGAGAAAAATAAGCAATTTAAATGAACTACTCACAACGGATGCAGCATACTTGTACGTAAAATAAATACTTAGTACCTAATGGTGCAGCTTAATGTGCCGTTTAGAAGCAACACCATGTTACATAAAGAGTAAGGAGCTTGTATACAACATGGTGCCAGCTACATGCGTAATAGTATCTGTGCTTGCAAAGTATTTTAAGTATGACTGTCCAGAAAATTTATCAGTGCAGAATTTTTATAGGTTTTAGATTTTTTTTTAATTTCAGTAAATTTTGGCTATGTCGTATTTAATGTTGTAAAATGATGTTTTTCCATTTCCAGGTAGTTATAGCAATGAGAGATTTGTTCCAAGTGGTGTTCGAGCTGAAGAAGAAGGAGGTGGAGATGGCCAAACAACAGCTAGAGGGCAAGATTTTGCCGACCAGCCGACATGTCACCGTCATCACAGACACCAAAACAACCAAGGTAACACTATACCATATTACTAGATCATCACACAAATATCAAGACCAAGTCACAAATATCTTAGCATGCCATGGTTTCACCGGTGGATTGCGAGTCCATCGCATGGCTGAGAGGAAATCTCTGAGCAGAGTCCTGGACTTTTGACCAATGAGTGTAGGGTTAAGGATATCCTTTCAAATCGACTACACTCCTCCGCTTGTGTTGTCCCTTGTCTAGCCAAATTTGGTAAGATTAGAGCAGCTTTACGAGTAGATACCCATTCTAATATAGGACTTGCTGCAGTTCTAGTGAGGTCTTTGAGATTTTTCTGGTATCCCTCTCACACCCACTTCTACGGCGTATAAACTAACCACATAGCCACATTAGTTAATTCAATTGTTAGGTCTTAATATTTATTCACTTTTATACTGTGGTCTTTCGGAATGTTTGTCTTCCACGCCACAGTAAGCTCCGAAAGGTAGCTATAGGGTTCCGTCTGTCACAGGAAATTTGCTTCTAAAATAAAGGACTTAAATTGCGATTTTTAGATATTAATTACTAAGACCCAAAACGCTGAGGTGAAGCGTGAATAGATAAAATCTGAACTTGAAGGGGCAAGATGAAAAATAACTAACTACATTGAGTGACAAATTAAATGAAAGATCTTGTAAAAAGGATCTCAGATATATTCCTTTATATTTTTAAAATAAATGGTTGCTAAGTTATTTAAGAAAATAGATAAAAATTGACCAATCCCTTACCTTATCGCCGTAACTACTGAATTGTCTGTCTTGATAATGAGGATTGATGATCAATGATATAAAACAATTCTTATCACAAATATAGATTTTGTTGCATATCTCAGTTAAATGCAAAATACCATACGTGAACATAGTAAGTTTACGTTCAACAATACAAACAAACACCGCAAGCCAAACACTCGTAGTAACCGCAGGACATGCCACACATAATTGCTACTACACAAACACCGGCCTGTCAAAGAAAAGCCTTCATTCCTCGAAGTTTTCTACGAACGGTTAGTGTTCATTTGAAATAGCAATTTGCAATGAGCAATTGGTAACAAAATATAATATTATAATATATATATATTTTTTGTGTGACCTTGAAGCAATTTGTTTAGTTTAATATTATTATATTGTAATTATAGTTCGTTTCACTCTTTAAAGTTTGCCGCGATTCACGATAGTAGTACGTATTATGAACGTCGTACAGCCGACTGTCACCGTACCCGTTCTATCTGAAAAACACTATAAGGTTACCAATTTTATGCCAGAAATAGATATAAAAGTTTTTCTGTTATTCTTCGAGGACAAAACTTTTTTCAAGATGAAAATTCCGATGAATAAAATGTCTGTTTCTGCACCTGTGACAACGTAATATGCATAATTTTATGACTATTAGTGAGATTTTTAAATTTTGAGAGCATGACAAACTATACGTACAATATAGTAACTTTAATTATTATGTATTTTGTGGTTAAGGTTAGTGTCTTCCAAAGTGACATCTGACATAGAAGAGTAGAGGAATTGTTATATTAGAAAGAAGAAATGATTTAAAAGTTTATACTCGTAATCGTTTGCAAAGGCGATTCATTTCTAAAGCAATATCTTCCGCACAATATTGGGTGTAAAGAATCACAAGACCTTAGTGTAGGATTTTCATCATCATCATCATTGGACGTCCACTGTTATACATAGCAGTCTTGCAAGGACTTCCTAACACCGTTATTGAGGGCTATAACCCGTTTGATCGAAATATGGACTTTTCCTCTACAGGAAATCCTAATGCTGGCGACAATACAGACTATTCTGTCGAAACTTTTTGTATCAAGTATGAATTGTTGTATCAAGTATTTGAATTTTGTGTGTATGTCCATTGTCCACAGAGTATACCAACGCTGGGGGAAGCGAGTATGACGATTACGAAGCCGGAAGCTAAAGCGGAAGGCGGGGTCGCGGAGTTAGTGGACTTGGAGCAAGAGCTGTGCTCGCTGCGGAGAGGCCTCACTCAGGTCGAAGGCCTCACGCCCTCCACTGATCCATTCGGGGACTCCTTCATCGTGCCTTCACTGGTAGTTTAATCTATTTATTAATTGTCTCGTTGGTCGTGCTGACTTTTATTTTTAACTAGCTAACCTTCTTCATTATCAACCCATATTCGGCTCACTGATGAGCTCGAGTTTCCTCTCAGGATGAGAGGGATCAGGCCAATAGTCCACCACACTGGTCCAATGCGGATTGGCAGACTTCATACACGTAGAGAATTAAGAAAATTCTCTGGTATGCAGGTTTCCTCACGATGATTTTCCTTCACCGTTTGAGACACGTGATATTTAATTTCTTAAAATGCACACAATTGAGTAGTTGGAGGTGCATGCCCCGGACCGGATTCGAACCCGGCAGAGGTCATATCCACTGGGCTATCACGGCTTTTCCTAGCTAACCTTACACTACCCCTATTCTACCCTACCTCTACATGTGTCAACTTCATTGGCTAGTACAGTTGTGCAATCTAAGCTATTGGCGACAAATGTAAAATTTAGCCGCTTATAATAAGATGCTGTTTAGAAGATAGAAGGTTAATTAATATCATTGATAATAATAATCGCTCGACGACCACTAATTAAATTAATTGTGCAAGTTTTCTGACTATTCTTAAAAAGCTTTCTAGCAAATGTAATGAACTAAAGTGAAGCTTTATGTGTGTAAAAAATTAAAAATCACATGTCTCAAACAGTGAAGGAAAACATTGTGAGGTAACCTGCCAGAGTATTTTCTCAATTCTCTGCGTGTGTGAAGTCTGCCAATGGGCCAGCGTGGTGGACTATTGGCCTAACCCCTCACATTCTGAGAGGAGATTGGAGCTCAGCAATGAGTCGAATGTGGGTTGTTTAAGATGATGATTAATGATGAAGACACTTCAATTTTCTATTTATATGTATTGATATTACTTTATAAAACAAAACATTTATTCTTATGATAAAAACAGAAGGGTCTACTCCCGCCGCCGCCCAGCGGACCGGCAGCTAGAGCGAGATCCGCACCAACTCGGGCCCCGTTCAGTCCCAGCAAGCCAGCCTTGACCTTCGACCTCACCAACGTCGCTGGAGACTTCGAACCCAAACCAGCCACGTTGGTCGATGACTTGGCAGACCCTCCTGTAAGTTATATTGCACTTTTTATCTCAATAGAGTAAAACACAAATAATTGTCACTAAAATGTTTCTCCAATTATAATGTCCTCATAAGCATATGACCTATTTAAATCAGTGCCAGCAAACCAAATATGTGTACCAAAAGATAATGTGATAATTTAATCTAAATCGCTGTCCCTTTTGTTGCATTACAACAAAAAATATAGCATAGATGACCTCAGAATGAATGGGCTCTTTATTATTTATATTTAGGATCAAACAATTAGGCTCAGATGTTAAACTTGGGTATTTGCTAAACCAAAGAAAGAGCTTAATTACCAGAAATGTGATTGCGTTAAAGCTGATTCTGTGGCAATGAAGGGTTTTCACTGAAGTTGATTTTGTAATACTGATCAGTCACAGATATACTACTTTTTGAAAAGGTACACGATTTTGACAATCGTCCCATAGCTTTGAGATAAAAATTAAGTTAATAACAGTTGTGTGAGTTGTGGTGTATTGTGACCTGATGGTCCTCGTCCATATTGAGACCACAGCGACCAGTCTTCTCTTCAGACTGTGCATCTACGCGGGCGATATTAAAGTGCACAAGTATGTGCGCAAACACAGGTGCATTCTCTATTTCCTCACTCTCGTAGTCCGGCACAACGACACGAAAAAACAGCGCAAGACCATCTTGTTTAAGTGTTCTCATGATGTATTGTGACCTGATGGTAACCTCGTTCGTATTTAGACAACAGCGATCAGTCTCCTCATGAAACAAACACAGGTGCATTCTCTCATATTCCGGCTCAACGACACAAAAAAACAGCGCAAGACCATCTTGTTTAAGTGTTCTCATGAGGTGTGGATCTTTAAATAAAAGTTAAAGAGTTAAAAACAAGAATATACTATAAACTCCACTACTACTTACTTTATGGCTTTTTATTATAAATATTTTTCATTAAATCGTGATATTGTGATAGCAATATAGCAACCTCCGTTTTACTGCGACACAGGAGCATTATTACAGGATGATGGCTCGATAATATTCAATTGCAAGGTCTTTCCTAATAGTTATTCAACACATTATTAAATACTTACTCTTACATACATTATCTGTTCTGTACAAAATTGAAGGTATGCGTTAACGTAATGGTCGTCAATGTATTGAACTGAATTGTAAATTGACAAAATCTTTGATTCGTATGAAATACATAATAATATATTCCACCATCATTCTGTTGACATTCCCAGATGATATTTAAATGTGGTCTGTTGACAGAAGTCCAATTTTACTGTAAGGATATCTGTTGCCCAGGTAATTGAATGCTTTCAATATGACTTCCAACTATTTCTCATATTTTAACGCTAACTCACCCAATCTCATCGCTCATCCGTATTCGACGCTAGGTAGCGGGCTAATTTTACACTAGATAATATTTTCATTAACATTTTTCGACATTGAATACTTTTTGGTCTTCTTGGTGTGGTGATAGCATGAAAACATATTCATAAGCAAATCATAACATTTTCAAATAACTAAGCTTTTCACAAACATTTTCGGTTTCCTACGACTTCTTGTTAATGTCTTTTTGTTAAACTATCCATTTGTTACTGTTATCAAAGCAACAATTAAGTTAATGCAACAATATTATTTTGTCTCGTCATTATTAGATCTTTTAGTGACGTACTGACAAGTGCCTTGCGTTCCATTCGTATAGCGGATAGAAACCAGTCAGGCTTACTCTTAACGTGCAGTGTGGTCACAGTCAAACATTAATTAGTCATGAAAAGATAACTCATTGAGCAATTAACCAATAGGTTTCATATAGATGCTAGAAAAATAGCCATTTGGATTCTTGAAATGTTATAAATTCAAAGTTATAATTCGCTAAAATAACAATTATATAAAAGAACAATATTAATTTATCAAATTTCGATCGAAAATAAAAGTTGTACCATATTTATTTGTTTGTGGATAGCTTGCTTTAAGCCTAATTCAAGATGATCGTACAACGTTACATAAGTTAACTTTTAGGTACAAATCTCTATTTGTATTAATAGTTCTATAATTATTCTATATGTATTAATGACTTTGTTCGATCATCCAAACCTAGTCTAGAATCTAATCCATCTAAAGTGCTTCGTCTTCGGGCGGTTATAGTTTAAAAGGGAACTTACTAATAAAATAGTATCTGTAAAATGTCTGTAATCAAAGACACGTCTCGAGAACGCAGCGCTTTCCGGTGCACTGGGGCTTGGCGCACGTGGTGGCATACGATGGTGTACTGATGCCTGTTGCAGGTGCCGCCCGCGCCCGCCGCCTACGACGTGTTCACGGAGCTCGACCCGCTCGGCACCGGCCGGAGTAAACCTTACGTTGACAAAAAACTCTTCTTTCAGGAGCTCAAAAACCCACCAAAGAAAGTGCTCAAAGACCTCGTACCGTCGCATACCCTCCTAACGGAGATCATGCCCCCGGAACCGCCGAAACCGGAGGCCTACGGACCGCCCACCACCATGACCTCCCTGTCCCGCCACTCGGGGGGCTCGGTCGCTATCGCTAAGCCGGCCCAACCGAGCTTTTCGTCTAGTTTTTTCACGTCCGACCCGTTCGCGGAGACCGATCCGTTCGACAACACCGACCCGTTCTCGGACACTTTCAAGGACGATCCTTTTACGAGTATGCAGGAGTTCCCGAAGATCAGCTCGTTGCGAACGGAGGACTTGAGGAGCAAGATCAGCAGGGAACTGATGCAGGACAAGCCAGAGCCCAGCTTGGATATAGGGAAGAATGTGTTCAACGGTCCGTTACAAGTGTCGTTGCCTCCGGAGCCGGCGCCCAAGTCGCCGCGACTGGCGCGACAGGTGAGAGATAATCAAAAAAACATGCAATTCATCATCCATTGCCATCACATTGTTAGACCGGTGTTGCGGTAACAGAGCAATAATTAAGTGCAATCTTATTGCTGATTAATTCACGTTTATTTATTTACTTATTCTTCGGTACATAAACAGTTTCATCAGTAACGACGTATATGTACAGTCGCAACGAACAAACTACTAAATTAAAAAGTTCTATAGTCGACGATACAAGTATTCTGTTAACCGTTTGTCTGTAAAGTCTCTATTTCATTAATGTTTGATATCTTATACATTTCAATGTTACGCGTTTCAACCAATAAAGATAATCATATAAAATATAAATCTAGCCAAACTCTAGTACACTCTGAACACGAGGCGTACAAAATCAGCTTCTGCATTCTGTAAAGTTAGAGTGCTGTAACTTAGCTCGTTTCAATGACAACTTCTATATACATAAAGTTCAAATTCTAACAAAGGGACGAAAAGTTGGTGGAGTGTAGAATAATAAAATCGCACCCCAGTACACCTGGGGTCTTATTATGATATGTGCAATTGTGCAGTTCGCCATGTTGCAACTTCAGAGTGTACTAGTTGTTTGGCGCTGACTTTACAACGAATACTTCAAGTATTTACAACCTGGGCAAGCTTTAATCGGTATTTTTCTTTTGGTAAATTTTCTGAAAATGAATCCTAGCCAGATCGATTTATCACCCCTGAAACTAATACTAATACCCTGCATACAAGAATTGCTCGTATAAAGATATATGAACGCTGTCCAAACTTCCTTCCCAGAACACAGACACGAGCACAATAAGGCAACGCCCTCAACCCCTATCCAAGCTGAACCCCGAGAACTCTTCGCCGCCGCCCCCATTACCCCCCAAGAAGGTTAGCGACGTGACCATGATGCCCCCGCCACGGCCGCCGCATGATCACGAGGAAACTGAAGGCTCGGAGACCCCACCGCTTCCTAAGCCTGCAAGGAAGAAGGAACCGCTAGTGAGTTTTTATTTAATTACTAATAATATTTTTTTCAAGTTAAACAGAAGTTATACTTAATTGTATTTATTTATTTTGCTATCATCCGCAACTAGTCAAGATATGAGGATGCTTCGGTTTCGGGGTGAAACGTACGTATAGAGTATTTTGTCGGATCTGGGTGACGTTGTCGCATGGGTTCGTCGGCGTTTCGCGGATAGCAAAATAAATAAATCATTATATAATCATGAAGAACTTTCGCAAAGTAACGCCTGCTTCTATCCAATATTTAGAAGTTTTACTTTCAAATCATTAGTTTACTTGCATCCACCATCTTACTCAAGTCAAGCGTGTAACTAATTACAAACTTGACTTGAGGAGTCAAGAGAAGAGAGACATTTTATTTAATGTGTATTCTTCGGGGTTGAGGTCTCGCCCTAAGGGTTGGGTATGTCAATTCCGAGGGTCTGTGCGGACTGCGACGTCGTCGCTATCCTACGCAGGGGCGGTGTCGCTTCCGGTATTTGCATCGTCGCATTCGTCGCCATCCATGTCGCCGTAAGTGCCTGCGCTTGCAGGCTCCGCCACATGGAGGAAACGTCATTTTTAGTTATTAAATTAATTTTCTACTCTTGACTAGTTATATATTTAAAGAGAGAAGTTTAATCTTTATTAGCTATAATATCTATTGCGTGCCATTGCTAAGGATTTGGATAAAATAAAATCTTGAATTTAAGACACTGTTTATTGAACAAACGAGATACAATTAAGAAATATAGTTAATCACGTGCTAAGCGGACTGTGGAACCGAACCGTTGCGTTAAGAGACCAACGAATGACTAAAGTTAAAATATATTGACCAACGCACTGAAATATCGTTTGGTTGGCATAAGCATTAGGGCTGCCACAGTTTCCCATTTTATTTCATGTGTATTTCAGGCGGATCGCAGTATGAAGCCCCGCCAGTCGTCGCTAGCCACCACCAGCAGCGAGGACGAGTACCTCACCCCCGCCCCGCCTCCCCTGCCCACCGCCAAACGGTTCGACATCACCCTCTGCCAACTGCTCACGCTCACTATGGACGAACTCGCCGCCAGGTAAGGAAGTTAATGCCCCATTAGAGCTTTAAGTTAGGTTGCGTCGTTTTAAATAACATGTCACATTCAAGCGTCGTCGCAGGTGACGTTTCAACGAACGACAGACTACTATTTGTTTATATGATCCATATTTTTTAGACTTCGGGTACCTGCAGCCACGCTGTCATCGATGACCCTACCACAACTAACCAGTTACCTCAGAAACTACGTGGCAACAGAAAACGAGAAAGCGGTAAGTTATACCAATGTAGTATTGTACCATACATGTAAAATAGCGAAAGTAAGTCTGTCTGTCTGTTATCTTTTCACGGCCAAAGTACTCAACCGATTTGGATGAAATAATTGGTATAGAGATAAATTTGACCTTGGAGCTGAACATATGCTACTTTTATCTCGGAAAAGACCAAAGTTGCACGTGGAATTTGTAAATAACATAATTTCACGCGTAGTTTTGAGCAGTGGGCGTCCATTAGTCTTATCATAAGCGGTTACAGATTATGTTTGTCGCCGAGAGCTTATAGTTTATTGGTTGCTTGCATAACTGTGTTAGCCAATGAGGTGAAGTTGAATAAATCAGAACAAAGGTTGACTTAGTCCGTTAGTATGCTAAATAATTCTAAAACTGTTTATCATTCCTTCTTTTAGCATGTACACGTGGATCCAACGTTACGACCAGAGAAAAAAATTACCCCCATAACACCGACGCCTAAATTATCAGAGAAACCACTCTCAGTAGCGCCAATAACCACAGAGTTTAAACCTCAGTTTGAAGATAACTTCGCTCCAACAGAAAACACTGACACTTTTGTGGCGAATTTCGACGATTTTGATAAAAAGGCAAACTCCTCCTACGACAAATACGCAGCTTTCCGAGAAATACAAGACCAGGAATTGAAAGCTAAATCACTATTAGACCCTATAGAAACGGACACTAAACTCGAAGACGATAATGAGTTAACCATAATTGAGAATCTAATTAAAACTGAAGAACAAAAGATAGAAGAGCGAAAAGAATTAGACAAAAGCCCGTTGAAAAGCTTAGACGAATTGACGATAGATTCCTTCAATATGTTCAGGAATTCAGTCAGCCCTAAACCGATAGACGCAAAAATCGAAGACATAAAGACTGTTATGAAGAATTTACAAATAGAAAGGGCGAGACGAAGCGTATCGCCGCGCGATAATGGCGTCACTGAGACAAAATCAGAAGACTCAAATGATAAATATGCTGCATTACGTGAAATCACTATAACGGAGCCCCCTCAAGAAGAGTTTGAATCGATACCACCCGAAGTGCCGAAAGAACGAAAGAAATCGGACGAGAAATCTGATGGTTTTGACAATTCGGATTTCTTTGATTGTATCGACAACAGTTCGCTCTCTTTCAATGTCGAAGACGCATTCAGAAAAAGTCCAGGTGTAAAAGAAAAAGAAGAGGAGAAAAAGGTTGAGGAGATAAAAGAGATACCGGTAGAAATTATTCCAGCGCGAGATTTGCAGCCTCCGATGCGGCTATCTGCGGGATCCATAAGCGATGTGCCTAGTGGATCATCTCCTGACACTAAAGGTGAGTTTGATTGCTTGAAGTTGCCATTAAATCATAGACCTCAAATAAACAATTAGTAGAATAAATCATGAAAAATGTTGCTATTTCAAGATCTAGACCAAACATTTTCCTTTTTTCCAAACAAACTAAGCGTATAGTACTTGTTGAGCTTACTGTACCGTGGGAGACTAACTTTCCAAAGGACCACAGTCTAAAAGTGAAAAAATATTATAAACTAACTAAAAATGGCTAAATAGTCAGTCTTTACGCCGTAGAAGTAGGTGCGAGAGGATTACCAGTAAAATCTCTCCATAACTTGCTTAAAGACCTTGGTCTCTTTAGAAGTTCTATATTAGAACTAGTATCCAAAGCTGCTCTAATAGTATCTTACCAAATTTGGCTAGGCAGGGAGAACAACAGGAGCGGAGGAAGGGAGTGTTGATCGATCGTCAAGGAATTCCTTCCTAAATCCTGTAGTCACAAGTTCAGGACTCTGCTCGGAGTTTTTCTCTCTACCACGCGATGGACCCGGCACCCGCACGGTGAATCCATAATACGGTCTCATAATATGAGTTTTTATAATACACCTATTTTATATATTTTAGGTCCAGTGCTTGCCGTGGGCGGGCTGACTAGACTCGGCTGGACCGAAGGCTGGTCGTCCGATTCAAGAGAATCGGAACCGCGTCAGAGACGTCGACGCACGCACAATAGGGGACCTTCTGGTTAGTGTTAGTTTATGTACGAAGAAACGGAGTAGGTATATCCATATTCAGAAAGCTGACTTAAGTTTCTTTTTAATTCAGTACAAACATCGTCATCGTCTCGAGACGTGTCACCGTGGGATGAGGAGCCACCAATCGCAAGGCTGGCGCGACCTCCTTCACACCGAGATCGCGACTCAAGGTAATTTTCCGTGGAGGTATTAAGGCTTACTTACTTAATTTAGTTAACCTTAATACAGCAAAAACTATGACAATTTTGTTTGTGATATTCTACAAAACTCTCATTGGTTACAGACACAATTCATCGGGCTCTAGAGAATGTCTCGACTCGGGCAGTGGAAGAGAGAAGGAGAAAATTAGAGACAAACGTGGCAGTCGAGATAGAGATTTAAACAGAGACGGAAGGGAGTCGGCTAGAGACAGAAGAGACTCCGGCAGCGGTAGAGACAGGCGTGAAGTCAGCAAAGAGCGAGATCACAGGGACCATAGAGAAAGCAGAGACAGGCGGGACCGAAGGCGAGACAGAGACAAAGATACATGGAGTAGAGACAGGAATTATAGTAGAGAAAGAGATTATAGAGATACGAGGAGTAGAGATAGATCAAAGGATTATAGAGACATTGATCGCCATAGAAAACCACGGCATTCTTACGACGAAGAAGAGTGAGTTAATATTACGTTTACCACAGTTTTAATAAATTCTTTTTTCGAGACTGTAAGAATTCGTGACTTTATGGTTACCAGCCTAGGTATAACGGCCCGCTACAGTGCTCTATATTTGGGAAAGGAGATTCAAAGTTTATCCTGGGTGATAATGTTTGACACTGTAACAAACATTAATGATATTGACCGGGACGAGCTCTCCGATGCACGGTGGTGGGACATCGTTAATTTCCCAACTGTTATTAAATATCTTAATATTTCATAGAACAGCCCTGGGCCTGTAGCCAAGTGGCACGTCGAATCTCTTTCCACGATCGCAAACGCTTGAAAATTCAAAAATGTATAGGAATGACATTTGCTATCGACAGTTCACGGATGACAGATACGATGGAAAACTAGATCGTTTTCGATCGTATCTGTCATTCCCATACATTTTTCTAGTTTCCGAAGCGTTAGCGTTTGTAGAAAGACAATCGACATGCCACTTGGCTACAGCCGCAGGACGCACCTATGAACCTCGATTCGAAACGGCGTAGACCACTGGTCAAGTCAGTTACTCTTCACTTACTGGTAAAGTGCAATATAATCATTTTTCTTGTATCACAATTAAAAAATAGGGATGATGACAGTTTTTAAATTGTATATAAATTAAAAGTATGCTAATAGTAAAGCAATTTTTCAAAAGTAACAGGGTATCTGCGATCATTACTTTCGGAGCTACAGGGATTTAAAGGGTCAGACTTGCGGCGCTGCCGCGGATCCCTAAAAAACGCCCCATACAAAATGGCACGAACTAATGACGTCGTATTTAATGTAATGATCGTTAGATATATATGTGCATTCAAACAAAATTACTAATATCTTTGTTATTTGTGCGTTTATGTTTATAGTTCTTATATTAAAAAATCTCACATTTAATGTAAGGAAGCTAAAACTGTATGAATTTTCATCTAATTACGATAAAAAAAAAATAATAGATTTTGAAATTTTACAATCTCATTTATTTTGCAAATATCCAGACAATTTATGTATAAATTAGTTAACATTGACCTTTTTTACCCGAATGTATCATAAAAATCAATATATTCAAACCTAGTCATCATCCCCATTGTTCATTCAATGATCGCAATTCGTCCTGCTATTAAAAATTTCAATTTTAAATCTAGTATTAAAAGGAATATATTGATAGTTACAGTGACGGCTGTGGGTCGGGCCGGTCGTCCCCGCGCGAGCGATGGCCCGACCAGCGGTGGAGGAGAGACGGTGAGATTCATTTATCGTTTTCCAAAATTTTGTGCACTTTTGATTGTCAAAATTCAAAATTCAAAACACCCGTAATTACAGTTTAAACATTTTATGCATGAAAAGCGAACACGAACGATTTCGTCCACCATTAAACCTTTGGAACCATATCGCAAAATCTGTTCTTAGCTAACGTCTACTAAATATAACCTACCCCCATATAGGTACCCTCAACAACTTGCTGTTTTCGATATTTCGTGATGTGGTACCTTTCACTTTAAAGATATACCTATTTCTCAGACTAATTACATAAGGACTGTATCTCACTCAAATCCACAAACAAATTAGTTTGTAATTTTTCGTGAAAAACGAGCTTAGTAATATGTCTTATAGTTTGTTGTGAGGTCCTGTAATCTTTGCAACCTCTCAGTAAATCAAGCAAGTCTAACAATAACAAATTGGTTTAAAAGTTTAACTTTACTGACACCGAAGAATTAGTCAATGCAAATATGAAATAACTAAAATATGCACACCTATCTAACGTCTCTGCTTACTGTTTTACTTTACTTTTCTTTTTTCTAATGTATTTTTAAGTCCTAGTCCAACAGAAAACATAAGAAAATCCTACCTACCTGGTCTCCACGATACAGATCAATCTAGTGGGGAGACCACAGGCAATCAAATACTTGGTTTTTGTATCTGTTTTTGGTTAATAAAAATTTATTTATTTATTTATTATTTAGTAAACTAAAAGTTGTTGACCGTTTTTAGACCAATCAACTACACTAAAAGGCATTTTTACGGATCTCTTTAATCGACGAAACTAAGAAACATCGATACTATAGAGACAGTTTTTATAATCGCATTAGATCGATGATCATATAGTTTGACAGAAAAGTAACAACGAGGCAGGTCTTTATGTAATTAGTCTGAGACCTATTTAGGTTTATTTTCGTTAGACCGACTCGAATATAGACTTTAACTTATGGAAGTCTTGCAAAGATTTCAGAAAATAATGCATTAAATGTTAGGCCAGAGATTTGACATTTTCCGTATTACTAATATAATAAGGCTGAAGAGTTTGTTTGTTTGATTGATTGATTGAACGCGCTAATCTCAGGAACTACTGGACTGATTTAAAAAAATCTTTCAGTGTTAGCCCATTTATCGAGGAAGGCTATATATTATCCCCGATTTCCTACGGGAACGGGAACCACACGGGTGAAATCGCGCGGCGTCAGCTAGTCTTCTATATTGTTATAATGAATAATGTAAATTATTTGCTTAATGAGATAGATAATTGCTAATCATAGTAAACAAATGTTTTTAATATTCCAGATAGAAATTACGGATCTCTCGGATGGAGGGAAACTAGGCGAAGAAACGAACTGAGGCAAGGCGAGGATCCGAACGAAAGGAGGTACACTTATATTATATCACAAATATTGGATATTATAATATTGTTGGATATTATAATATTTATAATCTAACCAATCAACTTTTTACAAACATAATGAAGTTAACAGTTATTACACAAATTCTTTGTTAGATTGAGTTTACTTTTATAACAAGATCCCTAACGCAGCTTTAGATCTAAGGTTAGCTTAAGGCTTAAGTTTAAATTAAACAGTACCAAATAAAAAAAATCGTATGTCGAGATAACTGATATGATTGATGAATTTCTAAATGGCAAATATACAATCAGATTTAGTTTACTCTGCGTACAAGATGTATTAAAAATTATTTGGAAAATACTATTTTTGCCTCCCAAGAAAGTGGAAAAGTAAGTGTAAATTAATATGAATTCGTTTAATTCCAGACATCTTTCTAAACATATTTGAATCAGATAAATCTTTGTTATATATAAATCAGAGAATTCTTAGTAAACATATATGAAACTAGCGGACGCCCGTGGCTAAGTCCGCCCTTAGACCTCCTTAATCCGGTTCTCTTGCATAATCCGTTCTTAACGGACGTCTACTAATTGTAAACTACCTCCCTGCCAAATTTCATCTCTATGCGTCAAGTGGTTTTCTAGATTTCGTGATGAGTGACCTTTCGCATTTATATAGTAAGATAGAGAAACCTTTGTAAACAGATATGGATCAACACTCGGTTGGCCGGGGCGACGGTCCGCAACGGTCGCATCACGACGGGAAGCTGAAAGAGAGTTAAGAGAATCCCGGGATTCTCGCGAGGCGCGAGATTCTGGCCGGGACTCGGGGAGAGACTCCCGCGATCCACGAGACTCGGGCCGCGATTCCCGAGACGCGCGGGACTCAGGACGAGAATCCGGAAGGGATTCCCGCGATCCGCGAGATTCGGGGCGGGATTCGGGACGCGATTCCCGGGACCCGCGTGATAGCATCCGCGATTCCCGGGACGCGAGGCGGAGGCGGAGGGAGGAGCCGAGGACGAGGCCGCGGGATTATCGGTTCTCAAACGACTTCTCTCCTCGAGAGAGGGAACACACGTCTCCCTTCGATAACGACTTTCAAGATTCTCCCTCTTTGAACGTGAAGAAACGAGCGCCATACTCCACTTTGGACGGAACCAGGTAAATAATTAATAATGTTAGTAAATTGCAACTATAACATATACAGGGTGCTCGGGAGTTTTTCCCATAACTTCAAGACAAGTCCACTTAAAGTAGCCGAACTGCATAACTAATTTTTTTTAACTAGTTAAAAAAATCTATCCATGCAACACACGCCTTTATCTTGCATTTTAAAATACATAATCTTAGTGGTAAGACTGTCGATATCGACGAGATATTGCAAGTGGCACTCCGCACTTCACTAGTAAGCTACTTCATGATATTTATCAATGAATAAGTGTGGCCAGGTCGTGATAAGGATAGTTAGGAAACTTTTGTAAGTTACAAAAGAAATATTTTTTACTCCGAAAATATTCATTTCAGAACACATGTTCATTAAATATATGTTTTAATTCTTTTTCCTTAAAGAACAACCCTAGAGTTATGGGAAATATTCCCGAGCACCATGTATTGTCAATGGTATTAGTCTATAGATATTATAGGTTTTGTTAAAAATAAACTTTTTTGTCTCTGCAAGTCTTTGTCTATTAAGTAAGTCAGAAGCTTTTTTTTCGGGAAACTGTAGCCTTATTTGTGCGTGCCGAAACACTGACATGTTTCTTCATCAGCAGATTTCCATATAAATTCATACAAAGTTCAGATAAATGATATTCCGTTTTTTTATTCTCGTTGATGTAATTTTTGCCTACAACAAATTTTATTAGAGTTTGAACTTTATTTCTAAAATATCACTAACAACGTAGTTCCCAAGAAATGAGTGATGTCACATCGCCGTAACCTTACAGAATGCAGTGGCTGATACTTATATTACTTAAAGTAGTTGAGGTACCAGGCACTACAATAGTGTTATGAGTGGCACAGATTTAAATAAACGTTTTTTTCTTTATTTCTGATATTTATCTCATATCTGTTACTGATCTATCATATTATTGATTTGGACAAAATACCTTCCGAAGACCTTAGTGTAGCTTCTAAACTTCAACTTTACTATTCTTACCTCCTATATAGATTCGTGTTTGAAACGGAGGACACAACAGCGTCCCCCCTATCGGGGAGTTCGGCGAGAGCGCGCGACGGGGACTCTCCTGCGACACGATTCCGATTCGACTCCGATTCGTTGTCGCCCCGGTCTATGTTCGAGGACGACTTCACCACAATCTCTACCCCTAGAGGGCGAACGGCGTCGATCGCGGAGGAGGAGGAGGGTGACCTGCCCCCTTTAAGGGCGAAACCCCAAAACGCTCCCGTGCATATTAAAAAGTCGGACTCTGTGAACATTTTCTCTAGGGAAGCCGATCCTTTTGAGGGTGATGCGTTTTTCGCTTGCACGGGATCTGACCGCGTCGCTCGGAGAGAGAACTGGCCGGGGGATTTTCAAGGGTTTGATAATACATGAACTGTTAAAGTCCGTTTCGTCTTGTAATGTCATTTGGGAATTTTCTATATTACCTAATACGGATAACGACGTTTTTTTAGAGTCGTTTAGGAGATTTCGCGTTCCGGGACCTGTAATGTTACCGTCGGATAAGTTACGTTGCGTCCGAACTGATAATTCGGGTATTTTATACTGTATTTCCTGTCATTATACGCTTTATATTAGCTTCACTTGTAAAAGAATGAAATCATAATTTGACCCACTTCCCGGTCTTCGTGTAGGATGAAATTTTGCACACGCTCTGAGTTCTGATGACAATACGTGACTAGCTAAGAAACATTATTACAAATCCAATATGGCGGCCTTCCCAAAGTGGCGGTCTGGCTGTTTGAAAACCACCCCCATGATATGGATATCAAATGAAAAGGTTTGCTGTCAGGAATACGAAAAAAATAGTTACGTGAATTTTTAGTGTGTGCTAAAGCGTGTTTTTTTGTTTTTTTAACTATTTAAAGTTGTTTATATTTCTATATACGGTGGGTATAGACGTTTATTTGTATGTGTCTGCCTTGGGCGCCTAAAATCAATTGATTTCAATTCCTTAAAAAATCGAATGATGTATCGAATAATCAAATATTAAATATGACAAATTATTTTTTAGTTGATAAAATGACGAATTCGTTTTATAGTTATAATATAAATTATTTTGAGTGTGTTAAATGGAATCTCAAAGTAGACCTTT
This sequence comes from Bicyclus anynana, assembly GCF_947172395.1. NCBI lineage: Eukaryota > Metazoa > Arthropoda > Insecta > Lepidoptera > Nymphalidae > Bicyclus > Bicyclus anynana. The sequence continues at coordinate 10,483,015 of NC_069102.1, read as the reverse complement.
ATATGTTTTAAAAGGAAGTCGTTGTACCTTCCATCCTTAAAAAAAATGGGAGAATCTGGATATAAGAATGCAGGAAACTCGTAATTTGTAACTTAGAGATTTGGATGTCGAAAGAGACCTCCCCGTCAAAGTAAGTGTATCAATAACACTTGTTTTGTTTGACGGACAAATTATTTGTTGATGTAAATAAACTAATCGACAAATCGTATAGGTCGCTTTCAGAAATGATTGGATCTGAAGTCATTTAGATATGTTATTTGTTTTTTGGTTTCCGAAGTTGCGGTGTAAAAAAAGATTGGTTAACTTTATCCTTCTTGAACACCGAATTACCATTTTTGGAATTACCACTATCATTACTTTTTTTTTGTTAGGTTATATTTATTTGTTGACTCTTTATCTGTAGGCCTAAAATACGCGAGACTATTTCGAGACGATTAGGAAGACAAATGTCGGCGACAGAATACATTACAAACAAAAAGTCGAGTACTGTTAGCAAAAGAGCCTTACCTAAGATATCTTGAAAATACGGCTTGTTTCACTTTGAATTATTTGACTTCCCGGGAACCTGGGTTTTAAAAATATACACATATATCGGTTCAGACGCAACTTAATATACCTAGTTTTATAAGGAATGAATGTCCAATGAAATTCAATCACACCGATTGAAATATATTTGTACGAATGAAGTCAAATTATAATAATATAATTTTGAAAAAAAAAAAACGCTTGTTAAAATAATTTATTTATTGTTTTTACCATGATAATCGTAATATAATGTATAGTTGTTTTGTCGTGTATAATTAGGTATACTCGTAATATGTTATCTAATGCCTACAAAATACTCGCTATGTTGTATGTAGTTTTTCTTTTATATGAATTTGCGTGTACGTCTGTTTTCTTTACGCCTAGTTATTAATTTTGCCATTAAATTATGAACCTTAATTAAAGAAGACTAGGGTATATTTTTAAGGATCTCAGTATATTAAACCATACATTTTAATTCACTAACTACCTTTAAGATTAAGATTTAAGTGATTTATTTATTATGAAATTTATTATTGTAATATATTAAGTTGTATGATTTCAATAGAAGCTGTACAAACTGTGTAGAAATTAAAACTTTTACTTAAGTTATTTGTTAAAATACTAAACTGACTCAAGGAATCGATTAGATTTTGTATGTTAAACTAAATGAGTTTTTTTTTAATTTAGAATGATATGTGAGCGAGCGTGTGGCATAGAAAGCCGTTTATCATTCATCTGTGACAGGTTGATATGTCTTGAAAAATTAACAGTTAGTTTCTGCTGTGCTGGCCTTCCTTTAGTTAAAACACAAATATTTGTTCTAAGTGTTTCTCGTTACGTTATTTTTATTATTTTCTTTTTTGTAATTCTGACATCGATCTCCTATTAAAAAGTAGATGCACAATCAGCGACCAAAAGACGTCCCCACTCAATGAGTGCCAAACACAACTTCTTGGCACTCAATTCAAGTAATCGCATTTGCAAATTCAACCTTGAACTCAATCCTTAAGGTTGAATTTGCTCTGAATTTGGGATTTTATCTAATATTGGACTATATTTAAAGGCCTTTAATTTAATAATTTTCTTTACCAATAATTCTAAAACTGTCAAAGCAAAATTGGCCAGTTTTTAAGTGACATTTCCTACATGATTGTGCGTCCTATTATTATAAGAGGTCAATGATTTCTGATGACTTTATTGTATGCCGTAAGTAATTGTTTCGAATTGTTGTTAATACAAGGGGTCTGTTTTAGAATAGTTATTGTACCTTATCAACTGCTATGTTTTGTACAGTTTCTATATAATATTTTCATAATTTTTGTTATGGGAGTAGTGCAGTGTTTGGCAGACATTTTGTTGCGGCCAATACAAGTATAACTTTAAATTAAAATATAATCTAAGATACGAATTAGAAGCACTCATCCCTGTTATTTAGTGATTTCAGTAAGTGAGTCAGTCAGTCATAAAAGTTACCATACTTTATACAAAGAATATGTATGATTATTTAAATAAAGTATTTAATTTATTATGAAATTCGGCTAAAACTCACGTAGTACAACCTCAAAGTATGCCCGATTAGTTTCGAACCCATACCGGGCCCTTAGTCATGAGCTAGTTGCAATAACGCGCGCGCGCGATGCGCGTTGCAAGAACCAGCTCATGACCTGACTATGGACCTCATATGGATTCGAAATTAGTCGGGCATACTCCGACGTTGTATTTCATCAGTTTTAGCCGTGTTTCATAATAAATTAATTTGAATAACATTCACGATAGTTTAAATTATAAGACAAAATTACCTACTTGTATTACTCACAATTATATTTTCCAACGGTTATTAATTTACGTATTTTTTGTTTAAAATAACTGTGTATTGGAATTTTTTAAATATTCTTTTTTATACTATGATTTAGTTTTTTATTTATTTATGTTTAAATCAATAATTATTTGGATAATTATTGAAGAAAACTATTATATAAAACTCCAAGTAATCTTATATACTATGTATTATACAATATATTATTAGTAAACTATACAACTATAATATATTCTGTACCACAATTATTGATAATACATATTTTTATGGAAGTAAGGTGAATTGGGGTTTCAATTTCATGAACTATGTTATTATTTATTACCTATTTAAAAACAAAATTTTATAATGATTGTTTGTTAGGGTCGACACATATCTACGGGCACAAGCAACTAACTAAACCCTAAGAAATTACAAGGGCTTAGGCGACAATTGATTTTCCACTATATTTCAATGCCAGTAGTTTCAAATAAAATAGTTTGATAGTAACCAATCACCTCGCCAAGACGCCAAGTATGCACCGACCCTAAGAGCGATATGACAGCGTGCCTGTAAATAGTAGTAATTTAAAAATTCTCACTTATTTCACTACACTAAAAGAATAAATGGAGCATTAGAATACTTTATTTCGTGAAATCCATACCATCTACTCGTGTATATATATAAAAGAAGTCATTTATAACTCAAGAACGGCTGGACCCATTTTGCTGAAAATTGGTGGAGAGATAGCTTAGAACCAGGAGACGGACATAGGATACTTAGGGGAGGTAGGGTTTCACGCGGATGAAATCGCGGGCGTCCGCTAGTTAATATTATTATCAAAATCAATTTTTGTAGTAATTTTGACGTCTTTTCGTTTATATATGTAGAAAAAGGCGAAATCTAAAAGGAAGACATTATTTTGTAATACTACATTTATTTTTGGGGCACAAATCATGAATTGTTAAATTATAAATAATTTGTATTTAACTAAATGTTTTTCGTATGCTGGCATATTATAAACTAATGACTGAGTTTTTAATTGATTTATAGTTAAATTAAATATTCGCTTGGTTGTTATCTATATTACTATTATATCTGCGAATAACCGACAACCGAAGGGAAAACGCCCTATAGCCTGGGGCCCTCTTTATGCTTTGTGGGGTACACTTTGAAACCAGAGCATCCCCTATAGCTCTAAAATGTTCAGTAAATGTTTTTTTCCCGGATTTTCACGGACAATAGCTAAAAGAATCATTATTGTATTTATGTCATGAATTAAACTGTATCCATCTGTAAAATCTGAATTGTATGTTTTTTAGTTGTCATAATGTTATTCAATTTATATTTAAAATTTATTATGTATTTCATTAAAATACTATTAGTTAATTATTTTTTAAATAGAAATGTGATGTATGAAATACCAGTCTTAAGTTATAATATATACTCCACTACATATATATTATGTAATTAATTTTTCTCTGTATATAAAATAAACTCAGACCAATTATTGTATAGGACCTGCCTCGCTAGACTTTACTTTTCTGTCAAAGTATATGATCAACGATCTAATGCGATTATAAAAACTGTCTCTATAATATCGATGTTAAATAGTTGTAATCGTGTTCGTCGGTTAAAGAGCTCCGTAAAAATACTTTTTTGTGTAATTGAATTGTGTAAAAAACGGGCATAAACTTCTAGTTTAGTATAAGATATATCAAGCTCGTTTTCTTCAGAAAATGACAGACAATTTTGTTCGTGACTATGAGTGCGATACAGGCCCTTCTATAATTGGTCTGAGAAAATAAATGATAAAATTTTCAATTTTTTTTCTGTGATAAATTTTATTATCTTTAATAACAATGATCACCGGATCTACTTTATGATGTAAAATGTATTTCAATAAAATTATTAAAAACTTAATTTAAATAATACTATGTTTTTGATCACAGATTAAATGACCTCTTCCAAATGTCATAGGCACTTAACTTGAGTCAATGACCGTGCAGGGTGTGGGAGACAGAGGATAGAGACTTAACTTAAGGCGGCCAATCTTCCCGTATTCTGCGGGACCGTCCCGTAATGCTAGATGTAATCCCGCTTTGAAATAATTAGTAAAATAGTCCCGTAAAACGTTGGATGCGTCCCGCATGTCCCCCATTTTCTACCTCACACACATACACAACACCCGCACGCGCGCACCTACCTTCTCTCTTTTTCTCATTAGGCGTAAGAGTGAGAGGCGCGCGCGCAGGTGATATAATTGTTTTGATTTTTGTTTTTATGTAATTTTGTTAGGTAAGTATCTTGAACCGACTAAACTCCATATCTATCCACAAAAAGTCCCGCATTCAATTTTCAGAAAGTTGGCCGCCTTAACTACGAATATTAAATAAATCTTACCTAATATCACTTAAAACTGACCATTTTTACTTTGACAGTTTTAGAATTATTGGTAAAGAAAATTATACCTACCTATATTATTATTATTAATTAATTATACCTATTCAATTAAAACCCAAATTCAGTGAAATTCAACTTTAAGGATGACTTTAAGAAATCTAATATCTATGGTTTAAGGTTGAATTTGTAAATGCGATTACTTGAATTGAGTGCCAAGAAGTTGTGTTTGAGATTCATTGAGTGAGGCTGTTTTTGGTCGCTGATTGTGCATCCACTTTTTAATAGGAGGTCGATGATATCTTCACATAAACACGATTTAATGATTGAACGATTATGAGAGACAGAGAAAAAGTTGGTACGTAAGATAACCTGACAAAAATAACCACGCCCTAAAATGGAAATAAAACTAATTTCTTCCACTAGCAAACAAAGGACCCTTGACGAGTATGTCTGTATGCGGCACAGACTAATAAAAAGTACTTGTGGTGCCTCCAATCCCGGACTTTTTACATTTCAGAGTGCATAACTGCCTAGTGGCAGTTGTCAATGTTTTCATAATTATTGTAACGGTCGCGTAAACGTAAACGCTAATTTATATGGAATTGAAACAGTTGTGCACTAGTGCCACTAGATGGCGCTGTTTCAATTCCTTAGAAATTGAAACAGCGCCATCTAGTGTGTCAAAAAACTTGTTTTATACAAAATATTTAACCAAACAGTAACGGTTGCATAGCCAGGACAAAAATAAATAAAAAACCTGAATTGAGGACTCAACTGGTACTTTTTTACTTTTTAGCAGTCTCTTCATAGTTTATGCACTATGACAAGGTTTCTTATTTTTTATAATAAGAAACCTTGTCATAGTGTAAATTCTCAAAATTATAGTGCAATTATCCGAGTTTAATACTTAAAATATAGGTAGTAAAGTAATGTATTCACAAACCAAAACAAAATATTAAACAAATCATGAAAACGCATGTTTATAAAATTTGACGGGCGTTTTCAGTCTACTAGCCTAACTCTGACTTCATACACATTCCACAAATAATTAAACAAATGTCAGCGGTAGACTTATTTAATTAAAAAATGAAGTCCTATGATTGGCCGTAACTTTAAATATAATATAACAATATTTGTCAGCCTCGTATGTATTTTTGTACATAAAATAAATTATTATTGACATGCAAATTATTATTGACATGCAAAAAATCAATTTGATCTAATGTAACTACTCCCTCGAGCGCAGTATCAAAAGTATTTTATGGTCCATTCCATTTATAGGTTGACCAGAAGTGTGAAAAACTGGATTGGAGGCGCCAAGCACTTTTTATCAGTCTGTACCTTACGACGCTTTATGAAGAAATTAAATACCTTTGCAATAAAGAGTAATTTTTTACCTCTTATCTACAGAAGAATAAAGCTATAGTATAGAAAAATCCTTTATTTTTTCATCTTGGCGTGGCGTATTTTTTTATTTTTCTGGCCATGCTATTCACGTATCTAAATCTGTTGTGTTGTGTAAAATACTTAAAAGTTAATAAAATTGTAACAACGCAATGTTTTTTTTTCTTTATTACTTCCAATTCCATATAGTAAGTAGATTTACATTTGTAATGAGGTCATTACTCGTTATCTTAATGTCAATGGTCTTCTGAAAATATTATCCTATTAGTTAGGTTTGTACTGTAGATGGTTTTACAAAAAAATAGTGCTACAATAAAAGAAAATTATAAAATAAAATATTGGGAATAATACCACCACACCACACCTGAGTCAATGGGGTTGGCCGCTAAAAACTTTTAGCAGATGGCGCTAGCATAGCTTTAACCTGTCAAAGTTGTTTTGAATTCCTGTGTTTATTTCGAGCTTTTTTTTTTCAACAAGTTACTACGATGGACGCTTTAAAACAAACGTATTTGACATGGCGGATATGTGAACTAAAGGCGGAATTGAAAAAACGAGGTGCATCGCTTAAAGGAAAGAAAGCAGATCTTGTTGAAAGGTATAACCTTAAAACTTTTCACTACGAGTTTATTAAAGAAATATGTGATTCCAAGTAGTTATTGTTAGAAATATGCGTTCTGTTTTGACTTATATTTGTTTAAAAATGAATAAAGTGTATGTTAATGTATAAAATGTATGTATGTTAAGGTTTGTTTAAGTACCTATCTAAATTTCATGGTTGTCTAATTTTGTAATATTTTTCTTGCAGATTGGAACTGTATGACCAAAATTTTAATTTTGGGAATACTGCCATTCCAGAAAACGATGATCCTTCAATGCAAGTTCCTGATGCCAACACATATTGGGATATTAATAGTAATACTATGTTGCCACCACTAAATGAATTGCATATAAGGCAATACTTTTGCTTGTGAGTAGTGTATTTTTTTGTACTTACCTAGATATTAATATATTTATGCTTGAAAACCAACAACTAATATTTGCTTAATCTTATTACAGTATTAATAAAAAACTGGATGAAGCTAAAACATTATATGAGTCCAGATACCTCATCTTTGCGAGAGCTTCAAATGTAGGTGACGCCACAATTATTAAAGGAGTCTGTAAAAAAACCATGAAAGCTCTACAGTATGAAGTCCATGTGAAGTTACACCAAAATGGAACTCCACAATAATCTCACTGTGAATATCCTGCAGGAAGTGGTGTTGAGGCAAAGTGCAAGCATGTTGGTGTACTTTTACATGGTATCGCACACATGGTTAGGGACAAGATTATATTGCTACATCAACTGCAGACATTTCATGTCCCTAAAGGGCCCTTTACGGCATCTCCATTAGTAGCTCATAAGTTACCAAAAAAGAAGCCAGCTAAAAAATTTACCCCTTACCCAGTTCAAAATATTTGTAAAGAAAATTACAATACAAAATTTCGTAGCCTTATTTTAAATTTTCCAAATTCGACAATGCCTTTCAAACAGTTGTTTGAACCAGCAAATCCTTACGCTATTGTATGGGATCATGCATATACATCCAAAAATCCAGAAGATGAATTGCTGGAAAAGTTAAATTTGTTACATGTCACCAATTTTACTATTAATAATATTGAAAAAAATACAAGACAAAAAGAATCTTCATTGTGGCATGAAGAGAGAAAATATAGGATTACTGCAAGCAAGTTTTACACAGTTTGCCATTTAAGAGACTCCTCAAAGCCAGGTTTTAGTAAAATAATTTTAAACAAAAGAAATTTCAAATCAAGGGCAACAACTCATGGCATTTTGAATGAGTCAGTTGCATTAAAGGAATATGTAAAAAAGTATGATGTCAAAATTGAACCATGTGGCCTGTTTATAAATAAGGAAAGGCCCTATTTAGGAGCTACTACTGATGGTCTACTAGGTAATGAGACCATCATAGAAATTAAATGCCCATACACTAGTAGGAATAAAATGATTTCACCTGTTACTGTACCCTATCTAGTGTACGATAATATTAATAAAACATTAGTGATAAAAAAGAGTAGTCCATATTACTACCAAATTCAAGGCCAGTTGTATTGCACTGAAAAATTATATTGTAATTTAATTGTGTACACATATAAAGAAATGGTTGTAATTTTTGTTTACAACCATTTCTTTAAATAAATTGGTAAAGTGTTGGTTGGTTAAATAAAGTGTTAAATAAATTGGATAATTTTTATTATAATTATTTTAAAGCTGAGATTTTAAAACAACTATTATATAATGAGTATGATTTAATAAAGAAAAGAAGTCAATAAGGTTTAAGTCTTTTATTTTAATAGTATTTAAGGTAATTTAAAACATACAATTATACTATCTATAAAAGTTCAGTTAAATATGAATGACATATTTCTATAACATTGTTACATAACAGTTAAATTTAACTTTGTTTTATATTACAACTGCCTAATTTGTTCATAAAATTATTATGTGATGACTCTTTCATTATTATTAACAAACAAAGCATTTAACACACCTACTACAGATGCTATACATGTAACTATGCTTTTTTGTTTTTATTTACAATTGATTATTGGCGTTTGTAGAATCTTATAAGTTTTTGTCAAACCAATTAGCCTTTCAATATGTACCCGTTGACTGGCAAGTCTCTGATCCCGCTTTAGAACAACACCAGGCAACTGTGAACAACCTTTCAAAAAAGTTGGTATGTTGATTGTGATATTTTTAGAGGCAAACAAGTCCTGTACATTAAATCCTCTATCAGCCATAATACTGTCACCTTCATCACAAATCTTTATTAATGAGCTGAGTTCAATCATTTGCCTGTCACTAGTAGCTCCACCATACCCATCTGAACAATAAACTAGAAGGCCACCTGGTGTTGATCCAATTAAAAATTTCAAAGTGTTTGTGTTTTTATATGCACTGTATGTGGCTTTCTGTGATATAGGATTACTTGGCTTTGCAATAGGAACCTCTGTTGCATCAATAATTACCCTTGTTTTGCTACTTTCATTTTTAAAAATCTGAGGCATATGATAATCCTCTAAATCACGTTGCGGCCAAATATCAATCATTGACCACATATCATATATAAAATTAACCCATGTAACTATTATATTAGATACTACTGTTTTGCTCACATTAAACATTTTAGCAAGCTCAAAATCAGGTTTATTGCGTCTGAGCTTTATTAACAATATTAAAAACTGTTCCTCCACTGAAAGCCCTATGACTTTGCTCCAATGATAATTCAAATTATTCGCCATTGGTAAAAGAGTACTCAGAACTAGTTGAAATTTAGAATATGATTCTAAGCCAGTATAAAACATGACTGCCTCATCATCAGTTAACAATAATTCGGTAGAAAATATTTTAAGGATCGCACTTGTTTGTACTCCAACTGTTGCCTGTTGTATTGGGGTTTCACGTATGGATTCCTCTGTTACTTCCGTCTCTATGTATACTTCATTGGCAATATTGAGAATGCTGATGTCATTTTCTTGGGTAAGATTACCACTATTTTCAGAGTGTCTCAAGACCTCAAATTTAAATGGTTGAACAGTATCGGTCTGTTGAAAAAGTGATTTTCTAGAGTTACGAGCTAACAACCTTTCCTCTCGACATTTAGCTGCTTCAGATAGACTTTTTGTTGTCCAAGGAAACAGATGGAACAGCAGTTTTTTTCAAATACCGATGCAGATGTACAGTACCCACAATCAAGCAAATCGTGTTTAAAATTACTGAGTTGACATGGATTTTAGGACTGTATTTAAATATTATATCAAGATATACCTGTATAATTACTAATATTTTGATAATCCGTTTCTAGGAAATGAAGTCTACATAACCTAGAATTATTTTCAGGCTTAAAGTTAGGTCGCCTTATGGCTTTTAACCACTTTTTTCTAATTTCTACACCTGCAGGAAATTGGTGGGCGCCGATTTCTTTACATTGGGGCACTTCACATATCTTTGGCATCTTGAAAATAAATATTTTACCAATTATTCTTCACAAAGTATTATTGTTTCGGTGAAAGCTATGCTAGCGCCAATTTGACAGTTGCCAACCCCATTATAAAGTCTTAAACTGGAATGGACCGTGCTGGAATCGAACATAGGACCTGCCTATTAAGAATCACAAAACTACCAACTGTGCCAGAGAGGTCGCCAAAATCGGCGGTTTTATCGCATGCTGGGAAACTCCGTTAATTAACGCGCTTGGGCCTAGTTCAGACTAATTTAGTGTTTTAGTCGAGTACGAACATTTTTTGGATTTACCGCTCAAAAATTGCTCGTACTCGACTAAAATACCAAATTAGTCTGTACAACCTTTAAGGCCTAGTTCGGACTACTTTATTATTTCATTTATAAATATTTTGTGGGTCTGGGTTAGTCTAAGGGCTGCGTACAACATATTTTTTGTCTGTAAAGTCAGATCCACTGTCAGCCCGTCAAATCTATTCGAATCGAATCTGTGAAACTAAATTGAATTGAATATTTTGTTGTGAGCTGTCAAAAACATTGACGTGTCTGTGGTCAAAAAGATGATACGGAATACAACAGCTGTTATTGTATTTCCTAATCGCTGAATACGTGGTATTCTTGCAAGTTTCAGTATAACAAAGGTAGCATCATACTATTTTATACCAACATTTTAGTTATTAATAGTTTTAGGATTAACAAAAATGAAACAAAGGTAAGATTCAAATAGGACACGTAGTTGTTTATTCAATTGTGTTTACTTGTTGTTTATTAGGGATGTTGTTGTCCAGGACGCGGGTTTCACACAGTGGAGATGATTTGACAAGCAATATGAACGGCTCTAGCGATGAGAGAGATGCTCACAGTGAAATACAATTGTATAGGATAAAACCAGTGGACCATTTCATCGAGGCTCAAGTTCAAGAAGGAGACACGTTACAAGCTATTGCACTTCGGTTTCATTGTTCTGTGAGTGTTTATTTATATTGCATGCATACCTTGCTAGCGCACATACACATCTTACTAGCAGAACAAGGGCACTTTATTAGAACTGGAACTAGGGCTGCTTGTTATATCAAAATTGATGAAAAGTTATAATAGTTTTATTATTTGTTTAGAAATCTGAAATGGCGTAACTTTACAATCTGAGGTCCGTATTAATTTATTGGGTATGGATGGGGCCCTATTAAAATCTTGACATATTTTTTTAATGTTAGATTACTTCCAAGCTCAGAGGCTTGTATTGAGGGCCCAAGGCATTTTGAAAGCCCTTACACTCTAGATGATAAGCCCACTAGTAAAGTGACCTTGTATACTGGGCTGCCTCAACCACAACCAGTGAGTGCAACAACCAGGCAAACTGAATAACCCATTTATATGATCAGTAGGTTGTGGCTACCTAGGTCACTAGATGCCTATTATAACTAATGATGCCATTTTTATAATGATGTTGTGGAGCATGTATGTCAGTATAATTATGTTGCTGTCATGATGAATGTCACAAGCAACATCAACACCATGGGCATTTGATTTGATGCCCAAAGCCCAATGTTGTAACCAACAACCATGTTGTTGCCAACTGCACAACAACAACTGCACAACATCAATGTGTGTCAGTTACAAAATAATGACATTGCCCATCTCTAATTATAACAGTTATTATGTTAAGAGATATCCAATGGGTTTTATCAGGGTATTAATGTGTACTTAAATTATCTTATCAAATTAATAAAATTTCAAATTAATTTTGGTATTTCAATGTTTAAAACATATGTAAAACTAATTGAATTCTAATTGTTAACATATTCAATATTACATTAGATTTCAGAATTGAAGAGGATCAACCATATACATAAGGACAATGAAATATTTGCAAGACGGACAATCAAAGTGCCAGTTACACCATACTCTGTGCTCACTGAAATAATTCCCACATCACGACCCGCAGAACCTGTACCTTCCACAAGTCAGACCTCGACTAGCTTAAATTTAGAAAATATCCTCCAAAACCCAGTCCAAAACAGATTACCTCAGACTAAAACTGTAAATTCAAATAGTTCCAATGAGGGAGATTGTGCAATTGACTGCAATGCTGTGGTTTTGAACAGCACACTAGCGCCATCTGTTATTCCTTATACAGATACTGATCAAATTGAAGCAGCATCTGAAGACACACAATTACTACCCAACAAAGTGAAAGAGCCAGTTGAAGCAGTTGTGGTGAAACAGTTGACCTCACAAGGTGCCGACTTTGGACTTAAGTGGTTCCATCTATTGGGAGTTGTGCTTATTCTAGGAGTTTTCGTGCCTATCATATACATTGTATTCTTCTTAGACAAACACGAACACTCAGACGTACCACCGCTGCGATAAACTTAATGTGGGTGGGATCAAAAAGCTTTAAGTTGCGATGATATTTTGAGAGATTTTTATGATTATGTATTATATATTTTATTGAAATTAAAAGGATGTTGTGATTCTTGTTGTAAGCGTACAAGACTGTGTTATCTTATTTCTTATCCTACATGAAACAATGTCTATGTATGACTCCATGTGGAAAGAAGTTATCTTCAGTTAACTTTTCCATGTTCACTTCAGTCAGTTCATAAAGCAAAGGTTTTGCTCTAGTTGCATAAATAAACCAAGTCATACGTAATTCCAAAACAGTAGTAGATAGTTTCTTGAGAGTACTTTGATAACAGTTCAGGTTCTCTTTGGAGCATTCATTTACTACATGATGGACTTGGGACCCATGGTGAATCCATGGATGGCCAAGATTATTGTCTCAGTCTGTTGTATATTTAGTGGAACTGGTAAAGAAAGAAAGAAAGAAAGATCTTTATTTTTAAGTAATGCCACATATCACATTAAATCTAAATTATAACATTATGGCTTAACGTCCACTCAAACAGTGGAGCACTAAAGAATGCCCTGTAATATGTGGCACAACCTAGAAAAAGGCCCCAACTCAGCATTTTGCCGCATACTTTCAATAAAAAAAAGTATGCAGCACTGATTTTCAGTTAGGACCCAGTTCACACTTGGTTCACAGTGGTACACTTGTTTGAAATAACAAAATTATCTCAAGTGCATGCTGCAGAGTAGGTACTGCTACCATGTTTTATTTAGTCATCCTTCAACCAAAGCATATAGATGTTAAGCATTAGCCTTCAAATAAAAACAGTACTGTTCCATGAACCACCATTACTTTGTGGCAAAACTTAAAATGGCGGTAGTACCTAGTTATGGCTTCTTTAAAATGACTAAGGTTTGGTTATGGCTACCACATCCTTAAGACTATAAATTTTGCTGGTGCCACCAAGCGGAGGATAGGAATAGTATCTTAACTATCTTAAATTAGAATCTATTTGCAGAAGCCTCAATATACTTTTTTTATTACCAAATCCATAGCTAAACAGGTCGTTACGTATATATATCTGATTATAAATAAGAGATCTTATGGCATTAGACTTCATGATAATATCCTGAATTCTAATGTACATAATGTAATTATACAATATATGAGTTCCTAATGGGTAGATAACAATCTATATAGGTATGTAAATTGTAACTTTCTTTATAATCGTCTTGGTCTTACTTCTCTTGTGTAAATGTATACTTACTAAATATTATGAAACAGAAGTTAGTTTGTTTGCATGAACGCGCTAATCTCAGGAACTACTTGACCGATTTGAAAAATTCTTTCAGTGTTAGATAGCTCATTTATCGAGCAGGCTATAGGCAATATAATTATTATTATTCCCCTATTCCCACGGGAATGGGAACCAATTATTTGTGATCACAGATATTAGCAAACAGGGATTAACCTAAAAATAATACAAAGCGTTCACAAAATAAACCTTTTATTCCTATTCTTTATTTACTTATAAATACAATATCGATGTAACAAATCAGTAAATTAAAATTTAAATCATTGCCCTTTAAAACACAATCTTAGTTTACCTTTTCAATATTAATAGTTAATTAATGATAAATGCAATATTTCTCTTAAATTTCATTAATTTTAATACATGGTTATAAGGAAAACCCGTAAATCAATGTTTTTTCATTTCAAACTCCATACAAAACAATATGAGCCTCAAGAAAATAGTTTATCTGATGTATGTATGTTCGTGAGTGGTAACTTATCAACTAAACTTATGTAATTAACCTTCAAAATCAAAAGTTTCCACGGCCGAGGTTCGGGTTGCTTTCGTGTACACTGAAAAGTAAGAATATACAAGTTAATTTTTGTTATAAGTTCATCATAGTCTAAGATCTTTAAAGACGACCTTCACCCATCTGTTTAATATATGAAAGCATTTTTTATCCAAATAGGTTGCTAAAGTATATATTACTAGTAGGTTGCCTACTCCTGACCAAACTATTATTTAACATTGTTAAACATCATTAATGATAGTTTGGCAATGAGTTATTTAGGCAACTTAATCGCAACATATTTTTATATAAAAAACTTTTCATCCAACTTTAACAGATGGGTGAAGGTCGTATGCAATACAGATCTTTTACTACGTATTATGCATAGGAAAGGAAATAGAACAAGATTTCAATAATAATATAATCTGTGCAAACACCCTATTACCCATATTAAACATGACCAAAGGGGAATTCCCATTGTATACAAGGGAAAGAAACAAGAAAATTCGAATGCACTACGCGCCTGCTTAAAGTCATACCACATTTTATGAAAACAGTATGTTTGTCAGTCTACCCTCCTTAGTCTTAGTTTGGTAAGTAAGAATGGTACCTTATTATGGATTAAAGATTTTCTATATTTCCTGTAGTGCTAACATGCGACCAAGTGAAGTGAAATAGACAAAATATCGCCCAATGGCAGGCGAAATTGTCATATCATTCGTCTCAGCTTTCATAATATGCAGTATGTGTGTTATATTAATTCAATTTGTTTGTTTGTTTATTATTTGTATACATATAACAAACATAAACGAATTAAATATAAGAAAGGACATAATATAGTGACGCTTCCAACTACTTTGTATTTTACCATCTTCCTATATTTATCCTTTTTTACTACGAGTTTTTACCTAAGTATTATGTGTACTTAACAATTAATTATAATATATAAGTTTACATCAATATTATGTGAAGTCCAAGTTAATTGTTGTTATTGACAATTAAATACACATATGGTTAGCACCAACATATATTCAATAACACATGTAGGTAGCAATGTAACAATAATGTTGGATTTTTCACATTCAAAGATGCGAATAATCATCCCAATAAATCGCGAAAGTTTCAAGATGAAAATTTGCATGCCCACTTTAAGTTCTGTTTTATGATTATTTTATATTCAAATAGAAGCAAATGAGAAAATATAAATTTCACATAGCTTTTACTTGTCAAATACATTTGCATTGATCCTTGCGAATGCAGAAACAAACAGTGTAAATCCAGAAAATATGCCATTATTTGTTACATCGCTAATATTATTAAACATGACAACCTCTGTTAGTAGAAGCCAGTGTACGTAGACAGAAAAGTAAATAGACAGATAAAATGAAGAATTTATATGTGGACTGTAATAAACTATTAATGGATATGGAGCTTAGACCCATCACGCTGCTCCGAGGAACACGTCAACCACGAACTTAAAGCCTCAACATGTTACAAATCACTAGTAGAGTTAGCTTTAAATAAATTAGTGAAAAAATGGTTCAGACTACTTTGAGATTTATTTAGTTTTATTTATATTTACTTTATTGCACAAAAGTAAAACAACAACAAAGAAAACAGAAAAAACATAGAAAACAAGTATGTGCAAAGACGGTCTTATTGCTTACAGCAATATCTGCCAGACACCCTTTGGATAAAGGAATTAATGTAATTAAATGCGGGATAGCGTACAAAAAAAAATCAACATAGAATACAAAATAACAATACATACAAAAAAAAGATGTTAAAGTCGTATATATTTTATTCACTACAGCACGTAATTCAGTTGTCTATTACTTCTCAGTCTACGCCCGTATACAAATCCTTAGTGATATCAAAAAAAAGTGAAAATTAAAATCACAAATGAAACAAGTTGAAAGCAGCTTTCGATGGGACGGCGTTCGCAGCGAAGAGTGCACCGTCGCTTTGTAGGGAGATTAGTGATTCTTTGTTAATGTAAATAAAACAACAAAATCACTAGTCTTCCATACAACGCGCGGCTTAGCCCGTCAGTACACGCAGACCGTTAGTGGTGGAGACACCTAAAATTGTTAATCACAACAGACAGACAAAAGTTGGTTAGACACAAACATTTATAATTAGTTTACCCATCTTCTAGTAGGGGAGCCAAAGAGGGGAATTTTGCAGTTACTCGAACACAGCAGATGGACATAAGGGAGTATACCTTGCACATTGTTCAGTACCTCCACCAAGTATGAGCCCTTAATATTGGAGAATGCGATTAGGGCAAACAAAAAAAATCTAACTTCTGAAATTGGTTGCATTTCGAAATCTGACGATTTGAGCGTAACATAATGGCATGGGAGGGTTCCAAAGTTACAAAATAGAACTCTTATATTTCTGATATCGAGCCACCATTGCGGTAATTTGTTTACTTATTATGAATGAAATAATCTCCTGAATGTAATCGCTCATGTTTTCTGATGATTTCAGTAAGCCAATGTAATAAAAATTGTCTTTAAAGTCTGTAGTTTTTTTCCCCACCGCTGAAAGCGAAAAAATTATATAACCATTTATTCTTTCTATCATCTAATTTACCAAATCTAATCGATTCCAATGACGTTGTTGTAACTGCAAATTTAGCATCCCGGGCTCACCTACCATTTAGGTTATTAACTAAATTTTAATTACCTAAATAAAGTATTGTAAAGTTGAAGAAACGTGAGGAATTTTTGAAAAGAAACCGAGTTTTAATTGAATTTTACGCCGCGTTAAAAAATAGGCGCATGATGAAGAATCTTGAATTTATACAAAACTATTTTAGGGCGTAGCCGATAAATTAACGTCAATTGAGGCCAATTATTTTATTTATTTGTACCATTTTGAATTCAAGTTTGATTTCTTCAACTTTGTAAGCTATAATGAGGTTTTTTATTTAATATTATATAGTTTGTCTACATATGTACTTATCAATAATACGTTTTAACAAATCTAAATCTGGGTATTTACTTATAAACATATACTAGATTACATGAGGTGGTGGTACTAATCCCGAAATACAAAGAAATAAATGTAGATTTCAAAAAGTTTACCATAGATTAACTAAAAAGGCCCAACTTTAAAAAAATATGTACCCAAGTCTACTGAAACACAATATTTTTTTTACCTTCAAAGTGAATATCGGAGAATCTCGGACTTATACTATTTATGTGTAAGTTTAGTTTTATTTGGGGCCAAGTCGGGGAACTCTTCAAACATTCTATTGCAAAACAATATTGTGTTAGTAATGACGTCATCATGATGGATTATTACACAGACAAAAATAATTATTTCATACAAAACTGCTCTGATATGCTTAACTAAAGTATAGAGTAATTATAGAAATAAGATACGGGTTCAGTTCAGGCTTTGCATGTTTCACCGACATATTGTCGACCAATAGTGGCAGAGTTGAAACATCTCTCTCGCTCTCTCTTTCGCTATTTGTCTTTCTCTGGTCTCGACATATGTCGTGATACGCATCTAAGGCTACTAACGAGTATTTATAAGCCTACTAACGAGCGCCTCCTTTATACTAAAGCCATACACGAGGAATACTGTTTAACAACAAACAAATTAAAAATGAGGGTAAAAATCAATAAAATAATGAAAATAAATTTGATTATTAAGCTTAAAAGAATTAGATATAATATATATATTTTGAATAATATTTTATAAAACAACAATACATAATTAAAAAAAAAAAAGTAATGAAATGACATGCGTTTTCTACCCTCATTTCTAATTTGTTTGTTATTAAACAGTACTCCTCGAGTATGGCTTTAGTATACATTTACACACTCAAGTAAAAGTTTGCACAACATCCACACTATTAGTTATAAACTTATCAAAGCAGCATACTTATTTAGAATAAGCATTCGCAGATGCACCCTCTATAAATGAAACATGCTAATTCATTGCAAGCGACATAGCTCAAGAATTGATGTAGATCCTCAGACCAATTATAGAAGGACCTGTATCGCACTCATAGTCACTAACAAAGTTGTCTGTCATTTTCTGAGGAAAACGAGCTTAGATTTTTTATATATCTTATACTAAACTAGAAGTTTTTGTCCGTTTTTTACACAATTCAATTACACAAAAAGGTATTTTTACGGAGCTCTTTAACCGAAGAACACGATTACAACTATTTAACATCGATTCTATAGAGATAGTTTTTATAATCGCATTAGATCGTTGATCATATACTTGGACAGAAAAGTAACGTCTAGCGAGGCAGGTCCTATAGCAATAATTGGTCCGAGTGTAGATCTAAGACGTTCTTCTAAATCCTAATATTCTGGTATAATATTGTAATGAATGTAATGTTTCAATAATATTAACTTACAATCGTTTTTGAATGAATGGCGCAGTTTATAAAATGGTTAGGTTATGTATTTAGTAGCTAATCAAACCAATTTGCTGAAACCATCTATAGTTTACAATACTATTGTATATATTGAAATCTAATAATTATCATATTATGTAGAAATCCGTCAAATGCAGGCAGAACGAGATAAATTTGTCAAAAGAAAAACGTTGCTCGGAATGCTCGACAGAAGTGGTAACTTAAAAACTGCCGGCGTATGCGTGAGGGAAGAGAAAGACAGACAGAACGGTGCCGTAACGCGTTACGTTACAAGGCGGTTAACTATAACTTCAAAAAATTCAAGCGACTTTATAACTATATAATATGTTAAGAAAAACATGTCTTTTTCAGCATGTATTATGTCATGTCATTATAACCATTGAGTTCATCATAACATGGTGCCGCGTTGCATGAACCAGCTCATGACTAAGGATCCCGTTTAGGTTCCAAACTAGTCAGGCAACTTCCGACGTTGCATCACGAGTTTAAATTATAACTTGGCAAATTCGTTCGTAACACTCCCCATTGGTCAGCGGGGGCTGGCAGGGGGGTAACGATGCCCCGCGCGCACGACTTCATACCCGCGCAGTACTCCCCTCCCGTCGCCCGCATATCATTATATCATATCATAACCCTTGAGTAAACCCACCTCTGCTGATACTGCGCCTTTTGTATGCGCTGTGGGGTTTCGGTGATAGACCCCACCCATCTATAAACGGGATTATTAGAATTAGCTCATGACTAAGGACCCCATATAGGTTCCAAACTAGTCAGGCATACACCGTGACGGTGAAGGACCTTCACTCCCCACCCCCCTATAAACGTTTGGATAGTGTCGCGTTGCAAGAACTAGCTCATGACTAAGGACCCCACCTCTGCTGCAGGAGATACTGCGCCTTCTGTATGCGCTGCGGGGTGCCGGTGATGGTGATGATGCGGTCGCTGGCGCCGGGCAGCGGCTCCGCGATCTCTATGCCGGCGCCAGACTCCGCGCGGATCTTGCGGATGCGAGTGCCAGACTTGCCGATTATCGCGCCCGCCAACTACAAAAATAAATAATCTTTTTCTAAAAAAAGTTAATTAAATAAAATGATTTTATCGCAAATCGCAAATATACAATAAGGGAGTCACCAAAAACCCATTTAATAATTTTTCGGTAGCTGGATAACTTTTTCGACTTACTAAGGATTTCGACTTTTGTATATATCATCATCATCATCATCATCATCATCATCATCATCATCATCATTATCACATAAGTCAATAGAGGTTGGAAAATCAAACATTGCCTATAATAATAAATGTCGGATCTGCTAGTTATTATTTATAAATTCTTTCTCTTTTTATAAGTTCTTTACAAATAATGTAGCTATCTATTGGTAAAATTTTCAAAACCAGTTCAGTCCAGAAATTTCTCACTACAACCACACAAACTTTACCTCTTTACAATATTAGTACATATAGATATATATTTATATATATGAAACATGATAGCCCAGTGGGCTCAGTGCCCTCAGACCTCTGCCTTCAATTCGGAGGGTGTGGGTTCTAATCCAGTCCGGGGCATGCACCTCCAGCCTTTCAGATATGTGCATTTTAAGAAATCAAATATCACTTAATGTCTCAAACAGTTAAGGAATAACATTGTGAGGAAACCTGCATACCTGAGAATTTTCATAATTTTCTATGTCTGTGAAGTCTGCGCCAATCCACATTGGGCCAGCGTGATGGACTAAGGCCTAATCCCTCATTCTCAGAGGAGACTCGTGCTCAAAAGTGACCCGTATATGGGTTGTTAATGATGATAGATTAAGCCTCAATAGCTCAACGGTAAGAGCGGTTGGATTCATCACCGAGGGGTGGTGGTTCAATCCTCACCCCGTTGGTCTATTGTCATATCCACTCCTAGCGCAGTCTTTCCCGACTAGTTGTAGGGGAATGGGAATATTGGTCATATTATAAATAATTTTTTAATTAATAATTTGACGGCCTCCGTGGCGCAGTGGTTTGCGCGGTGGATTTACAAGACGGAGGTCCTGGGTTCGATCCCCGGCTGGGCAGATTGAGATTTTCTTAATTTGTTCAAGTCTGGCTGGTGGGAGGATTCGGCCGTGGCTAGTTACCACCCTACCCTCAAAGACGTACCGCCAAGCGATTTAGCGTTCCGGTACGATGCCGTGTAGAAACCGAAAGTGGTGTGGATTTTCATCCTCCTCCTAAAAAGTTAGCCTGCTTCTATCTTAGACTGGATCATCACTTACCATCAGGTTAGATTGTAGTCAAGGGCTAACTTGTAAAGAATAAAAAAAAAACAAATATCGCAAATATTCTTTTTAACTTCACTCACATCTTTAGGTATGGTAACTTGTGTGCTAGTCTCCTGCTGGTTGCCGCCGCCGTTGCCGTTGAAGTTGCCGCCCCCCGATCGGCCCCCAAAGTTGCCCCCACCGAAGTTGTTGCCGCCGAACCCTCCGCGCGGGGGGCCGTTGAAGTTGTTACGGGGCCCGGGGCCTGAGAAGTCGTTGAAGGCTCTGGGAGGTGGGCCCCCTAACAACAAAGAATGTTTATCAATATATACAAATTAAATTAAAATGCCTGTTTTTAACAATAACGGGATTTTTTTTGGTTTATCTGTTTGTTTATCCATGCTAATTTTTGCAACACATGAACCTATTTTAATGGGAGTTTTAAAATATAGTGGAGGTTATTGAGAAACATATTTGACTATTTTTATCCAGGAGAAATCTATGGTGTGCGTTAGTAAGCTATATGTAACGACGTTGTATATATGAATGATTTATACCTGTTACCTAACTTTGTACATTTACACATTGTTGAATTACTAGTAGGTCAAGTATGCGTCAACTATATAGATGAGGTACTTTGCGAAGAGAAAAAGTCATTGTCGACCAATAGCAAGTCTTGAGTTAAAAATATCGACTTCTCTATCGTCCCAACGCAATGAAAGAGTGCTATATTTAATAGAGAGAGATACATTAAAAATAGTTTGATGATGACAATGATTAAGTTACTTCATTACCTGGTCCACTGCGGCCCATGGGTGGGCCTCCTCTCGGCGGAGGGGGTCCTCTTCCTCCGGGCCCCATGGGCGGGGGTCCACGCGGCGGGCCGCGTGGCGGTCCGCCACGAGGTCCGCTGCGAGGCGCCTGGCCGCTACCGAAGCCACCATACTCGTCTGCGTAGTAATCATCGTAGTTGTGCGGGTCGTAGTTCTGGATGGCCCCTTTAATCGGCACCTGGAATATGTATTTAATTGATTATATTATAAAGTAACAAAAAAACAGCCGAACATAACACTTTCCGTTTTGGATGTCGGTTAACAATAAAAGCAATTTTAATTATGAAAAACTACCATCGAAATGATCTTTTTTTGTTTTATTTATTAATATGTATGGCATATTATGTGATGATAACTTTTTATGAGGGTGATATTTTTAGGTTTCCGTGGAACGTTTATACAGACAGCCTAGCAAACATACATGGGTTTGGGTGTTACAAATATTCATCAAAGTATTGTATTTACATTGTCCTGAGCATTTTAAAGTGTTGGTTGATAATTAACAATGAAATCATAATTTTGACAACTATTAGATAGTGATCGTAAAAGAGTCAGCCTAAGCTTATCAACCCACATTGATTGGAATAGCGTGGTGGCTATACTCCATATATCTTTTATTTCTATAAGGAGCCGAAGTGCATAACATAACCAATATATTTTTAACTAAACAGTAAAATCTTTTTAGTTTTCACACAAAGTAATCCAAACAATTCCGACTATCCATGTACCACACGCCTTTATCTATCCTTGCATTTTAAAATTTTAAAATTAGGCTACGTCATAATTGTAAGGATGCGTATAAGGGACACATTTTAAGATCTATTTACAAAAGAAATATAATCCGTAAATATTAATTTTAGAACATGTATTTTGAACATTTTAAATTTAATTTTCCGTAAAGAGTTGTGGAAAATACACCCCAGCACCCTGTATAATTACATCTTTGGACACGCAAAAACGTTTTACAAGAGTTGAATAACAACAATTTAAATAAATAATCGAGTAAGTACCTAACACTGCGCATCTGCCGGCGAATATTAAAAATAGTGAGATGCAAAACAGAAACTTGCATGTGGGTTTTTCGAACACGCAAAAAGAGGTTGAAATTCCGAAGGGGATAAACTTATATGACAGCTGACGCGAACACCTGTCGCTAGCGCTCGTCGACTCGATCGCTACTATCGTAACCGTGAAACATATTGATGGACACTCCCATGATATGCGGGCGACGGGGGAAAGTATTGGTGTGAAGTCGAGCGCGCGGGGGACAGAGGGAAGCATAAGAGCAACGAATAAAGTCCATATCCATTCTCCTATAAAGAATAGCCCTCCTATAATGAAGTGACATCACTAGAAAAAATCCAAATCAAAAATAGTTTATTTCAAGTACAGGCATACTTTTGAAACATCAAGTTTGACTACTTGTAAAGTCTATACCACCGGTTCGGAAGGTAGGTCCTGGAAATAAGCTCAGGCCCCCTCCTTTTAGGAGTGGGTTGGTTTTACACTTGGACCCTACTCCAATAATGCAGGGTGATCGACTTGGCTTGACTTTCACTTTGAAACATGTTAGTGATAAAGACCGAGATCGACTCGAATCGTTTTTTTTTTTTAAGTTTTTTTTTTTAATAAGCAAGCTCTTAGCTGCAATCACGCCTGATGGTAAGCGATGATGCAGCCTATGGTGGAACGCGCTTCTAGAAGATGCCTATTCACTCTTGACTTAAAAATACTCATATTATAGGTGGTGGGGAAAACTGAAGCTGGGAGAGCATTCCAAATCTTAGCAGTGCGTATAAGGAAAAAAGAACTAAACAGCTTAGTACGCGTCCGAGAAACTCAATCTCATAACCCAACCCAGGACTCGAACCCGAAGCTAATGAAGCGATCTCATTATACTAACCACGAAGTATATATGCTATTAAACTCATAATAATTCGACAGCTGACGGTAGCACCTGTCCGCTAACGTTGACTGCCGCATAAACGCAACCTATGGTATCTCGATGTATAATTAAAAACTACAGGTGCATATTACACATCTTTTTAATGGATATGGTCTCGCGTTTAACTTGTTGGTTAGTTTCGTTTGAACGTGGTATAAAATAAGGCACACATATTCACTCTTGTTTTGATTAAACACAAAGAAACTAAAAACATCGAAATTGGACCAGATTCATAGGAGTTGAATACCTTCTGAAGTTGGTCAATAACACTAAGAAAGTGCAAATACCCTACAAGATTCATTATTTTCTGAAATTCACAAAGCATATTTTTACACGTACCAACAAGGAATCGTACAATTTTAACTTAATAGAGCAAAACACATTGCTTTTATATATCTAACAGTTTTTTAGACGAATTATAGACAGGATTCATAGACAAAAATGACACCATTGTTTGCGACCTTGGGGTTGGCAATAAGGGTGTGACAAGACTACCGGAGTTACTTATTACGAACTAGTTATACGAATATAGCTTAGAAATTAGGGTGTTGATGATGGTGACGATGATGATGATGATGAAGATGACGATGACGACACTGGTAATGGTGATGGTGACGATGACGATGATGATGATAACGATGACGACAATGGTGATGATGATGGTGATGATGATGACGATGACGATAACGATAACGATGACAATGAAGATGATGATGGTGATGATAATGACGATGACGATGAATATGAAGTTGATGATGATGATGATGATGATGATGATGATGATGATGATGATGATGATGATGATGATGATGACGATGGTGATGAGTTACCTGTCGGATGAGGTTAAGCACTTCCCGTACGCCGGCCGCGACGCAGTCCGCCTTGCCCACCAGCTGCACCACGCGCTCCAGACTCTGCGGCGCCGGGTTCGAGAAGATCTTCAGTCGGGCGCCGGTTTTCTGTGTGACAACAGAACATAGGTTCAACAAACCAGTCGAAAGTTTTCGAGCTATCCACAGAATTCGGTCAGTTTCAGCTGTATAAGCAAAAATTGCATATAATGGTGTAACTTTCTAAATTGAAGTAATATTAAAAAGTAATGGGTAATAACGGGATGATTTTAAAGATATTATCACGGATGAATTCGCTGACATCCACTGCTCTGTATACTTAGTTATATAAATACACAAGTCGGGTTAATTACATAATTTATAACTCCAGAACGGTTATATGGATCTGGGAAAAATATTTAGTTAGAAATAATCGTATGTGTATAAATAAGCTACTACGGGATAAGCCCGATATTTCCATAAAACAGAACCTGCGCAGGTGAAACCATCGGACACAGCTAGTTATTTGTAACTTTTAGTTTTCTATTGTTTTAGTAAATAACTTATTTTTTAAGTAATTTAAAAATTGCCATTTTGTCCATACGATCTCTTTGATCTATCTATTATGATTTAAGTAATTTAGCTATCCATTCATTTAAACATACTGAAAGATAATGCACCATCAAAAGAGTCAAATTCCACTCCAAAATATTTTAAACTTTTTTATTTATATTTAGCACTCAATCTTTGTAACTTTAGTTCAGCCCTCTTTAAAATCAATAGCTTCGTTTTGTTAAAGAGGAAAATATTTTTTGATTCTTAACTTATTTTCTACAGTGATTTAGTCTTTTTTTATATGACTGTCTGTAATAATACTGTAACTAATGAAAATCTTTGTTTGTTTGTTTGTTAACTCTTTCACGTTTCAACTTCAACAGTAGCGCTTCTCTGTAATGATATTTTTTATAACTCGACAGTGCGAGTTTCGAATTCATCGCTATCTCTGTCTATCGTGTAGAGAGATATAGACAAATTCGATATTCACACTGTCGAGTTATAAACCATTGTTACAGAATATTATTCCAGTCATCGAGATGTTATTAAAAATTGAGATATAGAAATGTTCACTTAAAAGCTGTCCACATTTTGTGTTTTGGCAAATATCAAATATCCAATCCTTCCAAATCCAAATAAATATAATCTGTTCTGTATCAAGCCCGATCGGCATGCAATATATATATTTTTTTCTGTTTTAGGATAGTTAAAGAAAATTAAAAGTTCATAATTAAAGCTTCAAATTCATAATTAATTCACAGCAGAATCAACCTTAGGAGGGCTAACATGTTTTGCAATGCGATTACTTGAAAAGTCAACAAAAGTTGCTTTTGGCACTCATTTAGTGAGGACGTTTTATGGTCGCTGATTATGAGTTAATTTTTTTATAACAGATTCCAATGGCTCCAGATCGGTATACCACATATTGTCAGATGTACAAAAAAATATCAGGTAGGTTACCATAATCCAGGAAAAATGTTCTGTTTTAAATTTAAAAATAGAAAACAACGTTTGCAGGTGAATGAGTAACTTAGTCGTCAATTAGACGTAATTATGATGGTAAGTAAGCAGATTTAAATAATATAGTCCAAAAAGAATACTCCTAAAAGCATTTTTTTATGTTTGTGAAAATTCACATTAGAAAATGCTTGAAAAAGCTACTAAAAGTACAATTTGTACTTCTATGTTAATACAAAATTAAAGTAAGTAAAGGAAAAAATTATTGGTAATAGAAACTCAAAAGAGTTAAATTAATAAATTCAAATAGAATTAATCCGTTATTTTTATAGCAGAGAAAATATTTTTTAAGCCAATGATAACAATTACGCAAACAATTAAATAAACGCAAAAATATTTTACCTATAGATTTTTTTATAAAGGAGGACACTATTAGGTACTAAAATAAAAACTGTAATTAGATTGTCTCTAAACAAATAAAAATCCAATGCGCCAAAGGGTGTTGCCATCCAATTTATTACAAAGCAAAGACATCGTAAAAAACGGTCCTATATTGCGTCGGGTTTATTATAGGAAAACTTTATAGTGACTCATAAAATTTTACTGCAGGCAACACGGAAAGATTAGAAATATTAGTAGTGTTGATCGATTCCTAATTAACGAATGTATGACGTCATTAACTTGACTTTCACGCCACTACTATCCACATTTTGTACATACGAATACTAAAAGGATACCTTACCGATTTAACTGACTTATCAGCGTCCAATCTACACTAAGGCTAGCAAGCTTTTTGGATCGTAGTTTCCTTTTGTCGCTCAAAGAAAGAAACTAAGAAAATATTTTGGGATATTTTAACTTGGTTATTAGTGAAGAATTTTTTTTGTCTGTTCTTTCTGCTTTGAAGGGTCAGGATTTTCAACACGGGCCAAGTAACAAATCTGTAGGTTCATATTGTGTTATTAGGTTCCATTTCTTTATTCTAATTGAAAATTATAACCTACAGTTGAACGTCAACTACGGGCAGTACCTTTGTCATGTCTGTCTGTACGTCACTTACACTATTGTAAAGAAACAGTACAATATCAACTAACAATAGAATGGGATGAAGCGGACAGAAGGTATATCCAAAAGTTACAATCTAAATTATATCTATTTTATACGCTCTATCAAGCGTGATTTTGGTTTAGATCTAGCCTAGCTAGCATAAAAAAATATTTTCTAATACCACTTGAGCCAGAGAGTTGTCAGGTAAAAACAACAGTAAAATTTCATACGTCCTATATTACTGACGCAAAGAGAATTAGCATAGAACACGAGGAAACCTTTAGGGTTAATAAATGATTCACCAGTTGAAGAATGACGTAAAGGGCGGCTGAAACGTATTCAGCCTCCGAGTAGTCAATTTAAACGCGCATACACCGTAAGGGTAACCGGTTAATGCATAAATAATTATTAATCGGCGATACGAGAGGGCTTTTGTGTATCCGCCGTGCGGTGACGTTTGGGGGCGGCGGGCGCGCACGCGCGGCCGCATCGATCCGCGCACGTGGCGCGCCCAGACACGCACAAACAGCTCGGCCACTGACACCGAACACGGCACTCCAACAAAAAAAATTACGTTACGTAACGATTACTGTGCCAAATGCTCCAATTTATTTTAAAAAAAAAATCACAACCAACCTCATTATAGATAGGCGATTTAAAAAATTTCTACACAAGTCACTGTTCATGTTAAATGATTCCATGTAATAAAAGCACTCGCGGAAACCGACGGGTCGTGAGCTAGCGATCAAAGTATCGAAAGGTCGGTAGCGGACGACCGTCTCCGAAGACGGTCGCGGCTGGAATAACTTCGGGAGCACCGGCGGTGGCGAGTGGCGTGCAACACCTGAACCCCGCCCGCCCCGCGCCCTCCCCGCAGGCTGCACTTGTAGGGCTGCGCCACCCCGCGCGCCACGCCTACGCCAGCGCCACTGAACCGCCACACGGCAACTTCAGCCTTACCTTCCCTTAAAGCTACTTGTCAGTCAAACATATTGACGACAGAGCCGAGACGAACCATTAGCCGGCCTAGTCATTATTCTAGTCATTAATTGCTTCAAATCAGAAAATGGTAGTATAAAACTGCAAATATTACGAAAAATAGTTCTCAAAGCATAAAACTGTAGTCTTGATTAGACTAATTTCTCGAGGGTGAACAGAACAGTCACTGAGCCACACGGCAACTTCAGCCTTACCTTACCGTGGAGCTACTCGTAGTTGTCAGTCAAACTTATTGACGACAGAGCCGAAAAGAATCATTCGCCGGCCCATCAATTGATTCTTCTCATCAACTTGTAATCTAGCACAAATAGCTCTAAATCAAAAAATCTGTGCAACACCTTTTGGTAATACAAAACTGCAAATATTGCGAAAATTAGTTCTCAAAGCATAAAACTGTAACAAAGCATACTCGTAAATGTTGTCTTAGATTAGGCTGATTTCTCGAGGTTCACCCTGTCAGAGCCGAGACGAACCTTTCGCTGGCTCATCAACTTGTAATCTAGCACAAATTGCTTTAAACCAAAAAAACCTATGGAACGTCTTCAGTAATTCAAAACCGCAAATAATGCGAAAATTAGTTCTCAAAACAAACAACCGTAGTTGTCTTAGGTTAGGCTGACTTCTCGAGGGTTAAATGAACCGCCTATGTTAGTGGGTCGATAGTAGCTTCACCAGCAGCGGCGAAGCCTTACCGAGGCGGCTCGGTCGGAAACGGAAGCGGGCTCGCGTGCCCGAGCCTCTAATTGCCAGTGTCACCGCGACATCGCCTGTAATTACGGCGACATATGTGACCGGTTCAAATTACACCTTCACCGCTGACGGGAATTTTATTACAATTGTAATGGCCACCAAATGTGGCCATACGCTACGTGATGATTCTCAATTCTTGCGTCATTACGTACGAGTATTAAACGTTCTATCCGTGACATGCCTTGGTTTGCCTGAAATAAATCATGTGCACACCATTGGCAACTGTGGAATTATATCTTTAGAAATAGCACGTTATGAAGATGTAGACCGGCAATTAAGTATAAAGCTCAATTTTCCTGTACTTATTCAATGGTCGGAACAGGCTGAGAAATTTTTCTAAAATTCTTAGTTCTCTGACCAAATAGCCAGTCTGCCAATCTGTACATTGTATGTAACCTACTATTTTAAGTAAATAAAACAGAACTTGTTTGTATTACTCTGTGCAGTTCAATAAAACTGCATTTATTCATGCGTTTCCTACCAAGCTCGTATCTGGCATAACTGATTTCCTGAATGTCTTATTAGGTTGACCTATTTATGGCAACAAACAGTGATATTATTATACAAATAATAGACAAAAATATATTGTGAAATAAAAAAATCCTACCAGACGCCGCCGTCATTGAAATCCATATCCACACATGCTGTTATTACATACATTTTTACTCCGAAACAATATGTTCAACATTGCTACACAGTAAGAGTATTGACTCATCTAAAGATTCAAGACATCTAAATAATTTGTGTATTTTTTTCATTCTTTACAAGTTAGCCCTTGACCTCACCTGCTGGGAAGTGATGATGCAATCTTGCATGAAAGGGGGCTAACTTGTTAGGAGTAGGATGAAAATCCACCCCACTTTTGGTTCCACACGACATCGTAGCGGAACGCTAAAACGCTTGGCGGTACGTCTTTGCTGGTAGGTTCATCTTTGACAAATTCATTTCTCACAAAGATATTTCTCAAAAAGATTTTCTTTTTACGATCGCAAACGCTTCAAAAACTTGAAAAATGTATAGGAATGACATTTGCTATCGACAGGTAACGTGATCAAGATCTGTCATTCCCATACATTTTTCTAGTTTTCGAAGCGTTTGCGATCATAGAAAGAGAATCGTCGTGCCAGTTGGCTACAGGGGCGGACTAGACGCCCCCGTGTCGAGGTGATAATCGATGGATGTCCATTTAAGATCACGTTCTATCAACTAATAATAAAACAAAGAACTGAAACTGCCCTTAACAGTAGCACGCACGCCTGAAACAGTGAAGCTCTTTATGTTCACAAGCCGAACGCGTAAACAAAAACAATGGACGCAACGCGCTAGCGAGTGCTCTACAGTCTACACATCCTTTCATCAACTCCTGGCCCTTGTAATGTGTGGAAAGAGGAAGTGCTGTGGTTTGATTTAAAAAAAACTACCTTCCTCGCGTCACGTGCTCAGCCCCAGCGGACGAGCGATGAAACCCCACCGACACGTGTTCGAGCACCCTTTCATTAAATTACCCTAGTCGCCTACCTCGTCAGTTACTCCTCGATCAATTTAAGCTACGCAATACATTAAGGTGCTGATAGACTTGAGCATTCACTTGTAACAGAACATCGAACATTCGCCGTTTGTATATTTTACGAACTGAACAACGAGCCGAGCGAAGCATATTGCTACGAACATCTTGAGAATTCTATTCGATTCGATCAGGCAAATCTGCTCGCTTGATAGAATGTTCGCTAAATTCGTATTTTTCTGTGATGTGACATTCGCACGAATGCTCTTTACAAATCTATCAGCCCTTTTTATTAGACACACTGAAATCTGAATTAAAGGTTGCCAAGGAGAAGAACATTCATAAGAGTTATGCATTAAAATGATCTATCAGTCAGTCAATACATCTACTAGTCTACGCCCCGCAGTTTGACCCACGTAGATCCCGTTCAACTGAGAAAACGTTCGAATTTCAAAATCAGTTAAGTAGATCCAGGGATTGCCCACTAGAATACCAGAAACTTTACCTCTTTATGATATTAGGAACTACTGACTGACATAATTAGTAATTACTGACTGCTTCATCCAATCACAACCAGACTAGAAAGATGAACGGATTGTTATATTTTAATGAACGTATTGGTAGATTCAGGAAGAAGTTTCGGAAATTACAACTTTAAGGAAGGAGAAACTTTGTACAAAGTCTTTGTTTTTCAAGATAGAAACATGAACATTTGGATTTCAGCAACTGAAGATAAATATTAAATTAATTAGTGAAATTTTGTGTAGGAGTGTACACAAAACGCCTGTAGGTTTTCTACAGATCAGGCTTTTAAACTTGGCGTACATAAATTCCTTTTCTAATAGTGAAAACTGTATGAAAATTCTCATGGCAGTTTCTGAAACTAACCAAAACGCATTCATACATGCACATTATGTAACAGGATATCATGTCTAATATAATATGCATTATTAATATTTAATATTATCAATATTTGAGGTGGAAGAATGTTATCATCAAGGTACTATAAGTAACTAAAGGGGAATATGCCCAAGTCTTCAAAAAATGTCGTAAAACTTTGGCTGTATGGTCAACGATCTTTGCTTGCCCCGTTGTGGACAAATTAAAGATGACTTAAAAATGTCGTAAAGCCTTGTAGCACACTTCTTTTGATAAAGTAGTGATTTCATTATTAAAATCGAATGATCAAGATTTTTTTAGATATTAATAGCCGGGTGGAAAAGGTAGGTCAGGGCCGGAAAACGAAAAAAAAATCAAAGAAAAGAAAGAGGTTAATCGATACAGTAACTATATTTGAGGAATATTTGCTAGTACTAAGCGAAAATAACTACGTAAGTAACAAGTAATAAAACAGTTACATTCAGTATATACACAGAAAGAGCGCATTGTACCAAGATTCTGGAGTTTTGGGGTGACGTGGTAACAAAGCGCCGACAGGACGCGACGCGGGCAAAGGAAACGAGTGCGCCGGTGTACCTGCTCCCGATTCAAATATTCACGGGGAACATTTTTTGTTTGTTATACCCAATGCTGATTGGCGGAACGAGCAGATGGCCCACCTGACGTTAAGTGGTAACCATCGCCTATGAATGCACGTCCTGCGTATGCGAAATTCGCGACTAAAACACTGGACTAGTAAGGATTTTTCCTGAGTGCAGTTCACGTTTTGTATGTTTTTTTACAAAATCACTGACATAGCTCAGCGAGTCGCAAAGCTGAAGTGGGAATGGGCAGGCCACATAGTTCGAAGAGCCGATGGACGTTGGGGTCCTAAGGTGCTGGAATGGCGACAGCGCACTGAAAATCGCAGTGTAGGTCGATCCCCAACTAGGTGGACCGAGGATATCAAGCAGATTGCAGAGCTGCTAGATGTTGGCGGCTCGAGACCACTGTGTTGGAGGTCCATGCAAGAAGCCTATGTCCAGCAGTGGACGTCTATCGGCTGATATTGATGATGTTTTTTACAATGATTTTACTTTTACAGTGTCAGTGATACCTCAATCACCACGGAACTGCAACCTTGTCAAAGCCAAAATTCATTTATTTCAATTAAGTTTAGTTTACATGCACTTTTAAACCGTCAGGTAATGTTAGTCGTACTAGTGATGATGAAGAAGAAGAAGAAGAAAGAAGAAATATACTTTATTGTTCATTAAAAACAAAAAATAAACAATAACTTATAATAACACTTAGAAACTAATGTACAAATGGCGGTCTTATCACTAAAGAGCGATCTCTTCCAGACAACCACTGTGGAAGAGAAAAAAAAACGTAAGCACCAATTCGGGTATACGCATACAAAAAATAAGAAAAGTTAAGTAATTTAAATACATAAATATTAAGCAATAATACATAATAATAATACATAGACTATACTTAACTACTTCATACATATATACAAAGAAATACATAAATACATACATACATACATACATACATACATACATACATACATACATACATGAAAACCTGCAAAACATAAAAACAAGACGGCATCTAAGGGAAGACACAAAAGAAAAATAAATAAACAAAATAATTCAAAAATAATTAATAAATAAAACATACACATACAAGCGTAATTTGGATTAATAAGTTATATTAAAAGATCAGGGAGGAAAAAAGTGCATGTTTACCAGCCGTTTGAAAGAGGTTAGAGATTGGGTACGCCGAGTGTCTAAGGGCAATGAATTCCAGAGCCGAGCAGCTTTAACAGAAAAGGATTTAGAATAGAAGGAAGTATTATGGGAAGGAATTTTTAAGATTAGGTTGTCTTCGGAGCGAAGGGAGCGACAGTGAGTATCACTTAGAAAGCTAAAACGCTCTTTTAAATAAATCGGAGTCGTAGGATTAAACAGGACATTATACAAAAAAGACAGAATGTGAGTATTCCTGCGAAGGCGGATCGAGGGCCACTTGAGTTTTTCGCGAAATTCGGGAAGATGATAATAATAATTAGTCGAAAGTCACTCTTCTTTATGTCGCTCAGATATTCTCTGTGTCGAATTTATCTCCAAATCGCTTTCGTTATCGATGGCATGTGCTGAGTTCCAATATTCAGTTTGGGCTTGCAGCACATTGTGTTTGCAGCACTGTTGTTTGGAAGAAGGAAATGGTCTTGAATGAAGTCCATTGGCTGTTGTGACGACAAAGATGCCTCTATCCGACTTTCTCGCAGTTAAACATGTGGCATGTGTTGAGTTAGCTGGGCGAGGTCGGCGCGGAGCATTGTGCAAGCATCGGGCGGTGGGTAGTGCGGCCCAGGTGCGAGGCGTGTTTTTGTGCGGCCTTCCGGCGCGGCTGCAGGCCCACCTGCCGCGCAGCTGCCGCCCGCGCACGCGCCGCCGCGCAGCCCCTCGGAGTACCCGAGACTTGCTGCTTGTACGAATACCCACCCACTCCTAAGTCAGTTTTCAGACTAGTTTGGAGGGCAATGGGAATATTGGTCATATTTAAAAAGCTATAGGAAATATTCTATATGAAAAAGCTCCACCGACTTGGGTACCCGAGACTTGCAGCTTGTATCACGATCGAATATCCCGGCAATTTACCAACTTGGTATCTCCCAATTACATTTTACTAACACACGCATTGAACACGCGTCAACGAGTACACTAACATCAATGCACGAAAATAGACAGAATATTACTATGCCTACGTGTCACAATGTATGCTGTCCTTCGGAGATTTGCCGACCTACGTGATTGTCTACCCGAGACTTGCTGCACAGCTTGCTGCTTGTATAATGATCAAATATCTCGGCAATTTACTCTCTACGAGTAGGTCTCGCACTAGTTGATAAATAAATGTTTCATGTTTGTCGTCAATGCCAGCCGCGCAGCCTCTCGGAGAGTCACCCAACTACCCGACTACCCGCATCTTGCTGGTTCTGCACTGCACTGTCTCGTGATCAAATACGTATACTCAGAGACACAATAATCCGCCCACTTCAATATACTCGCGTCATATTAAAGAGGCCGGATAATTGTGCCTCTGATTATATCTACCACTAATTTGTGTTTTAAGTACTGTCTGAGTCACTATACAGTCAAGTAAAGCGAAAAAAGTATTTCTTATAGGAGAACGTATCTCACAATTTACGAGATTGTTTTTGAGTAGTTAGCAAATTACGATAAACCTTATTTAATAGTGTAAGGTGCATTAGTATTATTACTAAGTATAAAATCAGATAAGCAAGTACAAGTCAGGACCTGGTTCCAATTGGCTTCCAATTTTGGCCTATAGGAATACTACCAAATAGAGTTAAAATAAAAGCTTGTAATATGTACTCGTACCTTTCAATTCGAAAATATTTCTTCTGTCCTACATTATTACACATCTCAAGTAAATAACATGCGAAGGTTGTCTCCAAGTGCGAGTTCGATATAAAACTAGGTACTTTTATATCTTTCACTGAATGGGGTTTGTATATAAATAGAAATTGACAATTGATAGGCTCTATTGTAAGCGAACCGGGGATGTCTATCGACATTATTCTATTATTTACCCGATTTCTGTGTACCTTCCTAATAATATATCGTTTTTTGTTCTCACAGGTAGAGAGACTACATAAAGTCCATTGACTCGGAGGAATTCGCTACAGAATTATGAACAAAGAGCCTTGTAAGGGAACAGCTGATCGGCAAAAAATACATAAGGTACCCTTTTTTTCAAACGCAAAACTTAGCACTGCGTACGATCACAGACTTTAATAATCATCATTATCAACCCATAATTGGTTCAATGCTGAGCACGAGTCTCCTCCTCTCAGAATGAGAGGGGTTAGGCCAGAATTGGCAGACTTCGCACAAGTAGAGAATTAAGATTAAAAAAAAAATCTCAAGTATAGAGGTTTCGTCACGATATTTTTCCTTCACCGTTTGACGTGATATTAACATCTTAAAATGCACACAAGTGAAAAGTTAGAGGTGCACGCCCCGGACCGGATTCAAACCTACGCCCTCCGGAATCGGCAGAGGTTATATCCAAAGGGCTATTATGACTTTGTTATTACTAAACAGAAAAACGAAATATCATCAATAAGTCGAAGTCGATTGGCAAAAACAACTTAAGGCAAATTTTTCCCCATTTTTTTTTTCCATGGTTACAAAGTCTTTACCATTAGGCCATTTCAGTCAAAATTTTTTTCTCGTAGCCGCAAAACAGTAGCGTGCAAAGAGTTCCAGTCAAAGTATGCAAAAGTTACAAAGCTATACAGCAAGTCTGTTATTGATTTAACCGCAGTTTTGTTCCGATTCTTCCTATTAGAACTTTTACAGGAAGATTTATGTTTCTACAGACAGACATGAAGATTGCTACTGTCGATTTTAAAAATAGCTACGTATAAAAGCTTTAAAATCGTGCCCAATTTTTAAACATTACACAAATACGATTACAAAATCCTTTTTTTTTAATTGGTCGATATCTACCGGTTAAGTAACGATTATATGTTTATATGCATTGTATGCTACTGCATAATATAATGTAAGCATCAACTAAGAAAAAATCTAATCTACCCCTGAGGGGTTAAATAGGAGATGAAGTGCAGTCGTAAAATAAATACGTGAGAAAAATAGCACAGATGCTCCATTGCTTGTACATAATAGTCGCTGTAAACTTCCAAGTTATTTCATCTGCTAAAAGTTAACCAATAAAAGCCGCAACACGTATAGACTACAGAGAATAGCACAAAACATCGTGCAAGATGTTACTCAAAATTGCAGACAATATGAAGTTTGCACGGTTTCTGAAAAGCTCATTAAATAAAATATAAACGGCACACTAACTGCCATTAATGTTCATAGCAGATCAAATTTTATCGGTTACTCAGTTTGATTACTTTCTAAAATAAAACAAATCTTAAAACTAAATCGGTATATTTTGGTGGAAAAGTTAGTAGTTACGAGTTAAAAATTAAAAAATATAGCATACTATCTATGGTAAATCATTAAAAGTTAAATGAGTTAGTGGAACTCATTATCTGCTACGATCAAGTTAGCTGATAGCCTAACAGGAAAATTTATTAAAATTCTACTCCCTAAATTCGGAGATAATCTTTAAATCAATGTTAAATTTATTACACTCCATACTACATTATCTGTATAGTATATACTATGAATACATCTGCAATCCGAAATATATTAATCAAGTAATCACAATAATTATTGTATTGGCAAATGTTGCCCCAACCCCATAGATTAATGCAAATCTTTCTTAACATTTTTTTTGTGCTAACACTTACATATGATTAATTCTTATGTTTCGACATTTATGAAACAATTATAAAATAACCAATGGTTAATATTTGATTCGACAAATGATCACCGTCTCAGAAAACGGCGATTTAGGCCAAGCCATGAAATACAATACACGCTAGCGAGATTGCAAAGTTGCGACGTTTTAAAACTTCCAGAGTTCCGCAGTGTAGTTAGTTGTTGGTAATTGATCGTTCCAATGCATTGCCGGTATCGGTGGAAGCTTTTACGTTATTTGTTTGCTGCCTCTATATTGCCACCTACGTACTACCGTGTCAAATTGTATGGCTTTTAAGCTTGATTAAGTAAGCTCGTCGACATTGTACGAGCACGTTACATCAGAGTAACAAAGTGTTTTCTGTAAATAATTAATATTTCTATATGTAGCTTAATGAAATAGAGCCACGCTTGTCGCTTTTATAGTGTGTCTGTTTTAATGCTTTCATAATTGAGAGTAAGCTCTCAAATTCATTTTCGTGATTATTTATTTAGTTACCTATACCTACTTTCACTAAGTGTTTGTTTTCGTTAAGTTATAGAATTTATTTTCGTTATGAAAATGTAAGGACACAAATGAAATGTCTGCCAAACAAATTATCTGTTTCATGTTGCTTTCAGCATATCAGTTTACCAACTTTCATAATACGAGTATGATGATAGGATCGCGGAAAAAAAAACAACTTAAAACTACTCGTTTTTGAACATATAGATGGAACTTAACTAGGGAGCAACATTGGATGTTTTTCATTGGATTTTGTGGAAAAAAAAACCAAATGTAGTCAATTTTATAATAGAGACACGAGAATTTTAAAACTTTCATAAAACGTTTCAACATTCTAACCAGTTAATAGTTACAAAGAAAAGGTTAACATAGCAGATGCAAAACTATACCCACCTCGAAAACGCATACACCTAGCGTCGAAAATCAACACGGCGCGATAAAAAACTAGGTAAATTGTCTAAAACATCCGTCGGATTGAGATAAGACGGGATACGGGCGCGGAGGCAGCTGCTCGCGCATCTGTCCTTCGTCCGCAGACGCCGAGCGGCGCGGCGGAGAAAAAATCTCTTCATTATTGTACGCGCCTCGACAGATGAGACTCAGGCCTCGGCACACCACAGCTGTTGCTTAATTACACCTTAGCGTCTCACAAGGAGAACTTCGATGTACGATGCGCAACACACGAAAGTCGTTCTCAGATTTATCGATACGATATCGGACACAAGGCACCTTCGACTTTATATCGATGTGTTCACGTGCAATGATGGAAAGAATTTCATTCATAAAAATCATTATTCTAGTTCATAGTAATTAGTTTATATAATATTCAAGGGTTTTTCAAAAAATTTAATTTTAATCCACGGAGGACGTTTTGTCCTATCCAATCTGTCAAGACAAACCTGTCAAGTTTTCGAGGTAAATGTTAACATAAAAGAGACTCACCTCTCTCAGCTCCTTGATCTTGGCACCAGCTTTGCCGATGACACAGCCCGCTCTGCTCTGGTGGATCAGTAGACGGACGTCCAAGTCATCGTTCATGTTGCCTTTCGGACCGCCCTAGAGAATATATTTGTTAATTTACTATTAATTCTTTCTAAAACGATTATTTTCATCGATGACTGTTCTAGACCCGTAGCAAATCAATGTTTTTAGAATAAAAATATTTGGGTTGTCTGTCTGAGTTAGTTTATTTTTGTTAGTAGCGCGTAGTTCAATACATCAATGAAAATACTCAATTCAGTCAGTTAAAGTTCGTATAAGCCGTAGGAGTATAATATTAACTACTACGAGTAACAATATGCCATTTTAAAAACAGGAGAATAATTAGATTCCCCTATCGGCCCAATAATATTTAGTTAAAATTTTTCATATTGTTTTAATTTAAAGGTGACACAAAATTTGTGAAAAATCTACAAAAAATTCAGATTTGCATAAATTTTTTTCTGATCAATACTCACATCAGCCAAATTTGGAAGTATATCCTTTACGATCTCCAGAATAGTGTCGATATCCGACGCCGTTATGGACAGTACCCTGAAAAACATTCACGCCGTTACCTCTCGCAAGAAAAGCGGAAAAATCGATAATAAAAATCACAGCACGATATTAAAAAAAAAGGTGTAACAAATCAACGGTCAGGGAGGTCTCGGTGCATGATAAGTTTCTATAATCTGTAAAACTTTAGCTTTTTTTTAGGAACCATTTGGGAGAACTCGTCTAATCTCGCCTTTTTTTGGGTCGGAGGATATAGACCGAGGTCTCGAAAACTGCGGGGAAAGCTGTGTTGTTTCTGTGGGTTGTGTGCGGTGCTGACCACCTGACTGTTGACTGAGACTCGCGACTGAGGCGTCGGGCTGTAATTGATACTGTTGATATTGTGGGCAATAGTTTACCGTTCGGGGCCGGGGCAATCTGGGACTGTTATAGAGGCTTTGTACTGCGGCGGGGCGGCGGGTGCGGGGCGGCGGCGGCGGCGGGGCGGGACCGGCAACCAAGAGTCGCTGTAGCGGCGCAGCGCGCGCCTCCACCGTACCACAACCAGCACCGCTACTGGTGCCATTTCCAACAGTGCGAGACTGCCTTCTCATTGGACTTGTACGGAGGTGAACCTCACCACATCCATACATTTTGTTTTTAAATCATAAAGTATGTATGGAGCATGGAACCTCATATCCATCTATCATATAAAGTTTAGTAACAACTGTTTACACAAAAATCTTGAAGATATTCATTTTTCTTTCCCCTCGCAAACTGCTCGATGAAAAGGCAATCTTACATTATAGACATGAACCATTTTGCAATAACTTATTATATTAAATCGTTAATTGGTTCAAAAATTATGAGAGCGGCTTTGTATAAACCATCACTATCAACCCATAATCGGCTCACTGGTGAGTCTCCTCTCAGAATGACAGGGTTAGGCCAATAGTCCACCACGCTGGCCCTATGCGGATTGGTAGACTTCACACACGCAGAGAATTAAGAAAATTCTCTGATATGTAGGTTTCCTCAGGATGTTTTCCTTCGCCTTTAGAGACACGTGATTATTTAATTTTAGAGGCAGAGGTCATATCCACTGGGCTATCACGATCAATGTAAACCTGCTTCTCATTAATTATATTGACAGTTATACTGAGACATGAAAAATTACTTGTTTATTTAATTGGTGGAATGGTTATCTCACGACAGCTTCCACAGAAATCTTAATAATATAAGCAATAGAAATGGCATGTTACATTCTTTGTGGAAAGACAAAAGTGTGGCCTTTTCTGACAATACGCGGTGTAAAACATACATTTAGTCATTAATTTTTAAACAAAAGCACACTCTTGTAATGTGTATGTGAGACGCAATGTAGTTGAAAGTAACAGAACAGTTAAAGGGTTAAAAAAAAGTCCGGGTCCTTACGGGTGACGCGTACATACCATTTCTAGAGTCATGTTATTAAGGTTAATTTGATGGTAGTCTATCATGTCGTGTATAGCGGATTTTTTTTTTAGTTTAAGCTTTTAGTGTTGAAAATGGCAGCAGAGAGCGGTGCGTACGGAGGCGCGCGGTGCGTCTATTGACAGGGTCGTCTCGGGGGCAGAAATAACCTGTAAACTGGCTGCCGGGGGGTTATTGTCTAGCCAACGGCCGCTCGCGTCGCCCAGTGGCACTTCCGACCACCGAGCATACGCTCACAATACCAGATGTAGTTTTTTTTTACAACAATAAAAGGCGGACTTAATGCTAGAGCATCTTCTACCAGTCTACCAAAGATTACCAAGGAGGTAGGAGATTAACAAAGCCAAGGCAAAACGGGTTAACGCGTTACCCAATTAAAAGCACGGAGTTGTTCATTATTTTTAGAATGAGTGGTCTTTTGTACCTGTAGTGAGAAAAAATGTTATATGCTATTTTAGATTAAGTATCGTATGCTGAGTAAATAATTGAAAATAATAAATATTTACTTACACTAAACTAATCTGTAACTTAACTTAGAACTATAATGATAAATAAAAATTATATTTTATATTAAAATCATAAAAATATCTGTGAAAATGTCACTTACATTTATTGCAAAAACCTCTCAACTCTACCTACACAATATTCTGTAGCTGAACGAAATCGTAGCAAAACATACTTTTTTTTTTTAATTAAAACTTTATAAATACTGACCTCGTTTCTCAGCTTTGATATATTGGATCCTCCTTTTCCAATAATTGATCCCGCCACCTGTTCAAAAAAATACTAATGACCAAGTGGACTGTGGTACAAGTGATGATGTGGTACAAGTAAGTAAATATAAGATATGACCTATTATACGCAGAGACGTGCTTATAGTTTTAGAGTTAGTAAGCACTAAAGCAAGTTTTTTATTATCATACATGAAACCTATGAGATAGACAATGATCTCTTGAATTATTCAAAAAATATTTATTTGGGAAATATATATTAGGAATAAGAAAACATCGTAGTTTGTGATAATGATGAGTTGATGATGATGGAAATATACTTTTCTTAAAAAAATCTTCTCATATATTTTTTTAAATTGTTTTGACAATACGAGCCTAAACGCTATCGGACCATGATGGCTTATATTTTTAACCGACTTAAAAAAATAGTACTTGCGGACTATTTCGATTTTTTTGATGAGTAGTTCTCTGATAAAAATCGCTTCAGTCTAGCTAAATTCAAGACCCCTATAGGTAATTTTTTTTAACATTTAAATAAGTGTAATGTTGGGGACACCCGAAATACCAATTAATTATAATGATTATGGGCTGGTGTCCCCATAATTTTTAATTAAATTGATTATGATGATAATGATAATGGATGATGATGATGATGATGATGATGATGATGATGATGAATACTGTGGTAATATGCGTACCTTGCTCGGGATGAGGAAGGTGACTTCGTCATCGGTTTGTCGCTGGCGTTTATGCATTGGACCATCGTCTCCGTAGGCGTCCCGTTTCATACTGCTGCGGGAGAAACACTTTTATTAATTTTATATGAAAAATATCTACATTCAATTCTTTAGGTACATACTTAATATCTATAATTAATTATTATTAATTAACCGACTTCCAAAATGGACGAGGTTTTAATGTAATCAATCAAAATTCCAAAAAAGAAGAGCAATGCCGAAGAAAAGACGGGCGGACGTAATAAGGGTAAGAGGCTGGGCAAAATCTGCAAAACTTTCCAACTCCTAGAAAATTTCTTGGAAGAATGAAATCAATCTAGAGGTAAAGTTTGCAGTGTTGTAGGATAATATCTGGATCTACTTAACCGATGTTGAAAATTTCTTTACCAGTAGAAAGCCACGTTATTTGTGAGTGTCATAGGCTACATTTTATCACCGTATTCTCACGGGAACGGGAACTACGCGGGCGTAACCGCGGGGCGTCGGCTAGTAATTCATAACCCGACCCAAGACTCGAAAGATCCCAAGTTTAACGACTTGTCTAATGAGGCACTTTCGCAAACGAATGTCTGCAATATACGAATACTACTACTTCAATAGAGACAGGGGCAAATTAAAAATGAATTTGCCAGTGACGTAATCAATGTTTAGTTTAATCAGTCCGGGATTAATCAACGGCCCGCCGGCGCCGGTTCGCCGCGCGGTATCGATCCCGGTACTTACTGGCCCGGTTGTTGGAAACCAACAAACTATTTGGATGAACACAAACAGATATTAAACTCTAGTCGGCAGCCGGAACTTAAGTCGCAAACTGATATACATTTTGAAAAAATCCCGAAGGTAATAAAATTACTTAATTTAAACTTTTATGCCAGAAATTCTTTCTATCATCATATGTGAGCCGGATCAAAGAAAATTGTTCATTTTTATTTCAATGTAAACAATCGGATTTCCATGTCAAAATTGTTCCCACCACCAAATTTCTCAACAAACGAAACTAAGAACACTCTCGATTAAGTCATCAATATTCTTTTTCAGTGCGCTTTCATTTGAGACCCCCGTCGAGTATATTTTGCAGACATTCTTCCCCACTTTCACCCCCCCACAACTTTTACGATTTTTACCAAACATTTCTAAGAACACTCGCATATAAGTCACTTTTAATCCAAAAAAAAACTAAATCGCTTACATAGTTCGAGAGCTATGGTGCCACATATAGACAAGTTGAACTTTTTAAACACCCCTGTTTTTGCGTTGGGGGCTAATGTATAATCTACTCTACGACCAACATGAATTAAAACTTAGTAAGACGAGATAATGTCTGTATGAGTGACATAACCTTCGCGCCTCCCGTACGCTGGTATTCCATGTGGATTTCCTCATGGTTTCCCATTTCAAGGTTCACCCTACCGACAAAGACGTATCACCAAGCGATTTAGCGTTCCGGTACGATGTCTTGTAGAAACCGACAGAGGTGTGGATTTCATCCTCCTTCAAACGAGTTAGCCCGCTTCCATCTTAGATCGCATCATCACGTGAGATTGTCGTCAAGGGCTAACTTGTAAAGAATAAAAAAAATCACCTATAACAAATCATACATTTACTTCATTGTGGTTTTGGAAGTACATATTTCTTTTTTTCTGCTATTGAAATACAAAAACGACATACTGCTCACACAACTGGCTTCGGGCCAGTAAAAGGTCAAACTAGCATGACC
This sequence comes from Bicyclus anynana, assembly GCF_947172395.1. Lineage (NCBI taxonomy): Eukaryota > Metazoa > Arthropoda > Insecta > Lepidoptera > Nymphalidae > Bicyclus > Bicyclus anynana. The sequence goes on along the minus strand of NC_069102.1, from coordinate 10,439,751 downwards.
GCCCTGTAACCTGGTCACACGACTACAGAGATACATATTATTTATTATCTGTGCCCTGTTTCTTAATCTTTAGTTATATACTGGGTGTAATAACTTATTAAACCAATAATATACCTAAATACTTATTTTACGTTAGCGTATTTTTTTTTTCTTTACTGGTTAGCCCTCGACTTCAATCTCACCTGATGGTAAATGATGATGTAATCTAAGATGGAAGCGGGCTAACTTGTGAGGAGGATGAAAATCCACACTCCTTTCGGTTTCTACACACAATCGTACCGGAACGCTAAATCGCTTGGCGGTACGTCTTTGTCGGTAACTAGCCACGGCCGAAGCCTCACACCAGCCAGACTTGGACCAATTAAGAAAACCTCATTCGGCCCAGTCGGGGATCGAACCCAGGACCTCCGTCATTAAATCCGCATACCACTGCACCACGGAGGCCGTCAAATAATATTAGCCCGCGGAACATTTTTACAATGGATTACTATCAAGTTAATTTTCCGTGAGTAGCTTCATCTTGATGAACTTTTTTATTTACGAAAAATTCTTGATCCTGGTAGCTAACTTAATAAAAACCAGCTTTTTTTACTTAATTAACAGTAATAAAACTCAACAGCTACAATGTCCTACAGATTGTGTGATACATTGTCTCATTCCGACCCTCAGAAAATTTTCGTAAATAAAAAAGTTGAGCGTCTCGATCGAGATAAAGATACTCACGGAAAATTAACTTGATAGTAATCAATTGTAAAAAGTTTCCATGGAGCCTGGGCTATATATTTTATTTAAGCATTTAAAATTTCATATTTAGAACCTCCTAGTACTAGCGGAAAATTCGGTTTTTCACAAATCCCATGGGAACTTTTCCGGGATGAAAAGATCTATATGTTCTAAGTGTAATAATATGTTGCTCAATAGCCTTCTCTATCTTCCAATAAAAGTCCCATTATAATCAGTTCAGAGATTAGCCCGAACAAACAGACAGACGAAAAGTTAAAAAAAACGCGTGTATCTTGTAAATTAATGAACTTGAAAAATTGACGTTCAAATAGGTTGATAATAATGATGACAAATATATCTTGCGCAAAATTATATGAATTGAACATTCAGTACGCTTTTACCTAATTATTTCGTATAGAAATATTGAAAACGGGCAAACGAGGTGAATACATTTCAATTTAGGAGTAGGTACTTGTACATTCATATTTAATAGCTCGGTATAAAAAGGAATGAATGTAAATTACATTTCCAGAATTTCATTCAGTGTTTGTCTTGTCATAAAATATAATTTTACCTTAATAAGATGCTGCTAGCGATTTCGTTTGCGAAATAGCTGATTGAAAAAGGTTAATTTATCTTGTTAATTATACACGCATTGCTATTAAACTGTTTTTATCTCTGTTTCGTGTTAGTTAGGAAAGGCAAATAATAAAGATTAGAAAATTTACTCAGGCTAAACTTCATTCCCTGTGTCGAATGTGGCCCCTTGCGTCGTTGTGGCAGGCGTCCACAGATCCGCATCGTGCGGATCGCATCTAAAGGTCGCCATTGACGATCAATTATTCTCACGTTTCTGAAAAGCAAACGGCAGTACCCACGCGGCATAGTATAGAAGTCTTGTAAGCAGTGACCAACGCATGATCAATTATAATCGGGGGTGCTACAGAAACGTGAGAATAATTGACCGTTTGTGGCTAGCATAACGGATAGTATTGCGTCCACTGATCCGCATCGTACGAATCGTATCTAACGGATTTTATCTAACGTATAAAATTAAAAATCCCAATACGTAAGATGCGGATCTGAGGACGCCTGCCATAAACATGAGAACTATTAAGGCTCTAATTTACCTTAATTATATTAAAGTAGCCTTTGATTGCGATCTCACCTGATGTTAAGTGACGATGCAGTCTAAGATAGCAGCGGGCTTACTTAGAAGAGGTACAAGTATGTCTAATGGTCTATCCATACCTTTGACGGTTTGTACGCGTCATCGTACCGGAACGCTAAATCGCTTGGCGGTACGTCTTTGCCCGTAGGGCCTACGTAGCTCGTAGTATAAGATACTACGCTACAGAGTAAAAAGGCCAATCAGTCTGCTCCTCAGACCACTTACAGAAGGACTAGTACGTATCGCACCCAAATTCACGGACAAAATTGTCAAAAATCTCATTTTCTGATGAAAATGAGCTTTGATTTGGTATATATCTTACATCATTCAACTACACAAAAAGATATTTTTACGGAGCTCTTTAAGCGACGAACACGATGACTACAATGAAACATCGATACTATAGAGACAGCTTTTATAATCGCACTAGCTGACGCCGCGCGGTCTCACCTGCGTGGTTCCCGTTCCCGATAAGTCGGCTATCTAACACTGAAAGAATTTTTCAAATCGGACCGGTAGTTCCTGAGATTCGCGCGTTCAACCAAACAAACAAGCTCTTCTTCTTTATACATATATTAGTATTAGTATAGATCAGATTAGATCGTTGATCATATACTTTGACAGTAAAGTAACGTCGTATACAATAGTTGGTCTGAGGTGTGCTCTTACGAAATGATCAATGCGCGAGATGACTGAGCAGCGCTTAATATGGTAATTGTTGCGAGCAGCAGGTGAGCGGGTCATTGACCCCGCACAGGTGTAACCTACGGACACTGCGGGCTAAATTCGTACGCTCGTATTGTTTTGCACTGTTCTTTTTGATTATGATTGTTGATAGTAGCCCCATAGCCTTTAGCTATAAAACTACCGCGAAGGTACAATCAGAATACGAGGTTTATAGGTTTGATTTCTTAAGATTCCGAAATATTGAGTTTTTTTTTTAAGAAATCCTCAGTTGCAGCCTACTTATAAATTACATAACACCCCTGCGCCTCGAAAAGCACGTCAAGCCACCCATCCTAAACGGCCTCCGTGGCGCAGTGGTATACGCGTTGGATTTACAAAACGGAAGTCCTGGGTTCGATCCCCAGCTGAGCCGATTTAGATTTACTTAATAGGTCCAGGTCTGGCTGGTGGGAGGCTTCGGCCGTGGCTAATTACCCTACTGGCAAAGACATACCGCCAAGCGATTTTTTATATTTTTTTTTAATTAAAATTAAACTGATTTTGATTGATTGTCCTCAAAGGTTAGCCTTTAAGGACAATCAATCAAAATTAAATATGTAAAGAATAAAAAAAATTTAAACAAAAACGTGGTGGGTCTAAGCCCCAAATTCCCGTGAGCCACTCAAAATTCCAGTGACTTGATGACAATGATAGGGAATACAAATGTTATTGATCTTTCGGAACTGTCATTCCCATTTATTTTTTAGTGTTGTAAGCGTTAACGTTTGTAGAAAGAGAATCGACGCGCCACATGGCTATAGGTAGGCCAAGTTCGGATAAGAAAATCGCACAAATTATACTTATAAAGCCTCAACAGCTCCACGGTTAGAAGTTAGACTCAAATACGAGAGGTCTGAGGTTTAATTCCACCGCATGGGATTTGGGGCGTGCGTGATCTTCACAAGCAACTTACAGTAGGTACAATTAGTTATTCTACATATTATAATTATATTAGGGCGACCTCTAAAGGGAGGGTTATGATTTTAACAGTATAGTTTATGTTTCTACGTAGCGCCTTACCTATTCATCCGATTTTGATATACAAGTTAATCGATTCATTGCTATGGTCCTGGGTAAAATAGGCTACATTTTAACCGACCTCAACAATAAGAGTCGATTTTACCTTGTAAACCCCGATTTTAATTTTTTTTTTTTTACCGTTTAGTGTATTTTCCGTAATCAAGTAATTTAGATTTTGTTTTGTAAATGAAGTAAATGAATACATGCATAATAATTACATAATGTAGGTCACACAGGAATAATTACAACTACATATGTGTGTGTGATAAAATCAATGATAAGAGACTAACATAATAATTGTAACATACAATTAGCTTTGTGCCGCCGAACCAATTAAATTGTAGTGATTTAACTGGGACGTTGTGGGTAAATCGCAAATCACAGAAGTCGCGAATTAAACTGTCTTATGTGAACTTGTGTTGTTTTAACACAGAGATTTTGTTTAAGAATTAAATTATGGCATAGATTTTTTATGAAACATATGGCATAGAGATTTTATCGTTTAATGAATTATGGCATAGAGATATTTGTGTATTAAATTATAACAGAGATTTTAATTTATCAGATTATGGCATAAATTTTTTGTGTAACTCATTATGGTACTTGGTACATTTTTGTGTATCAAATTATGACATAGAGGCATGACGAGCAACTGTTGAGTTTCTTGCCGGTTCTTCTCAGCAGAACCTGCCTTCCGAACCGGTGGTAGAATCTTTACAAATAGTCAACTGCCTTATCAAAAGTGCTTGTAAACTAATCTTACTTGAAATACATTAATTTTGATTTTGAGTTTGACAAACTTTGCATTTTGTTTAATTTGAGTTCAGAGAGGACCAAACTAGCAATCCACTGCTATAAATATTATGCTTATTTTTCTAAATAAAAATGTACAAACAAATTGAAATAAATACAAGTATAAGTCTAAGTATGTGTACCTACATGATATCACTAATCTCTCAACTGTTGTAGGAGATTAATCATATTACGATACTTAGCTGTTTATTACACGTTTTAGTAAGACCGGAAAAAAGAATATTTTTGCTTTTTCGTAACAATATGACGCTTAAACACTAACCAAACGAAAAACCTCAACAAAGAGTTCCTCTTGGATTTAACACTAACCGTGAATCTAATGAGGTATATCAAAAAAAAAAAAAACTTATTCCATGCGTACGATGCCGCGTACATCTGCTAGTTTTGAATAAAGGTTTCAAAGTATATTATATAGGTAGGTAATTGAACGGTAGAGCAGTCCGCCCGCTGACTGTCGCCGACGGGGCAGGTGTTCGCCCAGGCTGTACACCTATGGACCTTTGCGCAAAAAAAAAAACTTCGCTCCAAATGTCACTACCAGCTGTCCTACCATCGTGCGTTCACCCAATTGGATGATTCTACCGCGCTTCGTAATAACTATGTAATGTACAAAATTACAATGTTTTAGATATATAATATAATAATTATATTGTTCATACGTATAGTTTGTATAAACAATATACTTATTAATAATACAAAAAATAACAATGATATAGCGTAACGAAATTCACGTGATTTTCGGAATATCCCAGACTAGTTTCGAACTTTTACAAGGTGAAACTAATTGAAAACACAGTAGTTTAAATTTAAAAAAAACGGTGAAAAAACTACAAAAGAAAAACAAAGTGAAGAAAAATATTTTAACATACAGTGACATTACAAAGCCGTTTAAAAGTAGCATACTTGCTTATTACCAGCCTATTTTAACTTTTAACGACCTATCACAGGGCCAGGCCTTATAGGATATGGAGTTTAGCTAGCCTGCCTGCCTAGCTTATGATTGCAGTGTCATTAAAATATCAATACAGGCTTTCCAATATCAAAATCAAATACCAATATACAACTCTTGTCATGTAGAATATGTACTTATATCTGGCAAAACCCAAGGGTATCAGCTCATCATAGTGCATGCCCTGAGTATGGACCAAGGCCCGTTTGAAATACTCTTAACTTTATTTTAAGTTTTCGACTTTAATTAAACAAAAAAAAAAAAAATTTGATTTTACTTGTGAGAGCATACCGCGCTGATTTTCAGATGCTACCTTAGAACAGCTAATTTAATTACTAAAACCAAAACACAAATTGTTTGTCAAATGATTTTTAAAGCTGTTAAAATTTTAACATTTTAAAATACTACACTACTAGTTATCATAATTGAACATATATGATTAAAGAACCAGACATTGGTATTCAAAAGCATCTATTGTAAAAACAACTTTGTACTTTAAAGAAAAATAATTTAATATGTTACTAAACTGTAAAATAGCTTTAACAGTAAAATACTACAAAGTTCAAGTTAGGTATATCAGAAAAAACTTAATAAAGGAGCAAAAAGTGTTATTTGAATTGAAGTTTATATTAATTTGAATCCTTCTGCCTGGCATATTAAAATGAGTTATGGAACATTTATGGAATGATGAAATCCAGGATTGTTACCAAAGTGTTTCAAATCAAAATCCAAGCACGTAACATAAAGACAAAAAGTTTATACCGGAAGAAACGAAAATTCGCTTAGACACATACCTACTTGTGATATAAAATGAGTTTTATATTGAACATACGTGATTGATACTCCCATTGACATAATTTTAGCGTATATTTTATTTTCAGTCACTATGCTGACGAAAAAAAAGAATGAACACTTTATTTAAATACATTTTTACCTAAAAACCGGTAAATCTCTCACACATATTAAAAAACAAAAGCAATAAACAAAAATATACAATTATAAAGGTGCATATACATTGAAGAAAATGTTAATGAGGCATGTTAAGAAATGTGAACACTGCAAATAGGATCCAAATAATGGGCCACACACAGTTACACAAAAAGCTCGCGTGTTTAAAAAAAAAAAGTGTAATAAAAAAGAGCGGGCAAAACACTCACCTTATTATTCAACCAGGGCGTTTAGGACGGGGAAGTTGTACCTAGAACAATTGAATTCGGAATTAATGCCAATATTGAGGGTAGGGCCAACGTGAATTGTTTATTTTTTTTTATTAGACATTAAAACCTACATGGTGTGTGAGGTTAAGGCGCGTGATGTTCCATTGTTTTGTTTTAGGAGGCCGTGAGCCTTGTCGGGCTTGCATGGGTGGACTGGCATCGCTCGGGCTTCGCACGGGCTTTAGTACGCTCCAGTGAGACTCCGGGGCGCCGCCGCGGCACATGCGCAGAGCATCCACGACAACACCCCTACCTCTCAATGTGCCCCGGAAACGAGAACTTAACAAGTCACACCGCACGACACCCCCTTACGTCTTTTCTCTGTTGCAAACAATACCACCTCTGGTAAGAGTACCTTAAGTAGACTACGAAAAGATCCGAAATATATTTGACTAGCGGACGCCCGCGACTTCGTCCGCGTCCTACCCTACCCTACCCCTACCCTACCCCTACCCTACACTACCCAACCCCTACATCTACCCTACCCCTACCCCTACCCTACCCTACCCCTACCCCTACCCTACCTCAAACCTACCCCTACCCTACCTTACCTACACCCTACCCCCATCCTACCCCTACCCTCCCCGTATCCTATCCCTTTTCTACCCCTATCCCACCCGTACCCCTATCTCACGCCTATCCTACCCCTACCCTACCACTTCCCTATCCTACCCGTACCCCTACCCTACCACTACCCTAAACCCGGCCCTAAACCTACCCTACCCCTACACTACCCCTACGCTTCCCTACCCGTACCCTACCCTACCTTGTAACTTCTCTATCTTATTCCTACCCTTAGCAAAATCGGTCCAGTCCTTCGAGAGTGGTGGTATGACCAAGAGAAATAGAGACTTCTATGCTAATAATATAAAGAGGTAAAGTTCGTGTGGTTGTAGGGGGTAATCTCTGGATCTACTGGACCGATCTGGAAAATTGTTTTACCAATAGAAAGCTACGTTATTTGCGAGTGTCATAGGCTATGTTTGGTCCTCATATTTACACGGGAACGGGATCTACGTAAATGAAAGCGCCGGGCGTCATATAGCGGAATTTCTGCGTCTTTTAGAAATTTTGTATTATCTCCGAAACTATTTGAGTAATTAACATACTGTAAAGGGTAAATCTTATCTCCATAATATCCTTGTGATTATTAAATAATTTATTTTAATAAGGATTAAAGTTTAGTTGTATAAATAATGACGTAAACCTAAGTATATAAAATTAATAATTTTTAAAACACAAAAGGTACTATATCTGCTAATATATAGAAGATAGATATATGGTGTCGCGGACTTTTTTGTAGAACTTTTAAAGATACATAAAGTCTCCATACATTAATTTCAATTTTACACAATGGTTAAGGCAGCGCATGCGAATAAGTCTGTTTAAAAGGTTTTTAGTCCGACCTGTATGACAAAAACTGTGATAACTCGGCTAATATATATGATACCAATATAAAATATAGCCTATAGCACTCCCCGATAATGTAGCATTCTACTGGTGAAAGAATTTTTAAAATCGGACCAGTAGTTCCGAAGATTACCCCATTTAAAAAATGTGACAAACTTACAAACTTACAAACTTTACCTCTTTATAATATTAGTATAGATAGTATAGATAAACCAGCAATCGACAAGAATAACATTGTGATCGTTAACAATAACATAACATTGTCCAAACTCCTGTATCTCTACATTTTTTGTAGCGTAAGACGAAACGTTTCTACATATTTACACTATGTAGCTAACAATACCTCTAGTATTGCAAGTAGATAATAGGTTCAAATTCTATTGTGCGAAAATTTGGTACGTACGCAATATACTCAATGATATTTTATTAGCTTTATTGAATGATCAGAGTTATTCCAAACATACAGCGTAAGTTTGTACTTTTTCACTCTGTAGCTACTCGTAACAGGACCACTTCTAATATTTAGTCCCTAAAAAGTTTCGTACATTATTGTGTGAATTTTCGTTCGTACATTATTGTGCGAGTTTGTAGAAAACTAGATTAAGTATGCTTATAGTAGTAATGGATCATCGAAATTAAGCTTCCCCACACGCTGATACATTCTCTACGTGAATATGCTGAAAATATAGTACGAGTCTCATCTACTCCTAGAAGACGTACAAAATTGGATAATTTATTCGGCCAGAAGAAAGAAATCATCTTCGAACGCGATTTATAATGTGTAGACTCCTTTACGATCTATCTGATAATAACCATTCATTATCAACAGCCCATTTTTTCCATTTTTTTATTCTTTACAAACCCACCTGATGGTAAGTGAGGATGCAATCTAAGATGGAAGCGAGGTAACTTGTTAGGAGTAGGATGAAAATCCACACCCCTTTAGGTTTCTACACATTTTACCGAAACGCTAAATCGCTTACCTGTAGGGTTGTAAATAGCCACAACAGGTGTGTGTGTGTACGCATGTACCAAGCCTCTTCTTGGTATGCCGAGCTTAGGTGGATAATGATGTTAATGATAATGACCGGGGCTGGCTGTCGGCATAACGTGATCTAATTCACGGGTTGTAACATCACAATCGTCCCAACTCCGCAACAAAGTACCAAGTACCAAAGTACCAAGATCATATTACATACATGGCTAACCACTGGACTAATCAGAAGAAGAAAAAGATGAAATACTGTATTGCACACAAAAACACAATAATAAAACATTTAAAATGAAAAAAACTTAAACTTAGCAATCTAACACTTAGCAATCTAACACTAAGCAATCTCTACCAGGCAACCCCTGACGAGAGGACTTGCGAAGAAAAAGCGGTCAGTTATTAGATTGGTTAAACAACTTATCAGTTAATAAACATTGTCAGAACATCCTGGGAGGTCATAATGTATCTCTTTGTATATTCACATAATTTGTTTATGTATCTATTATTAGGTACCTACAACTTATTCTAGTTACTCGAGCACTCAGCTACAGAATGTATGGAATAACAAACTTTCATCCCGATTAATGCTTTCATAAGTTGAACTGCTCGTTCGTGTATTCTCTTTGATGTCCGCGCCAAGAACTCGCCTATGTTAATACAAGAACTTGCGTTAAAGAGTCCGGTGTACAATCCTGTGTAAGCTTTTACCTACTCGAGCAAATTGAAAAGTTTTGCTGCTTGTTATTACCCGGCTCACCACTAATATTTACGCAGTGAATTGAGAACGTTTTCAAAGTAAATAAAGCCAGGATACGATTGACAAAGCATTACACTCAGGTGAGATTGTAGTAAGGCTAACTTGTAAAGAATAAAAAAAACTTTGACAGGTGTCAGAAACGCAATCTCTGAGCGGCCGAACTTTAGGCTTAGTTTAAAACTATTTGAAACGTCAAGTACAACTATTTGTAGAAACTGCCACAAGTTCATTTAAATAAGGCTTAATTTACAAGCACTTTGGAAAGGTTTGTCTGTTTGTATTTAGAGACTCTACCACCGCTTCGGAGGCTTGTAATCTTCTAAGAAAAGCTAGCAAGAAACTCAATAGTTAAAGAGGTGAGAATAAAGAATTTATCTACTCGTATCTACTTAGTCCTGAGACTTGATCTACCTATCTATGGGCCTCATATGAAGGCTCAGAGTCACACAGCGAGCGATGAAACGAGCTATGGTAGGATACTCTTTGCGTGATCGAATCAGAAATGAGGAGATCCGCAGAAGAACCAAAGTCACCGACATAGTTTGACATGTCGCGAAGCTGAAGTGGCAATGGGCGGGGCACACAGTTCGAAGAGCCGAATGACGTTGGGGTCCCAAGGTGCTGGAATGGCAATATCGCACTACAAAGCGCAGTGTTGGTCGACCCCGGTAGACCAGGTGGACTAACGACATCAAAGGAAGCGCTGGGATTCGCTGAATGCAGGCGGCTTAGGATAGTGATGTTTGGAAGTCCCTACAAAAGGCCTATGTCCTGCAGTGGACGTCCATCGGCTGATATGATGATAATAATAATAAATTTTAATAATAATTTATTTATTCATCAGAAAGTAGGTTTACAAAGATAGCTTATTTAATAATAAATGTGTATTTATTATTAAATAATAAAATTCATATGTGTATGAAAAATTTAAATATAATCCTAATTTATAAGCAAACAGATAAAAAAGAAAAGATATGTAATAGCTTATACAATTTAACATTTAATGATCCAACGATTATGACAAATCGAACTCAAAATTACTGTGACAGATAAAATAAAATAATAGTCATAATATATACTGTCAAAATTATTAAACTATGTTAAATTTAGTGCAATATCAAATATTTATTACCAATTATGTTAAAATGCGTTCAAATTATACACATGTCATGATGTGTGATGATGATATATCTGAGATATTTATGGTTAATAATAATATTAACTTCCTTTCCCTTTCCTCGAATTATTAAGAATGTGATCATTGAGTTGAAGTCAATTTGTTAAGTGCTGTCAAACGTTGGCATTGTATGGTTAACGACTTGCTTGCATGCAACTTGCTTTCAGCTTTATTCTCTTGATACTTTTGGGCTCTGTTATAAAATATTTAGGAGATAACAAATATCATAATATCGGTGTTTTATTAAAGCTCGTCTGTGAGAAATTATTCTTTAAAGAATATTCCACTAATATTATAAACGCGAAAGTTTGTATGGATGTTTGTTATTCTTTAACGCCGCAACTACTGAACCGATTTGAATTAAATTAAAAATGAAAATAGATAATACCTTGGATTAACATAGAACCTACTCTTTGTCACCGAAAAAATCTATGGTTTCCCGCGATTTATGAAAAACTTATGGTAATGTTTGTTTGTACACGCCGCGTCTAATGAACCGAATTAGCTGAAATTCGGAACGAAGATAGATTATAACCTGAATTAAGGCTACTTTTTATCCCGGAAATATTAAAAATACGTGTAGTTACATACTTATTTTTCGCGCGTAGCACCGCAGTTAGTTTGACATATATCTTTTAAATTTGATTCTCATTTCACTTAAATTAGTCGGAAAGACTGTAAGTTCAATAGGGATGATGACAGTGTTTTAAATTGTATATAAATTAAGAGTATACTAATAGTAAAGCAATTTTGTAAAAGGAACAGGGTATCTGCGATCATTACTTTCGGAGCTATAGGGGTTTAAAGAGTCAGATTTGCGGCGCTGCCGCGGATCTCTGAAAAACGCCCCATACAAAATGGCTCGAAAAAATGACGTCATAGGCAATGTAATGATCGTTAGATTTGTATGCGCGTTCAAACAAAATTACTAATATCTTTGTTATTTGTGCGTTTATCTTTATAGTTCATATATTAAAAAATGTCACATTTAATGTAAGGAAGCTAAAAATGTATGAATTTTCATCTAATTACGATAAAAAATTTTTAATAGTTTTTGAAATTTTATAATTTGATTTATTTTGCAAATATCCAGTCAATCTTTGCTTTTTATGTATAAATTAGTTAACATTGATCCTATTTACCCGAATGTATCATAAAAATCAATATATTCAAACCTAGTCATCATCCCCATTAGTCGGAAAGACTGTTAGAAGAAGTGGGACCCACAATAGTCTATAGGGTAGACATCGAACTCATAACCTCTCGGTATTGAGTCCGACCAATTTACCTAAGAGCTGTTGAGGTTTCATTTAATATATTCAATTAGAGGTTTAGCGTTTACGCTTTCTGAAAACGAGAGCTGCCGAACTCGACCAACATGTATAATGCTAATGATTAGAGATGGGCCGAGTACTCGGTTGATACTCGGTACTCGGCATACTCGGCGGATTTTTTGATACTCGTACTCGGCCGAATAACTCGGTCGGTGAATGCCGAGTATACCTTGTTTAAGAAAAGCATTATTTAGGTACATATAATTATAACAACAGTGTTAATCAAAAAGTATTTATTAGTAATTTAGGAAATCTTTGAAAATCTCAATTAAATTTTAATATAATTAAAATGAAAGATTTAAAAGAGCAACTGTTGAGTTTCTCGTCGCTCTTCTCAACAGGAGACTGCGCCTTCTGAGCGACTACAAATAGTCAAACTTGATGTTTCTAAAGAAACTAAACTTGAAGCTTGTAAACTAAGCCTACTTGAAAAAAACAATTTTGAATTGAATTGAATTGAATTGAATTGAATTAATACTTGTTTACGCGCGCGAAATGGGAATTTGTAGAACCGAGTTACTCGGCCGATTACTCGGTTGAAAAAAAATTTAACCGAGTAAAACTCGTTACTCGTTACTCGGCGAAAGTGTTACTCGGCGCATCTCTAGTAATGATTGATTGATGATTGACTAGCAAACTTATAGATACGATTGAATAGTCGGCAAGAATTACAAATAAAGCAACTTCTAACAATTCCATATTTGCTATTAACGCTAACAAATAGTTAGTCAAACAAATCGGTAGCTTACGCCATAGAATATGACATCCAGGGGAGCGATAGTGAGATCAATCAATAGAGCGGGCCAAATAATAACGATCAAACACATTAACACGCATGTCATGTCTATTTGGCCCACAACATTAGTACGTACAGTGTACAGTGACCAATATGAATAGTACATAACCGCCTATTTGTCAATAGCTATTAGCGGCCCGATGAGGCCTTGCTGAAGACAATCGTTACCACGGCGACCGGGTTACAACAAACTGCATGAAATCATTTTCAAGACCTGAATTTTCTATCAAGTCTTTATAAACTTAGAACAAAACTTTAACAGTTAAAGTTTAGAAATTGTAACTGTACCTTATGGTTTATTTGAAAAACAATTACATTCAATTATTGGGATATTACTAAAAGCAACAACTACTAAATAATAGTCATCTACTTTTTGATACAAACACAACTAAACTAAACTTAACTTAACCAAACTTTGTAAACTAGTACTTCTGTAAGAAATAAATGACTTTTTTATTTTATTTATTAGGGTATTAATTATAGAAAAACCTTGTTGGTACAAAGGAACCGAGGTATAGCGATATTTGGGTTCCATAGGTATCGAAGCAAGGTATCCAAATAGGGATATTTGGGTGCCTCGGTTCTTTAGGTACCGAACCGAGCTATCGAAATAAGGATATTTGGGTGCCTCGGTTCTTTAGGTACCGAACCGAGCTATCCAAATATGGATATTTGGGTGCCTCGGTCCTTTAGGTACCGAACCGAGGTATCCAAATAGAGATAATTGGGTGACTCGGTTCTTTAGATACCGAACCGAGGTATCCAAATAGGGTAATTTAGGTGTCTCGGTTCTTTAGGTACCCAACCGAGGTATTCAAATAAGGATATTTGGGTCCCTTGGTTTTTTACCCGGGTCAGGTACAACAAATTCTAAATAACAGCCTCGAGTTTGGTTGGTGCTTTTAACCCGTAGCTCCAGGTCATTTGCAATTTACATCTGATAGTGTTTGTCAGGTTATCTATATCGTTTAATACTTAAATATATATATATATTTCAAGTAAGTCCCCTTTTTTCAACTAAGCGAAATACTAATAATTCCTTTCTGATTTGTGTACGGAACTAAAGACCCTTGGCGTGGAGCTGTTGCAGCTTAAATTGACCCTAACCAGGAGTAGAATACAGAAGGCCTATTATGCGCACAACTACCGCTATTGGTTGACTTTTGTCTTTGTCCAGACCAAGATATCTCAAAGGTTTATCCGACTGCACAAATGAGACCATTATTTTTTCTCTACAATCAAATGAATTGCTTGAAAAGGCGTGCAAGGAGTAGCTACAATCCACCCCCTATATGTTCTAGTTAGGATGGGTGTTATGGCTTAAATAATAATTTATTCAATAGCGAGGTATGTGAGCCAACAGATGTTGGGACAATGCAGTATCCAGCCGTGAGAATGTCACCGTTGGTCAACAATTATGCAGTAGTGACCTAATTGTCTTTCTTTCCAGACTTAGTACTCTGTAATTTTCTGAAGACTTATGGGAGGGGGGGGGGAGGTATACGTGGCCTGTAATTTGTTCTTCGCCAGCTGCTGAATATTTCAGCAGCTCGTGGGAACGCTGGCCACCCGGCCTAGGCAAGTGGCGGTGTCCACACGCGATTTCCACAATAAGAATACGACAGATGTCTAAATACAAAATTACGGGTTGTTATAGAGGAAATTGCGCCGATACCGCGTCGTATATATCATGGTTCGATTTTATATTGCAATATTTATACTCTAAATATTTAATATCGTGGTTCAATAATATATTGCGATACGTAGTACTATGAATATTTATTTTTACACTAGAAGCCGCTTGGGATTCTTACAGAAATATAGGCTATTTGTTGTTCCAAGCTTAAACTCGGCTTCGGCCGAGGCTAGTTACAATCGTACCGACACAGACGTACCGCCAAGCGATTTCGCTTTCCAACACGATGTCGTGTAGAAACCGAAAGGGGTGTGGATTTTCAGCCTACTCCTAACAAATTAGCCCGCGTCTTTCTTAAATTGCATCATCACTTACTATCTAGTGAGATGGTAGTCACTTGTATCGCTTGTAGAGAACAAATGTTCAATACTTCCGTGTAGTAGTATCAGAAATTAATTGATTATGTATTTTAAATTTTTACTCTACTCAAATTAATTCTCCCCCTCTCAATTTTTATTATTATATTATACTAGCGGACGCCCGCGACTTCGTCCGCGTAAATTTCGATGTCAACTTTACTACTACCCCTACCCTACCCTACCCCTACCCTGCCACTACCCCAACCCTACCCAACCCCTACATCTACCCTACCCCTACCCTACCCTACCCCTACCCTACCCTACCATACCCCTACCCCCACTCTACCCCTACCCTACCCCAAACCGACTCCTACCCTACCCCTACCTTACCTACACCCTACCCCCATCCTACCCCTACCCCCATCCTACCCCTACCCTCCAGTACCCTACCCCTTTCCTACGCCTATCCCACCCGTACCCCTATCTCACGCCTATCCTACCCCTACCCTCCCCGTACCCTACCCCTTTCCTACGCCTATCCCACCCGTACCCCTATCTCACGCCTATCCTACCCCTACCCTACCACTTCCCTATCCTACCCGTACCTCTACCCTACCACTACCCTACCTCTACCCCTACCCTACCACTACCCTAAACCCGGCCCTAAACCTACCCTATCCCTACACTACCCCTACGCTTCCCTACCCGTACCTTACCCTACCCTGTAACTTCTCTATCTTACTCCTACCCTTAGCAAAATCGTTCCAGTCCTTCGAGAGTGGTGGTATGACCAAAAGAAATAGAGACTTCTATGCTAATAATATAAAGAGGTAAAGTTCGTGTGGTTGTAGGAGGTAATCTCTGGATCTACTGGACCGATTTGGAAAATTGTTTTACCAATAGAAAGCTACGTTATTTGCGAGTGTCATAGGCTATGTTTGATCCCCATATTTACACGGGAACGGGAACTACGTAAATGAAAGCGCCGGACGTCATATAGCGGAATTTCTGCGTCTTTTAGAAATTTTGTATTATCTCCGAAACTATTTAAGTAATTAACATACTGTAAAGGGCAAATCTTATCTCCATAATATCCTTGTGATTATCCTTGTAATTTTAATAAGGATTAAAGTTTAGTTGTATAAATAATGACGTAAACCTAAGTATATAAAATAAATAATTTTTAAAACACAAAAGGTACTATATCTGCTAATATATAGAAGACTAGCGGACGCCCGCGACTTCGTCCGCGTAAAAATTGATGTAAACTTCTCTACCTCTACCTAACCCTGCTCGGAAACCTACCCAACCCTACCCTACCCTACCCCTACCTTACTCCTACCCTACCGCTAACACTAACCCTACCCTCCCCCACCTTACCCCTACCCTAACCCTACCCGTAACCTATCCATACCCTAGCCTACCCTACCCCTAATATACCCCTACCCTACCCCTACCTTACCCCTACCCTAACCCTACCCTACCCCTACCCTACCCCTATCCTACTCTTCCCCTACCCTATACGTTCCATATCCTTCTCCTACCTCCACCTTGCCCCTACCCTACACAACCCCTACCTTATCCGTACCCTACACAACCCCTACCTTATCCGTACCCTACCCTACCCTACCCTACCCTACACTTTCCCTAAATTACTCCTACCCTACCTCTATCCTACCCCTTCCCTACCCCTATCCTATCCCTACCCTCAGCAAAATTGGTCCAGCCTTTTGTGCGTGGTGCAATGACCAAAAGACTACAATTTCCCAAGCGACTTCTATGCTAATACTATTAAGAGGTAAAGTTTGTGTGGTTGTCGGGGGTAATCTCTGGATCTACTGGACCGATTTGGAAAATTTTTTTACCAATAGAAAGCTACATTATTTGCGAGTGTCATAGGCTATGTTTGGTCCTCATATTCATACGGGAACGGGAACCACGTAATTGAAACCGCGGGGCGTCATATAGCGGCATTTCTGTGACTTTCAGAAATTTTGTATTATCTCCGAAACTATATAACTAACTAGCGGACGCCCGCGACTTCGTCCGCGTAAATTTCGATGTCAACTTTACTACTACCCCTACCCTACCCTACCCCTACCCTACCACTACCCCAACCCTACCCTACCCAACCCCTACATCTGCCCTACCCCTACCCTACCCTACTCTACCTCTACCCCACCCTACCCCTACCCTACCCCAAACCTACCCCTACCCTACCCCTACCTTACCTACATCCTACCCCCATCCTATCCCTACCCCCATCCTACCCCTACCCTCCCCGTACCCTCCCCGTACCCTATCCCTTTCCTACCCCTATCCCACCCGTACCCCTATCTCACGCCTATCCTACCCCTACCCTACCACTACCCTAAACCCGCCCCTAAACCTACCCTACCCCTATACTACCCCTACGCTTCCCTACCCGTATCCTATCCTACCCGGTAACTTCTCTATCTTACTCCTACCCTTAGCAAAATCGGTCCAGTCCTTCGAGAGTGGTGGTATGACCAAGAGAAATAGAGACTTCTATGCTAATAATATAAAGAGGTAAAGTTCGTGTGGTTGTAGGAGGTAATCTCTGGATCTACTGGACCGATTTGGAAAATTGTTTTACCAATAGAAAGCTACGTTATTTGCGAGTGTCATAGGCTATGTTTGATCCCCATATTCACACGGGAACGGGAACTACGTAAATGTAAGCGCCGGGCGTCATATAGCGGAATTTCTGCGTCTTTTAGAAATTTTGAATTATCTCCGAAACTATTTAAGTAATTAACATACTGTAAAGGGCAAATCTTATCTCCATAATATCCTTGTGATTATTAAATAATTTATTTTAATAAGGATTAACGTTTAGTTGTATAAATTATGACGTAAACCTAAGTATATAAAATTAATAATTTTTAAAACACAAAAGGTACTATATCTGCTAATATATAGAAGATAGATATATGGTGTCGCGGACTTTTTTGTAGAACTTTTAAAGATACATAAAGTTTTCATAAATTAATTTCAATTTTACACAATAGTTAAGGCAGCGCATGCGAATAAGTCTGTTTAAGAGGATTTTCGTCCGACCTGTATGACAAAAACTGTGATAACTCGGCTAATATATATGATACCATTATAAAATATAGCCTATAGCATTCTCCAATAATGTAGAATTCTACTGGTGAAAGAATTTTTAAAATCGGACCAGTAGTTCCGAAGATTACCCCATTTAAAAAATGTGACAAACTTACAAACTTACAAACTTTACCTCTTTATAATATTAGTATAGATTAACATACTGTAAAGGGCAAATCTTATCTCTATAATATCCTTGTGATTATAAAATAATTTATTTTGATAAGGATTTAAGTTTAGTTGTGTAAATTATGACGTAAACCTCAATTTAAAATTTAAATAATTTATTAAAGTACTAAAGGTACTATATCTGCTAAAATATAAAAGATAGATATATGGTGTCGCGGACTTTTTTGTAGAACTTTTAAAGGTTCAAAAAGCCTCCATACATTTATTTCAGTTATACGCAATGGTTGAGGCAGCGCATGCGAATAAGTAAATTTTTCGGTCCGACCTGTAAGAGAAAATCCGCGATAACTCAGTAGTTATATATGATAGAAATATAAAATATAGCCTATAGCACTCCCCGATAACGTAGCATTCTACTGCTGAAAGAATTTTTAAAATCGGACCAGTAGTTCCGAAGATTACCCCATTTCAAAAAATTGTTACAAACTTACAAACTTACAAACTTACAAACTTTACCTCTTTATAATATTAGTATAGATAGTATAGATAGATATATGGTGTCGCGGACTTTTTTGTAGAACTTTTAAAGATACATAAAGCCTCTATACATTAATTTCAATTTTACACAATAGTTAAGGCAGCGCATGCGAATAAGTCTGTTTAAGAGGATTTTCAGTCCGACCTGTATGACCAAAACTGTCATAACTCGGCTAATATATATGATACCAATATAAAATATAGCCTATAGCACTCCCCTATAATGTAGCATTCTACTGGTGAAAGAATTTTTAAAATCGGACCAGTAGTTCCGAAGATTACCCCATTTAAAAAATGTGACAAACTTACAAACTTACAAACTTTACCTCTTTATAATATTAGTATAGAAGTATAGAAGTATAGATTCAATTGAACGTAGACTCTCGAATTTAAATGTTTAAAGGTCGCCATTGACGGTCAATTATTCTCACGTTTCTGAAAAGCAAACGGCAGTACCCACGCGGCATACTATACAAGTCATGTAGGCAGTGACCAACACACGATCAATTATAGTCGTGGGTGCTACAGAAACGTGAGAATAATTGACCGTTTGTGGCTAGCGTTACGAGTATCACGTGTATTATTAGACGTAAATACAACGACATTAGGTATATTGTGCTTATGGTATACGTCGTTGCGTAAATATCAATATTAAAGAACCAAAAAGAAACTCAACACTTGCTTTTAAAGTAATATAAGGGAAAAAGGGATAAATCGCTATAAAATTTGATTGAAGCTTTTGATGCCTTAGTCTACAATACAAACATGTAAACATTTAGCCTTTGAGGCAGAGACAAAGCATACGCTCCCGAGTGTTACTACATAATTGCAACATACACAACAAGCCACTAAGCTCATTGTGAAATAGGAATAGCTATGAAGGGTAGCTAACTGAAAAGCTCACAAACAGTTATGCATTGGGGTGAAGGGTTATTATACTGATGCTTTAGTATCATTCTGGTGATATTAACGTACTTTAGAGATATTCTCGAAATTCTTATCTTAATAATTATAAAGAAGATTTGATTTTAAAATTAGGTGCTAGAATGGCGACTCCGGACTAAAAAGCGCATAAAAGTGATCGAATCAGAAATATGGAGATCCGCAGAACCACCGACCTAGTTTGACATGTCGCAAAGCTAAAGTGGCAATGGGCGGGGCACATAGTTTGAAGAGCCGATGGTCGTTGGGGTCCCTAGCTGCGGAATGTCGATCCCGCACTAAAAAGCGCAGTGTTGATCGACACCCCACCAGGTTGACTGACGACATCAAGCGATTCGCAGGGATTCGCTGGATGCAGGCGGCTCAGGATCGTAATGATCGAAAGTCCCTACAAAAGGCCTATGTCCTGCATTGGACGTACATCGGCTGAGATGATGATGATGATTTAATTTTTTTGTGACGATTAACTTCAAAAACTACTTGATCATTTAAAAAACCCTTTCACCATTAGAAAGCTACATCTTCATCGAGTAAAAAGATTATATTTTATCCCCGTATTTCCACCTGAATGTAAACTACGCGGTGAAATCGCGTGGCGTCTGCTAGTGATTACATATGCACACGAAGCAGATGCTAAGCTTTGTGTGCTTATTAACTATTAATCTGAGACACAGCTATGTCTCAGGTTAATTGTAATTCTATTATTTTGCTTTGGAGGTAGGCTTTAGGGAGGTAGGTTTCAGAACAGCATTATATATCATTGTTTTCGAAGTACTTTCGCAAAGCAAGGCCTGCTGATCAAACTAAACCAAAGATTTGGCATTGTTGATTTCAATGTAACGGAAAGTTTCGATTGACGGAAAACGCAAATCTTCGAATATCGCCTGAATTCGAAATAGCTAAATGACCGTGACTTCGACTTCGTTACTAACACTTCGAAACTGAGGCGCAGAAAAGTGGCTCATTGTCTTAATTTCATTTAGTCGCATATTAAACAACGAAAGTTATTCAAACAAATAATACCTAAATATTGTATATAATGGCGATAAAAAATTTCGTTGCCTAGAGATATAGACGAGACATTATTCATTAGCCCAACAGTGGGTGTGAACCTTCGAGACGTGGTTGTCAAACTTTCGCAAAATAAGACCAGCTTCTAAACAAATATTTGGCAATATGGAATTCAATGTTACGGAAAACTGATTTGAAAATCGTCGAATACCGCCTGAATTCGAACTCAGACTAATTAGACAAAGACCTGCCTCGCAAGACATTATTTTTCTGTCAAAGTATATGATCAACGATTTTATGCGATTATAAACACTGTCTTTATAGAATCGATATTTAATAGTTTACAATCGTGTCCGTCGATAAAAAATCTCCGTAAAAATACCTTCTTGTGTAGTTAAATGGTGTAAAAAACGAACAAAAACTGCTAGTTTAGTATAAAATATGTATGAAATCTAAGCTCGTTTTCCTTAGAAAATGGCAGAAAATTTTGTTCGTGAATTTGGGTGAAAATACTAGTCCTTATGTATTTAGTCTGAGAATTCGAAACATATCTAAATGTCCGTGACCTAGAGATATAGACAGGACATTATTTATTGGCCCATACATTGGTGTGACCCTTGGAGACGTGGCTGCCACTTGACACAAAGCAATCGCGCTTATTTCAAGCTCGAAGGCGCCCCGCACCCGTCGCCTCCGCTTTACGTAGCATTGCCAGGCGTCTGGATAAAGCCGGACATAGTAAGCCTTTTGTTAGGCTTTATATGGGCTTTATCCATTTACTGACTTATATATAAATAAAAAATCATCTAAATAAATTACATACAAAAGTATATGTCTGTGATTTCTCAGGCGTACTTAGTTATAGTACCAAAACAAAAAACAAGCTTTTTAAGTTTTGTGTCTGTCTGACTCTTCATTGGAACTGCTGGACTGATTGAATAGGACTTTCACTGGCAGATAGAGGAGATTATTGAGCATCACATAGGGTACTTTTTATCCCGGAAAAATCAATAATTCCCGCGGGATTTGTGAAAAAATTAATTTGACGTGAACGAAATTGCGGTTAGTAAAAGTACTGAGACTGATTTGGCTTTCGATTTTATTTATTTTCTTTATTAGAATTTAACAAGATTTATGACAATAATCAAATGAACTTGATTAGACATACATTTTTTCGTCATCGTTGTCAGCCTTTTTGCCCAAATGTCCGGCCAAACTGGCTGTTCTGTCCGGTTATTAGGTATGTCGACCTGGCAACCCTAGCTCTAGGATAGAATAACGCCCAACGAGCCGTGAGAGCATTACGGCCTCACTTACAAGACGTTCCGGCTAATCTTTAATACATTTACATAAGTCATCTTTTGTAACACGCTGTGTTTGCGGCTAACGGTTTAGCGTAACAACGGATACTTATTACGGCCCTAAAGAAGTCATTTTTACACGACCGTATGTACACACAGAACACGGAACCCTTTTAGTTAGGGTGCGTACTACTAACTATAAACTACCTCCCTGCCAAATATCATCTTTGTACGTCAAGCGGTTTACGATATTTCGAATAATATAATGAGTCTCTCAAGGAAAGCTTCTCCTGGAAAGCTTCTTAGGACGCGTTTTAGAAACATTATGTTTCCTGTGACATTAGTTGTAGTTGCTTATTGTAATTACACTTAACATCAAATGGACCATACGCTTGTTCCATCAACTATTACGAGTACTTTTAAAAAAGCAATACTTCTTGGGACGAGCTTGCATACAAGTATGTCTTCTACATTTTTTGACATTGCCTAGAAGGTTCACTTTAAGCAGCTGTTACATAACGCACTGCAGATACATATAATAGATTTTATAGAGCAGGACATAAAAGCCGGAGCCAGTTTAAAAAAAAAGGCTAGAAAGTAACAAAGATAGAAGCCATCTAAAGGATAAGAACACGGTAAGAAACGTAGACAACGGAGAAGGGACTACAAAAGAAAAATAATAGAATAAAGACATTGAATACTTACGAGTAGTCTACGTATCTATACTAATATTATAAAGAGGTACCTAAAGTTTGTAAGTTGGTAACATTTTAAACATTCTTTCACCAGTAGAATGTTATGTTATCGGGGAGTGCTATAGACTATATTTTATTTTGTCATACAGGTCGGACCGAAACTCCTCATAAACAAACTTATTCGCATGCGCTGCCTTAATCATTGTGTTAAATGGAAATCAATGTATGTGGGCTTTATGTACCTTTACAAATTCTACAAAAAAGTCCGCGACGCCATGTATCTATCTTCTATATATAAGCAGTTATAGTACCTTTTGTGTTTTAAAAATTATTAATTTTATATAAGTAGGTTTATGCCATTATTTATACAACTAAAATTAAATCCGTTTCAAAATAAATTATTTAATCATCACAAGTATATTATAAAAATAAGATTTGCCCTATAGTTTCGGAGATAATACAAAAATTGCAAAAGATGCAGAAATGCCGCTGTGTGACGCCCCGAGGTTTCAGTTACGTAGTTCCCGTTCCCGTGTGAATATGGGGATCGAACATAGCCTATGACACTCGCAAATAACGTAGCTTTCTATTGGTAAAAGAATTTTACAAATCGGTTCAGTAGATCCAGAGATTACCTCCACCACAACCACACAAACTTTGCCTCTTTATAATACTAGCATAGAAGTCTCTATTTCCCTTGGTCGTCGCACCACGCTCAAAGGGCTGGACCAATTTTGCTAAGGATAGGAGTAAGGTAGGGAAGGTGTAGGGTAGGGTAGGGGTAGGGTTAAGGTAGGGTAGGTAGGGGGTGGGGTAGTATAGCGGTAGGATAGGTTAGAAGTAGGACAGAGGTAAAGCAGGAGTAGGGTAGGATTAGGGGCAGGGTAGAGTAGGGTAGGATTGGGTAGGTTTAGGTTGGTAGTAAGGTAAGTGAGGGGTTATGAAAGAAGTGCACATAAGTAAAAGCGAACATTGACCGGGTCCGCTATTGAATATAATATTTTGAAATAGGGGTTGAAAGTTGACATCGATTTTTACGAACGCGGACGAAGTCGCGTTCGTCCGCTAGTCTATCATAAAAAGAAAAATTCAAACTCTTAGTATTTCACAAGATCCCAACATAACAACTGAAACCTACCAAATTCTTTTGAGAATATTCAAAACAAAACAACACT
This sequence comes from Bicyclus anynana, assembly GCF_947172395.1. Lineage (NCBI taxonomy): Eukaryota > Metazoa > Arthropoda > Insecta > Lepidoptera > Nymphalidae > Bicyclus > Bicyclus anynana. Next base: position 10,415,753 of record NC_069102.1, on the reverse strand, counting down.
CAACAAAGTTACAACACAATTGCAAAAAGTTTCGAGAGGAAGCCAAAAATGTCGTGTTTTCAAAAAACGTGAAAAACTCCGCAATAATTGCCAATGATTGTTTACGTGAATTCAAACTTTGCGCAAGATTGAAAGAAAACATTTTCAAGTAACTCATGAAACTGAAATGAAATTAAAATAATATTAAAACACAATAAACAAGGAAGAATTAATAATAAACAGGGAGTAAAGTTTGTGTGAAAGTAAAGTAAGAGCCGTGATAGCCCAATGGGTATGACCTCTGCCTCCGATTCCGGAGGGTGTGGGTTCGAATCCGGTCCGGGACATGCACCTCCAACTTTTACTTTTTATCTTGCGCGCACTCTAATGTGATGATGATAAAAATATACATTATGTACCTATATCTTTTAAACCTTACGTGAAAATAAGTACCTCGAAGATGTACGATATGCGACTAGTTTTTTCCTTTAATGTTGCGTTTTCAAAGGAATTATTTACTCCTATATCTATTACAAAGTATACTCGTACATATATATCTTTTAAATAGCAAACACAAAATACAATATATGATTAAACATATTTTATAGAAACCTTGAGACTAAACAGTATTATTATATTAGTACCAAAAAGATCAATAACACCAGTACAAAAAATTACCATAAAATAATACGCAATTGAATAGAGGCTACAGCTATGGAGGTAATTAAAAAGTATAATTAGGGCAACGGAGGAAAATCGCTCCCAAATGGCCTTTCAAAATACAGTTATCTATTCCGTTTCCTCCTGGGTCGGCGCCGCGTAAATATTTGATGCCTCATATCGATCATAACTTGCGACGCTCCGCTCGTGGTTGAAGCAAGCGTCTATTTTCCACCGACTACCAAAATGGAAGAGGTGAGAACTTCTCATTCAATTAAAACTTTTTGACGTGATATTACAAATCAAATCAAATCATTGCAAGTAGGTTTAGTTTGCAAGATGTGTTAATGCTAGCCACCTCACAATCTAAAAAATCCACGGACCTGCCAAAAAATCCGATAAAACTGTATCAGATCAGTTGTATCGGATGTGCTTCCGTTTGAGCTGCAAACTCATGAGCTTATTGGATGGTCATTGGATAGCCAGTCCAGCCCAGTTTTAATTTGTCAGCAGAGTAATGCAAAATACAATATGCTAAATATTTTTTCTTTATTTCTATATATTATCTACTAATGAATGACAGCGTTAGTAAATAATGTTGCGGTTTTTCATGTCTACTCGTATATCATCTAATTCTTAGAATACATCCTAAAACATCCTGACCTTTACTACTCGCCATGTATAGTTTACTGCAACTAATAAATTCTTAAAAAGCCTTCCATGGCATAAGGTTTATTAAACATTAAACTTGGCGTGTCAGACCTACGAAGCAAAAGGAATATCGAATGCATCCAATTGTAGTGCTGCATGACTTATGAAGAGCTACCACCTCAAAACGACTTTAGGCGGTAAAAATAACCGTAAGAAGCGCATTGGACGTTTCGTGAGGGTAATTGTAATGGGGGCGTTCTACACGCTAACGGTGAAGCCGGGCGGGAGACATCTTATATGTATTTGCCTCTCTAGTAATTTTCCCGTCCGTCCTTGTATATTTAAAGCGGCGTCCGTGCCGCTCTCATGCATATGTCATGAGCGGTTGCCGGGCAACCGTTTGTTGACGGTCGAACCGCGGGAAAGCGACCACTCGACCCACCACCACCGATAATTATCGTTCCACATTCGATATCGACACCCACCACCCAACTGGCCAAGGGATGAGTCGGCGATTAGATTGACGTTTTTCTCCAATAGTCCACACGTAATGGCCTCGTGGCCTGCGATGTCGTTGCCGTATTATGTAATATACAAACTATGTATCTATAACTATAATAAATGGCAGATAGCGTTAAAGCAGTACCGATTCAAATAAATAATGCACGCACGCAAAGTTATAACGATCACTTTGTATCGATGGCGAAGTCATTTTATGGTAGAATCATTAAATTGTACCTATATACCTAGATAGTTGTTAGCAAAAATGTAGCCATACAATATTATTTTAGAAGAAAGCGCTCGCTTTTAAAAGCCTTCCTAGACGCTTCGTCAGATAGATTACTCCAAAGATTTCACAGATGTTTGACTTCGTGATTGATTGCGTGGGAGGCTGCGAGTTTAAGGCTGAACACATATAATCGATGGATAAAAAATCGTTTTCAGTAAGGTTATCTAATATTGAAATAGGTAAACTTGTCAATTCGCGTGAATTTCCCGAAATATTCAGTAGCCAATACTTTATTTGGATTCTATTTTTTATGGGTTGTTTTAACTTTTTTTAAGAACTGCTTGTACTTCGATCTTTGCTTCTGGCCTATTCACAATTCGCTGAAGCTTTTTGTCGTGACACTGATAAATTCAGATTCGCAAAAAAGCTGCAACTACAATGTCTTTTCATTCTTTAATTAAAAAAACGGAGAAGAGAGAAAGCTTAATTCTTAACGTTGGTTTAGACGCAACTGTATCATGTGACTTAGTTACCATCTTACAAAATAAACCACAAAATACGATTTTTACTCAATATCATCAAGTATTATCAAATAAATAAAACAATGTCAAGGATACTAAGCCATAAAATACAATACTGTTTGGTCTCTGAAAATTATATAAAGACATGAATCCAATTGCTACGTGTCATGAAAAATGGATTCCGTACCATAACGGATCTTTAACTTAAGTACGCCGTACCTACGTTCGTATAACATTTCATAAATGCAACTTATACATTTTCCTCGTACCTTTATGTTAGTTAATATGTAATATATATTTGAATTTTACGCAACTCAATAATGCTTTATTTAATTAGTCAAAAGCTAGTGACAAATTCGCCTTATTACGAGGATTTTTTATAAAAGATATTTTTTTAAAAATTGGGTAATGCTACTCATAACATATTTGGAACTCACTAAAACACTGGAGGATGGTTTTTTGAGAGCGAGTGATTTTGTCCTGATCACTTTTGAATTCCTTTTGAACTAGGTTCATGTCACTAATACCTACTTGCACTGACTAGGGGATATGGGATGTTTGTATTCAATAGGTGTGTAGTTTACATGGGACTTTAAATGTGCACTCCGCTAAAAGCACAAGTTTACTAGTAAGCAAACTATGACTCTAAAACTACTGTAGTGTAAATGAAATATTGCTGGCATGCTACCAATATAATAAAACTTTACACACAACAGTTAGTTCCTAATTTCTTTTGAAATTATAAAGAATTGTAGATATACTGTTAACTGACCATGTTACTTCTTTTTGCAACTGTTATTTAGGTTCTGTTTTAGATAGCTTATTTTTTAGTATGTCGTCGATCAGTGGTGTGTAATGGTAGGCGTCCACAGATCCGCATCGTACGTATCGGACGCATCGCATCAAACAGAATGTAAGTAACCTTTGAATATGCAAAAATGCACTGTCTACCATGAGGATTCATTACAAACTGTATTAGACAACGGATTTTACAATTTGTATATATTATGCCTACCCTAATTAAAAACTTTGTGCACACCACTATTATCAATGTAATCGTTCTAAACCACTATCATTATAATACTCCATGGAAGTTCAGATACAGCAATACAATGAGTGGAGACCTTGTTAGGATGACATCATGCTATGGTATCGTAATTATTTTTTTTATTTTTTTCTCTTTTCTTGATGTGTATTTTGTAATAATGTGCTCTTCAAGGCACTGAAGTTTTTCAACACTTCCCAACTCCATGCTGGTGATTTTTACAGATTTTTTAGAAAAAAATTCAAGCAGAATTTTCATACCAAATGCCTTTTCAATTTCAGATTTTTCCTGATTGAAAATTATCTATCTCACCAACTTTGTCCTGCCAAAGTAACAAACGTAACAATAAACCATTAAAGATTGTTTAAGCTATTATTCCAAGAGCTGGCAAAAAGGCTACCGCACCTTAACAAATAACTGGAGCCTGGGTTGGAGAGTCAGTCAGGATTTTTATTATTTCTTTTTATTTTTTATTTGCGAGCATCTAGCAAAGTCAAAGACCAAATTAAATAATATTTTACTCTTTAAAAATGTTCAATATAAAGGTATAAAAATACAGATTGCCTCAAGGATATTTTTTGCAAAAAGAAGTGTGATATTTTTTGCAAAAAAGCCCACTAATCCATTTAAAAAAAATTACATTTGTGGTAATAGGGCATGGGTATAATATGTTACCATGAGCAAATCCACCCTATTTCCGTGGATAGAGAACTGGGTGACAATTCTTACTAAAAGATGGATCGTTGGCACTGGCATGCACTTCATTGAGGCAAAAACACACTGCCTACCAACAATATTTTATACTAGAAATAGAGGGCACTAGTGCATCAAAACTGAGACAGACAAATGTGCATAATTGTCTTAATTTCATTTAGTCGCTTTTTAAAGAACAAATGTTATTTAAACAAATAATACCTAAATATTATCTACAATGTCGAGTTGTGTATGCATGAAGTGTAAAAACTTTATATAAATAAATATATAATGGAATTAAACACAAAATTGTGCATGTGAGCACTCAGTGTTGTAGCTAAATTTGGATCACTGTTTGTAGTGGCATGTACCACTACAAACTACCTATCTATAGATTATAAGTATCATTGCTGCCTACCCAGTACCCTGAGGGACCGATAATGAACCTGTATTGGAGAACAAATTCTACTGATTTTTACTTATTGTGTACACTCTAGTTTAAAACCTAGTGCACCCCTCTAAGTAACCTAGTGCCAATTTAAGTTACTGTTGTGAACTAAGCTAGAACCCAGAGCCGCAAAGCCAGTTTATAAAAAAAAACAATTTAAAATATGTACTATATTGCCAGAGCTCCCAGTATTCCATACTGCCTAAGCATTATATAGAATATACTGGAATATGCAGATTGCCAGTAACATATATATACAAGTGACTTATTGGACATATATGAATAGGAACATTATGTTAAGTACATTACGTACATAATTATGTAGCTTTAAATACTTGTTAGTTACTTATAAATTAATTAATAGGTTGCAAAACAACATAAGTAACCTTTTGCTGTTGCAGTGTTATCAAACATCATGGGTAACATTATTCAGCCTTGTTCTGAGTTTATTGTGGTAATAAGGGTCTCACTTTTTGATTTGTTACAACGAAACGTCAGATAATCGGGTCAATGGTCAGTAGCGCTGTGGAAAATTTAGAAAATCCTATACCTAAAGTTACAACCTTTTCTCTAATGCATAATTCCAAATACCCTTGTTTATAATATTACTGTCAGTTAATTGAACAGTTAAGAGGCTTTGAAACGAAACTGTTATTAAATATAGGGAAAAAAAGATGTGAGGATACGAAAAAATAAGATCGAATGAATGTCACAGGATAACCAAAAAAAACTTTGAATATCGTCTTTTTAGTAATATTACAATACATAATTCGAAGTAATTACCTTTGTAAGTTTTAATCGATTGATTTTCGACGGTTTTAAGTAAAAAATTGCTAGCCGGTGGCCAATATTTAATCAATAACGTGACGTGCACAACAATTTCTACAAATGCAAAATATCAGGTTTAAAAAGCACTTACCGAGTGAGCTTCTTTTTTAACAGGTGTTTTGATATTAAATAATAATGTGCAGAATTATTTATTAACAGTTTTCTCGAAATTACAAATAAAACGAGAATACATAAAACAATAAAAATGGCGGCAATACGAGTGTGAAAAACAGAGAAGAATAGATTATAGAAGATGCTACTTTGATTGTGGTTAAAGCTTAGCTTACACGAGGACGACGCTACTCAATGCCTTTGCCGTCCGAATTTTTCGAATTTCCTTGAATAACAAAAAATACTTATCAACCACCGATTTTGTCAATATTATTCAATAATCTTTATTACTTTTCTTCTTTGCTAGCATATATCTAATACAGAAAATGAATTACATCAAACAATACATTGAATACTTTGATATTTTCAATTATTTTTCATTTACCTACGAAACTTTTTAAGAACTCTTATTGAAATACAATTTTTGGACTTTTTGAAGTGATAACTTTCTATGGGAATTGGGAGGGTACCGCTTCGTAACGTAGCGCGTTATGGTGCAACTCTGTCTGACTTTCTTTTCTCTTACGCATACATAAAACAATTTTTGGCGTACCGAGACGCACACGTTTTTTAATTATTATTTTTAGTTAGAACCTAAAAATTATTGTGGTCAAAGATGTACAATGTACTTAAACTAAAATGCAAACCTAGTGTGTACACAGTATTAATGTCTATAATTTTATTATTTGCTTCTACATTTATTTTCATCTGTAGTAGGCACAAAATTAATAGGCCTCTGAGCTGTTAAGCCTGCTGGTTTAAAAAATAAATGTCAGTCAATGTCAAAGAATTTAGATTTCAATGACATTTTCGTTTTCTGTCAGTGTCATTTCTTTTTTGTAACTGTTGTTAACAAAATATAGACTTTTTGAAATATTTTTAATTTTTTTATTAAATTAAGTTTTAATTTTTCGATAGAAATGCGTAATCTTATGGTAGCTTTGTATTGCAAGTGATATGAGAGATCCGTTTGTATTCATATTTGTTTAAAAAATATTATGCGCGATATTTATTACGTTTGAATATTGAAGAAGAGGAAATGAAAAATGAATAACTCCTCCGATTATTCTACGATCATCTGGTCTGAGCCACATTGCTCTAAAGATGCACTTACGGACACTTACGGCTGGTTTATGCAATTCCTTTTGGCAGTCTTGGCGTTTACATGCCTAATTGGTAAGAAAAGTAGGCATTGCGAAAGGATAACCTTTGAGTCATTGTCAATGTCTTGCGCAGCATTTGCTAATGCTCTAGCTACTCCAAGTTCTGTGGTTCAACTTAGTAATAAAAAAAAATTGTCAATAAAAATTAATGAAATTATATTTTTATCACAAATGACTACAGAATACAATATTTATAACAACAACTATTAAAAAAATAATACTATTTAATATTAAAACTTAATTTATGTTTGCGACTTTACTTAAGACCGTTGTTATAATTTTTTATTTTTTGTTTTTTATTACAAGTTAGCTTTTGACTACAATCGCAAGTGATGAAGGAAACCTCAATTGGCCCAGCCTCCAATCCAAAGCTACTCCAATTGTTCCATGTTTCAGATTCACATGTAACATATACACAATCAACAAAACTTTGAACAACAATACTAAAACATTTATTCCTTAAGAAAAAAAATTTATATTCAATATTTGTTTTTTCACTGAAATCTGATATATTATTAGATATTTTTTTTCTTAAGTAATATATGTTTTAATGTTGTTGTTCAAAATTAGTATGTACTGCTTTTAATACTTAGTAGATAACTAATGTGATATGTCCTTTTTATAACTTATGTATGTCTTTAATGTACTATAAATAATACATAAAATACATACTCTGACAATAAAATAACACAAAATTTAATGATAATGGAAAATGTACATTTACACTTATAATGTTAGGATTATCTAGTATTGCTTGTAGTGCATAGGTATATACTTCTATATGAACAGTTTTTGTGGTCACTTTCGTACATAAACCTCTTTTAAGGAGTTCTTCGGCTGTGTCCAGCAACTCCCTGTTATCCAATTGATGTTGGTCCTTTTAATTTAGTGTGGAGGGAGTCATTGATCCAGCACCTTGCGACCCCAATATCCATTTGTCACAGCTTTGTGACTTGATGCGATCAATAAACAATATTTATATTTTTTTTAAGGTAAAAGATTCTGTGAACCTCGCTATGCTAGGAGACCATGGCTGATTTGGTTCTATGACACTTCAAAACAAGGTCTCGGAGCTTTTCTTATTCATGCAGCAAATGTATGGCTTTCACCGTACCTCACAGGAAACCCTTGTACATGGTAAGATATTGTACCACCACAGTTTTAGTTTTTAGTTTTGTTGTATAATATAACATCATATAAGTCCTCATCTTTGAAGATGTGTGGCAACAGAGTATTAGAGGAGAAGGCAGACATATTCTTCCTTCATTGTTGTTGGTACTGTTGTCCACACTACTCTCACTCTCTTCTGTCTCCCCTCTCCTGCATGGATGACGGCTCATTTAAGCAAACCTTATAGCTATTTTTGTAACTGAATAAAAACCATTAAAAACCTTTAATCCCAAAAAATGGCCAGTATAAAATAAAATGTACAAATTATTATCAACTAACTTCAAAAAAAGGAGGTTCTCAATTCAACACATATCTTTTTTAACCGACTTCCAAAAAGGAGGAGGTTCTACGTTCGGCTGTATGTATGTTTTTTTTTTTTTTTTTTTTTTTATGTATGTCCAGCGATAATTCCGTCAATTATGGACCGATTTTGAAAATTCTTTTTTTGTTTTGTAGGGTTTACTTCCAGGGTGGTCCCATTTTTTTCATGTCAGGATCTGATGATGGCATCCTGGAGAAATTGAGGGGAACTTTCGAAAGTTGTAGAGACGGCTAGTACGTTTGTTAGTGTTTCCATAAGGTATTTTAAACCACTACAACTTTATGAAGGTTTGGAGTTGGTCTGATGATGGAGCCGAAACACAGACGATGGAACTCGTCAAGGATTTACAGCAGTCACCTTTTGTTTGGGCTTGATTAATTTGTATTGATGAGTACTTTCCACCTATATAGGTTGTGACTGTATTAAGGGTCTGGTGATGAAGACGAGGGACAATGAAGAGAACTCCTCGACGGTTCACAGTAGCTACCTTGTGTTTGGACTTGATAAATTTGTATTGATGAGAACTTACCACCTAGATGCATTGTGACTGTATTAAGGGTCTGATGATGAAGACGAGGGACAGTGAAGAGAACTCTTCGACGGTTCACAGTAGCTACCTTGTGTTTTGACTTGATAAATTTGTATTGATGAGAACATTCCACCTAGAAGGATTGTGACTGTATTAAGGGTCTGGTGATGAAGACGAGGGACAGTGCAGAGAACTCCTCGACGGTTCACAGTAGCTACCTTGTGTTTGGACTTGATCAATTTGTATTGATGAGAACTTTCCAGTTAGATAGGTTGTGATTGTACACACGCAGTGGGTATGCTAACACTAAAAATAAAAAAATAAAAATTTTAATAAAAAAAATTCAACCGACTTCCAACTCAAAAAATAACTTTAACTAAAAAGCAAAAAATAACATCCTACCTATGTGCTACCTTCTGATCAGTTTGAAGGCGGTGCCAAGCCAGTGTCGTGTTTTAATTAAAGCTATTTCTGAAATAACCACAGAAATTTTGTAGTTTAAACGTATTTAATTAAAACATCACTGGCTTGGCACCGCCTTCAAACTGATCAGAAGGTAGCACATAGGTAGGATGTTATTTTTTGCTTTTTAGTTAAAGTTATTTTTTGAGTTGGAAGTCGGTTGAATTTTTTTTATTAAAATTTTTATTTTTAATGTGCTTGCTGTCATTTATGAACCAATTTTGGATTTCTTTTTTTGTTTGAAAGAGTACTTCCAGATTGGTCCCATTTCATTTTCATTAAAATTGGTTTTTTTTTTTTTTTTTTTTAAAAGAATATTTGCCATATTTTTTTATAATATGACCAATATTCCCATTCCCCTCCAACTAGTCGGAAAAGACTGTGCTAGGAGTGGGTACGACAATAGACCAACGGGGTGAGGATCGAACTACCACCCCTCGGTGATGAGTCCAACCGCTCTTACCGTTGAGCTATTGAGGCTTCGAATTAGTAATTTTGTGGTTTCGGTTTAATTTCGGTTTAGTAATTTTGTGTTAAAATCAAAATAACTGAAATACATCTTTGAAGTTGGTTCCATTTTTATGAAAGATAATTTATACAATTGTTGATTGTTTGTAGGTACATAGTTAATTTCATGCTGGACTCCACACTAGGGCTGCTAATAATCTGGGCAGGCATAAGACTAGCTCAGCATTGCGCCAGGGTATATGATATACCATTGATAAACTTTGGTGAATATGGTGAGTATAGAATTTACTCCTAATGTTATAAACAAATTTTCAAATCCAGACAATAGACATACATTTTAAAGGGGTAAATATGAATATAAATATGTAAATTGATGTGTAATAAACCAAAATTTCCAAAAATGTATTTTGTAATATCATATTTAATTGAAAAATTACAAAATTTCACATACTTGATATCATTGTTATCTAATACTAGCCAACGCCCTGCGGTTTTACCTGCATAGTGCCCATTCATTTTATTTTATCCAATACTGGGATAAAATAAAATCAATGTTAACTTTCAATCCCTATTTCACCACTTTAGGGGTTGAATTTTTAAAATTCTTGAATCACATTATATTTCGTATTTTATTTAAGATTTTTGAACAAATTTTTAAAATTGTAACTCTAAAAATTAAGGACTTTCCATATAAACTTTTAACCCCTATTTCACCCCTTTATTTATTCAATCATCACTAGACGCCCCCCGGCCCGCGCGGACCATCGGGAGTGTTACGAACGAAGTTGCCAAGATATAATTACTTAATCTATAATGAAAGTTTTAAGTCTATGATTATATGTACCTACCTATATTATGATGTAATGATAAATACTTGCGTCATAACTCATAATAAAAACTGTTGAAGCTAGGTGGAAATCTCTAACATCATTTCTATGGCTTTATATTACAACCTACTAAGGTTATTACGTCAAGATGGGTGTGAAATATAGTACCGTTAATATTTACATATGAATATAATGTTGAAAACTCCCTATTTGCCACAATTTTTGCCTGCTGTTTGTGCTTGCATCTATAGTTTGATTCCCTTCCCAGCCGGGCTAGCATGGGCAAGGGATAAAATTTTTATCCACCCATTATATCCACTGACTAAGGATATAAATCCACCCGTCATAGCATGGTTACAAGGGAAAGACAAATTAATCCCCGATTGACATTACGCGTGGAGATCTTTTCCTCGACTATGGCATATGGAGTGGATAAAATGATATACTTTGGGACTTTTGACATTTAAACGCGATAAATTTATCCCTGTGAAGTTGATGTGGGGATAAAACTTTACTTAAAAAAACAATTATGTCTCGCATGTTTTGGTCTTTAACAATTGCTTCGCAATATGGGGTGGGGTAGGGGTAGGGTAGGGGTAGGGTAGGGTGGGGTAGGGGTGTGGTAGGGGTTGTGTAGGGGTGGGGTAGGGTAGGGGTGGGGTAGGGGTGGGGTAGGGGTGGGGTAGGGGTAGGGTAGGGGTAGGGGTTGTGTAGGGGTGGGGTAGGGGTGGGGTAGGGTAGGGGTAGGGTAGAGGTGGGGTAGGGGTGGGGTAGGGGTGGGGTAGGGGTGGGGTAGGGTAGGGGTAGGGTAGGGCAGGGGTAGAGTAGGGGTAGGGCAGGGGTAGGGTAGGGGTAGGGCAGGGGTAGGGCAGGGGTAGAGGTAAAGAAGGGTAGAGTAGGGATAGAGAATAAGTGCACTTATGTCACAACGAAGCTTGACCGGGTCCGCTAGTATGATAGATACTATAGATACCTACTACAAACCACCGCAAAAAACAATCACCAAACAAAACAATGCCAACAGAAAACAGATAAATAATATGCATAAAATAACCAAATATTATCAAATTTACGTTTATTTCGGACTATTAATATACCTAATGCCAATTTATAAGATATATACAAATGGGTTGACAAGTCTTTCCCTCCGTTTATCCACCGGGGGTATTATATCCACCGGCGTGCCCATGCGCGGTGAGTGGATAAAACGAGTGTGGGGGATAAACGTTTTATCCTCTCCCCGTGGATAAATTTTTCCCTTGCCCGTGCTAGCCCTGCTGTTATTGTATTGTATTGTATCTAGTCCAGGCTAGTGTGTTAGTCTTAAGGTCATAGTACATATATTGGCACTGAAAGGGATCGTAATCATATCGCCTCGCCGTCAACCAGGTGACGACTCGGCTACTGTTAGGCGACGCCGCGTTTACGTTTCGCCGCCCGCGGTTGGTCAGCTAAGCGATAAGAGGGAAGGGTGCGTGGGCTAATATGGCATACTTAGTCTAGTTTGATAACATCATAAGCTAAGCATATTGGTCAATATTGATCTACAATATACATATGTGGCAGGCAAGTCACCAATGTGCTTAGCGTTAATATGCCAGTGTGTGCAGTACGCGGCGCGTACAACGTTCGCCAAGTTCACCGTGACGCTAGTGATGTGCTTGCCGTCTGAAGACGGCAAGACGGCCTCCGTGGCGCAGTTGTATGCGCTGTGGATTTACAAGACAGAGGTCCTGGGTCCGATCCTCGGATAGGCCGATTGAGGTTTTCTGAACGGGTCCAGGTCTGGTTTAGGGGAGGGGGGTTGCTACCTTGACTAGTTATCACCCTACCGACAAAGACGTTCCACCAAGCGATTTAGCGTGTAAATTTTCAGCCTCCTCCTAACAAGTTAGCCCGCTTCCATCTTAGGTTACATCATCGCTTACTATCAGGTACCGGTGATAGACAACCACTGCTGGCCAAATGCCTCTTGCATGGATTTCCAAACACAAGTCGTTAGTGGTCGTTGTGCTTTTAATGAATTACCGACTACCTATAGCTATTATAGTCATAATTCGGCCACAATCGTAAAGATGGCCGGGTGTAAGAATTAGGAAACATGGACTTCGGTAGAGAGCCAAGTCATGTGTATAAGAAACGAAGCAGAAAAACGCTTCAAACATCATCATCATTATCCACTGCAGGACATAAGCCTCTTGCATGGACTCCCAAACACAACGATCTCGAACAAACAGCATCCAGCGGCTGCTTTGTACAAGTTTGATGTTATTATTGAGCTAGGATGTGTTTGTCAGGCAAGCCACCGATGTGCTCGGCGTGGATATGCCAGTGCGTGCTGTACGCAGCGCTGGCAACGTTCGCCAAGTCGATACTGGCGCTAGTGCTGCGCTTGCCGCCAGTGGTAGCCGTGCTGTCGACGCTGCGACTGTCGCCGGTGTCCGACCCGCGCCTGGAGCTGGCCGTGGTCATGCTAATCATACCCTTCTTTATCAACGTGAGTGATGTTCTATTATCTAAAACTTATTAAGGTTTACTAAGAATAGTCAGGGATCCGTAGAACATTTTGTACAACTGATTACTATCGAGTTAATTTTTCGTGAGTAACTTCATCTCGATGAGACGATCAACTTTTTTATTTACGAAATTTCTTGTTGTATTGAAGTCGGTAAAACTCATTAAAAAAAAAACAAACCGCTTCTCCTTGATAACCGCATATACAAACTTTTTTATAATTAATAATAATCAATAAAAAAATACTCCATCTTATTTCTTTAGCTTTGTGAACAGTTTTTTAATAGTTAAAAACATAAGACGCCATTTGTCTTGAATAATATTGAAAATTACTGATGCGACGGTTTGTGTCGTACTGACTCGAGATTGTATTACTTTTTGAATTTCGTATATGGAGCGGCTACTTCACTGTCGTGTTTCATACGCTCCATCTGTATATTATTGATTAATCTGTGCCAAAGCCAAACTGTCCATCATGAATAGATTAAGTATTAATCTTTTGTCTATTCAGTTCTTACAATAGCAGTATTTTTTGCAGATATTGATATTTTGGGTGACTGACAACTTCCTCATGTATCGACCTAGAGGTGTTAACAGCAAAATCAAAACGAAGGTATGTTTCTTATTGTAACGGCCTCTGTGGCGCAGTGGGTTTCCTGCTGCCTCCATGGAGGTCCTGGGTTCAATCTGCTGGCTGAACCGATGAAGGTTTTCTTAATTGGTCCAGGTCTGGCTGGTGGGATGCTTCGGCCGTAGCTAGTTACCACCCTACCGGCAAAGACGTACCGCCAAGCGATTTAGCGTTCCGGTACGATGTCGCGTAAAAACCGAAAGGGGTGTGGATTTACATCCTCCTCCTAACAAATTAGCCCGCGTCCATCTAAGATTGCATCATCACTTACCATCAGATGAGATTGTAGTCAAGGGCTAACCTGTAAAGAATAAAAAAAAATATATTTTTAGTACACATTATCGCCATTATCATCCATCCATTATGCGTCTAATAAGTGTCTTTTAGCCCCCAATTCATTGCGTTTTGACTCTTATTTCATTATTCCCTGCTTAGATCCTTTTTCAAGGTTGTACCAAGTATGACATAGTGGTGTTCTGATGCTTAGACTCAAGTGGTTTGAGTATCAGGCACTACAACAGTGTTAAGGGGTTATGTGTGGCATAATTTTTGAAATAAATGTTTTTTCTTTCTTTCATTTAAATTAAAGTTAATTCAAATTAACATTATTTCCAGGTGCGTTACCAGTCGATAAAGAAAGAGAAGTCAGGGTCCGAAGACGAGGAGCAGTCAGCCGACGAGCGCCTGCTCGCTGCCAACGTATGACACACGCCTGCGCGCAGAGCGTAAACCTTTACCTGTGTATATTATTTGTAACAATTGTATATAGAAAACATCATCTGGATCAGGGTCATCATTATCAACTCATATTCGGCTCACTGCTGAGATCGAGTCTCCTCTCAGAATCAGGATTAGGCCTTAGTCCCCCACGCTGGCCCAATTGGCAGACTTGACACACAACTGAAAAGTTGGAGGTGCCCCGGACCGGATTCGAACCCACACGCTCTGGAATCGGAGGCAGAAGTCATATCCTTTACTGGTATATAATATTATATATAACAATTTTATAGAGAGAAAACATCACCTGGATCAGGGTCATCATTATCAACCCATATTCGGCTCACTGTTGAGCTCGAGTCGCCTCTCAGAATTAGAGGGGTTAGGCCTTAGTCCACCACGCTGGCCCAATTGGCAGACTTGACACACAACTGAAAAGTTGGAGGTGCCCCGAACCAGATTCGAACCCACACCCTCCGGAATCGGCGGCAGAGGTCATATCCACTGGGCTATCACGCCTTGAAACCATTACCTGTGTATAATATTATATGTAACAATTGTATAAAGAGAGAAAACATCACCTGGATCAGGGTCATCATTATCAACCCATATTCGGCTCACTGCTGAGCTCGAGTCTCCTCTAAGAATGAGAGGGGTTAGGCCTTAGTCCACCACGCTGGCCAAATGCGGAATGGCAGACTTCACACACGCAGAGAATTGAGAAAATTCTCTGGTTAGGTTTCCTCACGATGTTTTTCCTTCACCGTTTGAGACATGTGATGTTTAATTTCTTAAAATGCACACAACTGAAAAGTTGCAAGTTGCAAGATTTTCTGTCTAATATAATCTGCTTCAGCGTCCCACAAATTCATTGAAATTTGCTCAGCCATGAAAAGCACATAGACTTTCGTGTTTATAATATTAGTATGAATTATGAAAATACTGCATAATGGGGAAAAGGAATAAAGTTAACGAGTGAGGTTTTAATATTCTTAAAAAGTATCTTTATGGTTGCATATTCACTAACTTGGCATGTTACAAATAGCAACTTTGCCTGATGGTAAGTGATAAAGTAATCTAAGATGAAAGCGGGCTAACTTGTTAGGAGGAGAATCAAATCCACACTCCTTTCGGTTTCTACACGACATCGTACCGGAACGCTAAATTGCTTGGCGGTACGTCTTTGTCGGTAGGGTGCTACCACTAGCCACGGCCGAATGCTCCCACAAGCTAGACCTGGACCAATTAAGAAAACCTCAATCGGCCCTGCCGGGGATCGAACCCAGGATCTTCATCATTAAATCCACCACGTATACCACTGCGCCACGGAGGCATTGTAAAATTGGTACCAAAATGATTGTTGTATGATTACACACGATATAGTAAATATTTTTTGAATTCGCGTTCAGGATCAATGTCCGTTTATTTGAATAAATAAACGATGAAATGCCTGAATTTCAAATTTAGTAAAATTTTAACTTTTTATATTTATATTATATTCACTTGTATAATTTATATTATATTTTTCTTACATTCCGTAAAGTTATTGAAGTCTCTATGTGGTATTTTGTGTTATTATCTGTTCCTTTGGTCCATAAGTATACTAAATATTTCGATCTGTACAAGAATCTCAATTTTGATATGTATGGACAGATAGATAGAACAGAGAAACACAATATATTAAATAACTTTGATTCTTAATTTCCTAATGTGAATAATCTTGCTCCTTTCTCCTCAATGTGTGACGTTCAACTGTCAATTACTCAGTGAAATTTAAAATAAAACGAATCAACAAACATTGCCAAAGATGTAAAGTCAAATCGTTATAAACGGACAAAATTCACTAAGGCTCAGTCCGAAAGGGCGAATTCGCCGCGATTCTCTAGCGCGTATTCACGCTAGAGAATCGCGATGAATTCGCCCCTTCTGGACAAGGACTAATAATGGGTACGGGCATAATATACGACCTTAAGGCTTGCTTAGAACCCAAAGCAGTACTTTAAAGAATACCAATGAGACTTCTTTTAGCTTGTAGCGGAGTAGCTTCTTCGTGTCTTGAAAAAAAACCCTCACCTGGCATTTAATTGTAATGATATTTCGTTAATGCATAGTGTCATTTTCCTTTTATCTACCATTTTGTGATACATATGATACAAAATGTGTTTTTGAAATGTTTTAGCTTTAATTCTGGGCTAATTTGTGGAGTAGGTACATACAACGGAATTGATCATAAAATGTACAGTTTATGAGAGTGTGTGATATTAAATATGTAAATATTATTAGAATTTAGTAAAAATATTTCATTTTGTTGAGGCTGATTATAACATATAAGGAAAATATTGATGTACCTATATAAACAACGCGACCAGATACAGGATGCTCGGGAGTATTTCCCATAACTCTAGGATGATATTCTTTAAGAAAAATTAATTAAAAATGTCTAAGGAACATATGCTCTAAAATGAATATTTACGAAGTAAAAAAAAAATCTTTTGTAAATCACATTATGTTTAAATCACATCCTAGTCAAAATTATTTATTGATAAATATCATGAAGTAGCTTACTAGTGAAGTGCGGAGTACTAGCTGCAATATCTCGTCGATATCGACAGTCTTACCACGACGATTATGTATTTTAAAATGCAAGATAAAGGCGTGTGTGGATAGTTGGAATTATAAAATTAGTTATGCAGTTCGGCTCCTATCTTGACTTTTCAACACCTTGAAGTTATGGGAAATACTCCGCAACACCCTGTATAAGGGACTTTAAAAAAATATATACCTATAAGTTATATTACTAAAGTATATAATTATAAAGTTGGTCCTCTTAAAATCATCACATATATTTTAAGTGTATTTTCAGTGTTAAGTATAAGTCCTTTGTAAATATGTTTTAACGTAATTATTATTAGAAAATTTATTACAAAATTTGTACGATTTGAGTATATACGAAAATTAAAGAAATATTGATATTATTTTGTTTTTGAATACTCAGTGATAAACTTCACATATAGGTATGTTGATTTTGTATGCGTGTAATATGGCTTTAAAAAACGGATTGGTTCCCATGAACTTGGTAACAGAAATATATATTTACAAATGCAATATTTTGTAATAACTATGTATAATATCGATACTTATTGTCTTCTATATTCAATTTATATAAGACGTTATCGCTTCATACTTGAACATATTAGGTGCATATGGGAAATATTTTTTATAATATGTTAATTATTATATAAAAAAAAAATATTGTAATGTTCCTAAAAATTAAGTACTTAGATTCATGTAGTGCCATTTGTTTAAACGTGTTACTAACATCGAATAAAGACTGAAAAAGTCGCGTATAGTGTAATGATAGTCGTAAAATTTTGTCGTAAACATCGATCTCCTATTATAAAGTGGATGCACAATCAGCGACCAAAAAACGTCCCCACTCAATGAGTGCCAAACACAACTTCTTGGCACTCAATTTAAGTAGTCGCATTTGCAAATTCAACCTTATACTTAATCCATAAGGTTGAATTTGCTCTGAGTTTGTATTGAATATTGGGCTTTTAAGTATAATTTTCTTTACCAATAATTCTAAAACTGTCAAAGCAAAATTGGCCAGTTTTTAAATGAAATTTTCTACATGATTTTGCGTCCTTTTATTATAAGAGTTAAATGAATTCAAAGCTATGATCAACAATTTACTATGGATACAATATATATCTGGAACCCAAACTTAGATTAAGTTTGCCGCCGGACATTTTTTTTAGGAAATACATCACATATATGATTGTATAGGAAATATATAAAAAAAATGTATAAGTAGGTTTATGAAACTTAACACGCAGTATATAATTGTTGATCATAGTATGTGGGTAACATCAGATACTACTATTTTAATTAGGTGTTCTAAATTAATAAATGTGTTCAAATTTCCTCAATGATGATGAAAAATTTATTTTCGTTTAAGCATTCCAAAAAAAATGTACCCAACAAAACTTAACTTAACCTAACATAACTGTAGGTTTATATTATTTGTTTATATGAGTATGAATGATCAATTTATATGTGATTACAAAATTTTACATTCCATTGATGTTAAAAAAATCTGTCATTGAGTACCAAAATAGTAGAGTAACAAAATATATGAAAACTGCGATACATAGAACATCCCTAGAAGTTATACATAATATTCTTTACTTTTAATATTAACAATATCTTGGTTGGGGTTCACGTGAAATTCTGAGATTAAATAAAAAAAAAATCAAGGCAGCGTGACCAAATCTTTTGGTGTATTATTATTATTGTTATTGGTTAGGTTACCCCCTGTATAAATTGTTATTGTTATATTTGAAATGCAAAGACCTAACCTATATCTAATGTATTTACATATTGTCTGTATTGTAATATATTTATTTACGTGCATCTGTTTATTGTTTGTGCGAAAATAAAAAAAATATAAAGAAATATTTTTTTTTTATTTTGATAAAGATCCTGACTGGAGAAGTAAAGGGCGAGAAAAACAAATTTTTAAATATCTTTCACTAGTTTTAATTTAATTATACTTTTTATTGAAATATTTATTACAAATTAACTAATTGTGCTGTGAATAAAATTACTTGAATTTTGTCATAGACAATTAATTTTTCCTCAAACGTTCGCGCCTGGTGTCCTCTGCTTCCAATAACTGACGTCTTATTTTTAACATAATGGCACTATTTCTTTTCTGTAATAAGCAATATTAATTAAACGTGTCACTTTCAGTTAAAATTACGAATAAGAATACCAAACCATTTCAATCGGAGAACATAAAGCAAATCAGTGGGTTTTATAGAAAATCAGACGTAAAAAATATCATCATTAGTAACCTATATTCGGCTCACTGTTGAGCACGAGTCTCCTCTCATGTGAAGAGGGGTTAGGCTAATAGTCCACAACGCTGGCCCAATGCGGATTGGCAGACATTAAACATGTAGAGAACTAAGAAAATTCTAAGGTATGCAGATTTTCTCACAATGCTTTTCCTTCGTCGTTTGAGACAGGTGATGTTTAATTTCCTAAAACGCACATAACTGAAAAGTTGGAGGTGTACGCCCCGGACCGGATTCGAACCTACGCCCTCTGAATCCAAGGCAGAGGTCCACTGGGCTATCACGGCTAAAAATATACACACTAACATAACTATAGCTTGACAAGTTCGTTCGTAACACTCTCGATGGTCCGCGCGGGCCGGGGGGCGTGTAGCTATGAATGAAAAACCCAAGACTGATGCACCTCACTTCCCCGCAAGCATGATTTCACACCCACGCAGTCTTTCCCCCCGTCGCCCGCATACCATGAAAGTGTCATTAACGAACTTGCCAAGCTATACTTATTACTTCCCCGGACAAACTTTTTCACGAAGATCCTACTATATTAAATCATACCTTCAAAATAGCACATTCGCGATCTATAGCA
This sequence comes from Bicyclus anynana, assembly GCF_947172395.1. Classification (NCBI taxonomy): domain Eukaryota; kingdom Metazoa; phylum Arthropoda; class Insecta; order Lepidoptera; family Nymphalidae; genus Bicyclus; species Bicyclus anynana. Next base: position 10,395,836 of record NC_069102.1, on the reverse strand, counting down.
TCGCATTCGCTTTCTATAGCGACGGCCTCCATATCTTTCTGGTTATTTATTTCCAAAATCTTTGCGATCTTCTGTAGTTCTATTTCTTCTTCTTTTGCATGTTTTATTTGTAATTCTTTGTCCTGTAGTTCGGATATCTCACGTTCTATAGAATAAAAATATTTAGCAAAGCGAACTGCATTCCACACAGCCCCATTCTTTAGGTACTCTGCCCATAGGCCATAATATTAATATTTACAATGATACTAGCGGACCCGCTCAAGCTTCGCTTTGACTTATTAATTTATTTATTTGAACTTTTTCCCTATCCCTACCTTACACTACCCTATTCCTACTCCTACCCCTACCCTACCTCTATTCTACCCCTACCCTACCCTTCCGCTTCCCTACCCCTACCCTACCCTTCCGCTTCCCTACCCCTACCCTATCCCTATACCATAAACCTACCCTACCACTACTCTACCCTACCTCTACCCTATCCCCATACCATACCCCTACCCTACCAGTACCCTACCCTAGGATTTAGGGTTTGAAAAATAGATGTTGGACGATTCTCAGACCTACTGAATATGCACAAAAATTTCATCAAAATCGGTCAAGCCGTTTCGGAGGAGTATGGCAACGAAAACTGTGACACGAGAATTTTATATATTAGATAAAACACAACAGCACTTAGGCCGACCGCATACACTCTTTTTTCCTAATGCGTTATTTCGATTTGGGATTCCGCGAGACTACCGCAGACTTTACGTTTTTTTTTCATTCGGAATGTATAAGTTTGTCACAAAGGCTCACATTCGTTACGTAGAGTCTTTTTGATGAAAGAAGTCCCGCGGCTGCGCCTTACACAAATGACATTACCATATGACAACGAGCACCTCCAACCAATTATTGTATAGGACCTGCCCCGTTAGACGTTACTTTTCTGTCAAAGTATATGATCAACGATCTAATGCGATTATAAAAACTGTATCTATATAATCGATGTTTCATAGTTGTAATCGTATTCGTCGGTTAAAGAGCTCCGTACAAGTACCTTTTTAACCGACTTCCAAAAAGGAGGTTCTACGTTCGGTTCGTGTTTTAATTAAAGCTGTTTCTGGAATAACCACAGAAATTTTGTAGCTTAAACGTATTTAATTAAAACATCACTGGCTTGGCACCGCCTTTAAACTGATCAGAAGGTAGCACATAGGTAGGATGTTATTTTTTGCTTTCTAGTTAAAGTTATTTTTTGAGTTGGAAGTCGGTTGAATTTTTTTTATTAAAATTTTTGTGTATTTGACTCATGTAAAAAACGGGCATAAACTTCTAGTTTAGTATAAGATATATACCAAATCTAAGCTCGTTTTCCTCAGAAAATGACAGACAATTTTATTCGTGACATGAGTGTGATACAGGTCCTTCTATAATTGGTCTGAGACGAGCACCATTGTGATACTAGCGCCGCGTCTGGGACTTTCATGAAAAGGACTTTATGTGCGGAATGTTCCGTTCGGAAAAAAAATGTACTTGTTTCTCATTCAATTTTCCGAACACGGAAAACGAGTGTATACGGTATATATAGAGTGTATATATATATATATTAAGCTGCGCATATGCGGAATAGACACCTACCTCTTGCGTACATATCATCGAAGCCTTGTTTAAATGCTCTGACGCTTTGTAAATGATTTTCCATTTTACATTTTTCCGAAACGCGACATATTTCTGTTATTGACAGTTGATGGATTCCATGCGAGATTTCATTTTTTAGATCCTACAAAAATAATACCTTCATAATTGGCCCAGGTCTGGCTGGACGTACCACCAAGCGATATAACGTAGCGGTACGATGTAGTGTAGAATGTCAAGTGGATTTTCATCTTCCTACTAACAAGTTAGCCCGCATCCATCTTAGATTGCATCGTATCTTACCGTCAGGTGAGAGTTGTCAAGAACTAACTTGCAAGGAATAAGGTTTGACCCACCTAGTTCCCGTTCCCGTAGGAAAACGGGGATAAAACGGATAAAACGTAATCCTTTGTTACTCCGTGAAGAGGTAACATTCTATTGGTAAAAGAATTTTCAAAATTGGTTCAATAGAACCAGTAGGACTAACTAATTCACAAACTATATCTCTGAATCGAGACGCGCTGAGCGCGTCTTGGCAAATTTCAGAGAATGAGTGACAAGAAAACGGCAAGGTACAGCTCGTGCGGATTAAATTGACACCTGGCTCGAATGATGTGTGTACTTACTGTGTTTGTATGGATGTGTTTGGTAGCCAGGTGGTAAGTTAATGCGCTATGCGCATACATGGATTACATCTTTACATGAACCGTTTATTTCGGCTTTTGTCCGTCTCAAATTCTCGTCGCGTCGTAAGTGACGATATTGTAGCCCGAATTTATCACAAATTAATAATGTTTTATTTTTATAAAATTTTAATATTGTTTTGTGTTTCATCTAGATTGTTAAAAATTAAAAAGGACAAATAAATAAATGAGAGAAAAAACGTTACCGTAAATTTATTTATTTAGGTGTTTCCCACAACTCTAGGGTTATATTCTTTAAGGAAAATTAATTAAAAATGTCTAAAGAACATGTGTTCCAAAATGAATGTTTTCGGAGTAAAAATATTTCTTTTGCAAATAGAATTTAAATTGTGTCCCTTAAATCGCATCCTTCTATTAGACCTAGCCAAACTTATTAATTGATAAATATCATGAAGTAGCTTACTAGAAGTGCGGAGAGCCAGTTGCAATATCTCGTCGATAACGACAGTCTTACCACTACGATTACATATTTTAAAATGCAAGGATAGTTATAGGCGTGTGTTACATAGATAGTCGAAATAATTTGAATTACTTTGTATGAAAACATGAAACTTTTTTTAAGTTAAAAAAAAATTTGCTAAACAGTTCGACTCCTCTATGTGGACTTGTCGACAACTTGAAGTTAAGGGAACCTATTAAAATTAAGAAGGAAATGTAAGCTTACCAGCATTTGTTGTGACATAAATTCACATTCGCATTTGTATACCATAATTTCTTCATTCAAGGATCGTTCTAAACTACGTAGTGAGTTTTCTTCTCTTGCGTTTTTTACACAGCGTTTAGTAACTGTCATTTAATTTTAATGTTATTTAAAACATGTAGGGTATTCAGTTTATTCACACTATTCATACGCGCATACATACATACCTGATTCAAGGGTTAATTGTAAGCTGGTTATTTTATCACTTATTGAAGTCATTTTCGAATAAAAGAATGTAATAAGAAGGTAGGTACATAGATTTACGAGTCGGTACAAGATTACAAGGTAAAATTTAATTTAAAACTTCAAAGTTTTGGCGCTATTTGTTTTCAATTAATTGGATATATATTTTTTTTAATAATACGCTTTACGGCTCTGGGCTCTATTTCAATTGGATAGATAAGTTTGAGACACAGATGCAAATACTCCAAGGAGACGAAGTGAATCTACACGAAAACGGTGGACATAGCAGCGACACTATTTCCGCATACGAAATATTTATGAATTAAAGCCAGTGGCAATAAATTATTTTAAATGGAGGTTTTTGATTTTTAAGTTTTCTTTTTTTCATCGCGGTTTAATAAAACACTTACTTAATTTTAATATATTTGAAGAAATCAATTGAGAAAAACAAAAAAAAAGACTAATGTTTTTCTAATGTTACCCGAGAATTTACATAAATTAAAAAATTACCGAATATAATAATGTATATACCTTGGTTATATACCACTAGTCCAAATGGCTATGCAGAACTTAATGTACGCTTCCTGGCTTTATTTACCTACTGCTTGTGTGTACTTATTTCCGCAATCTCATGTCCAAAAAAACCTTTGTACTGAAGTGAAGATTCGGCCCCTTGCACAGATGTTTTCTGCCGACCACAGATTGTTAAACTACGACCACGGACAGCTAAAAAAACGTGATGACGACGTTGGTCTACTTTTTTTCACAGACTTTTTGCATTCAGTTAACAGATGAATCCTATACATTCGGGGCAATTTTTATGTAAATAAAAATTATTAAAATCGATATGTATTTGATGTCTGTTGATAAAGGGTTGCTAGATATAATATCTATATCCATTTATCCATCCTTTACTTTTATAAATGTTGTATAACTTTGACAGGTTTATAACGCAGTTAACAATAATATCAATAGAACTTATGCAGAACTTGTGGACTAATAATATATTCTTGGGCATTAAATATTGCAGGATTTAAATAATATTTGTTCTATGATCACAGGTTGTTTGTTGGTGGCAGTGGCACGCACTGGCAGTGGCAACCCAAGCAAGATGAGCTGTCAAAAAAATTGCGGCTTTGCAAGCGTGTGGCGTGTTTTAATAAAAAATCTTTGAATTACTTTCATAATGAACTGTTTGCAAAATGTGATTATTTATTGTGTATTTTAAACAGTAAAGATCATATTTGTAGACTCATTGGTAGGAGTCTTAATGTGCATATCTGCAAAAATGGTGTCGAGCAGCAGTACTAGGGTGATCCAAGTCACCAACATCGCTCCTCAGGCGACCAAGGACCAAATGCAAACTCTGTTTGGTTACCTGGGGAAGATAGACGACATCAGGTTGTATCCCACAATACGGGACGTATCGTGTCCCGTGCAGTCCCGTATATGTTACGTGAAATACTACGACTCGGCAACGGTGACGGTCGCGCAGCACATGACCAACACGGTGTTCATCGACCGCGCGCTGATCGTCATACCCATGCAGTCGGGTGAGATCCCCGACGAGCACAAGGCGCTGGAGATGTCCAGCAACGGCACGCTGGTGCCGGGCCTCAACAATGTGGAGCCGCGGCTCCCGGCGCACGTCGTCAACTCGCTGGAGGGCGTCCCGCCGAGCCAAGTCATCCAGACGTACGATCCTAAGCTGGCGGCGCTGGGGCTGCCGCCCTATCCCCCCCTCCCTGCCGCGTACGACTCTCGCAAGATTGAAGAGATCAGGCGGACGCTGCTGCTCATAGACGTGGGTGCCCTGACGTATCAGCAAATAATAGACCACTTTTGCCAAGCGGGTGAAGTCAACTATTTGCGTTTCTGTGACAGAGATGTAGACCAACTGAAGTATGCCCTCATCGAGATGACCGAACAAGAGGGTGTTTTAAAAGCGCTCCAGCTGAACGGAACCACTATAGCGGGACAGATCATTCTGGTAAATACGCCCTACTACTATTGCAATAGGTATCACAATCATATTTTGAGAAAATTCCAAGTCTCACTTAAAAATGACATTATAAACTGAGATTGTTTATAATAGACATATGTAATGTGTTTTTATTTTTTCAAGCGATGTAATGAAACTCCTCTTCTCTGGCTGAGCCGGCCGCTGCTGAGCTGCATTGTTGTTTCACCGTAGTTGTCTTGCTTAATTGAGCGGGCAGGAGTCTACGTTGATAACCAAATATTTCAGCTCTTATTTAAATTCTATAGATATTTTTATCATACTGTATATATTGCAGCGTATTCCCATTTGATCATTAAATTTCTCTAAAACTATCTAGCTGTAAGCTTAGGTTAAGTATCTTGTAAACACATGTCTACATAAGTAGGAATCTAGAATGTTACAGACGCCTACACCCCAGAGACTCCCGTTTGTAAGGGCATCATCTGCATCTGCATTTGTATAAACAGTTGCAGAGATAAAATATTGTGTAAGTAGTAACTTGTGAGTTCATCAAATTGTGAAAGCCCGCTGCAGACTACTCTACATTGTCCAGGCCGATGCTAGCACCAAACAACCCATGAACCGGCTGTGTTACTAAGGGCTTGTTTCTAGAGAAGCGACATCATATGCATCGTACAGTCAATGTTGACTAAAGAATTATATTGCTGAAATCTCTGCTGCAGAAAATGTGTTGATGCAGCAAGTCTTCAGAAAAGGTGGTGTCTACGTGTCTGCAGATCCTACACAGGTTCCAGAGCAGCTATGCAGTAGCGGCTGAAATACTCCACGGCGCATCCATTGAAGAAGAGTTGTCACTCAAACAACTGTGCATATTTTGTCGCATCTCTATAAATAAGCTCTCTATTTATTAAAAAATGTAGTACAGGTCATATTCATCAGAGACATCTGTACATACATATCTGTAATGCTCCTTTATCAAAATTATAAAATTTATTTGGAATTTTGACTATTACAAAATTTCTCATTACAATTTTACTTTATATAGAAAATCTAAAATCCTGGTTTACATAATAATTAATTATGTATAAAATTTTGTAAAAATCTTTTCATATATTTTTCGTATAGTTTGTCTATATTTTGGAATTCTTTTTATCTTTGGATGTAGTGGTAGGTTACCACAGACAATTATTGATAGTAGACAAACAGCATGTTCAGTTATCACATTAAAAAAAAAATCTAAGAAACAAGCCTTTAGTACACATAAATTAGTTGACTTGACTGTTGTCTTACTACTACATAAAGTCTGAACTTAATAATCCAGAATAGATTGGCTATACCTATAATTTTCTGAAATACCAGGTTTCTATAAAATTGATTTTCTATTGTAGTGGAATGCACTTTATGTGATCAGATTTTATCAGTCTTATCACATACAGCATGTAGGTATTTTATATTACTTAAAATGATAGCAAACTTTGAAACAACAATTTGGCATTGATGTTCTCTTTAGAATCATGCCTTGACAGTTTTTAAAATAACTCATGTGCATAAAGGATTGTTCCCTTTTTGTCCTATGAATAAAATCATAATCACACTATTATACAAATGTGTGTATTGATAATACTTACTACTTGTGATAGACTATGTCTAAAATAATACTCCTCCATTAATTTAAAAAATCATCTATATGACAGAATTTTAAATATTCTTTACAAAATCTTTAGTTCTATACAGAGTAATTACCAGATTCTTTGATATGGGAACTTGTACATCATATATATTAAATTTAATCCAATAAGTCTCCAATATTCCCAACTTTTTGACAAAGGATTGCTTTACTTTTTGACGAGGGATTTTTTGTCTATGGAATATACTTCATTCTCTTTGGTCAATTATGACTAGTTTTTTATGAACTTTCCAATATAATTTTAAAGCTAATTAGAAAAGTAACACTGTCCAGGCATGATTCTTACCCATTAACAATTATTACTTGGTAAATGTAACAGTAATTCATTGTACCAATTTCGATGCAGGTCCACCATGCCACGCAAGCAATATGTAAGCCTCAGACTAAGAGCAATGAAGCGGCGCAGAGGGAGATAGAGGAGGCCATGTGCAGGGTCAAGGAGGCACAGAACCTCATCTCGGCTGCTATTGATCCTGTCATTGGAATGTTGTCTAAGGACAAGAGGAGGTAATTCAACAAAACTTGTAATGACTTTTTGTGTATAGGTTTACACATATTTTAGTTCCATTGATTTACTGTATGGGTGCCGGGTCCATTGTGACAGAGAGAAAAACACCAAGCAACACCTGGGACTTGCAACCACAGGTGTAGGGTTAAGGATAATATGTCAACTCATCTTCTCTGCTCGTGTTGTTTTCCCAGGTCACCCAAAGAGTTTGTAAAGTTGACACATAATTTCATGTTTGCTTATTCCATTGCTGTGAAATAGGTTTCGCATCTACTTCAATGGAAATTGGGTATTATTTTAAGAATAATGAAGAATTTCATTCCTTTTAATTTTTTTTATTGCTGTCAAAAATATTTGCTGCTGCTGCCGTATTTGTTTTTTTTTCTTATTTTTAAAATGTACATTATTTCTTATATTTAAAATGTACATACAAAAATTATTAAGGGCTTTTTAAAAATAGTCACATTTTTAAAAAAGCCCTTATTAATTTTTGATTATAATATTTTTTTAAATGTATTTACCTGGCACGTCAATTTACTCATTGTACTTGTGTATTGTATGTCTATTGTCTATTCCTACAAGTCCATTCATACAATCTTCTGCATTTTCAGTTACAGTGTAACGACACATCTTTTGCTTCATAGACTTACAAGCACAACGTAAGAGTGTGTTGAGATGTCAGGTAAAAATGATGTACATATAATATAACATCTGTTTCGAGAACCAGGTCCCGCTCCCGCTCCCGGCGCCGCTCCCGCTCCCGCTCGCGCCGCTCTCGCTCGCGACACCGCGGCAAGAGGTCGCGTTCGCGCTCGCGACACCGCTCTCGGCGCTCGCGCTCCCGACACAGACATCGCACCAGGTGAGTCCCAAATACCAACATACATATAGATAGTTCAACTCCCGATGCCACGGACAACGCAGCAGGTGAGTGACTTGAAGTCCTAGGTAGTATGAAGTAAGATATCTAGGAGTTATGAAAAAGACTGAGCAAAACGTCTTTCTTCCGAGAAAATATTAGCCTGGAATCGGGAATTCAGTGGAAGAAATTAAGAGCTTAGGGTTGCAAAAGATGGAGGTTATTCTGAATTGACAACTGAAAGTGATAATTACAAGGTCACACCATCAAAATCCACCAAGGTTGTCCAGTTCATTACTCTATGTATAAAAAACGGTTTTTTCTGTTCAAAAAATATAGACTCATTATTATTTCATATTTTACTAAACATTGATTCAGATATTCATTATTTTTTTTTACAAACATTAATGATTTAATTTAAATTGCAGATCTCGTTCTCGTCACCGTAGCTCCCGTCGGTCCCGCTCCCGGTCGCGCCACCGCAGCTCGCGCTCCAAACGCGACCGCTCGCGCGACCGAGACCGCGACAAGAAAGACAAGAAAGATTCCGGTGACAAGGACAAACGAGATAAGGACCGAGACAAGGATAAAGATAAGGACAAAGAAAAGTCAAAGTCACCACCCAAAGAAGTTGAAAAGGAAGAACGCGAAGAAGTGTTACCCGATAAACCTGAACAGGAGCTCAATGGGACGAGCCTGGAGGTTAAATCCAAAGCGTCTTCTCCAGTCGATGATAAAGAAAGAGATTTAGACAAAGAGAAAGAAAAAGAAAAGGAGAAGGATGTTAAGGAAAAGGAAAAATCGCCCGCGAGGAAAAAGGATCGATCTCGTTCTAGAGATCGTAAGCGCGATCGCTCTCGTTCCAAGCGCAGATCGCGGTCTCGGTCGCGAAGGAAACGATCGCGGTCGCGCCGCAGGTCTCGCTCGAAGGACAGGAAGAGGACGCGCTCTCGCGACAGAAAGCGATCGAGGTCGCGCGACCGAAAACGTTCCCGTTCGAGAGATAGAAAGAGGTCCAGGTCGAGAGACAGGAAGCGGACTCGTTCGAGGGACAGGAAACGTTCTCGGTCGCGCGACCGGAAACGCTCGCGCTCGCACAGCCGACGCTCCAAGAGTCGCTCTCACAGGGACTCCAAAACGCCTCACGAGCGGAAGTCGCGAGACCGCTCCCCCCATCTCCCCGTCGTTTTGGAGGAGAAAAACACCTCCTTGCTAGACAATAAGCCCATTGACATTGCCGATGAAAAGAACTCGCCAGACAATATGGACATTTCTAATTCACCATAAAAAAATATTCAGTTTTAATTTTTAATTTGTAAATGGGATTTATTAATTAATGAAATAATTGTTGTATTTAAAGTTCTTTTTTTATACTGTCCCCCGTGTAGTTTTACGTGTCGATCATGTCTCGTTTAGTTTTAATAGTGATATGTTCTGAATTGGTTGATACTAGATAAGTTAAGTGTAATAAAGTAACTGAATCTAATTAATCGTTTAATTTTAACTATTTACCGAAAGACGAAGACGAAGATCATGACTAATGCTTATGTACCGCTCCACCCAGTTATTGTTGAGAACCCTGCGCTCGAAATTCGTCTGAAATTCCTCAGTGCTTGAAGACGAAAGTCTTCGAACAGTGCGTGTTGCCAGTGGTGACCTACGGATCTGAGACTTGGTTGCCGACTATGGGCCTTATTAGAAGGCTCAAAGTCACTTAGCGGACGATGGAGCGAGCTATGCTTGGAGTCTCTCTGCGTAATCGAATCAAAAATTAAGAGATCCGCAGACGAACCAAAGTCACTGACATAGCTCAGCGAGTCGCGAAGCAGAAGTGACAATGGGCAGGCCACATAGTTCAAAGAGCCGATAGACGTTGGGGTCCCAAGGTGCTGAAATGGCGACCCCGGGAAAGCGCAGTGTTGGTCGACCTCACACTAGGTGGACCGAGGATATCAGTCCAGTGATATCTGATGTGATCACTGGATGCAGGCGGCTCGAGACCGTTGTGCTTGGAGGTCCATGCAAGAAGCCTATGTCCAGCAGATGACCGGACCGATGGCTTAACGTGTTCACCGAGGCAGGGGGGTGACATCACCAACATAATTTTTTTGTAATATATTTACTATATTTTATTTATGTCACCAATATCAATATTCCCATTCTTTTCCAACTAGTCTGGAAAGACTGTTAGGAGTGGAGACGACAATAGTCCAGCGGGCGGGAATCGAACCACAACCACGTGATGAGTCCGGCCACTTTACCGTTGAGCTATTGAGGCTCATAGACTTCTTCCTTCTGGGCCGTTTTACGATGGGTCCTTCGGTGAAGACCTCGTTGGACTTACTCCATTCAGCGGAGCTCGCTCCAGAAACTTAGCAGGCCGCCCAGGTCGCCGGAGGCTCATGGACTAAGAGTTAACTACTAATTGCTCAGGTGTTGCTATGGTTACCTACTCACACACCCGAAAATATGTTGCTGCGCATACACCGACAAGGTACCACCAAGCGATTTACCGTTCCTGTACGATGTAGTGTAGAAACCGAAAGAGGTGTGGATTTTCATCCTCCTAACAATTTAGCCCGCTTCCATCTTAGAGTGTATCCTCACTTACCATCAAGTGAGATTGTACCTAGTAAACAATAAAAAAAAGTGTGGTGTGGTGAAGAGATGATTGGGGCAAACAGATGGAACTAATGAATTTCCATCTATGTTTTACGGAACCCTTTAAAATAATATTTTGAAATATGTTGTGATTCATGTTTCCAACAAACAAACAGTACTTACCTAAATCTAGGTACGCGTACATACACTTCAGTCTTCAAAGTAATTGCTTTGAAGAGTATGTAGGTGTGAACTAGCATACGCCGGCGACTTGCGACCGAGTTGAATTAAGTTATTTAACCTATCTACTTCAAAAATCGAGGAGAGGAACGACTACTTATAAATGTTTGAGACAGAGCTACGGTTTTTATACCAAATATATCGCTGACTGATCATTCACATCTGTGTCGCAGGCACCGCCGTCTTAAACTAGATTGGGGCCCTTGGGCACACAAGAATTTGGGACTATTTTGGAAAGTAAAAAGCGAATTATACTAACATTTCTTTAATAAGTATGACCATTTATATAAAGTCTTTAATGGTATTAGAATGCTGCTGATTTTTTGGTTACGATTTGGAGGATATTGGTATTGTCAGTCCTTGGAGGCCCCCTGAGACAGGGCCCCGTGTGCCCCTAATGGTAAAGACGGTATTTGTCGCAGGTCAGCGTTATTAATGTAGAATTTAGGGATGTACCTAAAGCCCCTGTAGCCAAGTGGCACGTCGATTCTCTTGCTACGATCGCAAACGCTTCGAAAACTAGAAAAATGTATGGGAATGACAGATCTTGATCACGTGACCTGTCGATAGCAAATGTCATTCCCATACATCTTTCTACTTTTCGAAGCGTTAACGACCGTAGAAAGTAATCGATGTGCCACTTGGTACGCGACTGGAATGACGTCAACGTGTTGCTATTGTTACTCGCCGTATGTCGCTAACACTCGAAAATGCGTTGCTGCGCATAGTTCAATTTTTAGACCGCGTACTTTATTATACCGTGACCGGAGCAAGTACCTACCTAAGTAGGTATAGTAACTACTATAAAATTAATTGGGTACCTACAACCATCGATATAAATCGTTGGATGGGCCCCTCCGTACTAAAGAATGCACAATTTTATGTCATTACCCAAAGACTTGCACGCACATCTTATCTTAGTATGTAACAAGCGCATGCTGTGAGTGGACGTGGACTTAAAAAATATTTACCTTTTTTTTATTTTAGTCCTTTCGTGTTCATTTTGGAAATGTAATAACACAAGCCACAACTTGAATAAAGATATATGTGTTACGAGTGATGACGTACTCAATGTACGAAACCAATGACAATTCCGCGACGCTTTGAGGCCCATCTAACGATCTACGATCGATGCCTACAACGAACAAACAAACATCATTATTTTATTATTAGATATTCCTTATCAATTATTGTTGCATAATATTATGCAACTAATTACAACATAATATGCAATTCCAACATAAATTGTCGTCACATAGATCTGTGCCATTCATTCCAACCATAGTGCTCCTACTTGAGACATCTATGAGTGCAAAGTTCTGTAGAAGACATCATGGCTGTTACCATCGTGCTGAAATTACGAAAGGACTTGCTTCAACAAGGTGAGGATAACCAAGAAAAAGTTTTTACTGTTGATTTAAGTCCTAATAACCAAGAAACTCGTAATGCTGGTCAATCTTTGCCAACACCCAATTCTCAATTTGAATATTTACAAGTGAATCCACAAAGTGAAGGACATTTGGCAGACGTAAGGTCTAGAAATAAACAGAGAAGTAGAACTCGGTGTCATTCTAGAGGAAGATCTCGAGGTCGTTCCAGGGGAAACTCCCGCAGCCGTTCTAGAGGAAGATCTCGAGGGCATTCCAGGGGCAAGTCCCGCGGCCGTTCTAGAGGAAGATCTGGTGGGCATTCTAGAAGAAGATCTCGTGGGCATTCTAGAGGAAGATCTCGAGGTCGTTCCAGGGGAAACTCCCGCAGCCGTTCTAGAGGACGATCTCGAGGGCATTCCAGGGGCAAATCCCGCGGCCGTTCTAGAGGAAGATCTCGTGGGCATTCTAGAAGAAGATCTCGAGGACATTCCAGAGGAAGATCTCGCGGACATTCTAGGGGAAGATCTCGCGGAAATTCTAGAAGAAGGTCTCGTGGTCATTCTAGAGGGAAATCAAGAGGTCATTCGAGAGAAAGATCTCGTGGCCATTGCAGGGGCAATAGGCATGCGGAAGATCGATCCCGAGGGCATTCCAGAGGTCACTCTAGAGAAAGGTACCATGACCTTAGTGGATGTAACCAACATAAGAATGGCTGCAATGGAAATAATAACGCGGCGTGTGTTCCAAACCAGCCTTCTGCAGAAAATCCGTCGATTTATCTTGGCTAAACAACGAATACACAGAATATATCTACGAAACGAACCTTAAATAAAATATATCTACGAAATGAAAAATTAGAACTTAGAGTAGTGATATTATGATGGTTTTAATATACTTAATTGAATTATAGTAGATAGGTAAATTAAAATATAAAAAAAATAACAGAAAAAGGGAAATAAAAGGATATTTGTTTCGATTTAATGAAAATAAAAAATGTTTAAAGTTAAGTGATATTAGTAGGATACTCTAAACTAAAAACTAATTAAGATTAAGTTTTAATTTGTAGTTACTGATAAGTATATTATAATATAGACAGCTTTTAAAACAATATAATATTACGTATTATTTTGTAAATGTAATGCAATAATGTCCTTGATCGATACAACTGTCTATGATTGTTATCAGTAATTCAATATCACTTAACTGCATTGTGTTATTACCGTAAAATTGCATAACTTTTGTATATTCTACTTCAACAACAATGCTTATTTACCCGATTGTGTTAGAAATAGTTGATATAAATGTACGTATTGTATATTTTATGAATTTAGTTTCAAATGTAAGTTATCGAGACGCACAGAAGTGCGTCAGTCAAATAAAGAGCGACCTTTACACCAGAGGTTCCCAAACTGTTTTTTCTCATAGACCACTTTCTAATTTAACTGGTTCCGGTGGACCTCCTACAAATTTTCTATCCAAAACTCGAATTAAAAAGTGATTAGAAATATATGGAAATAAAAATTAAAAATTAACAGCCACCACGATATAACAGTTTTAAAAAAAATTGTGGGAATTTATTACTTACTTAGTTCGTTAATTAATTGATTGTGCTGTGAGTGGATGTTAAAAAGTAAAATTTCAAAAAGTTAATTCAGACATCTTGAATTTTTTATATCTACTAACAGTACAAAGAAGCAATCAATTCACATATTATTTTATTTAGAAAACTCTTCAATCGGTCTGAAACCAGAAAAAATTTCGCAGACCCCCACCGAGTCTTTCGTAGACCTCTGGAGGTCCACCTAGAGCACTTTGGGAATCAATGCTTTACACGAACCATTTGAGGCTTGTTGTCTAATAACTCGATATCTATTTTAACATGTAACCTTTGCATATAATGATTCCAGGAGAGTCTATGGATAGCAGTTGTCCAATTCGAGTTAGGAAGCTCGGGACATAGAATTAAACTGAACGATTTGAAGGACATAATCGACGAAGCTTATTACGAATCGTGGCTACTGGAATCGTCGAGAAGATGGCTCCAGAAGGATGAGATGCCATATCCTGGGTACTGCAGAGCGCCTGGCAGCGCTAAATGTTCCCCAGTTTTATGCAACTGTGATACACTGACCGAGATTTGGAAGAAAATAAAGGAAAACAAACTCGCATTTCTAAACTAGGTATACCTATTATTGTAAAATTATAATAAAATACATACCTACATATAATTATAACAATGCATCTTTATTTTTCAACACACCGATTTGTCTTTAATTTGATCTCGAAAGGGGTTAAAATAATTAAAGTTCCTCCCCCCTAGCCAAGTGGCACGACGATTCTCTTTCTACGATCGCTAACGCTTCGAAAACAAGAAAAATGTATAATAATGACAGATCTTGATCACGTGACTTGCAAATGTGATTCCCATACATCTTTCTAGTTGTCGAAGCGTTAGCGATCGTAGAAAGAGAATCGACGTGCCATTTGGCTAGAAGGGCAGGATTTTATGTTATATAAAGTTTAACAGGTTTCTACCTAGTACAAGGGCCCTTGCAACTTGTATGGTAATACTGTATGTAGGTCATGAATAATAAAAAAATACAACCGACTTCAAAACCTAAAAACGTACCCACTAAACTAAAAAGTGAAAAATAACATCATAATATGTTCTACCTTTTATTTTTATTTTATTTATTTATTTATTAAGCACAAGGTAGCTACCGTAAACCGTTAAGGAGTTCCCTTAATTGACCTTGGTCTTCATCATCAGACCCCTAATAACAGACACAACTCATATAGGTAGAAAGTTCTCAGCAATACGCATTAATCAAGGCCAAACACAACTTAGTTACTGTAAACTGTTAAGGAGTTCCCTTAATTGTCCTTGGTCTTCATCACCAAACCCCTAAATGACAGTCACAACCTATCTATGTGGAAAGTTCTCATTAATACAAATTAATCAAGCCCAAGCACAAGGTAACTGCTGTAAATCGCCGAGGAGTTCCCTCGTCTGTTTTATGGCGCCATCATCAGATCGACTTTAAACCTTCATGAAATTATAGTGCTTAAAAGTACTAAATGGAAAAGTATACGAACACACTAGACACCCATATAATTTTCGAAAGTTCCCCTCAATTTCTCCAGGATTCCACCATCAGATCTTGACATGATGGCAATGGGACCAAATGGGGGCTATACCGTTTCAAACAAAAAAAGAATTTTTGAAATCGGTCCAGGCGTCTTTGAGTAATCGGTGTACATACATAAAAAAAAAAAAAAAAAACGTCCAAGTTTCATTCACCTTGGACAGAATCTATACGAAAGTTCATCAAAATCAGTTCAGTTGTTTACCCGTGAAAATGTAACAAACAGAAAGACAAACTTTCGCTTTTATAATATTTGTATGTTTTATCACAGTAACAATAAAAATAATATTAAATAAGATAAAATTCTAAAAAGCTGCTTATTTAGGAATACGAGTGTGCTTGTAGGTACAAATTTAGCAAAAAAAACGATTATTTTTCGAGCATAATTAAATTTATTTTCATTTCAGTAATGTCTAGTTATAAACTTAACAATAATTTGTCATACATTAATTCATTAAGCGAAGGCCACAGCGCGGTATAAACGGAGTAATTTAATTTTGATTCCAACCATAACATAATGGCATATTTTATTTACTTTATCCAATCTAAACTATTTTTACGCAATACGACCATTATGTTAATTTTCGGATAATGTACCTAATATTGCCAAAAGCTTCATATTCGTACCTTGGCCCACGAACTGCGAAGACGCCGTGTCGCTATTGATTGTGTTGCCAGTGGTCTAAGACGCGTTATTTTCTGAGATTTTCTACAAGTTAGCCCTTGACTACAATCTCACCTGATGGTAAGTGATGATGCAATCTAAGATGGAAGCAGGCTAACTTGTTTGGAGTAGGATGAAATCCACAATTTTTTCGGTTTCTACACGACATCGTACCGGAACGCTAAATCGCTTGGCGGTACGTCTATGTCGGTAGGGTGGTAACTAGCCACGGCCGAAGCCTCCCACCAGCCAGACCTGCACAAATTAAGAAATCCTCAATCGGCCCAGCCGGGGTTCAAACCCAGGACCTCCGTCTTCTAAATCCACCGCGCATACCACTGCGCCACGGAGGCCGTCAATTGCGTGCCACGCAATGATAACATTATACTATAGATCGGTTACGTCCCTACAAAATCACCGCAAAAAGTGATCCGAATCCGGCTACAAAACTGAGCGCACACATGCACAATTTTGTATTTAATTCCATCATTTATTTATGTATATATAGTTTTTACACTTCCTGAACACACAACTCGACATTGTTAACCACAATTAACAACGAGTTGTGTATAAATGCCCCCTTTCGAGCGTCTCATTTTTAATGCGCTAGTAACTCATATAACAGTATTTAACATAATTGATTATAGGTATCACCGGTTACACAGCGGCGTAGTACCATATTTCGAAGACTTCATAAAGATTGCATCCGACTATATCGTAATACGGTGCTGTGACGTCCCCTTACCCACTGAAACTGCCATCTTTTTTACAATAATTACATACACTGAACTTATGTCTATTTCGGTTACAAACATACAATACAAAAGGTTAAAATATAATTTTTTTATATCATTACTGGTTATAATCAATCTATTCTGGGAAGTCCCATTGGCTTTGGATGTAGGGGTAAGGTGTACTGAATGTTTGTAGCGTATCCACAGTAATATTAACTTGGAATGGAATAGTTGGTCCATAGGCGTATATAGCGGGTGGGCCGGGCCCACCCTAGGATACTGGGCTACCTATTGGAAATTCTATGATGGACGCCGAAATACTAATAATTTTACACAAAATATAATTATAAATATTAAATAATAACCATTACAACTTATAATAAAGAAAAACCTATAATAAACTATGAAAAATATTATATAAATTTTGAAAGATATAAGACAATTTGTGATACCTACCATAGACACAAAGAAAAAATAATAAAATAAGTCGAGTCATTTCAGAGGTTTGCGTCCACAAATATTGTTAACGTATTATATTGTTAATTATATTGAGTGTTAACTCTGGTCATTGATATGTAGTCCCACCCCAGGATACAATCCTAGATACGCCAATGAGTTGATCTGCTATTTACACACAAACACTTGGTCTGTAATTTATGGTAAGCCAAACTAATTTCCCGTAATACATTGACTATAGTCTATATCTGTAAACTACCTATTTCTTATTGAACTACAAATGAGACGGAATATAAAACAGAAATACGTCACGTTTTAAACTTTTTTTTTAAACCATAACTTATAGATAAGTTTTATTATAAATAATGTGAATGATTCTGATCACAATAAAAAACCTTATGAGTAGATACATTAATTGCTGCATATAACTGGTTAATGAGTTCTAATTAATGTGATATGCTAATAATAAAACTGACGATTTTTCTTTTTTTTATTAATTTAAAAATGTAAAGAATACACTACTAAAATGTATCTTTTAATTTCATTTATTTCTGCATATCGTCTCCAAAGAGTAAAAAAATCTTTTGTAGGTTTGGGTGTACTCTTCTATAATAAGAACCCCAAGACTGTGATGGACCTGCCAATGCATAGCTTTAAGCAATGTGTTAAAAAACATTTACTTAGTCGAGGGTACTACAACATTGATGAGTTCCTTAATGATAAAGATGCTTGGAGGCCGTTGTATCAGCTTCCACCTTCACACAGGAAGTAAAACTATAAGAAATGTAAACAGTAATTGTTATCAATTGTAAATTATAGACTTTTTCAAAAGAGCAACTGTTGAGTTTCTTGCCAGTATCTTCTCAGCAGAACCTGCCTTCCGAACCGGTGATAGAATCTTTACAAATAGTCAACTGACGTGTCAAAAGTGCTTGTAAACTGAGCCTACTTGAAATAAATGATTTTTGATTTGATTTGATTTGATTCATTTAATAAAATTCGAGTTTGATTTGAGCTCATGCCTTGATATACAAATTAAGAATTAAAAACAATAGTAATTAAATATGGTGTTATAATATACAATAATTATACTACTCATGCACCTCTGAAACAGTAACATATCGTCACATATCGATACAGTCGTACCTTTTTTAACCGCCTTCAAAAAAAGACGGTTCTTCATTCACCGTTAGTTTATTTTTTTAATGTTTGTGTTTAAAATATTTTTTTAATGTCCTAATTTTTTTTTCTTTCTCATTCTATGCACAGCCAATAAAGCAAAATAACGTAACCTAATAAAACTGTTTCCATATTTTTTAATTCTTTACAAGTCAGCATTTGACTAAAATCTAACCCGATGGTAAGTTATGCAATCTAAGCCTACCTAATACGTACCTATGAGTATGTGTAGAAGGGCTGACATATCAGATTTTATAAAAGGTCTGACCACCACATGCCCTCGCTGTATCTAAGGAAGCACCGTCTAAGGTCCTACACTACCAGTATGTCGTGCATGGCGTAAAGCCACGTCCACCGACGCGCGAGCGACTCGAAGCGAGCGCGGTCTCGTACGTACATGTCTCCTAACTCCGGCTCCATACATACCTGATAAACAATAATAATAATATATTATATATAAATAACAATCCAGGATTATATATAAATAAAACAGGACCTGCTTCGCTAACCGTTACCCCTCTCGCAAATATAAAAAATCAATGATCTAACGCGTTTATAAAACTGTTGCTATAGAATCGATGTTTCATTGTTGTAATCGTAAAGAGTTTACTAAAAATGCCGATTTGTGAAGTTGAATGGCCTTTTTTGTTGGAGGATTTGGGTGCGAAACAGGTCCATAGTCTAAATAGTCAAAGATCATCACGGACAGGACTGTTACGAATAAGCCTGACGTCGTCGTGCTTGGTCAAGGGTATTTTTTTTTGTAGTTATCTTGATCTGGTTCACAAGGTTACCGCCATATGGCATGTGGTGTCCACTGAAATCATCCCAATCGCTATATATGCCAATGGTTTGATCCCAGTTAGCCTCGCTCATCATCTGGTGTTTCGGCGGCCTTATCTCTAAAGCGATATCTTTAGGCAACCGTTATAAAGGCAACAACAATATTGAGAAGTGAGAAAGTAGATTTTATACAAGGGGCTAAAAGTACCCATTAGAAATGGATTACAATGGCACTATCATTGGTCATTATCTATACTAATATTGTAAAAAGGTACGGTTTGTGGTATCATAGCCTATAGGGGGGTAATATCTAGATATACTTGATAAAAAAAAATAGCACTATACTAAAGCCATACCTACTCGATGCACTGTTTACCAACAAACAAATTAGAAATTGAAAGTAGACCACCTGTCATGACAGAAGTAAAATTTCTTTCAGAAATAAAATAATACATGAAAGAGAAACTTGAAAATTAGTAGCAGTTAAAAGCGCCATCTCTCGTGTCGGACTTGCTTTTAACTACAAGTTCCTGCTACTTAGTTCACAACTACTATACGGCGTTAAGGACTAAACGGATTCGGCGACGGGCTAACTGGTTATTGTTTAGCAGTATCACTACAGGTGACGCTTTTTAAACCTAATAGTATGACATTTCGATTACGATTTTCGGAACGCATTCACCAGCTGGTTCCCAAGTCGAACATGCGTAAAAATTTACATGAGCTACTGATGGTGACTCACTGGTGTGTCTTCTTAAACTTAATAGTATGACATTTCGATTACGATTTTCGTAACCCATTCACCAGCTGATACCCAAGTCGAACATGCGTAAAGATTTACATGAGCTACTGATGGTGACTCATCGGTGTGTCTTCTTAAACTTAATAGTATGACATTTCGATTACGATTTTCGTAACGCATTCACCAGCTGGTACCCAAGTCAAGCATTCCTAAAGATTTACATGAGTTGATGGTGGCTCACCGTTGTGTAGGGGTCGGTGAGCAGGCTCTGTATGGAGATGAGCACCTTGTTGATGGTGAGGGCCAGCGACCAGTTGTGGTGCACGGAGTCGATGCCCACGTCGCCGTGCCGCGACACGTTGGGGTGCAGGATGCGCGTCAGGAAGCGCACCACGGGCGGGCTCATGGGGTACCTTGCACACAGTCATGAACATTTAGACACAGTACACAGCACAGAACAGCTAACGCTTTTAGCAATAGAAGTAGCAAGGGGGCGTGCCCCAGTACACCCGGGTGTGCGGAACATCGCAAGCGTGTCCGCGCATGTATTAGCAGTCTTGTTTTGTTCTGTGACAAAAGGAATAAATAATATTCAACTCTAAAGTAAGGGTGACATATTTCATTTTTTAACTAAATATTAAACAGCCATTTAAGCCACACCCCTGGGTACGCTGCGCTGGGTCCAATACAAAGAATTGGCATTTTATAAATCTAGTTACCTCTTATATCTGTGGTACACAGTATGGGTCATCTCCTCTCGATCTAGAGGATCAATTCGAGGGTACAGGTCCCAAGAGTTACCCTTACTCGGAAAAGTGCGAAATATCTCCACATATTCGTATCGTAATTATCGGACGCATCGCATTAAACGGATTTTCAATTATATGGCAGATTCGTGCGGTCTGGGGTAAGCACCTCCAACTTTTTAGTTTAGTAAATATCACGTGTCTCAAACGGTGAAGGAAAACATCGTGAGGAAATCTGCACACCATATAATTTTCTTGATTCTATGCGAGTGTGAAGTCTGCCAATCCGCATTGGGCCAGCGTGGTGGACTATTGGCCTGACCCCTCTCATCCTGAGAGGAGACTCGAGCTCAACAGTGAGCCGAATATGGGTTGATAATGATGGCGATAACATCGAAGATTACGTATTACGAAGTTGGGCTAATATGATGGCAATGATATCGATGATTACGTACTATGCAGATGGATTAATATAACGCTGACTCACGAGTAGGGCACCTGCAGGTAGAGGTAGAAGACGCCGCCCTCGTAGGGCGAGCCCACGGGCCCGGTGACGCTTGCCTGCCAGTGGAAGCCCTTCGTGTCCAGCGGAGTCGCTGCTATGCCCTCCGGCGGGTCGTTGCGGAGCATCTGATACATGATACATCTTAGATATTAATAATAAATAATAAAGTCTTTATTTATTTCATAAAAATTAGTTATACAATTTTTTAATTGATTTTTTTTTCTTTTTATATTACGTTTGTATGAATCCCATTGTCTTGGGTATAGGCCTCCTCCAGCAGTTTCCACTTTCCTCTGTCCCGTCCTGACCTCATCCAATCCCTACCACCCACTTGAGCTATGTCATCTGTCCAGCGCTTCTGAGGTCTGCCAACTCTCCTTTTACCTAGTGGACCCTGCCATTCAGTGACGGTAAGTGTCCACCTGTCGTCTTTCAACCGCGATACATGTCCTCCCATCTTAGATATTATCATATTTCAAATATTGAGACTGTGTGGTCACGCTCGTACACTCATCATCATCATCATATCAGCCGATGGAGTCCACTGCAGGACATAGGCCTTTTGTGGGGACTTCCAAACATCACGATACTGAGCCACCTGCATCCAGCAAATCCCTGTAACTCGCTTGATGTTATCAGTCTACCTGGTGCGGGGTCAACCAATATTCTAGCACTTTGGGACCCCAACATCCATCAGCTCTTCGAACAGTGTGCCCCGCCCAATGCCACTTCAGCTTTGCAACTCGTTGAGCTATGTCGTGACTTTGGTTCTTCTGCTAATCTCCTCATTTCTTGCGCAGAGATACTTCTAACATAGAGAGGATTTCTAGCAAAATCTCTCTATAACTTGCTTAAAGATCTTGGCCTCTCTAGAAGTGCAGCTAGTTCTATATTAGAACGAGTATCCAACGCTGCTCTAATAGTATATAATCAAATTTGGCTAGGCAGGGAGAAACACGAGCAGAGAACGGGGAATGTTGATCAATCGTCAAGGAATTCCTTAACCCTACATCCTGTAGTCACAAGTTCAGGACTCTGCTCGGAGTTTTTCTCTCTACCACGCGATGGACCCGGCACCCGCACGGTAAATCCATGGAATGCTAAGATATTCGTCTCAATTCCATCGCTCGTACACTAGTAGAGAAAAAATTACAAGACCCCTCTTTTGCTTCGGAGGAACGGAAGAATTACTTCTGCAATGAATCCTAATGAGACTCTGAAGACTATAATATAATAGTGTAAGCAAGCTTACACTTTTCAGTGCATTTTGCATGTAAGAAGTGAGCCAGAGCTTCCAGCACTAACCTTGAGCTCGATCCTGAGTCGGTTCCGTCGCCACGCGTTCTCGTCGCCCGGCGGCTGCGCCAGCACGCCCATCTGCACCAGGCAGTTGCGGCAGAAGCACGACTCCACCAGTGACTGGTACGTCTGTATGAGGATTACAATAATGCCATTATATGTATACAAATAATAATTGTCTGAGCTAGAGAGATGGCCCACCTGATGGTAAGTGGAAAATATAAACAGAGCAACACATCGCATAACATGCGGCTTTCAAATTGGCGGTCAGTTTCCTCTATCCTGAGGTTGTCTGTAATTACACCAGCAAACATGCCCTATGCTATAAATTTCAGACAGATGCGACTTAATAATTTAAATGACTTAGCTAGTCACAGATGAAACATCACCACGCATACCCCGTAAATAATTCGCGACAGGTCGGCCAGTAGCGGTACCTTGTGCCAGTCGATGTTGGAGAGCAGCGGGCGGAAGAGCGGCCAGCGGCGCGCGGTGAACACGGCCCAGCGCGGCGGCGGCACGCGCGCCGTCACCAGCCGCCGCCAGCGCACGCACACACACGCGCATGCGCACAGCGAGAGATCGTCCAGGTAGCGGAAAATGCACAGCAGCACTGCAAACAGGACAGTGCTCTTTTATATGATCTGGGTAATATTAAAATAATACCTCAGAGTAAAGTTACCTATACCATTTGACTAGTTGACACAACATAATAATGTCATGATCTACATGATTGCAATGATACTCTTGAAAATGTAGGCATGATAGTTATAGCAGAAACACCTATAGTAATAAACATCTTTTAATGTATAAGTTAAATCACAAGGTGGTCTTTATGTTCTGTTATTAATTTATTAATCTAAATATTACTATAAAACACAAGAATGGATAAGTCTACAAGCTCCATACCTTCAGATGGTAACTGTTCTACAAGCCCTGGCGCAAGATTATCAGGTAACCGCGGACTTGATAGTGCTTGGAGTGATCTAGCCAGACTGGGAGGTTGCGGCGGAGGTCCTTGGCCAACCAGGTCCTCAATACCCTCCCTGGGGGCAGAAGAGGGGCCAGAAACACTGCCGCCACTGCCGCTCCCACTGGCACCAGGTCCAGAGTTGCTTGTGCGACTTGTCTCATCTTCTGGGCTTGTTTCGCTGTCCAAGGAATTCTATAAAATTAATAAAAATTCATAAAATATGTATGCATGTATGTAATTCATGTGTATGTGTCTGTGTAATGAAATTGAAAGTGCAACCTTCCTAGATATAACTTAAGACTAAGTCAGGAAGACTAAGACTTTACTTTTCTAAAGTGCTTGTATAAAAGCCTATATAAATGAATGTGTGGGCAAACTTTCAAAGTAAGCTACAACAATGACTCAACGCAACAAAAATGGTCATACGGAAACCAAAAAAACACTCCAAAGGGTGCGTCCCACATGCTAATTTTCCCACATCCCAAACAAGATATTTATATAAGTTAAAAGGATTTTAAGCTTATTGCATATGTGTATATTGCTTATCCAATTATTGTATAATACAATATCAGACAATAATTGGATAACTGTGATACAGTATATTGAAATTAAGTTTATTGTTTATTTATAACATTTAAAGTATCTATTGATATTTTAAAATTGTATTTTGGCCTGTGTTAGGTCTTTACAAAATTTACAGCATTTCATCAAAATTAGTACAACACTAGCTCACACCTCACGGTTTCACTCGTGTGGTTACTGTTTCTGTAGGAATATGGGGATAAGATATAGCATATAGCCTTCCTCAATAAATGGGCTATCTAACACTGGAAGAATTTATAATATTAGTATAGATTTTGCTATACTATGTATACATAGTGAAACAAGAGTGAAGACCATTGCGTCAGTAACAGGCATTATCACCTCACAAGTGTGTTAGATATAATGTATTAAAAATAACTTTTATAAAGTAAATTTGGCTGCTTCAATACTTACTCTACACCACCAAGCTGGCAAAGGACAGGCCTTGTTGAACTTCCTCTCAGCACTATAATTCAGATCAGACGGTTCATCATTCCCCGAGTCTCCATCATCAGTTTTTTCGCTACTGAAGTATGAACTTGGCAGGTAAGATGGGAAATCGGGAAACAAGAATGTGTGACAGGTCACACAGACAGGCTCTCCAAAGTTTGGTCCATAGTAGCCATTGCATACATAGCAACTGGAATTCTGCAAAGTATAAGAAGACTAGCTGACGCCGCGCGGTTTTACCCACGTGGTTCCATTCCCGTGGGAATACGGGGATAATATATAGCCTATAGCCTTCCACGATAAATGGACTATGTAACACTGAAAGAATTTTTTTAATCGGACCAGTAGTTCCTGAGATTAGTGTGTTCAATCAAACAAACTCTTCAGCTTTATAATATTAGTATATAATAATGCATGCTGAAACTCCAAGCATAGCTCCCTCCATTGACCGCTGAGTGAATCAGAAATGAGGAGATCTGCAGACGAACAAACAAATAACAGATTTTGCAACAGAACAAATATACAATGTTAGCAGTTTAAATACTGCCTGTGCAAGTCATCTCATTGTAGGGCATAAAATATGCAATATAACATGGGCTATCATCTCATTCCACTACTGGGTAGTAGGTATCAATAAAATTATCATCACAGCTGTTCAATCAATCTGTATGACTTTTATTGAATGCCTGTTGCTATACATAGGACATAACTAGCAATATAAACCCTCATTTTTAATTTCTTTGTTGGTAAACACTGCACATCGAGTATGGCTTTAATATAGAAAATTAAGAAACATTTTAGAAACCAAATTTAGACAGACTTGCAAATCTGACATATAGATATAGAGTACAATTTCTCAATAGTTTCTGAGCTGCTTACACAAATAGCACAAAATACAACAATTTTCTTTTTTAACTGTCTCATTACTTACATTGAATTCAAAGTCTCTTGGTTGATTCAACGGCGTTCCCGGAGGGAGCTGGTCGCCGTTGTCTTCTAATTTTTTAATGAAATTCAGAAATTCGGGCCCTATCAGCGACATTTTTATTTTTAATAACAATAACAACAAAACATATTGAAAATATTTTGAAAGAACTGGATTGAAACGAACCAAATCTATTCCTTAAAAATTGAATTATTATTAATAATATTATATTGTTATTCGAATTGACATTTGACATCTATGACATTGACATTTGACCATATTTTATAAATCGGTACTTCGGTTCGGAAGTGCAAATGGAATTATCATAATGCGTTTGAGATAGTAGCTAAGACTAATCACATAAGGGCCTGCCTCGCTGGGAGCTACTTTTCTGTCAAAGTATATGATCAATGATCTAATGCAACTATAAAAGCTGTCAATAAAGAGCTGTTATCGTCTTCGTTGCTTAAAGAGCTCCGTAAAAATGCCTTTATGTCCAATTGAATGGTATAAAAAACTGTCAAGTTTAGTATAAAATATATACCACTAAGCTCGTTTTTCTCATAAATTGACAGACAATTTTGTTCTTGACTGGTCTTTATATAATAATTAGTCTGAGAGTTGTGGGATGATCTCGAAATCTACTGAACCGACTTTAAAAATTATTTCACTAAAAAAAGCATTAACGTAATTAAGTAACGTTCTTTGTGAGTTTCATAGGCTATATTTAATTTTAAATGCAGACTTAAATAACATAGATTAAATAATACGATAATTGAAGAGAAAGAAGATACTTTTCTTAGCCGTTTGTAATCTATTTGCATGAGATACAGTTATGTCAACGGCAACCATCAAACATCGTGAATATATAATCTGTAGATACCTAAACTATAATCAACATTGCCAATTTTTGAGGAATTCCTCAAATTCGGGGAATTTCAACTGACTAACAGAAAGGATTTAGAAAAGCGCGGTAAAGTTATTTCTTTACCTGCACTACCCTATTAAACATTTCTTATTGATTCTGCATCTGCATCTTTATTTGCATGTACCCATCAAATGGAAAATAATGCTTTGGACATTTTATCGTAAGTAGGTGAAACTATATCCAATTAAATTAACTATTATATTGAATTTTTTAAACAAGATAAATTAAATCCATAGTTTGTGTAAACCAAATATGTATGACACTATCGCGTGGTTATTATTACCGTTATTGTTATCAACCCTGAATCGGCTCACTGCTTAGCTCAAGTGCTCTCAGAATGAGAGGGGTCAGGCCAATAGTCCACCACGCTGGCCCATTGCGGATTGGCAAACTTCACACTCGCAGTTAATGAAGAAAATTCTCTGGTATGCAGCTTTCCTCACGATGTTTTCCTTCACCGTTTATGACACGTGATATTTAATTTTTTAAAATGCACACAACTGAAAAGTTGGAGGTGCATGTCCCAGACCGGATTCGAACCCATACTCTCCGGAATCTTATCCACTGGGCTATCTCGGCTCTTCTCGCGTGGGTTACTCCCTAATTTGAAAACCAATTTCAACTCTTACATATTTCTTTTCTTTTTTATTTGGGGGACTTTACTTTTAGTGGATTAGTGGGGAATTTTATAAATGAGTTATGGCAACGCTGCTGAAAATTGTTGCAATTTTTGCAAATGTCATCTAGTCTGTTGTCAAATAATTGTTTGGTTTGAAAAATATTTTTTCACTAAAATAAATCTGTAAATATTACAGCAATAGTGATATATTTAAAAGTTACAAACTTATTGTGTGAAGTGAAATACTTAACAGCAGATAATGCTTCTAATATTTTTATATTAGGTCACCCGGAACTTCGTATTTTGGTTACCGGTACGTCAGATAGCTTCCTCAGAAGATATTAGATAATTTGTACGAATTTGTGTAATCAATATGTTGTTTACAGGTGCAAGTTTAGTGTTTGTTTGGAAGATTTGAGTTTTTTACTTTATAAGGACGAAAGTTTGTTGATATGGCCGATAATGACGATTATTTAGACACGATTGACAACAATCATACAGACGGCCCCAACGGTTCAATAAATATGACCGACAACAACCTAGGCGTAAGTATATCTCGTATTTTCAATCGATATAACGGTAGAGTCGTGAATCAGGAGAAATAAGTGAGCTAGGGAACTGCTTTACTCAAATATTAGTAACAATAATACGCGAAAACGTTGAGAGTGGCAGTTCGATAACTCAATTTTGGCTTTTGGAGCATTTTTTATTTAGATAACTAAGTTTTATTAAGGTAAACAATAACTACACTCTTCAATATAAATATTGTGATTGTTATTGTGATGTAATTCAGTTTTAATACATTGAAAATGCTATTGTTTGTTTACAAGCAGATGTTTTTGAAGCAATTGGCCTAAAATGGTTATACAACCGCTAATTATTGTATTTGATAGAGTAGTAGTGTATTTATATACATATGTATACTAAACAGTAACAGACTTTCAAAAAGGAGGAGGTTGTGTGTTCAAGTGTAGTATAATTTAATCTTATGTGTGATAATTCATACTTTTTGAAGGATGAAGCAGCAGCTGCAGACGTTCCAGATCTTGCCGCAATCAAGGCAAGAGTGAGGGAGATGGAAGAAGAGGCAGAGAAGTTAAAACAAATGCACACTGAAGTTGACAAACAGATGAGCATGGGCAGCCCTCCTGGACTTAGTAAGTCACATTTAGAGTTTTTAAATTTTTTGGTCTTGCCATACTCATGATTCATGAAACATGTAACCCTGACTGCCTGACTGACAAAACAATACTTATTCAGGTATCAGGTATCAAGTGACATGCGTTTTCTACCTTAATTTTTGATTTGTTTGTTAATAAACATTTTACATCAAGGTTGGCTTTTACAAAGAAAGTCTTTTAGAATAATAGCTCTCAGTGCAGATAGTTGTCAGCACTGATCAGTTAAGTCAGAAATCCAAACACAAACAGATATGTTGCTTACAGTTTGTACGCTGTTGTATGGTGTGGGTGACAGTTCGTTTCACTCTTGAAAGTTTTCTACAATTTACAATAATTGTACATAGGTACTAGAACCAGCTCCTGACTGAGGGCCCCTCATCGGTTCAATACTAGTCAGGCATACTTTGCCATAAGTTTTGGCTGTGTTTTGATATTAAATTAATATGTATATTTCTTCATTTGCAGCGAGTCCTCTGAACATGTCTATAGAGGAAAAAATTGAGGTAGACAACAGATCAGTATATGTTGGCAACGTGGACTATGGTGCTAACGCAGAGGAGCTGGAGCAGCACTTCCACGGCTGTGGCTCCATTAATAGGTATCAAATTGCCCTATCTCATTATCAACCCATATTCGGCTCACTGCTGAGCTCTAGTCTCCTCTCAGAATCAGAGGGGTTAGGCCAAATATTCCACCACGCTGGCCCAATACTGATTGGCAGACTTTACAAATGCAGAGAATTAAAAAAAGTTTCACTGTTTCAGACATGTGATATTTAATTTCTTAAAATGCACATAACTGAAAAGTTGGAAGTGCATACCCCGAACTGGCTTCGAACCCACCTCCGAATCGAAAGTACTGGACAATCACGGCTAACACTTTTTAAATAAATTTCAAATTCAAAGTTTATTGTTAGGCTTAATTTAACTAATGCAAAAACATGTTGAACCTGCTTTTGTGCTAAATCCTTAAGATTTATTATAACTCTGTGTGTGTTATTTAATTTTAAGTTAAATAATTTTATGAAAATAAATGTACAATATATACTACCTTATAAACATTTTAGTGTAAGGAATAAATTGTTATTTAGAATATTAACTAAGAAAGATAAAACTAGGATTATATGGATTTCCTACTTGGCCGAATTGGTAGGAACTTCTTTGGCTTTGTATACCAGTTCTAATATAGAACTTACTGCAGTCCTTGTCAGATCAAAATCTTTATGCAGGTTGTAGAGATTACGTTGGTATGCCTTTCACACCAACTTCTCTAGCATATAAAGTAATAGAATACATCATTACTTTATTAAAGTGTTTTTCAGATATCATGGGTGTTGTGATAGTTGCCTAAGGATGTTTATAATACATACTAGTTTCATGAATCTCAACAAACTTTCAAGAGTGAAACAAACTGTCACTGTACCCAAGCTATCTGAAAAACATTTTAGGTTAGGTTATATATTTGTTTATTTTTATTGCGTGGTGTGTATTTATGTTTGCTTCCATGATACAGTAAGCTTAATAGCTCAATGTTGTTTTAATGTGTTGATTATTTGCAGGGTTACAATATTATGCAATAGGTTTGATGGGCATCCCAAAGGTTTTGCCTACATAGAGTTTGGTGACAAAGACAGCGTGCAGACAGCAATGGCTATGGACGAGTCTTTGTTCAGAGGACGGCAAATTAAGGTCAGTCAGTATTATAAATATTCCTGTTCCACTCCAATATAGTAGTTAGTTGACTCATATCAAAATTAATATAAACTATTAATTTCATGGAATAATGGTCAGAAATGTATCAGTATCAATTAATAAATGTTAAGGAGTTCTTGTAAAATTTATTTTAAAAATTAAGTATTTTTTTAAAACATTTATTGTCAATATTGTCAAAAATTTATAATAAAATATATTTTTAATATATCTTATCTCACAAAGTTAATTTTATTCATAAAAAGTTGAGCACTGACATAAAAACTCTTTGCCAAGATTTAAAAAAGTACCATTTGTTTTTAGATGGATGATAAAGGTTTTATATTACATTACGGCACATGTGCAATTTACTTTACATTACGGCACATGTGAGTAATGAGAAACATTACGATATTTAAATTGATGAAATAAGCAATACTTTACGAGCAAATGTGTTATAAAGTAATTTACCGTATTGCAGGTGATGCCGAAGCGTACGAACAAGCCAGGGCTGTCAACGACGAACCGGCCGCCGCGTGGCATGCGGGGTCGCGGCCGCGCGCAGCGCTACTCGCCATACGGCGGCTACCGGCCCCGCCGCGGCAGGTACAACCCTTACTAACTCCCCTCACCGTTCACCACACACCCTGCCCCCTACACCCACGGCCCAAGTACTTGTGATAGCCAGTAGGCCTAAATTGCTCGCCATGACATCCCTTGAAGAGAAAAAGACATAGTCGACCAATAACAGTTGAACCGGACTTATCACTCCTTTGTCCTATCGCAACCTGATATTTCCCGTTCAGCGCTATTGGTCCATAATATGTCTCTTTGTCTTCACGAGATATGTCGTGGCGCGCATCTTAAGCCTACAAGGTAAAGAGACATAGACAAGAAAGAATGGTACTTACTTAGGGCAAAAGCTTGGGTTTATAGACTTTCAGCTCTTGTAAAATCTGGCCATCACTGGCTCTATACTACATTTCTCTACAGATTGTAGGCAATATTATATATATATTTTTTTTTTTGCAAATGTCCTACGGTTTTTAAATAAACAGTCTGCAGTTAGAATGACGACTTGTATCTATTAGTCATTCATCATTAATAATATCATAATGGAGTTATGTTGATATCCTTAGATTGACTTACCTAATTTTCATTGTACATACCTTCTACATAAAGTGAACTTTTTTTAAAAAAAAAAAAATCCTAATGACACATATCAACCATTCCAACTGACTTCCCCACAGTTGCTAAACGAGGAAGCGTTGAGAAATAACATCTTTTAAGCTTTTAACACAAGACTTTTTCTATATAATTTAGTTATTTTCATTGATGTTTTTTGTCTACCTCAATCTCAGACTAATTACACAAGGACCTGTATTGCACGTAAATTCTAACTCTCACTCTAAAACTCACATTGAAAGTATTTAACACCAATAAATATATTTTGTGGCCTTACACTATATACTACTATAGATTCAAAATACACCTGTGTAATTTTTACACAGACTAACAAACACATTGCTTAGACTCAGTACACAGAATATTCAATTACTTGATTGATGTTTTGCTGTTCCGGTTGAAGAATCGTTTCTTTCTAGTTATTGTTTTCATTACAAATTTGATATAAATAAGTTAGAAATACTTACAAATGAAACGTAACTTCAACTATTAGTAAAGTATAAGTTTTTAACCATTTATGACATTTAACTACAGAAACCATACATCTTCATCTATTGTACTGACCCAATTTTTATAAATGTATCAGATCAATGTTTCTTGATCTTTGCCCGACTCTAGCGAGGCAGGTCCCTATGTAATTGGTCTGAGACCTCAATACAAGATCTACTTGAGAATAATTAATTCTCTGCCCACTGCTCCATATCAATGCCATATTTTAAGGAATAAGGGCTGACAATATATTACAAAGGATCTATTAGTTTCAATGGATTAATTTGAGTTTTGTTAGCATAAAAAATTGGCTTGTGTACTATGTACATCTACCCATTTTTATAAATTTTGTGACACGCGGTTGAGGACTCAGTAATGTGGCACGTAGTTGAGGACTGAGCTACGTGGCACGCGTTTGAGGACTCAGTTGTGTGGCACGAATTTGTGGCCTCAGTTATGTGGCACGCGTCCGTGGACTCAATGTTGTGGTACGCGGTTGTGGACTCAGTTGTGTGGCAAGCGGTTGAGGACTCATTTTTGTGGCACGCGGTCGTGGACTCCGTTACATGGCACGCGTTTGAGGACTTAGTTGTGTAGCACGCGGTTGTGGTCTCAGTTGTGTGGCACGCGGTTAACCACTCAGTTGTGTGGCACGCGGTTATGGACTCAGTTGTGTTGCACGCGGTAGAGGACTCAGCTATGTGGCACGCGGTCGTGGACTTAATTACGTGGCACGCGAATGAGGACACAGTTGTTTGGCACGCGGTTAAGGACTCAGTTATGTGGCACGCGGTCGTGGACTTAGTTACGTGGTACGTGTTTATGGACTCAGTTGTGTGCCATACGATTGAGGACTCAGTTATGTGGTTTGGCTATAGTTATATTTTTATTTAAATCATTGGAACATCCCTGTGTATGAAATGTACTTTGTTTCTTAAATATTTTATGAATAATTTTATTTTACAAATATTGTATGCAGAATATTTGCAATATATGTTATTATAATAAATGATTATATTGTTTGCATGATCTAGCATTTTGATATATTTTATTGTTTAGTACAAGCTTCATATTTATGATTTTTTTTTTAAATATTAAGTTATGGTGTTGGTATGGAGCAGGCACAGAACACTTCTCATAGTTGTGGTCAAATTATTCATATTGTTTATTATTTTGTAGTTCGAGAATGTAGTGCTTTAAGAGATGCCATAATAAGTATGTAATTGATATCAAATGTAGGATAACCAAGGGTAGGAAAAGATGGACAAAACTTGACTGTACAATTTGAAACCTAACTGCTGTTAGGTGAACTCATGGACGCAAACTTGAAACCAAAATGTCATGCAACTATAATAGTCCATGTTGAACTATTATAGTTGCATGACAAATGGGTCATGACTGTAAAAATACATGGCTAATTATAATAACATGAACAGTTTAAAAACTAAAAAACACCCATATCATAGGGGTGCATTTCAAACAGCCAGTCCGCTATCTTAGGGAGGCCGCCATATTGGATTTGTAATGACGTTTCTTAGCTAGTCATGTATTGTTATCAGAACTCGGAGCGTGTGCAAAATTTCATCCTAATCGAAGACCGGGAAGTGGGTCAAATGATTCCAAGATTTTCTTACATATTATACATTAGTTACAAGTGAAGTTAATATAAGTGTGTTAAAAACCGGCCAAGTGCGTGTCGGGCCAGGTGCAGTTCAAGAGTTCCGTAGATTAAATTAGCACTTTAAACCTTAATAATGCACAATTGTTCCCTAAATTGAAAAATGGTGCTGTCACCGAGGCCTTAGTCCACCACGCTGGCCCAGTGCAGTTTGGCAGACTTCACACACGTAGAGAATTAAGAAAATTCTCAGGTACGCAGGTTTCCTCGTGATGTGTTCCTTCACCGTTTGAGACACATTATATATAATTTTTTAAAATACACAACTGAAAAATTGGCAGTGCATGGGCCTTTGTCCTCCTAATCGAAGGCAGAGTTCATATCCACTAGGCTATCACGTCTCGTACGTTACTCATGCTATTTGCATGTTATATGCAATTACAGCCTTAAGCCTATTATTAAGTCTCTTTAGCTAAACAGTAGACATGGCGAAACTATAATGGTTCCTTGTTGACTACGGAACCCTGGAAACAACAGTAATTGTGTTTGTTGGTGATGGTGACATAATACTAAGTAATTTTAAGCATTGCGAACACTTGAGTCAATAAGAAATTCTGTGGGAGGTTAAAAATAGACCTCCATTTTGTGTTTATAAAAATGTTTTAATTAGTCAATATGTATGGATTTTTATTTTTATTTGCTGGCGAGTTGGATGGTTATTGAATTCTTTTAGCATTCAATAAATATATAGCTTTGAAATTCAAGTTACTTTATATTTTTATATTAAAAATATCTGAAAAATTTAAAATAAAATGTTTTTTTTTTCTATGAACAAAAGAAATATTTAGTTTTACATTTTTCAGACATACTCAATATGGCATCTCTTATGTTGGTATTTAGACATTTTTTTTACATATGTTGATTGTTGAGCTAAATATATAGGCATGTATATAATACATTTATGAAACACTGGAACTTGTATGAAATAAAGTTTGTAATTGACACATTTATGTTTTTTGTTTCAATGCTATTGTCCTATATCCCTTCTCTCGCGCTTTGATTGCATGGTAACGTTCTCTAAATCATACATTATTTATTATTTTGAATTCTTGAATTTCATAAACTTCAGCTTTTTATTTATTACTTTATTCTGGTGATTTATTTTAGTAGTGTCGTTTTAAAGGTTTTACTTAAGACATAATAAAAATATAATTATTTTAAGTAAAAGTATGGATATTCAGTTATATGAGTATGGTTATATGGAGCAGGTGACGCGACGCGTTATAACGCGCGTTTTCCATTTTTATGTATACAAGTCTCAGAACCGCAGTCACACTTGAAAATTAATAAAAAAAAAGATCATGTTGTCCTATAACCAGACCTAAAACTATGACATAAGACATTCATGATCTATAGCCAGACGGGTTAACCCAGTTGTCTCTGTCTCATAGGGTCACAAGTCATTAGAGCCACGTAGCACCCGACCAGTGCCGCTCGTGCAGTTAGTATTTAAGTTAGATGGCCTTCTTACCCTTACAACAACAACTCCGTCGCGTCACCGGATCGCCCCACTTGCAAGCTACGAGGCCATAGAAATCTTCTTAAGTTCTTCGTGAATATTCCTATATTCGCGTGTTCCACCACAAACCTGCGAGGCGGTGCCATGTGGCTCTAATTGGCCTTGAGACGCCGCTGGGTTATGTAACGCAACTGGGTTAATGCATCACAATCCTTAACTAATTGTCTTGCCTTGTTCGCAGAGGGATAAGACGCGGCGGCTATTACAATCCTTACTGAGTGTGGTAAACTGGGGTGCGACCCCGGTCCCGCCGCGCGTATTGAGTGCCAGTGTGTGCGGTGTAGAAACAATCGACTCTTTACCTCAGTTGACCGTTTTATGCAAACTGTGGCGTGCACTCCATATAGGCGTAAATGCACTGCATATCTTTGATATTTTTTGGTAGAGCTGATTACAATTTGCGTCAAGTAATTTTGCTACTGTAAATTGTGCATATTGCTGTCTAATTCTTATATCGTACTGCGCACTCATATGAACCAATCTCAGAGCGGCAGACATGTTTGATGCGAACTGTCCAGAACGATTTATTATGTTTGTATCGTCTTTCATTCAACACTGTTCAGTGCATATTCTGATCGAAATCAGTGCACGCCACTGCGTGTGTCAGAATGGTGGCGGTACACCGGACAATTCAATGTTATTTGTCGATGTTAACGACGACGTCATCATGAAAAAATTTAAGCTGTTTTAACTGCGCAGTATTGAACCTAAAGAATTGCATTATCGCCGTCCAAAGAAATTGATAAAATTGTTTTTTTTCATGCGATCACCTCTTGCAAATCATTGTAAATTGTAATTAAATTTATAATAGCTCGTACAGTTATACGCACAGAAACGAAATAACTTCGTTTATGTTGATACTGTTTACCTACCCTTTTGTTTTTTTAGCATTAAATGGATTTTTTGTCATGAAATTTGTTTCTTTCAATCTACTGCGCAGTGATAACAATAACTGTGACTTATCATTGCTGGTTAAGTTACCGAGACATGGGGCTTGTGTATTTGTCGACAATCCTCATGTAAATACTGTAAATCAAGCCTTCTCTTAGGACATAGAGATATCAAGTCAGTAGATGGATGAAATAGATAGAATATAATCTTTGAACTTAAAAATTAGAAATCCTGATTCAAATTGGATCTGGGCGACAAAATATTTTTATAGATTTGAAAAAGGTTACTTTACATTGGGCTTAGTTTTTCTTAGGAGCACCATGTTTCGGTATATATCTATCAAAATGAAAAAATAATGGAATACCATCTCGATAATATAATGTAATGCCGTGCATCAAAGTCGCGATTTACTGATAAGTAGATGTCTAATATTTAACTTGTATTAAGAATAAAATCGTATTTTGTTAATAAAACGTTTTTTTTATGAGTTAAGACATTATTACATTTGCTGCAGGTTCGTACTTCGTTTAGTGATTTACTCTATAAAACCATTTTTCACTGTTTAAAGGTTAGGCATAGCAAAAATAGTAGTCGAGACATATACACCACGTGTAATAATAAATAATAATTTATTTGTTAGTATATCTCATGGAGTGTGAGTAAAATTATTACATAACATTGTATTTTTTTCTATTGTACCTAACATGAATTTGCCTAAATTAGGTAAAAATATACTTAAAGGCTCTCGCTGACATATGGCGAATGGTTATACTCATAATATAGACTTTATGAACCTTTGAGGGGAATTGCTAATCCGATCAAGTGGGTTCTACACAGTGCGGCATTAAGGTAGTAATGTTAGCGTAAATAAGTTATGTTTTGAGTTTAATACTCGATTTAATAATTATAATATTACTCAATATTGGTTAATATGTCATGTGATAAACGCGATACTTTTTACGACTCATGGCGACGAAATATTTCAATGTATTAAATTAAATAAATCCAAAAATCACTGCATGTTAATAATAATTAAGTAGATGGAGTAATAATTTTGTGTATTATATGGAATTATATGTTACTTGGAATTTTAACAATTTTTGATGTTCAATGTTTCTCAATTATTACAAATTTATCCCATCAGTATATGAAACATAAATAAAAAAAGATATATAGTAGCTAACTATTTTTATTACCTAAATAGAGACATACCTAATTGCATTAAGACTTAGGTAATATTAAGGTCGGCATATGTGTTGACAGATAATTATTTCTGAATGTTATTGTGTTACAAGGTAATATAGTTAGATGTAACTGTTTCAAAAAACTATTTAAAGCTAAGTATCACTAATGGGCCGAACCACAGCGCAACGCAATGCTTTATAAGAAAATGGTATTTTTTTTTAATGGTATTTTTTTTTTGTAATTTTTTTTTAATGGTATTTTTTTATCTTTTTTAGACAATTGATAAAATGTGCAAGCAACAATGGTTGAATTTACTAACTTGCACGTATTTTATTTAACCATAAGAATATGGTTAAATAAGATACGGAAAACTAGACCGTTAACTATTTATATCCAAATAGGTATTTTCTATTTTCAGATTAGTTTATACAGCACACTCCTATTTAAGTCTAGCGGACGCTCTTTAGTCCAGCCCTTACAGTAGTATCGCTGTAAAAATGGTAACTAAGTAACTTCTCCCGTTTTCCCAACTTATCCCTTCACTGCTCTGATCCTATTGAGAAAAGTATGCTATATGAGTATGAAGAATTATTGTACCAAGTTTCGTCAAAATTCGTCGAGTAGTTTTTGTTTCTATAACGAACATACAGACAGACAGACAAAAATTTTACTAATTGCATTTTTGGCATCAGTATCGATTACTAATCACCCCCTGACAGTTATTTTGGAAATATACTTCATGTACAGAATTTACCTCCTACACATTTATTATAAGTATAGATTGTACAGCGCACGCTTGTTAAAAAGTTGCGTGCTTTTTGTGTTGCGGTGCGGATCGACTCAATGTGCGCTAGCCTTAAGTCATTAAAAAGCATTTAGATAGTTCTTAGAAATAAATGTTACAAATTAGAACTATAGTAAGTGGATAGTAAGAAGAGTTATTTAAGGTTAGTTGTTTTGTTAGGATTCAGCAACTATTTTCAAAGGATTAGTTATTATAATAATGTACTTTTGTATAAAATCATTGATGTTTTTATGAAATCCGAATTGTAATTAAATTTACACATTGCTTATTTTATATATAATTCCGGCAACTCTTAAACTGTGACTGCAATCTATCATTAATCATTAATATTGTATAAAACAATAAAACATTCAGTTGTATATATATATATATATATATATGTTGTGTGTACTTTGTATAGTTTACATGTGCTTATTTTTAGTGCTGTCTCTGCTCTCTCTTTGAAGACCTATGTTGTCTATGCGTTGCTTATAACTGGGAGGTCTTGTGTTCGATTTCAATCTCAGAGACAATCTTTATATTCTAGGATCTTATCGTAGTCAGGCACTAGGTTTCGCTCGAATAAAAATAATATTTTTAATTATTTTATTGGTAGAATTTCCATTATTTTACATTTGCTGAGGTCTGGTCTAGTCTAATTCTGGGCTTCGGCCTAGGCTGGTACCCAGATGTCGAATACAATTTCTATAAGAAACTATATACATTAATTAAAATAAATAAATTATATCACTCTCAGGTTTATGCATACTGCATAGTGGCAAAATATTTTAATCATAAACAATTCGCACGTGTACACTATACATTATTTAGTAGGTATAGTATGAAATATAAGTATAATTTACATTAATGTTTAGTTTTATGATTTCGATTTCATTTTATAAAATACAGGTAATGGCAACCAATGAATCAACTTGAAAATGTAGTTTTTATTTTAATAAAAGTTTTTCGTTTCAATCATCATCAAAATATGACCTTTTTTGCTTCAGCTACATTTCCAAGTAGGTTGTCTAACTTCGGTATAAAATACCTAGGTTTACCAATGAAAAAATAATGATTTTTATTGATTTTTTTAATGGATGTCTTATATATTGTATAATTCAATTTAATGCTATCATTACAATAAGTTGCACTCAAGATTAAACAACACGATTAATTATAGTATTTTGTATAGAGCACAACTGAGATTTTTCTATACATTAGATTTGAAACATTAGACTATCCACTTGAAAAAGCTTTATATACAGGGTGTTGCGGAGTGTTTCCCATAACTTAAAGGTGTTGAAAAGTCCACTTATAGGAGAGAACCTAAGTTTTTTTTTAACTAAAAAACAACTTTTTTATGTTTTTAAACAAAGTAATTCAAATAATTCCGAATGTCCATGAACACACAATCTATGCATTTTAAAATACGTAAGTAGTGGTAAGACTGTCGATATCGACTAGATACTGCAACTGGCACTCCGCACTTCACTAGCAAGCTACTTCATGATATTTATCAAAGAATAAGTTTGGCTAGGTCATAATATAAGGATCTATTTACAAATGAAATATTTTTTACTCCGAACATGTTCGTTTTAGAACACATGTCCCTTAGACATTTATAATTAATTTTCGTTAAAGAATCTAACCATAGAGATAAGGGAAATACTCCCGAGCACCCTGTATACCTATGTCATCCAAATATTCTATTTGACTCTTACATTTGCTGGTGGTTCTAAGATATCCATTATTGGTGTAAATGTAAATTAACATCCATTTTAAGTGTGGTATATTTAATGTATTAAGTTTTCTTATCTGATAGGAACAACCTGTCTCCAATGTTCATATTATATTATAGCATAAATTGATGATTTGTATTATTTTTTATGTATGTAATGTATGTTTGTACAATCTCTTTAAAATTTCAAAGAAGTTAAAATCCAAACCTAAAAGAAGGTAACATCTAAAAAATGGCTATAGCAAAAATTATATAAAAAATGTGTTGCATAAGAATAATTTTAAGAACCAAAATAGTGTTTAATTGAAACCGCCGAAACCCAGTTCTATATCATCATCATCATCATCATCATCATCATCATCATCATCATCATCATCATCATCATCATCATCATCATCATCATCATCATCATCATCATCATCATCATCATCATCATCATCATCATCATCATCATCATCATCATCATCATCATCATCATCATCATCATCATCATCATCATCATCATCATCATCATCATCATCATCATCATCAACCCATATTCGGCTCACTGCTGAGCTCAAGTGTCCTCTCAGAATGAGACGGATTAGGCCAATAGTCCACCACACTGGCCCAATGCGGATTTAAAAAGTAACATTTCCTAAATAAGCGAGAGCTATGCTTGGAGTTTCTCTGCGTGATCGAATCTGAAAGAGATCGGCAGTCACTGATATAGCTCAGTGAGTCACGAAGCTGAAGGGGCAATGGACAGGCCTCATAGTTTTAAGAGCCGATGGACGTTGGGGCACAGAACACTAATACTCCATATAAGAGCGTTGGGGTCCCGAGGTGGCACCGGAAAGCGCAGTGTCGGTCGACCTAAGATATTAAGCGGGTTTCAGGGAGCCGCTGGATGCTGGCGGCTCGAGACAGTTATGCAAGAGGCCTATGTCTATCGGCTGAAAATGATGATGAAATAAGTAGGCAAGTACAAAATACCATAGATTTACGAGTCGATACAATAGGTACTTAATTTATATTTTTTAGCCAGACCTCAGATTATGATTATTTCTCGTATCAGTAATCTGTGGTCGTTTTTTCATCTGCGGTCGGTGCTGATCAATGTACTCTATGGTGCTGATTCTGTCAACGCGCTGCAGGGTTCCCAACTTAGGGGTTTTCCCCCCAGATTTAGGGGGCAAATAAGTGAAATGGGATTTTTTTAGGGGTCTGAAATTTTTAGGGGTATTTTCAGGGATTTTTTGACTCTTTCATATTTTTAAATTGATGATAATTTTAATATTTCTTTCATGGCCTAGCGACTTATAACGACATATAATACGTTATTCTACAACCACTCTGAGGCAATTGGAGGCAATTTTCATCGAATAAAAAAAATTGGTAAATTAATTCATTGTCAACATGTATGATTTCAAAAAATCTGAATCTTCAGATAAAGACGTAGTATTTTGTCTGTATTAAATATAGACTTTTGAAACATATGACAGCATATTATTTCTAAATTATTATGAATTTATATTTTTTAGGGGGACAACTCAATAATTAAGGCGATTTTAGGGGATTTTGACACCAACTTTAGGGATAAATATTTTGGAGAGTTGGTAACACTGACGCGCTGTCACTCGTCACTGTCAAATTCAAGTGTCAAATAAAACATATTATTGGATTTTGCTTTTAAAATGCAAATTGCAAATCTGTTAAAAACTCAAAACGGAAAATTAATAAATATAAAGATAATATTTTAGTTTGTGATTTTAATTCATTCTGTAGAACATATGTTACGGGATATTATTTGGCTAAAAACATTTTTGCTCGTAAGCTCAATTTTAGTTCTTTTGGTATTTAAACTAATCTTTGGCTTTGAAAATAATCATACTAACTTACAGGTGTTCCTGTGCGTTAGTTGGATACACGTAATCTATTTGAGTTGGAGGCTCTCCGAATCGCGAGAGGTATAATAGAAATGCCTCTAACCGCTGACGTCGCCGCACAGCAAGTCCAGGTACGAATGAACTTTTCAAGACGCTACCCTGAATTTGGGTTTGATTCGCGGTCACGGAGCCGTCTTATTGATACGCTCAAGACAATAAGACTCCTGAACGGCCCTCTAAGCCAAGGTCCGAGTCTCACAGGAGAAGGAAAGTTGTTCTGCCCATCTTCTGCCTTCGGACTGACAAATCGGTGTTTCTTCACCCAAAATACTACGCTGGTTTAGTTAAAGAGCCTTTGGCAAATAACTTATATCAGGAGCTAGATAGTCGTATGGGTCAGGATCAGACTTTTTTCATATATGTGTAAGTGATTGTAATTAAACCAAGTAAATTATGTCTTTATTGCAGGAGCGTTTACGATCTCTGCACAGGTTGATATATGACATAGAGACTGAGAGGACTCGCAATGAACAGTGTATTGACTCTATACTCAGAGCTGAGAAGGCCACAGAGTCTTCCTCATCTGCTGATGATTCGTCTAGCTCCTCGCATCAGGTGGGTTATTCACTAATTTGGTGCCTTTTGAATGGTTGAGTGTCTAGACCAGTGGTTCCCAACTTTTTTGTTGCAGCTGAACCACCACAAATTTATTGGTTTTTTTTTTTTGAAATGGTTAGAATTGATTACTTAGTTCACAATCATTTTATTTAGAAAACTTCATCAATTCACAATTATTTTATTTAGAAAACTTCATTTGATATGAAACCAGATAAATTTTAGGGACCCCCATTTAAGAATCATGAACCCCAATTTTTATGTCATGTCAACGTAGACCCCCACCGAGTCTTTTGTAGATCCATGGGGTCTACCTGGACCACTTTGGATATTGATAGTCTAGACCTTTGAAACTTAATAAATGCCTTTTTTTCATATTTGTAGAACAAATAAAAAGATTATTTTAAAATGAATATTTTATTGTTTTCTATAATATTAGTTTATTTTTATATAATTTATTGAAATACCTTGTTATTAGCAAATGCAGCTAAAAAGCTTGTACAAAGCTGGTCTCACCGCAGCGGAGCAGGAAGAGAGAGTGCTGCGTGCTGCACTGTCCAGGATATATGAAATTAGATCAATTAAGAATGAAAGAAGAATCCAGGTTGGTTTGAAATATATTTGTTTATGACCTGTGTTTTAGTTTTCTGTCTGATGTCTGCAGTGGCATGAACAAAGTTTTCAAGTAGGGTATGCACTAAAATGACTTCTCTAATAGAGGTTTGTAATGAGTCCTGAAGTTACGAGTAGGTAGTGCATTTTCGAATTTGTGGAGTGCACACCACTTAGTCTGTATATGAGAGGATTTGGATCATATACCCGCCACACTGTTTCAATGTTGAATTGTTGCCTCAATAGCTCAATGGTAAGAGTGGTCGGACTCATCATCGAGGAGCAGTGGTTCGATCTCCGCCCCGTTGGTCTATTGTCATACCCACTCCTAATACAGTCTTAAAAAAAAAATGTGGACAAACAATACATCATTGAGTTAATATTAATAAGTTATGAAAAGACATGCGTTAATTTTTTTGTTGGTAAACAGTGCACATTGAGTATGGCAATGGCATGTTTGGAATAATAATAATAATAATAATAATAAAGTCTTTATTTTTTCATACAAATTAGTAATACAATTTTTTTTTTTTTTTTATATTACGTTTGCATGAATCCCATTGTATTGGGTATAGGCCTCCCTTTTATTCCAAACATAGGAGGCCTATGTTTGGAATAAAAGGCTATTTATTTTAGGTACTTAATTTTAAACATGTATATAGAAATTCACTATATACATGTTTAAAATATCACATGTCTCAACCGGTGAAGGAAAAACATTGTGAGGAAACCTGCATATCAGAGAATTTTCTTAATTCTCTGCATGTGTGAAGTCTGCCAATCCGCATTGGGTCGGCGTGGTGGACTATTGGCCTGAGATCACTCATTCTGAGATTAGACTCAAGCGCAGCAGTGAGCCAAATATGGGTTGATAATGATATAAAA
The DNA here is from genome assembly GCF_947172395.1 of Bicyclus anynana. NCBI lineage: Eukaryota > Metazoa > Arthropoda > Insecta > Lepidoptera > Nymphalidae > Bicyclus > Bicyclus anynana. The sequence continues at coordinate 10,352,358 of NC_069102.1, read as the reverse complement.
TAACTACCGTTTTATTTATTATATAGTGTCTTTGCTTTGTCTTTGTCTCTTCACGATATATCTGGTGGCTTCCTAACAGGCCTACATTACTGACTAGATTTCTCATTTGCCAGGCTCGGCATGCAGGCAACAAAGAGACGATAGGCTGCGGAGCGCTCATGAAGATGTTGCTGAGTGCTGCTCAAACGTTGCCTCTCCACGTAGGACGGGTCGGCGAGCGCGCGCCCCCGCTGTGCGGCGCCGTGCCCGCTGACCCGGGGCACATCGCCCGCCCCGGAGACGCTGTCGCTGCCCTGGTTCGGGTCTCCGAGAAAGAGGAGAACTGGATATTAGCTGAGGTGAGAAAGATTTTTTCCTATTATTTTTTTTCATATGCAATTATCTCGCAGACCGCAGTTGACCACTATCTCATCTGACATGGCAAATCTAGATGTGACAAAAAAGAACCTGATTGCCTAGAATATACCTTTTAACTCTTGTATAAAAGATGTCCAGATTTACGTTAGTTTCTACCTGTATTGGAGAATCAAAATTTTCATTTCGTATAATTTGTATGCACAGTCGGAAGCAATCTTTATGAAATATACACGGTTTTAGGTGTTAGCGGTAAAGTACCTCGGTCCGCCGTCGCCTCACGCGTCTTAACTTAATGAATGCCTTGAGCGTAACGATTACCGCAGCGGTTTTCAAGACGTCATAAAGATTGCATCCAACTATACTCGTATCATACCAACCCTAGTTAAAGGCTTTGTGCACTGTGTGCAGGTGGTGAGCTGGCTGCCGGCGCAGGGCAAGTACGAGGTGGACGACATCGACGAGGAGCAGAAGAACCGGCACGTGCTGAGCAAGCGGCGCGTGGTGGCGCTGCCGCTGATGCGCGCCGAGCCGCGCACGGACGAGCCCGCGCTGTTCCCCAAGGGCGCGCTGGTCATGGCGCTGTACCCGCAGACCACGTGCTTCTACCGCGCCGTCGTCAACCGCCTGCCCGCCACGCACGCCGACCCCTACGAGGTGCTGTTTGAGGTGAGCAGGTGACCCCCCACAGAAGACCCCCCACGTGCTGAGCAAGCGGCGCGTGGTGCCGCTGAATTATAGCGAAAAGCTCCAACACCAACATCTTAAGATTAAGCCTACCATACTAAGACCTAAGATGAAGAGATTTCGTGTGAAGGTTCCTCACTCTAGAGCCCTAACCACTGATTGCTTAGACACTCAAATGTCCCGCAGCCGGTTTTAATATTTTTTTTTTTACAATTTTTTAAGTGTTTTGTATTATTGTTAAATGTTAAAAAAAATAACAATTAAATAAATGAGAAAAAAAAATGAAGTCCCTTATTGTCTGTCCCAGGACTCGTCGTACGCGGACGGGTACTCCCCAGCCGAGCGCGTGGCGCAGCGCTACGTCATCGCGATCAAGGAGGGCAAGGTCTGTTTTTGTGATTTGCTTTTTTTTCTAATCTTTATTGATCAAATCAGAAAATATGAGGAGATCCGATAAAGAGCCAAAGTCACTGACATACGTGATTGAGTCAAGTTGGTGTGGCATTATGGTAGTCGTCGAAACATGACATTTTGTGACGTCACAATTTTTATGAGAGAGACATAGGCTACTTCTGTCTCCTAACCCCCCCTACTTTCCTAAATTGGGGGGAGGTGGAAATTTGTAGGGGTAGGGTAGGGTAGGTAGGGTAGAAACGCACATAAGTCAAAGTGAAACTAGACCGGGTCCTATAGTTTAGTATATTTTTGTCAAATGCTCCGTTTGGTAAAGGATTAGTTAACAGTGCTCGCCACGGATCTTTATGTTTGTGAAGTTAGCAGCGGAATGAGTAGAGCCGTTTGTACCGTTATTGATTGTGCAGTGATTTGTGGCTAACTTCACAAACACAATATCTCGTGGCGGGCACTGAAAGTGTATGTAACTGTATGTACTGCAGGGACGCGGCACCTGACATTCGCGCTCTGCCCCGCCCTCCGCGCGCTCCTCGCCGCTCTCCACCGACTCGCTGCACTGAGGGGACCGCACACATGGACATTGTGATTTGCGACGCTAAGTTAGTCTAAAATCCGGCATTGGATATACAGGGTGCTCGGGAGTATTACCCATATTCTATAAGACAAAGAAAGAAAAGAAAGAAAGATCTCTATTTTTAAGTTACATGCATGTAATGTAATATATAACATTCTAAATTATTACATAGCTTAATTGTCCACGCAAAAAGGGTAGCAATAAAAGAAGAATGCCTTGCAATGTGGCATAACCTAGAAAAAGGCCCTAACTATTCATTTTGCTACATACTTCCTACACAGAAAAAAGTATGCAGCACTGATTTTCAGTTAACTGAAAATTAATTAAAAATATCTAAGGACCAATGTGTTCTAAAACGAATATTTTCAGAGTAAAACATATTTCTTTTGTAAATAGATCTTAAATTGTGTCCCTTATATCGCATCCTTATATTATGACCTTAGACCTAGCCAAACTTACTCATTTATAAATATCATGAAGTAGCTTACTAGTGAAGTGTGGAGTGCTAGTTGCAATACCTCGTCGATATCGATAGTCTTACCACTGCGATTACGTATTTTAAAATGCAAGGATAGATAAAGGCTTGTGTTACATGGATAGTCAGAATTATTTGAATTACTTCATATAAAAACAAAGTTTTTTTTTTACTTAAAAAAAATTAGTTATGCAGTTCGGCTACTATAAGTGGCCTTGTCCACACCTTCAAGTTATGGGAAATGCTCTACTCTCTACTCTCCGACCACCCTGTATATAACCTCATCTATTATTCATTAGTGATAAGAAATATTCACATTGCAAATAGGTTGCCGAGTTAAATTGCAGATTTTATGCCGGATCTCGTACTAAATAGCACATAATGTATTTAAACTATAGATCACTGGCGTGCACTTTAATGTTCAAAAATTACTATTTTACCCTGATGAAGAAAGACATAAGACATAGACTAACCTGTATTGTAGAAAAAAAATATTTTTCATTTTGTACAGTTTGTATCATTATTTTTTTTTTTAATTTTGAACATTCTCAGGTATATGCAGGTTTCCTTACAATGTTATTCTTTCACCGTTTGATACGTGATATTTAATTTCTTAAAATGCACATTAACTGAAAAGTTGAAGGCGCATGCCCCGGACCGGATTCGAACCTACGCCCTCCCAATCGCAGGCGGAGGTCATATCCACTGGGCTATCACGTATCCTCGTTTGTATGTAGTTAATGCGTATGTATATTTTATGCACGCCATTTTTTTTGATTCACTTATCGACTACAATCTTACCTGATGTTAAGTGACGATGCAGTCTAATGGAAGCGGGCTTACTTGGAAGAGGTACAAGCTTATTCTCTAGTTCTCTGCCTATATCTCTGACGGTTTCTACGCGGCATCGTATCGTATAAGTGTAGTAGCAAAATCTTTTTTTAGAAGTTTACTCTTTAATCAATATTTGTAAATTAGTTAATGAAACTACTATAGTATAAGAATTGTATTTTTTTGTTGTTTACTTAAAATGTATAAATAATTACTTCGTATATTGATAATAAATATTAATGTAAATGAACTGTTTGAATATTTTGTATAAGAAAATTCATTGATATTATCGGAACATTTAAATAAAATAAAATTAAATTTTCATAAATAAAATAGATGTCTCATGTAATTATTCAATTTGTCCACGTTCTAAACGCAAGCTATCTAAATGTTTCTTAGGAGTGTCTAATAAATAAATAAGAAATTTTCACATACCTAAATTACTTACCTTTGTAGGACATTTGTATTAAATAGTTTGTAGTAAATGTAGTAACTTGTAGGTACTTTTCTAAATAAAGTATTTCAAAAAATATTTGTTATTTATTTCAATTTATTCATTCATACATTTTTCAAAGGGATTGGAGCTAAGCAATGGTCTCATAGCCATTTAGTCCCTATTTATCATAATTATTGAAAGAAAGAAAGAAAGAAAGAAAATATATTTATTACTACATTGTATATTGTAATTGATTATAACATCAATTACAATATAAATGTATATTTTTAATTTAGCAGCATTATTTATCTCCAAGGGAATAAATAGGGAGTAAAAACGTACGCTTACTCGTTTTTAATATAAATTTTATATTAAATTCACTTCACTTACTTGACACAGAATTACCTAAGTAAAAAATAAAAACCACAAATTAAAATTTGAATATTAATTTTAATTACATACTAAAGTAGAATCTACATACATAGATACATGATAAAAGTTCATGTCCGAAATATACAATCGATTATATTATTATCGATATCATGTATTTAATTTAACTTCGATTTTGGACTAAACTAATTTGATTAACTTTTTTTCTGGTCATCACTTACATACTAGTAATAAAAAATAATATTAATGGAAGCAAAATAAAATAGATTTAAAAATTAAAATGCACTCGGAAAAATAATGGAAAGGAACTCACTTCTAGGTATCATGTACCTATATTGATAAACATTTAAAAATTGCAAACACTCGTATTTCAATAATAGAATATGAAAATCTCGGTTTTTTAGCGACCAGTGAAGTAGGAACTATTGGTGAAAATAAATATGGAAAAGCATACATGGAAATATATCAGAATCATAATATGGCTAAAAGCTCATACTTTCCTTTTGTTTTATGTAGTTTTGGCTGTCATATAATATTATATAACCAGATATTAAAATTTATATTGAGCCTTTTCCTTCTAAAGGTTTTAAAAATATCCGCTAGGGGTAGATCAAGTCCTTAAGTCAATTTGTACCTACAAATTGACCCACAAATTGACTCAAGAACATCAAATTATAGTAAGCGACACTTTTATCTGTTTAGGTGTAAATTTTAATCCAAGTAACATTTTCAAAGGGTAAAATTTTAAATTACCTTTACTAGCGATAACGATTTTGGGGGAAATGTAAAACGACTGTAACATCTTAATCGTAAGAGTAAAAGGATTTGATGTTTTGTAAGTGACATTAGTTTATAAGGAATAGTATTTTAAAGTACTTAAAGAATGGTAAACAAAAAGTAATTTTTAAGCGAAATTGCATACGCGTAAACGTAATAAAATTCCTTGAATTAAGAAGCAAAATAGTAGTAATAAAATGATCAAATACCTAATACTGTTTAGTTTAAAAAAATCCTGTATTTTAGTTTTTGTCAGTTACGGAAATCCAGCGGTTAGTGGTCGTTTTGTTTTGAATTCTCCATTGACAACGTCAAAATGTATATAATTATAATAGAATTTACGAAAATGATGTTCCTACCTAAAAATTTAAGAAATTGAAGAGTGCATTGCAAACGGTAATGATAAAAAAAAATCATTGGAATTGATAGCGATTTATATAGAAAAAATCAATACATTTGTACAATAGTGCTGCCTCTAGCGGATTTTTAATAGAGATAGATGAAAAAGCTCATTGCATAAATACCTAATGAATTACAAACATAAATACTTGTAAAATTCCATTTAATACATTAAACTATACAAAGACATATCTGATTTCACCAACAGTACAAATACAATGCTATACCATGCCACGGTCTAAGCTTTTAAGCCTTTTTCATATAGTTATATACAAAAAAAAAAAAAAAAAACTATACTTACATAATTGGTAAACAAAAAGATATAATTACCCGATACGGTAAACATTTAAAACTGGCATCGCAAACTGTTCTTACCAGGAGATATTGACTATCCGAACTCTGAAGAAAGACTGGCAATACAATTATTTAACGAATTGCATACAGATAGAACATATAATGTATGCAAACCAACGATTTCATACAACTAGTATCAGATATGTTACGTGCCTACAAAATCACTGCAAAAAGTGATCCTAATTTAGTCATACTACTGAGCGCACACATGCACAATTTTGTGTTTCCTTACATTATATATTTATGTAGATATATAATAGTTTTATACTTCCTGAACACACAACTCGACATTTTAGACAATATTTAGGTATTATTTGTTTAATAAGCGACTAAATGAAACAACGACAATAGTTAGTGAAAGACTAAGATCAAGTTATTGGACATTATCTAAGTATAATAATAAAATATTATAAGTTTACATTACAGTTAAATTACTAATTAGTCACATATGTAGGCTAGATCGTAATTTTATGAAGTTCCAAATTGGTACTTTACAACAAAGAATAAAAAAAATTAGGTACTTTTGTTCGCCTCAGTTTCGAGGCGTTAGTAACATATCTAATATATGTATGTAGCTGTGTGATGTAGCTTTTCTAAGCATATTTGTGATATTGGACTATATCATCGTCGTGATCGGATAGCGAATAAATCCCCTGATAGTAAGAACAATGGCACAGCCTTTATACACTTTTAACTCCTTCACATCGGCTTTTCTCCAACTTTAAACTACGCCAAAATTGATTTATCGGTCGTGACAACTTGTTGAAAAAACGCCAATGGAGCATTCGCGTTTTGCGTGCTTGTATAAAGTCAGCCACTGACGATCAAATAATCTCACATTCATGCAGCGCTAACGGCTTGACGTCCGACAAAACTGATCGTGTGTTGGTCGCAGGCATTTGAGATAACTTGATCGTTAGTGACTGATATAAGAGAGAAAAGCTGTTGTGAAGGTGATGTTAAAACTTACGAACTAATACAGCGATGAGCA